>NC_139043.1:105669201-106332751 GCF_965140915.1 Aythya marila
TTGATGTGCAGCTGGTCTGAGTAGAGAAAGAGCATCTACCACTGTTACCTGTAGCAGGGAAAGAGTAAGCCCAGCTCACGTGGTAGAGAAAAGCAGTTTCTGTACAAACTAGTCATGGTAATTTTCAGCTAGCTGATTGCTTTGTGATATTTGTGCTATCTTTTCAGGAATTAATGCAGTAATAAAATATATCATTTTATCTAAAAATACTTCACTTAAATCCTAAGTGAGAGACAATTTTCTACATGATTACTAGTCTTCTCATTCATGTGAGGTTCTTATAAATCTTTCCCTGTTTCTTCACTATTCTGTCAAAAGGAATAAAAATACTCCTATGGTTGTATTACATTCCACTTACATTTATATGCATATACTTTAAAAATGTGATATCATAAGTTATTATAGTACTCTTTAATCAGGAAATCGAATGCACCTCTTTGATGCAGATGTTTACAAACAAATTTGCACTTTGCCATTCTCTGAGCTTTGCTGTACCTCAATAACTGGAAAAATACTCATTTTACAGAGGGAATTTCATGGACTTATTCATTTGAATTGTTCATTCTTCTTTTGAATTTTTCCTCTTCTCTTCATGTTTATTCAAAATAAGATTGCTGTTGATATCACTAAAGTACATCCTATTGGCTGAGAACCAATATGCTGGTTGTTTCTAACATTGAACAAAGATTTGAGGGGTGGGAAGGAATATGTTGTTCTCAAATCTATTTTACATCTTCTAAAACAAAGACCTCATGCACCAGACATCTCCTACTTTAATTCCCAATAGAGTTTGAAAGTCCTACATTTTGTGGAATTACATGTTTCTTTGATAGCCTGAAGGTCACAAGAATAATCTCTTTAAAAAAGCATTTGTTTTAATTAATCATAAAACAACATATATCAATCCCAAACCAATGCTAAACTTGAAGATTTTTTTTCCCTATATGAAGCAGTTACGCTAAGCTGACAGTGTGTTTGGATTAGCTGCTACTCTTTTCCAAATTTTCTGGATGAGTAACCAGTGGCTCACCAGGCCTTCTTATCATCCATCCTTTACTGTGAGCATGTGGTAATCAATGTGGTCCTACAAGGTGAACTGTTACCTGTTTACATTTTCCTTGGAGGGCACATGTCACTTAGGATTCACTCACTTGGAACAGCTGCTTTGCTCCATGCCCTATTAATTGTTTCCCATTATCTATTAGGCTAGGGTTAGGAATTTGTTACAATGTTTTTTATAGCAAATAATTAGGTAACATTAAATGAGACAACCCACGCAATTCATCTACCTAGAATATCACCACTTTCAGTACAACACAATAAAATAGGGCAAAAAAACTTACTGTACCAGATATTGTCTGTTCAGTAGAATATATCTATAATATCAAGAAACTGAAAACATTTTAAATATTTTTTTCTAGACAGATGTTTTCTCCAGGTTACTTAGAGAAAGAGGAGAAAAGCAGAGTTTCAGGATAACAGGTTCTGCCATTAATCAGATTAGAGGCAGAAGCTGATAAAGCTATTCTTTTGCCCATGTTGGAGATACCCTTATAGCCACCTTCAGAATGTCTTCTTGCCTTGAAACACCAGCTGATATGGGAAGGGAATGAGAAAACATGCACGTGAGCTTTGTAAAACTGACCTAGGTGTGGCAAAGCTAAAAATGAACAGAAATATTGTTAACATCTATTGTGTAGGTAGAAGATATACATGTATATTGAGTTTGATAGTGAAACTTTCTTTACTGTGCACTCTGAGCAGGCCTCATCCTTCCCAGCTCTTCTTGTGCCATGGCTATCTGTATACCTCCTCAGCAGGAAAACTTTGTGTATTTCTACAGAAATTGCTCTTGACATGCAAGAGTTGTTTTGACAGTAGGTGGAGGAAATGAGACATGGGAACAGAGATAATATCACTGCTATATCTCCATGATCCAGTTGCTCTGCTAATGCCCAGTCTGCAAGAATTAAAATTGAACAAAAATGTGGTACTGTGGAAATGTTAATATTGACAGTGAATGGTAAGTATGAAGGCATGACAGGTCAGAGCAGGATGAGGGATGGAGGGAATTTTTTCTATAATGCAATGAAGAGTGAACCAAAGGATTTAGATATTGATGTGAAAGGTGATGAGGTTATCTGCGAAGTTACAGGCAAATATTTAGAAAGCAGCACCATTCAAGATTTTCAGTCTCTGTGATGACTTTAGATGCTTCTTCCTTGGAAGTTAATAGAAGACACATATCTTAGAATCGTAACCATTGCTTAGTCATCATTTTGTGTCATATTTCTGTGACAACAAACTGCAGGTGGCAAATTGTATGATCAGTTATTTGAACTCACAAAGAAAAGAGAAATCTTATGGATGCTGACCATCCACAACTTCACACCTATAAGCCTCAGTCATAAAAAGATAATTCAACAACAAACGAGGAATACCAAAAAGCCAGAGGCTTTGAGGCTTAGTAAAAGCTAGTTAATCGAGTGGTTCTGACCTTGTCTCCAGTAGAGGGCAGCGATGCACAAAAACTAATCTATTTTCAAACTCCTAAATTTTGTAACATGGTAAATATCAGCATTTTGAAGAAGATCATGTGAGCATACACCTAGTTTAATTATCTAGTAATAACAGTCCATAAGATGACCACTTTCAAAATCAGTCAAAGCAAACAGAATTTCCTTCAGGAATAAAGAGCATGAGTGTAATACATAATAAGGACATTTGCATTTTGGGTTACTGAAAGATAAACCAAGATATTGGTTTGAATATTGAAGATATTAATACTGAACTATCTCAGCTACCCAGGCCCTTTATGATTCCTATTTCTCTGATCTGAAAACTGTTTCCAAACATTTTTCTAGGCTTTGCTTTATTCATTTGTTTCTTGTTCACCTACATTTGTTTATTGTCTGTACTGAAACCCTCTGCTTCACAGGCTGTTCTCAGTTTTCTTTGTGTGTGCCATCTTTCACACAGCCCTGTGAAGAATCTTTACTCTCATCCTAGAAATCTCCCCCTCCAAGCTGCATATCTTTGAAGACACCCATGAGCACTATAATGACTAGTATAGAGAAGTGCTATTCCTAATGTTAAAAGGACGAGCAGCCCACAAAGACCATCTACATCATTATGAAATACAACTCCAATTTTTTACTCCTCCAAGATTCAGATTCCTCCAGATCAGTTCAGAAGATAATTTATAACAAGACTTCCCTTTTCCACCCTGTTGACCTGGACTAAAGTCAGGTAAACAAGAATCATCCAGAAAACTGACTAAATGGTCTAGATTCAGTCTAAGGAGTGCAAGCAAAAAGGAAGAAAATTTCCATACCAGCCTGTATTTTGAATTCTGATAGTCTCATGCACAAATGCCTACTGTTTCCTTCTAACTTCAAATTTCAAAAGAAATTTTGTCTACGTCATTTGCTAGAAGTTTGCATGAAGCCCCAAAATGTTATATGTTTTCATCTACTATCTAGTTCTACTAACGTAATCAACATATTAAGTATAAATATTTATGTAGAACTATCACATATAACATGACTAAATCTTCCTTATGACTTCATAAGCCTATGGAGGACAAGCTAAATCTTCACATAAATACAGAGAAAAAATGCATAAATTCTACTATGAGGTATACACATCTTCATATTTTAAACAACAGATTATGCTGGATTTGAAGATAGTTTGAAAATACATATCATGATGACAAGTAAGAAAATTTATTCTAATACATGAATTAATCTAGTGTACAGGGTACTGTTGTATGTACAAACATCAATCAAAAAAATGAAATTTTCGCTATTTAACTTATTTGCCTGAATTAGCTCAGATTCAGCATCTGTGTTTCAGTTAAAGAATCAAAAGATCATGTGTATCTTTTATTTATTTTTATTTTTATTTTTAAAAATAAAAGAAGAAGAAAAAAGATAAGAAAAGCTTTGGTCTACAATTTATTAGCTATGTAATACTGACTTGATTTATACAACTTTAGTAACAACAAATTTCGTCTTTTTTATTTTATTGCAGGACTTGTGGGAAGTCTCAAAATATTTTATTGTGAACAGATAAGATGTCCAATGTTAGTAAGATGTCCAATCTTTCTAATTGTTTTCTTTTTACACCACTTATTATATCTATATCAATATATATATATAATTATTAATAGATTGACCTTTTTTTTTTTTTTTCCACTCTGTCTGTTGGTTGCTTGCTAATTAACATAATTATCAGTCATCAGAATTTCCTAGTCTAGATAGGATTTACATTTGTAATTAAAATGTCAACATCTCTTACTCCTTTCTGTGCCTCCAAGACATTAGATCTACATCACCCACTGCAAAGAAACAGAAGTGAGTATAACATTATAAATGATATCCCCAACAAAACTTTTCTTCCCTGTCATTTAGGTCTTAAAATAACCCTTTTTCTACTAACTTTTAGCACACACATATCACACATATTACAACTTTTGTACAAAGAATGAAATAGCAAGGATATTTCTCACAGACTTTTCCTGGTCTGTGGCTTTATGAAATCCCATTTTGAAACTTGCTAGCATAACCAACTATTGACCTTACATGAATGACTATAAAAATTTGCTCTTTAATGAACTGTACGTCGAAACATATATGTATGTATATTTCTGTAACAACATATATGCATGTATATTTCTGTGAATTTTGCACTTCTCGCTTTCCATTAGCTGTGTCGTAAACTGAAAAATATAATCAAAGGCAACTCACGCAGGGCTTCTCACCAATGCTCATGCCTTCCTGCCACCCCTTGCGCCCTCCTGCCCCACACCCGTGCTACTGATCACTCCCACAGAGAAACTACAAGAGATTTCACTGTCACCACGACCCGCACGCTCCGGGGCTCCCACTGTCATTCCTCTACCAGCGGCTTCTGGGGCAGCCCCGCGTCCCTTGACTCCCGAGCCCCGCTCTCGGAGGGTCGAGACGCTTCGTGCGGCGCCCTCCCCTCCCGGGCGGCAGGGCGGCCCCGGGCGGCACGGCGCGGCACGGCGCGGCGAGCACGGCGTTGGCCTTTCCCCGGAGAGACGCTGTAGACCCCTCCACAGCGGTGGCCGAGAGGCTGCGGAGCGGCGCGGGCGAGTCGCCGTGGCCTGGGGCGCTCGCCGGACAGCGTTATTTATTTATTTATTTTAGAAACGTGGATTATTATTATTTTTTTTTTTTTATTCTTCAGCTGATCCCCCTTGGCTCGGTCTGCCCGGGGTGCAGCGGAGTTCCCGGGGACAAAGGCCCCGGAGGAGTCTTTTCTGAAGGCGCGTCCTTGGCACTGGGAGGGGAAGGCGGGCGAGAGGGGCCGGGGCTGCGGAGTCGCGGGGCAGCTTGCGGTGCCCGGCCGCCGGTAGGAGCGAGCGGCTCCTCCGGTGGTTGGGCTGGGGAGCGCTGGGCTCCTCCTCCTCTTCCCCCCCGAGCCGTGCACAGCCGGGTGTGTGGCTGACTAGTCTCCCCCGTCTCTCTTTTTTTTTTTTTTTTTTCTCCATGGGTACACACACCGAGACACGCACATGACAGTACTTCGGTGCAAGAGCCGGTGCATCGCCAGGAGGGCTGTGCTTCCACTCCGGGCACGCACGCATACGCACACACACACGCTGCTGCTGCTGCTGCTGCTGCTGCTGGAAGTCTTTCTACACGGGGATTAGCAGCCGCCTGTCTCTCTCTCTCTGTCTCTTTCTTCTCCTTTCCTTTGCTTTCTCCTCCTTTCCCTCAAATGCTTGACTGACGGACGGCGGGCATAAAAAGGTAAATGCTTGTGTGTGCTGTTTGCTGACAATACCGACGGGTGATCGTGTTTTGGCAGCGTGCGGCGCGGTACGCCCTCCGCTCGCCAGGCAGGCAGCCTGCCCTCCTGCCGCGCCGGCGGCTGCCGCTGCCGCCGCTCCCCGCGGCTCCCCGGGACTCTCTTCTTGGGGGATCGGGCCGGCTGCGAGAGGTGTCGCTTCCCTAGCCCCCTCCCGGTCTGTGAGGCAGAGGTTGCCGCTATTGTGCTCCTAGCAGCTGCCACCTCAGACTGGGAGCGTGTGGGAGTGCTCAGCGAAGGTTTCGCGGGATGAAGGGTGCTATTAATTGCCTTGTGCGCGGAAGAGGTCTTTTCGCTTCGGCAGGGAAGCCGTGCATTATTAATCAGGGCTGGAGAGTGGCAACGGGAGGACCAGCCTCACATCGACACCCCTAACCCCCCCCCCCCCCCCCCCCCCCCCGGTTTGCTGCATCATTCAACTGAATAATTTCTAGCTGGCCTTGCGTTGCGGGGTTTTTTATCCCGCCCCCCCTTCTCCGCGGGTATTTTGGCAGCCACCAAGGATAGCGCCAAGGAGGGCGATCCTCCTTTCCCTGCCCAGGGGGGCGCCCCCTTCCCTGGGGAGCGAGCGAGCGAGGCGGGGGCAGGGGCAGGGGCAGCCCCCGCTCCCCGGGGTGCATGCTCTGTACCCCACCGCCCCACGGGCACCGAGTGGGCTCCACAACTACTTGTCGCCTGTTGTTCCGGCCGAGTTTGTCCCGTGTCTCTCCTCGGCAGGAAAAGATAAGCATGGTGAATTTTTGCCTCCCCCCCCCCCCTTTTTTTTTTTCTCCCTCCTAGCAAAGCCGAGAGGCGGTGCTGCGAGGTGCATCCCCAAGGAGAGAACCGCGGGGTTCACCCGGAGCCGGGCAGCAGCCGCCCGGCCGGGCCGTAGTGGGTGACAAGCCGTACTTCCATTTCCCGGGGATTCCCCAGGCCAGGAGGGATGGGAAGGGAAGAGAAGAGAAGGGAAGAAAAGGCAAGGGATGCAGGCGGCGTGGAGTGCTCGGGAAGCGGAGCTCGACCACCTCCGGGAGGATGGCAGGGAGGAGGAAGGTCGGGCTCACCGCGGCCCTCCCCAGCCGCTGCCCATCCCTCAGCGAGGGCTCCCGAAGCGCCGGGCAGCCCGGCGTGTGCTTCGAGCTCAGCCCCCCTTCCTGGCCCGAGGAGGCCGGGATAACAGACAGGTGCCGAGGAGGGAAGCCGGGGAGGCCGGAGCGGCGCAGGTGTAGGCGTTTAGCGGCCAAGAGAGGCGGTGACTGCATCGGCAGCCTCCCGAGGGGGGTTAAAGCGCTCCCGCGGGAGCTGTGGGTCCCCCGCCGCACCGGTGCGCATCGCCCCCAGCGCGCCGAGAGGCGCGGGTGGAGGGACAGGGACAGGGACACTCACTGGGATACACACACACCGCCCCGATCCCCTCCGCTCCATCGCGGAAATTGGGCGTTTAGCAAGGTCTGTTATGTAATTATGTCTTTTTGTTGTCATTAAACCCGGCTCAGGATGCCAGCAAGGCAACTGCTGTAGTTTGCTCTTTTGTAAACCAGGCTGATGCTTTTATTTGATCTCGGAGAAAATGTATGGAGCAGTTTAGTGTTTAAAGGGATGTACTTCGGTTTTACACGATTGATTTCAGGTAGTCCCGTTTCATTCACGTTGTTTTCTACACCTGTCAGAGATGTGTAAATGTAATATTAAAGACAGAAAGAAGGGGGAAAAAATAGTAATAGAAGCAAAAACGGTGAGAAATGTCGCTGACAACATGTGAAGCTAGTTTAAAAATGTGTAAGCTCTTAGCATACTTATAAATAAAAGGTAGGTGTGCTTGTAGGCATGGTGTGTGCTCAGCTGGTTATGTTGAAGTGTATTCCAATGTTAATACACCTTTAAAAAGGCAACACTAACTTGCAGTGGTGTGTGGGTCCAGTGTGTGCACTTCAGGTATATCCCCTCACTTAAAAGAGGTGCATTTGATCAGTGTCCACCAATTCAAAGGATCCCAATGGGTCCAAAAGTCCAAACAGTATTCTGAGATAAATTCACTGTTAATAATTATAAGAAGAGTCTTTTTTTTTTTTTTTTTTTTTTTTTTTTTTTTAAATGGCAACAACACAGTTCTTGATTTTCTTCTGTATAGCTTACTGGTCTGTCTGATATTGTGCATTTCAGAGCTATTGAAAGTACATAGTGTAAGCTAATGAAGGCATATGAAATGTGTTGTTAATTAGGGAAATAATAAAGTATTTTCAAAATAAATGATAAAATAATGTTATTTCACATATATATGCCTGAATTTAAGTTGTCTTTCTCACCAGAGTGGCCCATGTTGACTATATATCCTTAATTTGGTGGTCATTCTGGTCTATT
This sequence comes from Aythya marila, assembly GCF_965140915.1. Taxonomy (NCBI): domain Eukaryota; kingdom Metazoa; phylum Chordata; class Aves; order Anseriformes; family Anatidae; genus Aythya; species Aythya marila. The sequence continues at coordinate 105,677,383 of NC_139043.1, forward strand.
TCTTATGAGATTAACACTCACAAGTATATCAACGTAATCTGTGTTAGATATTGCAATGCTGTCCTTCCCGTAAAGGTGGTGCATCTCAGTGTAACCTTAGCCAGTGATGTTGCCATCTGGAAATACAAAAAGAACTGTATGAATAATTAATGACCTAGTATAATAAATAGAGTTGATTCCATACCAAGAAGCAGTAGTAAGGAGACTCCACACATATTTATTTATTTTTTCCTCTTGCTGCATTTTTTACTCCTGTCTCATACCATCCAGTAATTCAGGCTTTCACCCAAATTGTAGTAGACAGATGCAACACTCTCAGATGGGCATTGCCATTTTAAGAAGAAGCTCAAGGCTCTGGAACATGAAGTAGTTTATTCAACCCTTAATCTCTGTAACCAAACTTAATTTTTACAGCCTCTGCTGTATTATCTCTCAAGATTTAAGAAGGCTATTTTTGTCAGGGGCACATAATTAATACTTGTTCTCCTCTTATTCCAAATTTTGCATTCGTGCATGAAGCTCATCCAAAGAAACCTGAAAAGGGGATCTCCATGGTAACAAGAGAGATTTTTCTCCCTCACCATAGGTCAAGACTAGACACCTACCCATTCCTTAACTTATAGCAGCATTCATTGGCACCTTCCTTTTTGTGGTTACATTGTCTGCTGGTGTGTGCTTTTACTGTTGCCTCATGCTTCCAGAGTGGAGTTCTTGAAAATGAAGTGGAAGAGCATAGTCCCTGCCTCTCCCTAGTCTCTCTCTCTCTCTCTCTCTCACACACACACATGCATCCCTGCCCCCTTCACATGCTCCATATTTGCTTCATATTTCAGAGTTGCTGTACCTATACAATTTGACTATGGGATTTAAAGAAATAAATTGTTTTCACTGTCATGGTTTTGACTTGAAGACCTGTTTTGGCTGTGTGTGTAAGATCTGACAGAACCTTACTTCCAAGTACATTTCAGAAGGAAGGGTTGTCATTTCCTTTCTCTCTGTCCCTCTCTTTTATTTGTCTGTGTTCTTTTTTTGGAGACAGTTTCTCCTTGGTGTTGCAAAGGTTTTGTATCAATAAAAGCTGTCTGTATCTTTCCCACCAGTGATTAACTTTATTTTGTGAGTCAGTATATAATACCAGGATTACCGTGTAGAGACATTCATGATATAAAGATCTGATTTTGTCCTTACTCTGTCATCACAGATCAATGATACAGATCACTGCTTTCTGGGGTAATTTTTCTTTTTGTGGGTGAGGTGGTTTTGTTATTTGGTTTAGTTTTTATTTTTATTATTTTTTCCCTGTGTTCTTTCATTGAAGGACAGTCTGCGTAGGCTGTGTCTCAGTCCAAGCTAAGAAGAAGTGAACACTTTGTTTTCCTGGTGATTCTGTAGTCAGATATTTAAAACTTTCACTGAGGAATATAACATATTTCTATTCTCCTGTATCTTTCTGTATTTTTATTTTTTTTGGCTAAGGTCTCATAAGAGGATAACAAATGACTTTTTTAATGGCTCCCTTAGGCTGCTGGTACACCAGCAGTTCTTTTGCCATTCCCTGTGACATAGCTTGGGATAATTTGAAAACATCTGCTAGAGCAACCATCTTAATATAAGATAGCAGACATCATTTGTCACTGAGCAGTATGTCATTTGTGACTGTAATTGGAAGACAGAGGCTAATGCTGACTTTAGTCTTCTTAACTTGTCTTGCTGGCAGATTGTCTATAGAAACACTTCATAGTGCTTTGAAATCATATACTGTATTTCTACCTTTCTGTATCCCTCTTTCTGAAAGAATTGCCTGTGTCATTTGCAAATCTGCTCGGGAGCCATGATAATGAAAGTTAGTACTTTTGTAATCTAGCTTGACATGTAAACCTGTCCTTATGCATATTTTCAGCGTCTTCAAGTAGATGAAAACCTCTTTTTAAGAGCTGCCTGTATAGCTTTTCCTTTAACTCTTGCATATGAGAAACTTCCATTCCCTTTCCACATGATGCCCAGTACCTGTCCTGGCAACATTTTAATGACTAAACCTCATCAGATTCACTTTTCTCCCTTTGAAAATTTTACCATCACCTGTAACTAGCTGAAGAGATCATTCATCATCTGATTTCTCATACCAAAGAAACTAAGAATTTAAGAAATGGAATTCCAACTGTGTGAAGGAAATGTACAGTTCTAGATTGCTGGAATCCAAGTTTTGATCTTGAGTTGCTGTGTTTTGGATGGCAAAAGTGTATGGCATACTCATAAAAGTCGAAGCCAAAGATGTCAACTGTTAAGGGCAATGTCTTGGATCTAGAAGGTGGTGTTTGGTTTTGTTCTTGGTGGTGTTTTTTTAAGCTTTGTGGTATAATTTTGAATGTAGGTTGCAATAGCTTGTTTGATTTGTAACAGCTTAAAGGTTTCAGCTTCTTAATGTGTTGAGATAGTGTCTTTGTTGGATCCAGTCAAAGATTCCTTGAATTTTCCATTCTTCTACAGCAGGCATAGATGATGTGAGGATCCCACAAAAAATCATGTAAGAATTGTGCTTGAATGTTCATTTCATGCTCCAGGCATAAATAGAAACTGAAGATAGCTGTTTTCAATGCACATCGTGATAGGATAGTAATAGCTGATTTATTTATTTTTTTTTTTAATAAGAGGTAGTGGGAGTTTTCCAGCAAGTTTGAGTGTGATGCGAACTCTGCTTGTAGAAGCATATTGTGTTCCACTCCTATGGACTACTAGCCTCACCTTCATCATTGTAATTTCAATTTTAGTGATGTACATCCCATATTGAAAGTCGGCGTTAGGAATTACTCTCGCTACTATTTGTTTGTTTGTTTGTTTTTCTCCTGTCATCAGCAAGAGAGTAAAGAGAAGTGGAGGTGATATCCAGGTCTCTGCATGTTCGTAGTGGTCTCACCAGTATTTTTCTATGCATGACTATGTGACAGTTCCTTTCTCCCGTAGAAGTATTGAAAATCAGTATGCTCCAGGGATGTGCAGTGTCTCAGAGATGCCCAGAGTACACAAGAATCTTCATCTTCTTTCTGTCCCACAGCTGAAAGAATTTCAGAGTACTTGCAGTGTACCATTCACATAGTGTGAACTTGGCTTAATGGTTTGTAGGAGAATGTAGTACCTCATTTTCAAGGTGCTGGAACTGCATTGGTGCAAATGTTTCATAAGGATATCAAAGGAGATTCCTTTTTACCTTCAGTTTTGCATCTTCTGCCTATGTGTTCATCAGCCATAATATTCAGGCATGGTTTAATCCAATCAAATTGTCAATGGCTCTACATCAGTTTTACTGATTTTTTTTTTTCTTTTTGACTGCTCTTTGAACTTCAGTAATCTTAACATACAGTCCCATTCTGCAAGAAAATACCATAGAAGATCATTCACCTAGGTGTTCCTTCTAACAGACCTTTTCTTTGCAAAAATGTACTTATTCCTGTATTCATGTACAGTTTTATAAATACTATTGATGAATATCTAAATGTAGCTTTTCAGTAGCATTAGGATGGCAAAGTAGAATAAATGGGAAAAATTCAACCCAGCGAGGAATGAAAGAGGTAGAATTAGGAGGATTCATCTTAATTTATTGTTACTTCATAGAAATATTGCAAGCGTCATGATCTTAAAACAATTACTTCTAAAAATGAAAGCTAATTCTGTTCATGGAAGAACTCTGCAGCCGTAACATGTAATACTTAGGGAGACTATTCTAATGATTTTCCGAGGGAAATGATCCTACATACCTAGACATACTGGCTAATAGAATTCATAATAAATATGTTCATTGTATAGGTCACTTACTATCAACAGTGAAATAGTGCTAACAATTGATCAGTGGTACCTTGAAAACCATGCTGTATATATATCACTTTGTGAAATGAAAGTCTTGAGAAGAAAAGCTACAATGGTTGGAAATAACTGCCTCTTTAGTGCAAAAAATATTTTTGTTTTTAAAAAAAACTAATTATTTTATAATAGGTGTTCAAGGATTAGATATCTACTTAACAAAGTAGACTCAAGAGGAATTACAAACTAAAGATGTTCTCTTTTTTTTTTTTTTTTTTTTTTTTTTTTTTTTAAGGTACTGATACTGATCTTGGGGAAGGCTTCTGCTACTAAATGGTGTTCAAACCATCTTGCTCTTTTATTTCAGAAAGCAGTATCTGTTTTTAATTCCTGGGAGACTACAAGCTTACTTATAGGAAAACAATGGTTACTTCTTCCACTTGATTTTTTTTATTAGTTCATAAAAACACTTCAGAGATTATATTCTTTATAGATCTGTAACAATGCCCATGTAATGTCATTTACAGAATTGAAGAAGCATGGTAGATGAAGAGCAGTTTATTTCACATTGGGTAGAAGTGCAAGTTAATTTGTACATACAAAAAAAATCAACTTTTTTTTTTTTCCGAACATGTAAATCTGTGGTGTTTCTTACTGTGCAATGATGATATGTGGTCTGACTTGTAGAATATATGATGTTTTGCATTTCTATGCTTAAGGCATGATATAAACTTGCCAACTGGGAGTCTTCATGCATTTGCAGAGTTGTACAGCTGAATTATATATGAACAAAGGTATTTATGCATGAAAAAGATCATTCGTTTGCTGTGTAATACACTAATAATTACTCAGTCAAGGGGCAAAACCAACAGTGGGAAGCCTGTGAGACCACTTGTACATCACAAATAATATGATGAGCTCAGTGAAAAGGGCGCTTACTGTTCCATACATATGGTTAAGTTATTGCATTCTGTTTTTGAGTATAGAACACATTTGCAGCAGAAGGAATATCTTTAGAAACTAGGACCAGGGCAGATGGGGCCAGGGAGAGCAGGGGGAAGGAATAATTTGCACATTTTTCAAAACATATCTTAATACTTGTCTCAATCTACCAGTGATAAATAAATGCCAGTCCCACTTACTACAGATTTGTGTGAATAAAACTTGCACAGTTAGTAACCAGATCAGAAGTACATGAAAAGAAAACACAACACAAAGTTCTGCAGTATTCTAGTACTTTGGTCATTCGCAAAACAGATATTACGTAAAGTACTTCTAAAATCAGTGCTACATGCTGCAAAACAATTAATCTCTCGTGTTAAATTACCTTCCAGAGGACATTTCTGACAAACCAAGTCAAAATATGAGAGCATACTTAAGTTTTTGACCTGATCCTGTGGTCTTTACACTGACTGGCATTTCAAATATCAATGGCAGGAGCAGGTTGCTTGCCTTGTAAAAAGCTGTATGTGTTGAGCAGCAATTGGTCAAGGCTGTATTAGAGATTTTATTTTATAAGGATAAAAGCTTAAATGTGGTGGCAACACTTCTGTATGTTATGCTTGTGGAGCCCTTCTAAAATATTTGCTTAGGGATTAAATGAAAATCATAGCATTTCTATGGGACCTGAAAGAAATTAATTACATTGTGTTTCTTTACTCCAAATTTCTGGTGCCTCCATGACAACATGCAATAGAGCACGGTGAGAGAAAGACAGGTTCACCTTGGTACTTCAGTTTATTTTGGAATTAAAAAGACAACTTTTGTGCACAATGAGAAGAAAACTGGGGACTTCTGTGCCATAAAATCAGGTTTCTGGCAGAGAAGAAACAGCTAAACTTGCTTTTTGCTATTCAACTAATCCATAGTTCCCTACATGAAATGCTTCAGGACCAAAAATTATTACACCATTTTCCCAAGGATTTATAGAATAACAGGATATCCCGCAAGGATCATTGAGTCCATCTTCTGAATCCACACAGGAGTACATAAAAATCAGACCATATGTCTGACAGTGTCTTCCAAATACCTTTTGAATTCTGGCAGAGTGTTGTGACTCTATGTGAAGAATGTTTTCCTAACATCCATGTGAACCTTCCCTTTCCTTAGCTGGGAGGAACTTGCAAGGATCAGTGAGCCCAACTCCCAGCTCCACACAGGACTACCCAAAAATCATGTCTGAGAACATTATCCAAACACTTAATGAATTCTGGCAGGCTTGGTGCTGTGACCTCTACCCTGGGAAGCCTCTCCCAGTGCCCAACTGCTCTCTCAGTGAAGAACCTTTCCATAACCCCCAGACTGACCCTCCCCTGTCCCAGCTCCATGCTATTCCCTCGGGTCCTGTTGCTGTCCCCAGAGAGCAGAGCTCAGCGCCTGCCCCTCTGCTCCCCTCAGGTAGGCTGTAGGTTGCCATAAAGCAGTTGCCTCAGTCTCTTCTGCTCTGGGCTGAACAAACCAAGGGACTTCAGTTGCTTCATGTACATCTTGTCCTCCAGACCCTTCACCATCTTCTTAGCCCTCCTTTGGACACACTAATAGTTTTATGCTCTTCTTACATTGTGGCAACCAAAACTGCACGCAGCATGTGAGGTGAGGCCACCCCAGAGCAGAGTGGGACAATCCCTTCATTTGACAAGCTAGCAACACTGTGCCTGATGCACCCCAGTGTAGTGTTGGTCCTTTTGGCTGTCAGGGCACACTGTTGGCTCATATTCAAGTTGCTGACAACCAGAACCCCCAGCTCCCTTTCTTTAGGGTCTGCTTTCTTTAGGGCTGCTATCCAGCCTCTTGTCCCCTTGTGTGTACATACAGTCAGGGTTGTGCCATCTCTGATGCAGAATCAGGCACTTTCTCTTTTTAAATTTCTTTCTTATACCCTCTCTAAGAGCAGAAGCACATCAAACTAATATGTAGGAAAGCCCACAACTGCAAATCTGATTTGTTAAATGGTCCAATACTGTTATTCTATGATGCTGTTGTGTTAATTTTGGTGTTAAATACAGTAGCTAGAACAAATCCTGCAAATGTTATGCATGCAGCTTCCTATGATCTGTGTGCGATAGGTCCCTGATGCCAGAAGCAGAGGTTTAAATGAAGGTTTTTACAGGAAAGCCTGGTATTTCATTTCATTTTATGCAAGGTTAAAGATAGCAACTAATAAACTGGTCATGGATTTTCACTTGGTTCAAATGTGGCATCTTTTAAAATTTGTTTTTATAAAAAATTGGCATAATACATTAGTTAACTACATGACAAGCAATTAAATATTTGATCCACCAGACCTAGTTTAGTTTCTAGTTTCTCTTGCCTTACAGGACCACAGTATACAGAGTCCCTGCAGCTGACCTAGACATTCACTTGAACAATTGCTGAAAAAAATATTGTTCTGGTTTTGAGTGGTTTGGTTTGGTTTGAATTTCTTACATTCAAAATTGAAGGCAAAATTGAATGTTGATTCCAATGTTGTGAGTACATGTTAATCTTGTGCTATTATAGAATCTAAATTATTTCAGCTATATTTGTTGGTATATATCTTGCCTTAAGATATATACCAACAACAGTAAACTGTTGCCATACTCATCTTCCATATCTAGTTCATGGTGGCATGATAAATGTGGACTACCTCTACAGGCTTACATATGCTTTGAATTTATATTTGATCTTTTGTGAGGGATTTTATTCCTCAACCACACGGAGGATAAAAGTGAGTTCCTTTTTAAACTCCCTTATTTTTGACATTGGTGTCTTCCCTGCTCTTCTGGAACTCAGTATATTGTAGAAAAGGCTGAAGAGAAGCTGAGACTAGCTATTCAGACACAAGTCAGTTTAAGGTGTTTTGTTTTGTTTTCTTTCTGGTGGATCAGTGAGGAACTTGAGGAGGAATTCAGAATTCCTCTGGAAGTTCTTAAAGGCAGAGAGAGCACACCTCATTCTCACCTCAAGGCTGAATCTGAACTGTTTATGTCCATTGGATTATCCCAAAAAAAAGAATTTATAGACCTGCTAACTCAAATAAGCAGTAGAATTCCACAACCCCCCTGTCAGATCTACAGTGCACACTCAACTTAGTACCATGCATGTAGTAGACCTGCCTAGTGTGCTTCTTGGTGAGTATGTTATTGCACATTTTTTCTGTGTAGTCAGTGACTGTTCAGAATTTCTGGATACCAGTAACACAGTTAACAGAACTCATATTTTCAATTTTTACTAAACAGCACTTTGGCAATAGTAAAGGAAATAGTATTTTTAAACAGTTTACTCTGTGTAGATATGTGCCCTGTGCAGATTGTAAATAACCAATACATTATTTAGTGTATCATGATGTATGGCTGAATAAATAAATAAAATTTGACAATGATAGGACTGTACCACAAAGTATAATATGATAAAGCCTTTTCCACCTCTAGCAGAGTTCAGTTATTTATTACTGCAATTTGGTTTCATGGATATGATTCACTCTATTTTAGTGGATACAAGCAAATTGGTTTACATTTGTATAGTAAGTTGTAACTCAAAGTTAAATGCATACTTCACATGATACTGAAATACTTAAAACTTTACAGAATAAAACGTGTTTACTTAATTTTCATAAATCCATACAAGGAAACTCTTCAGAGCATATACTTTTTAAACAATCATCAGCCAAAGTTTAGTTTGGCAAGAGAACAGTTCATTGAATTTCAGTGACAAACCATCCATTGTTATTGTCTGGAGCGAAATTGGGCTCCCCCTTTGTTAGATGCTGAAACTTGCATCTAACCTAAATACTCAATTGCTTTCATGTTTGTTCATCTTTAGTATAAATTGTTCTAAGGTGAGCTTCCTGCTGTGTGTTTTCTGGAAGACAAATTTAGCCATAGTATTTACAAACAAATTGTTTAAATGGATTGATCAGTATGTGCACTGCACATCTTATCTGTTTAAAATAGTTAAATAAAGACCAGAAAAAATCATTTTGCTTCCCTCCTTAAATTTGTAGTTTAGTCATGGATTGTTGCTCACAACTTTATGGAATCAAGTAGTCCTTTCCTAATAGATTCCGTTATTATCTTTACAATGTACTAGCTAAAGTAAATTAATTCAGTGAAATCTCAGTAGGGCTAAGTTTCAGTATGTGATGGAAAATTAAGTGTGACAATTATAATATTAGCTGTTATTTTGATAAGCATTTTTAAGTTTATGTGGAGATATTCTAAGAAGTAGGATTAACTTTGTTGTATTTATTGCTGGGCCAAATACTTTCTGAAAGTAGGATGAAATTAGTCATGCTTTATCTAATAACTACTTTAAATAAAATTCATTAGTTGTGCCTAATGAATACATAGGGAATTAAAACAAATATAATACTCTATAAAGGAATACTCAAAACTATATATTTTATCAAAGTAGACCAGATCTTGTTCCCTTTTGTTCGCCAACTCAATAGCATTAACAGGAAGCAGAAATATATTTTCAGTAGAATTTATCTCAGTAGAAGCAAAATGCATCTACTGGAATTGTGACTGGTGTGCTTACAGGGAGATAAGTGGGATGAAAACAGGCATGGATTTGATTTAATGCTAGATTCAAGGAGGTATAAGAGTAAATACATACAGCAAAATGAAAAACTGTTATCTAATTACCTTCTTTGTTGTTGTTTTTTTCCTTCTGGCATTTAGAAATTGTATATTTTTGCCTCATACGGTACTATTTTTTTTTTACCAACTTTTTTTTTTTTTTTTTTTATCACTTGGATAGTGAGGTATATGACAACTGGGAGGAAAAAAAAAAAAAGCTGAATTCACTACTTCTGAGAGCTTTGATAGCCAATTAAGTAAATATTTAAATTTTAGTGCCTTAATGTGTCATGCGTATGGCATAAAGGCATAAAGCCTTAGACTGGGGTAAAGAAAGAATAGAATGTTTGGAAGAAGTGTCTTGTGTAATGACTATCATAATCAGCAAATCATTTGTATACTGGCCATATAAAGTAGATTTAGATGAGATAGATTTATTTTCTCCTCAGCAACTAATAAAGTATTGGCAACTCTCTTGTTGTAAAGGAAAAAAAGTCACTATTTATCTTGTATCACACTGTTGTCAAGGTATTGAATTTGAAGTGAGTCTGTTTAATAAAAAAAAATAAAAGAAAATATTGTTCTGAACAACAGATCACATTAAATTGAAGTAATACAAATCATTTCTGAGATTTCTTTGCTAGCTTATTAATGAATGAACACTTAGTTCAAATTAATTTTATTACATTAATAATGAAACTGTATAACAAAGGACAAAAATAAAAATATTTACATTGACATATATTAAGAGTAAATATTTAAAACTTTAAATGATATCTATTCCAAATGAATTTCACATTTCAGAGTTGATAAATAAGCTTTTCCAATAATTTCAGACCACATCTAATAATAATAATGAAAATGAAATAGTTTAAAACAACAAAGATAGTGCTAAACAAACCATAACACTCTTTATATTCTGTAATTATCTGATAGGTTAAGTCCATTGAGATTAAATATGTCATAGTTCTAAATTATAATTAATTGCCCATTATATTTTGTCAACAATTTAAATTTAATTTATTTATATTAACTTTTCAAAGTTTCCTGTAAGGTCGAACAGTACTACAAGATTTCAAATCATAAGAGATTCTGATAAGATACTACCCTAAGATTTAAATGGGTCCAAATTTCAACATTTTCAGTAAGGTGTTTTTTTTTTGTTGTTGCTGTTTTTATATATATATACATATACATATCATATGTATGTGTGTGTATATATATATATATATGATATATCATATATATACATGATATATCATATATATATGTATATATTTTTTATATACATATAAAATATCATATACATATATATATGTATATGTGTATATATATATATATATAAAAGGCATCATGTAATATAGTCTGGTGGAACCTTTAAAGTGTATATATAAAATTTTGTATTTTTATATATAAAATTTTGTATTTTGAATCACTAAAAAATGTCTTGTGGTTTAGCAATCCATAGGACCCTGATTCAATACTCATGGAAGTCATTCACTCACACTGTGAATGTAATGTGTATTACATTCTGTGTCTTAAGTAGGGTTTGGACAGTGTCAATACATAAGTACAAAGATCACACCTCCTTTTTCTTTGTAGACCTGTTGGGTTATTGGCAGTTCAAAATATTACCTCCTAATTGCTACTGATGCTTTTCTTCTTCACACAGTTTCTTTGAAAGACAGACCTTTTACTGACACCTGGTCTCCTTTGTATTTTGCTAGTACTTGTTCTTTTCTTGTCATGGTGTCAAGTATGTGCGCAAAAATGATGCTTTTAAATGGGAGGAAAAGTTTAAATTTTAGAAGTTTTAAACACAGGTTTAAAAGTGTGTGCGTGTATATGTATAACTGAAATCCCAGTTCAGATTTGACTTTGTATATTATAGCCAGATACTGCAGGTTTCTTTCAAAGGAAAAGTTAATCCCCACCCAGGAAACCTGTATGTGGCCTATATATTACCTTTGGCTCATGTTAGACATAATTTTAGGACTTAACAGAGAAGTAATACATGAGACCAGCTAAGCTGACCGGAATTTTGCCCACAGAGAGTGAACACTGGCTGTTATAGGCTAAATGATGAAAGACTGAGACACTATTTCTCCTACTAAAGATTTATAGTAGTTAGGACTGTCAAGGTTGTTTCTGTGTCAATTACAGTTCCAGAGGTGAAAAGTCAAACTGCCTTTCAAGACAAGTTTTTCTAATTAGAGTAATGAATATTTTATTAATATTCCATTAGTTGTACATGATAATTGTTCACTGATGGGCTGTCAGTTTTGGCCACATGCAGAATAAGATCACAGACAAAATTTTATGTTTTTATGCCTTTGTCAACTTTGATTCCCGTCACTGGTTAGCCTTACGCATATGTGCTGTAATATTTTAGAAATAATTTTTTTCTGTAAATCTGTTAAACGTTGCTATGCGTCTCCTTTGTAGGTCAACGCACTTGCTTTGTTAACATTTCATCAGAGTTGTATGCTTTAACATTCACTAGATTGCAATTGCAGGGCATAACTTTACCATTCAGGGAAATATAGTTCATGGGGAAAATCACAATCTACCAATGGTCAATAAATAAAAATTGGGAAATGCAGTAACTTCATAGAATTACAGTGAGAAAACTTCTATCTTTTGACTTCTAGAGGTTAAAAATATTTCCTGAAAATAATAGGCGTTGTAGAGATATGTGCAATTAGTGCTCAGAATCCTAGAGTTGATATATCTCTCTGAGGGTGATTATTGCATTCAGCTTAGTTTTGCAACCTGAGAGTTTACAGTGCTTGCCTGTAAACTCATGTGCTTGTCTCATGGTCTTCACCTTTCAAAGCTATTCTGGAACTTGCTGTTGTTTGTGAACAAGAGGCATATTAAAGGGAGGATAAAAAAGTTGTAAGGATTGCATATTACAAGTTGCACAGAAGAATACTGGAAGAGCAGACAGACTCCTCACTTTTCCTTGTATTGTTTCCTCCTCATACTAGCTCAAAAGACCATTTTCTTATTACAGCCTTTACATACAGTTGAAACCATGTGTCATGGAACAAAAATGAAGTTTTCTTACACAGCTGAAGAAAAGAAACCTAATTGATGTTGTCATATATGCTTATGTGGGCCATATGTTAATTACCCATTGTTGGAGAGGAAAATAGATGCATGCCAACTATGTGTGTGCATGCTACAGTGTGTACAGAATCAATTTCTGTATTTGAATGTTTAATTCATTCTGCACTAAAATTAATGTTTTGTTTGTTTGTTTTTCCCACCTCTTTTCATCCTGGAATGCTTTTTCAGTATTAAATACTGTGCTTTTCAGTAAAACAAATTATTCCTTTTCTGTTTATTAGTATCATATAGATATGCAAAGAAGTTAAGAACTATAATGCAAAGCTAACAACCTGTTGTAATAGCAAATGGATAAGTAGCTGTACTGGCCTGTGTTATTCTTTCTGTGGTCCAAGTTCAAATCTGAGAGAAGTGTTTTGCAATTACTCTTTGTAAATACTAGACGACAAGAGAGGAGGGCTTTAAGACTTGAGTTTTCTGGGCTCCATTCCAAGTTCTGGAATGAAATATACTTCAGTGACTGCATATCTTCCTGCCCCTGTCCCATCTGTCTCCCCTAGCCTGACTACTTTGTCTCCTCATCTTGACTCATGTTCCTTCTGTGTGCACTACGCTTCTTTCTCCACACCCCCCTTTTTCTTTCTTTTTTTTTCTTTTTGTATTGTGCTGAACACTACTTCTGCTTTCTCTTCCATAAAGCTATAAACAGTGTCTTTATATCTTATATTTAATATTCATGCAGTTATGTCTTATTGAACAGCAATAAGCAATAAGAGAAGGGCTGTTGCCCACCTGCAAACTGACGTATGTGCAGTGGTTGATGCCAAGGCGGGGAGGATGACCTTGGGAACTAACATACAGAGATTTCTTTTTGGTTGCTTCTAACATTACTGCTGTTGGGTGACATGGAAAGAGCAATTTCCAAAGGCTACCTTCTTATATTTTTCCAAGTTTTTAAGCCAAAATAACCCTGCTGTTTTATGTTTAAGAATGGGAGTGGTATTTCAGTGAAATATTTTTATGGATTTAACAAGCAAATCACTTTTTTTAACTCTTTTTTCCAGAAGTGTCTTAGTGGCTGTTCTGAAAACTTTCAAGAACTGTCTGAATAGCTCAGACATTTTTCACAGTTTGTAACTCAGATTATTTCAATGTACTGATTTGAACAATGGTGGATGAAAGATTAAACCAGATCTCAGATCAGGGCTGTCTATGATAGTAGCTGGGAATGAAGAGTTATGGGCAACTGCCATTTAAGGTGGGTTTGCTGTTGTCAGCAGAGTTTGGTTTACCAGGAGCAACTTGGTAGGGTCTCATGTGATGGCATGAGTCAGTGCCACTCCTGTGGAGCGGCTCTCCACCACAGTCTAACTCAGATGTAGATGGTGCTCACTATGCACAGGAAATGGGAATCAGCAAATACTACTGAGAAAGTACTTTGACAGATATGGCAGAAGGAGGAACATGGCAAGGAAGGGCAAAACTCCTCAGGTTATTGTTAACAGGAGTTACCAGGATTTTTATACAAGAACTTTGTATGGCAGTGAGCCAAGAGACTTAGATCCTAACAGAAAAGCAATTAAGATCGTTCTAGGAAAAGATCACATAATTGCTCCAAAAAGGACTCTTAATCAGAAAGACAAAGATGACCTAAGAAATCAACGGTGCTGAAATGCATATTCAAACAGGTATTCCCAGCATCAGAGGAAATTTTACTTTAAACATATATACAACATTTACTCTGTGAGATACTGGAAGAAAACTGCAGTAGTTACTTCCTGTACTGTTAAGAGCAAACAGACCTTATGATGGAAGTGTTTGTAATTCAAGAGAGGATTCAGTGGATGGATTTCCGCTTGAAGAGAGACACAATAAATGTTACTAAATACTACCATTTCCTAGCAGAATTGGATTGGGGAGGCTGTAATAGTGCCTAAAATGGTAAAGAAGCAAATTATCTGCTTCCAGGTTCCGCAGTTTATGCCAGACTTGACTGCAGTGAATGCATTAATCATTGGATGATATTCCAGCTTTCAGTTTTTAACTTTTGATGCAGAAGGATTATCTTTTTGTTTTAATTCCTACTAGAACTGTAGTTCTTTGTAAGTAATGCTGTCTTAGGTCTGTAGCTAGTAGTAGCTTCATGTCCTGATAGATTTCCTCAATTTTTCCAGCCTAAAGCTTATTTTGTAATATTTAGTTAATTTTTATCATTTTTATCTCTCTATATGTATTTGTAATCTTCTTGAAATGGCTTTAAAGAAAGAATTTAAAGTTTGCCTTTTCCTTTAACCATTGGAATTTGGACAGAAACATTCATTCACTTGATTTGATCAGATCTTTGCTCCTTAATGGAATGAAATCAAATGTAATATAACCTCAGCTTCTATATAAAGAGTGAGTAATGATATACAGAAATTGTTTTCACCAAAATTGAATGTATATTCTCATTGTTTTATATTTTTCCATTAAAATTATCTGTACAAAAGCCATGTATGTTGCTCATGTTTTAGAGGCCTCTTGATAGAGATTGCAGTTCATTCTGTTGCTAATAATAAACTGTTTTCTTCCCATCTGCACTATAAAAATGTTATTAATTCTCAGTATCACCATATTCCTCAAGTCATATTCACAATTAAAAAACTGTTATAATGGTGACACCATACAGTTTTGTATTTTAATGTCTGAGATGAGCTAATATTTCCCACATTCTAAGGCAAATATGGTTTTATATTGTGTGTGGGAAATTACTTGTGCATACCTGTATTTTAAATGCTCACATCTTTATGCCATATTAGTACAGCATCATAGAGGATACTGAGCAGCTAGCTATTCAGCTGACAGTCCAGGAGGTATTGATGTCCCACAGAGAGAGGACTGAATTACATCTTTTGGTTTAGGCTTTACCTGGATTTCTATTTTTTTGTTGTGTGGGAGAGGATATGTGTTTTTTTTTTTTTTCTTCTGTAACAGACAGCCCAGACAGTCCTGATAGATGTTTCAAAGTCCTGAAGTAGATGTTTCAAAGAACCAGTTCCTGTCTGGTTAATTACATCATTGTAATGTGTTATTTATTTAAGTGTCTTACTACAGAATCTTTTTTCTACAGAGCTTAGAGGTTACCTCTTAATTTGTCTATTTCTATTATCTGTGGGCGTGGCAATATCTCATCATTGCAACAGAGGGAAATCAGTTAGCTTTGTTTTCCTTGATGTTAAAAATGTTGCATTAATAAGCTGATATTTTAACAGTATTTGGTTATGAACTGATTTATAGAGGATTAAACTACACTCTTCGTGAGAATAAATGGATTTTATGCTTCAGCAATTAATGCAAAATTAATTTAATCTGACAGATGCTAGCATGGGCTTCAAAAAGATCCAAATCAAGTACCTCTGTGATCATTCTGGTAGTTCCTTTGTGGCACTGAAATTATTGTTATTTCATAATCGCATCTTGTTAAGGGCCATAAATAAGTTAACATTGATCATTTTATATCAAAATAAAATTTGAATATTTAATACTCCTGTGTCTCTCATATAATTATGAGGGTCTTCTGCAAAAAAGTATTTTGTGAAAATTCTTGCATATTAAATAACTTAATGGAAATTATGACCTATTTTCTGAACCTATTCAGAGTAAATGATAAGATGTGAAAACCCATTTGGAACTACTGTAGGAAAATGGTTTGTTACAGTTTTTCATTACAGTAGCCGTATAATGACAGTCTTGAGGGAAAATTGGTATACAAATATTCCAGAGATTTGTTGAAATTCAATGTATCCCAACTTCTCTGCCATTTGAAGTGATTATATCCTGTATTTGGTTCTGTAGACCTTTTTCCAGCAATGCTTCAAGAAGAATAATGACTTGGGTTTTACAACTACTGAGTACAGAATCACAAAGAATAATTATTTTTCAGTACAGAGGTCGGTAAAGATGAACAGTCCCATAGACACCCTGGAGTATTAAACAAGAAAATATTTTTTTCTATGAATGTACGTTATCGCACATGTGATAATACTGTTTCTTTTATAAGCATTTGACTGTTGGAGATAACTTTTGTATTATGTTGTTTACATTTAATAACTTTTTAGACTTGATAATGTAGATTTTTCTAGTCAGCTGTGACCTAGATTAAAGCACACCAGAACAATATTGCTTTTATTGCAAGCCATGGTGGCCAGAGGATACTGCACGAAGAACACTGTATTTGGTAGCCGGAAGTTCACTAGTTCTCTCCTTTCTCTCACTCTGAGTGTGAAGGTTTGATTTCTTATGCTCCTAAGGCACAGTACCAAGGGGTTTTCATCTTAGACTTAGCAAAAGAAGCTCAGTTTATCTGGTGAATTAGTGGATGAAATATCAGAATGACAAATAGTCAAAGTTATGCTGCTCATTTGGGAGAGGAGATCTGGGTTCTGGCTACATAATGATATACAAATTGCTAATTATTTTAAAATAAGCACAATATGTGACTTGATATGTACATTTAATGGGCAACTCCGTGCCTTTTATCTAACACTGATTTTAGTGACCCTCTAAATTCATTCCTTATTAGACCATCAGGAGTTTTTAATGAAGAAAATAAAATATGCAAATTTTATAGCTTCAATTTATGTTGCAAATTTGTGTATGTGTACATACGTGAAAGTAACAAAATCCACATACAGAAAGATGCATACTCTTTCAACATCTATAGACCTATGTTTTGATATTTTAGGATTATGTTAGATTAGAATGAGGTTTTTGTGCCACTCCATCTATTTCTGTGGAGGTGCTCAGGAAAAAGAGCGATAGTAAGTCTGTCTCCATTTTCTTAGATACCTTGCAATTCTGTGATTTTTATCTAGTTTTAGTTGATATCCATCTCATTGTAGTGTCAGTTCTTAAGACTGATTGGTATTGGTGCCACCTTGAAGAAAACTATGCCTCTTGCCCCTAAGTATTGCTACCCTCAAAGTTATAACTAAGTAGAAAACTTAACCCAACAAAGGCTGTAATAGGTATATGTACATATACCTGTCATATATCTGTATACTTGGACAAAAGACAGAAGAGTTCTTATTAAACATACAACTATGTAAAAAGATTTAGTTAAAGTTTTGGGTTGTTTTTTGATTGTCTGTCAAACCACACTCCATAAATCTCCTTGGCTTATTTAGGCTAGTGTACTCTATTTTTCTAAAAGCCTTGCTGACAGCCGCAATAAAATACATGGCACAGACATCTTCAGATATGTCGGTGACCCTTTTCAGAGTGATTGTGGGCTCCCTGTGGAGGCTAGTGAGACAGTAATCTGAAGATCATCTTCCTCTCTGTTGTTGCTCAGGTGTCCTACAGGTATAAGGAAAATACCTGTAGGACAGGTATAGATAAATAAATAAGGAAATAAAAGGAAAATTTTGCAGTTCTTGATTAGTGTAAAACCATCAGTGACATTCTTGCAGACAAGGACTTTGAGATGTTAAAACAGCTTTACCTCCCCATATTACTTCACTAGGAGCCAGACTTTCTGTCAAAATTAGACAAACTCAATTAGATTTTCCAAAGATTAATTAAATTCATCTAAGTTTTCTGTATTACATGTTATTACATCTGTTTTGCTTAATGAATAGTAGTTGGTGTTTCTTAAAGGACACATTTTCTTGATAAATTCTGTGTATGTTTATAGACTGCAATGGTCTTCTAAAGGAAATTTTTACATGAATCAGATTATTACAAGGTTGGCAAAGTTAGGCTTCCTCTTTCACATAACTAGCAGAATTTGGTCTAGTATGCTTTTTTTTTTTTTTTTTTTTTTTTTTTTCCTAAAGAAATTGCTCCCCAGAGGTTTTTATGAACTGCTGAACAAGAAATTTCCACTCCCTTTTGGGTAATAATCACTTTTAACTTCATGCATTGAAAGAGACATACAACATAATGTATTGACCTGAGAGGTTTATGCTGACTGAAGAATAATCTACTTCAACACTTAAAGCAAAAAATAAACTGTGTTGCTCAGCAAAACATCAAGGCAAGACAGTGAATGTAAGGCTTCCAGATCCCAGATCTAATCCTTTGGTAACTCTAAATTTCTCAGATTCTGAAATTAGGAACAGCTGTTATTAGTCTTGATCTGTTACTTCCATGTTGGAGCTATCAGAAAGACTCTTACAGCCAGATAGTAAATTTTACCTAGTACTTTTTTTTCCCTAGTTTGTTAATAAAACCCTGAAATCTTATCAAACCATCCAGGAACTCAACCTTGAATTTGTGTGTGATCAGATTGGATATAGTGTGGGTTCGGGGAAACCTATTATTGTCTTCTGAGATACTAAACAAGATGAAGTCATGTGCAGATTTGATCTCATTAGCTAACATTGCTTCTGATCTCAGTATTGCTGACCTCTGAGGAGGTCTAAAAGAATAGAATTGAATGGTAATATGAATTCCCAATCCATGCATATGTTTGATGATGACTTTCTTGTTTATATTACTGTAAATGGACAAGCAGATATTAAAATATTTTATTACATATCAACAACTAGTGCATACAGCTGGAAAAAGTACCTAATTAGCAGCAGTATACTGTTTTTCTTTGCTGTTGTTTTTAGGTCAGTAGGTATTTATTTTGAGAGGAAAAATAGGTAAAGTAGTATTCTAGTCATTCTAGTCTTTTTTGTTTGTTTGTTTTTGTGTTGTTTGTTTTTTTTGTGTGCTTTTTTTTTCCACATTATAATGCTTTAGACTCCAGATATATTTATTAATTTGTGACTGACTGTATTAACTTCACTGAGGGAAGCTTGCTTCACTTCTAATCATGTGTACCTACAAGTTATAGAACTCGTTAATAGTTAAAAAATAACTAACTAGTTTAATAGCTATGATGTTTATTGTATGGGTGGAGAAAGGAAGGAAAAATAAGAAAAACACAATTTCCATTGCCACAGTAAAATTTTTGGTTTGAAATCTCTGCATATCAATGTGTGTTAAAATAAAAATAGGAAAATCCAAATTAAATGTGTCTAAACCAGATCCTACTCTAACAGGCAGTCTTAACTTTTATTTTCTGATTTCCTTTTCCTACTTGGGTTTATTGCTCACCCTCTTTATTTCTTTTCTGAATAACTTCAAAATATTAACTAATCTAATGTTCATGTTTTAAGTTAACAGTTCTCGTAGAGGAGTAAATGCTAAGTTTTTGTTTTTGTTTTTTGTTTTTTGTTTTTTTCATATATATGTGCATGTTTTTGTATAAGTGATCTTATAGTCCCTTATAGTTGCATCTTCTGTGACTATTTCCATAGAAAGTGCTTTGACAAATAGCAATAGATATTCCAAAAATTATACATTTTTAAAGAGGGACAGTGCAGCCTTGGAAAAATTGCTTTATCAATTGTTTTTATGCATGAAGGAAGAAATAATGATATGCTAATCTATAAGGTATCTGGCCTCCTCTTTGTTTGTATGGTTAATTCTAATTAAGAGGTGTTTCTGTGGGTCAGTAATAACTAACATTTTAATCATGTGGCCTTAAAAATTTAATAGTTTATGGATATAGCATTTCACCAAATAAAAACACTTTAGAGTCTTAGATTTGTATTTATTTTTAAGGCAATGAAGATATATTAATGAAGAAACAATTGTGACGTGGATAAATGAAGTTGGGAGGTCAAAGCCTATAAAACATGGTACAGGATGCTGGAGTGCATTTCTAATTTTTATTACTGACATGCTGAACTCCATGATATCTTTTTAGTTGTCTGAGCCATAACTCTTTCTAGTAATACAAGTTCTGCATGGTATTACATATATAGTCTCTTGTATAGCTAATTTTTCCTTTTGCCCATAGCAACGATGTGCAATATCTTCATTATACATACTGACACCTCTTTAAAGAGAAGATGATTAATTAATCATGCCATAGACTTGCAAGAAGGGGTAGCATAGGTAAAAAGATTCTGTTAAATCAAAATCTTTTGGAGAAGGAAGATAAAAGGAATTGCACTGGCTGGTGAAGGGAGATCTACCTGGATACTCCAGAGACAGTATTCAGTGTGGATAGAGGTTTCTGCAGTGTTGTAAAAAGATAAAACTCACAGAAATTCGGAGGTGGAGATTCGGGAAAAATACTGTTATCAATGTGACAGCCTTAAGTGCTTTTCTATATAGTTGGCAAGTTGTGATTACTAGATAAATTAATTTTATTACTTTAAAAAAAAAAAAAAAAAAGCTGTAAAAGCCATCTTGAACTGAGTGTTAACAAGCTTTATTCAGTTTGACTTAAATAGAAGCATAAATGAATGCATATCAGTAATATGCTTCACGTCTTCAGTTTCAAAGAAATAAATAGATGAACTGGGAAGAGCACATAGGGAAGTTGCTAGACAGAGGAATTCAGGATTCCTTATGTGGACAAGGAACACCATTACTTTTACCATAGGAGAGTTGTCTGAAACTAGTGTCCCAAGAAGAAAAAAAAAATCAAGAGGGTTTTCCTGATATAACTGCATGAAATAATCATTCTCTAGTATACCAATCTGTTTGTTCTATTCATTCTAGGTTAATTGACAAAGAAAACTGTTAAGGCATCAAATGAAAAAGCAAGGGTGAATTAGATATTACAGAAGACCTTTCAACAAACAGCTCCTTAGCCAAAGGAAGAGAAAAGAACAAGGAATCAGAAATACTTAGGAATGACTAAATAGAACTTAAAGTGCAGAGATTTAGGTGTAGAGTTTACGTATGGACCCAGAGGTATATTAGCACTTTGATTCTGTTTTCAGTAAGGATGCATCAGCTGACTATGAGAACAAAGAGTACTGTGGAGTACTGGATTTAGCTCTGCGGCCCTCAGCATAAGAAGGACACAGAAGTATTACAAATCCAGAGGAAGGCAACAAAGATGATCAAGGGGCTGGAGAACCTCTCCTACAAAGACAAGCTGAGGGAGCTGGGGTTGTTCAGCCTGGAGAAGAGAAAGCTCTGGGAGACTTTATAGCAGACTTCCAGTACCTAAAGGGGTCCTACAGGAAAGCTGGAGGACTCCTTGTCAGGGAGTCTAGTGATAGGATGAGGAGTAGTGGCTTTAAACTAAAAGGGGGTAGATTTAGATTAGACATTAGGAAGAAATTCTTTACTGTGAGGGTGGTGAGGCACTAGAACAGGTTGCCCAGAGAAGCTGTGGGTGCCCCATCCCTTGAAGTGTTCAAGGCCAGGCTGGATTGGGCTTTGGGCAACCTGGTCTAGTGGGAGGTGTCCTTGCTCATGGCAGGAGGGTGGAACTAGATGATCTTTGAGGTCCCTTTCAACCCAAGCCATTCTGTGATTCTGTGAAAAATGAGGTATTACAGCAACAGCTGTGGAGGGAAGAGTGGCCCAAGAAAGCTGGTTAGTGTTCAAGGATCACCTTCTCCAAGCTCAACAGCAATTTATCCCAACAAACTGGCAGGCAAAAATGTCAGGACATCTGCATGGGTGAACAAGGAGCTCCTGGTCAAACTTAAACAGGAAGACTAGAGTGAGTGGAAGCAGGGACTTGGATGAATACAGAGACATTATACAAGCAGCCAAGAATCAAGCTGGGAAAGCTAAAACCCAGATAGAATTAAATCTGGTCAGGGACATCAAGGGGAACAAGATGGACTTCTACAAGTATGTCAGTGATAAAAGGAAGTCTAGGGAAAATGTGGGCCCTCTGATGAAGGAATTGGAAAACCTGGTTACCCAGGACACAGAGAAGGCTGAGATACTCAGTGACATTTTTGCCTGTCTTTACTGGCAAGTGCTCTAGCCACACTTTCCAACCCACAGAATACAAAGGCAGGAACTGTGAGAATGAAGTACTACCCACTGAAGGAGAAGATCAAGTTCAAGACCATCTAAGGAACCTGAATGAGCACAAGTCCATGGGACCTGATGAGATGCATCCATGGGTCTTAAAGGAATTGGCTAAGCCACTATCAATCACATTTGAGAAATCGTGGCAGTCCAGTGAAGTTCCTAGTGACTGGAAAAGGGGAAACAACTGCCATTTTTATGAAGGGAGAAAATGGAAGACCAGGGGAATTACAGGCCAGTCAGTCTCTGCCTGTCAAGGTCATGGAGCAGATCCTCCTGGGAACTATGCTAAGGCATGCAGAAAATAGAGGGATAACTGGTGACAGCTAACACAGCTCCACTAAGAGCAAGTTGAGCCTCGCAGATTTGGTGGCCTTCTACAATGGGGTGACAGCCTTGGCGGATAAGGGAAAAACAACTGATGTAATCTATCTGGACTTCTGCAGTACATTTGATACTGTCCCACACAACATTCTTGTAACTAAAATGGAGAGACATGGATTTGATAGATGGACTACTCAGTGGATAAGGAATTGACTGGATGGTTGCACTCAAAGAGTTGTAGTCAGTGGCTTTATGTCCAAATGGAGACCAGTGACAAATGGTGTCTCTCAGGGGGTCATACTGCGACCAGTATTATTTAACATCTTTGTTGGAGACATGGACAGTGGGATTGAGTACACCCTCAGCAAGTATGAGGATAACACCAAACTGAGTGGTGCAGTTGACATATTGAAGGGAAGGGATGCCATCCAGAGGGACAGGCATGAGAATTGATACCTTGCAAACCTCATAAAGGCCAAGTGCAAGGTCCTGAAACTGAATCAGAGAAACCCCAAACATCAAGGCTGGATTGAGAGCAGCCCTGTGGAGAAGGGCTTGAGCGTGTTGGTGGATGAAAAGCTAGTCATGATCAGGCAATATACACTTGCAGCACAGAAAGAAAATCATATCATAGACTGCATGAAAAGATGTGTAGCCAACAGGTCAAAGGAGGTGATTCTCCCCCTCTACTCCACTCTCATGAGATCCCACCTGGAGAACTGTGTTCAGGTCTGGAGCAACCGGCATAAGCACGTGGACCTGTTGGAGAAAGTCCACTGGAGGGCCATGTAGATGATCAAAGGGCTGGAGCACCTCTTCTGTGAAGACAAGCTGAAGGAGTTGGGATCCCTTATAGCGGCCTTCTAGTACCTAAGAGGGACCTACAAGAAAGCTAGAGAGGGACTCTGTCAGGGAGTGTAAAAATAGGACAAGGGGTAACAGTTTTAAGTTAAAAGAGGGTAGGTCTAGATAAGGAGGAAATTCTTCATTCAGAGAGTGGCAAGGCACTGGAGCAGGTTTTCCAGTAAAGTTGTGGATGCTCCATTTACATGTATGCAAGCATTCAAGGCCAGGTTGGATTGGGCTTTGAGAAACCTAGCATAATCCTTCCCCATGGCAGGGAGGTTGGAATTAGATGATCCCTTCTAATTAAAATAAGTCTATGATTCTATGACAAAAATGTTGCTGATTGCAAGATACATATCAAAGTCTATCAGTTAGAATGAAGTCTTATGGAGTGCCTGTTGGTAGTTTTCATTTACTTAATAATAAGAGCAACTGCGAGACCTTTGTTTTGACTTGGCAGTATGTAAATACTTAGGTAAAATATTGCTGGGGAGAATAAAATGAAATGTGCAAAAAGTTAAATAGAATTTTATATGGATTTGACAGAGGCAAATGATATCAAAGAAACAGGCTTTAAAAAAAAAAAAAAAAAGTAAGCATTATTCAATGCAGGAAAATGTGGAAGATATAACTGATTTAATCTTCAGCAAGGTGCCCATTATGGTGCCAAATGAGAAATTATTTATTGAAACATGAAGAGTAGTGAGGAACTGGAGGTAGAGTGAAGATCGACAAGGTTTTGGGCAATGGAGAAACTACTAACAATGCTGAAAGGAGCAAGATTGGGTAGAAGAAAATTTCTGAGGCGTGGATTCCTCAGAGATCTCAGTCTTCAGAGCTGGTGATGTAGTATATTATAAAATATTAATTAGTATATTATAAAATATTAACATGCTTGAATGGTTGTAATGGGGGCAGAAATGAAGAACGATAGTGCTGTAGAGGATGCATAATGAACCTAGTGAAGGGAGGAAGAAAAACAGAAAAATCGCTGAAAAAGATAAATATGATCTTTTATAGATTATTTTTCTAGAACACAGATTTTTTAGCACATATGTGAACCAACCTTCCAAATATTCTCATAGTTGTTCTCTGTAGATACCATAATTTGTAGATAGAAGCATGCAGGTTTTATATAAATTTTGCCTTGAATGTCAAGATTAACCATGGTAAATTGTTGCTTACTTTGACTTAAGTGGGAATTTTCTTTTTAATTTTCAGTGGAATATGGTTTTGGGACTGATGTAACAATCATATTTTAAAGCATACTTAGGAGAACAATTTAAACCAGTTTGGGCTGGTATCCATAAGCATAATGTTTCAAATCCATATGTAAAGTTTGTCACAGAAGCATCTTTTTTGAAAACTTGAATTCTATTAGACCTCACTCTGAATTCACCAATTAAATAATATTTTATGCAACATTTTATCCCTGAGTATCTATAACCATATTATACTGTGAGCTGCAGGATCTCCAGTGAAATATCAACAGTTTAACTAAGTTGTGCCAGTAGCTATTATGAACTTTATCTGGGTTTCCAAGTTCTAAACTATGATATTCATTAAATGTATAATTTATTAGTTTATATAAATATACTTGACTTTTTAGAGGCATATTAACTTTAATTATATATTCAAAAGAGGAGTTTTTGTCTTTAGTATTTGTGTAAATTTATTTGCTATTGAATTTACTTAATCCAAACTATTTATTGTTGAATGCTTTCCATTTCTAAGGGCCAAATGTTGCAGTCTTTAGGGAAAATACTCATTTATTTTACTGGGAGTTGTCTTTGGATAAATGCCATGGGATATGCCCCTAAAAGCCACTGCATCTATACATACATCAAGTTTTAACAAATATTTGTGTGTTTCATTAAACAAGAGATGCACTCTACAGTCTGAATTTAAAACCCTTTCCAGAATACAGTGCTTGTCTATCAAAATATTTTTATGAACATTCCTGCCTAGATTTTAATTGCTTTAATGTAATTCAGTTTTCATTTAACTTTATAGTGCAGTGTATGAATAACTTGCACTTAGTCCTGGTATTGTGGATCTGATATTTGGCCATGGTGAATGTCTATGATAGTGCAGAATACAGGATAAGTTTATATTGGTGCTTTCTTCAGTATACCCTCATGCTTTCTGAAACAGGATAATATATGGGAGAAAATCATCTTGAAAAATGCAGATTTTCCTGACAAAAGATTTTTTGTTGAGAATTATTTTTTTAAAGCTGTTTCAAATTTGTTAATAATGTCTACAGCACTAAAAATACCCAGAATCAACACTTGCTTTTTCTCTATGAAATCTTCAGCACTTGCATCATCTACAACAAATCATTTGTATACCACGTGGCTACCTGTAATCTCTATGACAGATTTCCAAGTATGGAATGAAGACCATTTCACAGTTCTTCTGCAGGATTTTTATTTATTTTTTTTTTTTTAATAGCTCTTCAGAAGAAAAAGCTTAAAACCTCTCCAGGTTGTTTTCCGTCTTTGTCGAATATCTCCTGCTTAGGAACTGCAATGTGGCATTGTATCATTGTCTCTTTAGTTGCATAGACATTTTGAGCCACGCACAGATACATTTTGGTAAATAATTCTCTTCATCTTGGGGAAAAAATAGCAAGTTTAATCACAAGCCCGGAACTGGCCAGTGCAAACTGAAGCCCATTCAAATCAGCTTACTGTAGAAATGCATTCCTGATGTTTGTAAGCTGTTTCCCTATTTCTCCCTACCACTCATATTCTGGGCTTCACCAAAAGAAGTGTAGCTAGCATGCTAAAGGACGTGATTCTATCTGTCTACTCTGCCTTGCGAGACTGTACCTGGAGTACTCAATTCTGCTCTGGGTTGCCCAGCATAAGAAGAATATGGACCTGTTAGAGCAAGTTCACAGAAGGGCCATGAGGATCATAGGGCTTACCTCTTCTGTGAATACAGGCTGAGAGAGTTGGTTTCCTTTAGCAGAGAGAAGAGAAGGCTCTAGGGAGATCTTAGAGGGGTCTTCCAGTCCTTAAAGTGGACCTACAGGAAAGCTGAGTCAGGGAGCATAGTGATAGGACAAGGAGGAATGGTTTTAAACTAAAAGAGTAAATTTAAATTAGGTATTAAGGAGAAATCCTTTACTGTTGGGGCAGTTAGGCACTGGAACAAGTTGCCCAGAGAAGCTGTGGATGCCCTGTCCCTAGAAGTGTTCAAGGCCAGGTTGGATGGGGCTTTGAGCAGCTAGTGGGAGGTGTCCCTGACCATGGCAGATGAGCTGGGCTTGATGATATTTAAAGGTCCCATCCAACCCAAGTCTACGATTCTATGACAATATTTATGCTATTGTATTCCTGATCATAACTTAGTAGTGACTGAAGTTTTCATTTATTTATTGGATGCCAAACAAGTCATTTCCTTTTGGTATGGAGCCTGAAAATTGAGAAGCCAGTAAAAGTCCCAAGGGGTTGAAACACTGAATCTTTTCACACAATACTTAGATATCCTCTCTTAAACCTGAGCTAATATGGCTTCTTCCTTCGAAGAGCTCTTTTAACACATTTAATGGCATGGATTTGGGACACATTGCCAGTAATGACCGATTAGCAGTCTCTTATTTAAATAAGTCTTTTATGTAAAAAGTGCATATCCAAAGTTCTTTGAGTGTTCTTTTTGTGAGTTCTTTTAAGCTTTCAGTATTTTCTAGGCTGTGAAGTTTAGCAGTTAGACAGGTCCAATAAAATTATATGAGTAGGAATTTTTTTAAGTTATCCTGAATATATAAATTACATCAGGTTATATGACTGCATTAATCCTCCTGTGGAATCACAATGTTTTCTGTTTATCTTGGCAATCTATGTTCTTCAGTTTGACTTTAGAGTAAAATGCAGTATTTTATATTTTAACGTCTCTTGTTTGTTCTCTTTTTTGGAGGGGTGAAGGGGGAAGCAGAAGAATCTGGCCAGAATGACATATGCTCAGCAGTCTTGAACTGTGATCTATAGACACAGCCATTTATTGAACCACACTCAGCCAAGTTGTACATCTCACTTGTATAGTATGTGCTTGAGGGTAAAAACATGTTGGAGAACTCCTTTTCCTTGAGGTTTTTATGCTCTGCTGAAAGCTTCTCCAGTCCCTGGGGACTTCACAGTAGACTTTGCTTACATGATTAAAATAATCATTTTTTTCTCTCCTCATTTTCATGTCTGTTTTGGTTATCATTCTAATTTTAAGCATTATCACTAAGGTGCTTTATTGTGTGACTTTCTTATAATTACCAGTAAGTGTGGTAGTCAGTACTGTAGCTATTGTCCATTGTTGAAGTGGACACTGATACTCTGCTACTGCTGTCTTCAGTGGCTGTGAGCTTCTTTTCTGCCTTGATATTCATTTTACTTATTTTTGACACCTCAATGAACAGCAGAAGTCAATCAGAATAAACCTTTTGAATAATATGAAGTGTAAGAAGCCAGCTCACTTGAATTTGTGTAATTATTTTTTGGCATTTTATGTTTTAATTTTATGCTTAAAATAGTTTTTACTTGAAAGCAGCTGAAGGGAATCAGATTAGAAAAGAAAAAATATCCTAGCTGACACCAAAAACAGAAAATTTCCTTCTGGAAAGAAACCTTTTTTTCCATAGTTGTGAGACTGTGCTCCAGTACAGAGAAATACTTTTCCTGATAGAATACGAATTCTGGAAGGCTTTGGTATGCAATGCATCCATTCTGACTCGTGCTAGCAGAGTACACACAACCAAAGTTTATATGATGCAAAACTGTTCCTCTTCCTGGTGTCCTGTCTACTGGACCTTTTTAGGGAGTATCTGAGTGCTTATAGCTTACTTGCTTCCAGATTGAAACTTCAGTCTCAGTGTACACACACACTTATGAAAAATAACATACTGTGTGTACCTCGAAGGGACACACTAGAACATGAAGTGAAATTCAATAAGGGCTTCAACAATTTTATATGCAAAATTCATTGAAACCAGTAGGAAGAGGGTGTGCCCTATGGAATTGAGTCATTTGTAATCATAGACATTAACTATTTAAGCTGTGAATTTTCTCTGTTTTCCATTAAAATAAATAGAAGTTATTCTAGATCCCTAATGTGACATTGAAAAATTATTTTCCATATCTATTTAAAAATAAAATAAAATCTTTTTTGTTGCTAAGTGAAGCCACTACATTCAATATTACTTTGGTGTTTCTATTTGCTAGTGATTGTCAAATGGAAGGTATATGGATGGTGAAGTGTTGCCAGTATACACAGCTTTATATTTGTGTTCAGGATTTTATTAAATTTTGTCAGAATTCTAAGAGACAGTTGCAGAGCAGCTAAGGATCTCATTGATTTTCTTTTTGTCACATTGATAAAATCTGAAATGTCAAAATTATTACAATTTAAAGCATGAAATGCATTTCAAAATACTATAAATTCTGTTTTCCTGCTTTATAAGTATGCATTATATTTTCATGGAGTTGTAAATAAATTTAATCTTACAGGAGACAATGGCTTCTAAATCAGATTGATATCTGAATTTTATTCTCCTAGTCAGTTTACTTTTTGGTTATGCTGCCAGTGATAACTCAGTATGTCCTGGAGCATTTAGCAGTTTCAGTGCAAAGTTAATTAGCTTCCCAATTTTAATTCCTTTGTAAAAATTCTGCTACTGTGTTGATTGTGTAGATTTTCTAAGCTTTTTTTCTTTATTGTTTATCCTATATTTTGTTTTAAAATGAAAAATACTGGGTTTGATCTTCTTTCAGAAGATGCTCATATAGTCATAGAATATCCTGAGTTGTGAGGAACCCACAAGGATGGAACCCACAAGGATCATTAAGTGCAACTCCTGGCTCCACATAGGACTGCCCAAAAATTGGTTGACATGTCTGAGAGCATCGTCCAAATGCTTCTTGAACTTGGCAGGCTCAGTGCTGTGACTACTGCCCTGGGAAGCTTGTCTCAGTGCCCAACCACCCTCTGGGTGAAGAACCTTTTCTAACCCCCAGCCTAACCCTCCCCTGTCCCGGCTCCATGCCATTCCCTGAGGTCCTGTTGCTGTTCCCAGAGAGCAGAGCTCAGCACCTGCCCCTCCGCTCCCCCCAAGAGGGAGCTGCAGGCCACCATGAGGCCTCCCCTCAGCCTGCTCTCCACTGGGCTGAACAAACCAAGCAACCTCAGCCACTCTTCATACGTTGTCACCTCCAGACTGTTCACCATCTTTGCAGCCCTCCTTTGGACACTGTCTAATAGTTTTTTGTCCTTCTTATACCATGATGCCCAAAACTGCACACAGCACTTGAGGTGAGGCCGCACCAGCGCAGAGCAGGACAATCCCTTCCCTCAACCGACTAGCAGTGCTGTGCTTGATGCATCCCAGGATATGGTTTGGCCCTTTTGACTGTGAGGGCACACTTCACTCATACGCATCACACCATCAGCCAAAACCCTGAGATCGCTTTCCATAGGGCTGTTCTCCAGCCCCTCATTCCCCAGGCTGTATAGCCAGGGTTGCCTCTTTGCAGGTGCACTTTCTCTTGTTGAACTTTATAGCAAGCTGTTCTGTTAGCAGCATGAAGTATCATAGGTTTTTGAGAGGCCTGTCCTATAGACTGTGGGCTTTTATTTCCTACTATTTGTGAGAATTGAGAGTTTTTAGTACCTGTTGTGAGGTTTTTAGCCCAACAGCACATCCTGAATGAATATAGAGCTGTTCACCCAGTAGATCTGAAGCCTTCATCACCAAGAAAGTCTGTTCTAATCTACAGGTTTTCTAGTCAGATGCTTTCTATGTCTATTTGTTTTAAATCACTGAGAAATCAACATGAGAAGATTTTGAAAAATTTGTTTTAAAGTTCTGTTGTTACTCTGAGGAAGTTTCAAAGTAGTTTTTTTTTGGACCTACTCAAGAACCTCCTTCTCCTTCAACTCAGGAGAAGTTGTTTTAATAATTTCTCACTAACTACTACCATAGAAATGAAATGAATTCTAGGATTACAGGAAAGAAAAAAAAAAAAGCCATACAATAAAAAGGTTTACTTTTTACTCCTGTTTTTGGCCTCAGAGGGTCATGGGGTTATTTAAAAAATATACACATATATTTAAAAAGCTTGCTTTTTTCCGTTTCTTTTGCATTCTATTACCATTTTATATTTATTTACCCATTATTAAATTTAGAGGAAAAGTTCTATGTCAGGTTTTGATTTCAAGCATAATTTGATTTGCTGTCCTATTGATATTTTTCTAATCCAGTGAGAATGGGCCAAGGCAAATGTGGGAATCTTAAATTTAAGCTGAAAAGTTTAGATTTTATAACTGAAAGCTTATAGATGAGTATGTTTCCTCTGGGTGTAGACATAAAGGGGAAATGTAACACCAAACTGATAAATTGGTTGCATGCTGTTTGAAATTATATATATATGTATATATATAAAATGAAGTTTTTGGTCTAGAAATGATGTATTTCTAGGGTGTGAAAGACTTTGCAGCAAAGCATGGTGAAGCTTTGGATTAATAAGAGCTGAGACTAAGCTTTCTGTACCATCTCTCTCCCTTTCTTCAGGGCTTTTATTCCTTTTATTATGTCAGATGTGACTTTTTGGATTACATTTTCTGTTTGGCCAACTTTACCTCTATCTGTGTTCAAAATAACAGAAAAGAAGTGATAAATAGTAAACAATTCTCAAGATGTCTCATAAGTCCTGACATGTACCAAAGTGTCTTGCCAAATACATCTTCCAACCCACCACTTTTTAATGGGTGTGCTAACACTATATACATAGTCATATGTTTCCATATTCTACTGCTTTCAAATGAGTATATGAGTAGTATATCTGTCTTTACCACGAAGTTATAGAGACTATGTTAATATGCTGTGAAAATGTAAAATAATTAGAATGAATAACTGAACAAAAAGTTAATTCAGAAACCCTTAGGCATATATTCTTCCTTCGATGAGAGGCGGTTTATCCTTAATGAGAGGCTTATATGTAGCTGTCTGTGCAATGAGATGAAAATACACTTAAAACTTAAACATGAGAGCTACGAATAATCTGTTTAGAGGTTTTGTAGTCAAAAGAGCTGGAATTTTAAAAGTAACTAGTTAGTCCTTATTTGCATAAGAAAATTAACTGAAATGTAAGTCTCAGAGGAAACTTCAAAGGGCTTTGTCACCTCTATTACATGCTATCTGATCAAATTGTACATGAAGGCAAATAGCCTGATCTCTTTATTTTTTGCTATTTAAATCTTGCAAAGCACATTTTATAAAATTGATTTTTAAGGAATTCTGTTAGTAAAGAAAATTGTTTCAAGTGCCTTTTTTTGTGAGTGAAATTAATCATGATTATAAAACATTGCAACCAGATCTCTACCAAATCTTAACCATTATTCTTTTAAATGCAAATTGCTTGTTGTGCCTTATTTTATTCAGACTCTTCCTCCAAGTTAGTCTATTTATTGTCAAATAACATAATCTGTATTTCAGAAAGTTTCATGCATAAATCTAACATACATGCATTACAGTGAAATGCATTTTGAAGTTATTTTACTGGTTGTGAAAATGTCACATTTGTAATAGAGCATGACCTTTTTGACAGGTCATGTTCTAGAAAGGATTTTGTGGTTCCCCTTGTTCAGAATGGGCTAGATGGGCTTATTAACGAAAAAAAAAAAAAGTCTTAGTGTACTTCTCAAACCAACAAGGCACATGTCAGCTGTGGCTGGGTGGTTATACAGTATATGTTGAGGGGTGTCAGTTCTTTTCTTGCTTACAAGGATGATTCATAATAATCGAGCTGGTATTTCTGTGATACCTTCTGATGCCTCGTTCTAAATTTGCCCAAAATACAAACATGTTAATGAGTTCTCACATATTCACAGTTCCAAACACAGATGTAATAGGGTAATGTTCTTATTAATTTTATTAACTTTATTGAGCTTTGGAATAGACCATTAATGCTCCTTTTCCTTCCTATATATATGTGTCTGTGTCCATATACATATATACACATAATTTTATATATATATAAACAAGAAAGAGTCATGTGTGTGTGACATACATACCACTTTCTTGGTGTGGTTCATTCTCTGGCTCAGACTTAATCAAATTCTTATCTCCCATATGGGACAAATCCAAAGGAACTTCACACCAAATAACCCTGGATTTGCATAGCTGTATCTTACACTCATAGTCTGCTGGTTTTGATTCTCAGAAAGATACAGCATTTATGATCTGTCTATATTCAAAGTGCATTTTAAGAGCAGAAGAAAAAATGCTCTGTCAAAATAACAGTGGAAGTAGTAGGGGAGAAAAGATTTACAGTATAAGATGTGCCAAAAATAACTACTAGCAATACAGGAGAAAATGTATTTTGAAATGTCATGTAGGAACATAGGTATGTTAACAGCTGATTATTGCTTGTGTTCACGTGCAGTATTTAAAGTAATTGCACTGTGTGCACTGAGGTGTTTTTTTTTCCACATATTGGTGTGATCAGTTTTTTTACAGTTTGACTTTGCAGTTTAGGCTAGACTGTATAGTCTTCATCCTTTATGTGTTCATCTATATAAAATTATTGCATGAATTCACAGGTATCAAGTAAGGTCTACTCTTAGTGTTGCAGGAAATGTACAATATTAAGGACAGAATTTAAGCTTTTCTAATATTTTATTTTTTTTACAGCATACTGATCAGTAATACCTAAATGTATGTAAATACAGTTATAGCCATACCTGACAAGAGAATTTCTTTTTTTTTTTTTTTTTTTCTATCTCAAGATCATAGGTAAATAAAAGTATTTCTCATCAGTTCACACAGAACTGATGTTGATTTCACTAGAAGAACTAGGAAGTATGCTGAGCACTTCAGGAAACCTTTCAGGTTTATGCAAGGGAAAATACAGCTGACTTAACTAATCTTCAGTTATTCTAAAAGGTGGTTGCTGATAATAATAGCTTTAACAGTCATACTCCCTTTTGAATTAGGTTTATAATTTATGAAGTTATTTTTTTTTCTGCTTACTTATTGAGGCAGCATACACTTATATCAGGTATGTGCTTAAATACATACATGCAGTTTAAAATATCACATCTTCAGTGGGAATTTACTTATTTAAGGTAGGTTTTTTATTTGGTTGTGGGTTTTTTGTTGTTTAGCTGGTTGGTTGTTTTTGGTTGGTTAAGGGTTTTTGGTATTGATTTCATTTAATTTTTGAGAGAGTTACATGCTAATATAAAAATAGCAGCAAATGATTGAGAAGTGAAGTGAAAGAAGTCAGTTCTGACTGTAAAGCAGGCTCAAAGATTTCAGATGCCTGTTGAAAGGTACAGACAGCGGTCCATAAAGAGCAAAAATCTTCATGATGAGATTGCCTCTTAGTTGTTGGGGGTGCTTCTGACAGTTTGACTGATGATGTATGCATGTTGTCATTAGTTCTTGAGCTACAAAGCAGTAAGGCACATGGCTTTAGAGAGAACTTTAAAGAGCTTCAGCGCCATGTCTAAACTCTCTGCATCAACACAGTAGAAAAGATAAGACAATGCTCGTTTTAAATGCTGAAGTATAGTGGAGTCCAGATGGAAGCCAGAACATGTGGGGCATCCCGCTGACTTTGGTCTGGCTTTAAGGGAAAGTACTTGCAAGTTCACATAACAGTCCTGAGTTATGAGTATATCTGAAACTTATATGAGTATGTCTGAAACACTTCCTGTGCTTTAATGATTCTTCTGTGTCAGTCATAGACTTCCTTGCAGCTTGAGAAAATCCCATCTCCACCTCTCACTGTTATGTTTTATACCCAAACACCATGAGAGAAAATGTTCTTTTCATAAATCCTTTTGTGAATGCTCTCAAATTTAAAGAAAGAAAAAAAAGTCACTGGACCTGAATGATTCAGGTTAATCCTGAATGATTGAAGTAGACTGTAAAGCACTCTTAAAATAATTTGGAGTTCAGCTGGAAGATAGACATGCATAAAACTAGACACCTGTAACAAGTTCAGGAGTGACTGAGTGGCTATTTCTAACTTGTTTTTAAATAATTACACAGCCTAATTAGAAATCTCTTCTCCTTTCCTTAGAATTTGAATTTATTGAAATTTATGAAAAAAATATGAAATTTATGAAACTGAAATTTATTAAGAAGCTAAGCTTCCAACTTTGCTTTCACTGTAAGTGTGACTCTGTGTAGGTTTTCTTGGCTAGGACACAATGAACTTAATCTTAGTTTACTGTCCTCAAATATGAAGGTAGATGCTTTTTATATCAGCTGTATCTGCCAAAATATGTTATTGCTTTCTTTTGATGCACTCTGTTCTGTCAAGCAGGAACAAACAGAACCATGTTCAGAGGAGAGGAGGACAGCATTTCAAGAAAAGTTGAATTTTTAAATCAACATTGGTACAATGATGTGGGATAGGTCATGGAACTAAAAGATAGCAGCTAGTGAACTAGTTAGAACTAGTCCAAAACATGTATATTCAACCTCTTATTATTTTCCTTTGAATTCATAACATTGTAAATAAGCTCATGGAAAGTAATCAGATTCCTTTGCAAAGGACTTGGGTAAATGAGACTCACATTAATTTTCACAGAATATTGGGCAGCAGCTCAGCAAGATTTGTGTGTGTACACCAATATATGAGCAACACAGTGTGTGTGCATAGGCATGCTGTGAAAAAACTACCCTTTTGGACTGTCTTCACTGAAGTTCCCAAAGCTGTGCTGCTTTCATGCAGCATCACACCAAAATGGCATTAGCAGGGCACAATTATTTGCAGCCATGGATTTGGCCCAAAACACAGAATATAGTCAAAACCAGGGGCAGAATTTTTGTTTTGTTTTGTTTTGACTGAAGATACAGGCCTGCTATATTGTGCATATTTGTAGCACTTTGGGGATGCTCACTGTATATAGGCACGTATTTCCCTTTCTACTCTCTTAAGTGAACTACATGTA
This sequence comes from Aythya marila, assembly GCF_965140915.1. Lineage (NCBI taxonomy): Eukaryota > Metazoa > Chordata > Aves > Anseriformes > Anatidae > Aythya > Aythya marila. The sequence continues at coordinate 105,712,755 of NC_139043.1, forward strand.
TTTAAGATCTAGAAGATGAATAACAGGATGAAGGACTTAACAAAATGTAGAGCAAATGCCTGTATCAAAGTGATACAAAGATAGCAAGCAACAGATGACTTTAACCAGCAAATCTGACTCCCCAGAGGCACTTGGATTGCATTAATTTTGTCCAGATTCAGAAACAGGTCACACCTGCTTCCACCATTCTGCTCTCAGGCAGGTCAGTGGTCTTAAAGTTATGCATACTAATTGATCACTGGTTAGGGGACAAGAGGGATTTTTATCTCAACAAGGACACTCTTTCAGTGCATTAAAAAGGATTTTACAGTTTCTCCATTTCACCAACATAAATGTTTATTTTTCTACTGTCTTGCAATTTGAATTGATAGTCTAAGCAGCCTTTGTCTCACCAGGCCTCAGGTGTATGGATGGTCAATGTCTAATGTCTGGAAATAATGGGGTGCCCTGTGGTCAACAGACTGCATTTGGACATCAGAAAATAGTGGGTTGCAGCTGGGAGCTTGGAGCATCTGGGGAAAGATCCCTGGATTCAAGTGGACCAGCTCTCTCTAAACATCAAAGTGTGTCCATAGCAGGGAATTTCTTCGGTGACAGGTTGGTAATTGAACCAACCTGCACCCCATTGCCTTGAGAGACTTACCCCACTAAGATGGTGCTGCATGCCAGGGAGCTCCAAGGTCACTGGGTTTTGTGCTTAATGTGGTGCATCAGAGAGGAGCCTGCCGTGGGCTATTGGCCTACAATAAAAGGAACATGTTTGAGTTAACATGACGCCTAATGTTCTGTAGATATTTTTCAGCAATTTTGTTTGCTTGTTTTTTTTTTTTCTGGTGCATCTCTAACGCTTTTCTTCTGGAAGTGTGGTTACAGGATCTGTTATACTTGCTCAGTGTTTGAGATTAGTTTTCAGTCAGTGGTTTTGAAGTTGGTCTCTTATAATTTAAGTCAGCAAAAGGAATGTATGTACATTCAACTAACAGCTTTCTCAGCTTCAGTTGAGACTGCAAACAGGATTTGCTAATGTTTGTTTAAATATTTTGAAGGAAAGGAGTAGAAATAGGAAGTAAAATATTCAGTGTATGCTTTGTCTTAAGTGAAATAATACAGTATGTGAGTAATTTCATGATATATTGTGCATCTAAATTGGATCTTTAGTATTTGAATGCTTGGAAGAATTTCCTACTTAACTTATCTCTAGAAAAAAGCTCTTAGTAGGAATATGAAAAGAAAGGCCACCATTAACACAAAATGACCATGGAATTTGTAAATACTTAGTCCTATAGGATGTTTCATCACTTTAGTCTAGTGAGATTAATTGATGTTGCAACATAAAAGTGCCCTTTTTATTTTCTATATAAACGTTGCTTGTCTCCAAATGAAAGTTTCAAAATCTTAAAGATGAAAGGTTTTGTGATTTGGATTTACAAAATATAGTCCAATGCAGAGAAAAATGCTTTACCTGGTGGATGCAGAATAATATTACCAGACTAAGTTGAATAACTTCTTTGGATATTAAGTGAATATCCATGCAATTCACTGTTGTTATGTTCATCTACATAGCCCAGCTGGGGTGCCTGTGCATAAAGAGTAAAGCATGTTTTTGCTTGTTGAAAAAGGTCTGTTTGGGAATTATTCATCTGTATTGAAAATATGTGTAATGTGTACACGTATTCATAGTATATGTCTCTTTGTGTTCTTTTTAGAAGATGAAGTTTCTTCAGAGTTTGTACACATACTTGATTTTTTTCTTTACATGTGTAGAATTATTGTTTAATTCTATTATTGCTAATGTTCAGGAGTGATCAGAGATGTTATGTGAGTGCTTCAAATAGCACTCTGAATATCTCCTCACAGAGTAAATCTATGGTTTTGCCATGTCATAAATTTCAAAGAAAATGCAGGATTCTCACTAGGATTTTTGACAGTGTTAACTTTTATGGAAAGAAGGGAATTGTCTTAGGAATATACTGTCATTGGCATCCATTTGTTCCATTGATATCATCATGATAAAATAGCTATAGACCTAACCTCAATAAAACTAGGTGTCAGTGTGAGAATAATTTTTTGAGATACTATAGCAAAACTTTTAGAAGTAGATTTATGTTTTTGGAGAATATAATACAAATTTATCCTTTGGTTTGCTTCCCCCAAAATACACAGGTTTTCTTTTTTTCTTTTCTTTTTTTTTTTTTTTTACTTTTGTCAAAATTAAATATAAATAAAAGGGTCTTTTAAGATATTTAAAGTTTTTCCTATGTAATGGGAAGAAGTATTTATGGAAGCAATTAATGTTCGCCAAGACACTTACCCTAAGGTACTGAAAAAGTGAAAGTGTCTTTTTTGTCTAATCAGATATATCTGTAATCATGGAAGGTCTAAAAACCTGATAAATACTCAGATATCTTGGAAATTATGAGTTTTTGTTTGTTTGTTTTTACTGAAATCATTGATTTGCTCCCTAGATATGTCTTTAGCTTATATTTATAATAATAAATGATAGAATTAGAAACCTGCAAAAAGGTTTGTACTTTGTTGAGCAGGCAGGAAATTTAAACCTTATCAGAATAATAAAAAAAAATCAGTTATGTCATTGAAGTAGATTTTTGGTGAAGATGCTTTTCCTGGAAGGCTACATCCTACCTAAATCAAGATGTAGGCTTCTTGACTGCTTGGATTATCTCAGTGGAGGAGATAAATAATGAAAAATAAGATAAAGGGAGATACTGGAGCAAAAGGTTAGAAGAGATGGGATAGCTAATACAAAAGGGAAATGATGGTACAAAGGGATGGCGAGGTCTCTGATCAAGACAAATAGTATAGTGTAGACTATCACACTATCACAGCAAATTTTTCTGTAAAGCTCTGTTTTTTCCCACAACTAGTACTGAAGAGAAATTCACTGCAGTTATGGTAAAATTAGTAGGACTAGTTAAAAAAAAAAAAAAAAAAAAAAGAATCCTCCAAGCAATATTTTGGAGGAAAAAAAAAGTGAGGAGAAGGAATTTTTTATTTTTTTTTTAGATTTTCCAACCATTGTCAAACACAGATGGTTGTTTCCAATAGGTTTTACCTCTAAAATATTGCATACTTTTCTTTTTTTTTTTTAAATACTTTCTAAGTTCAGCGCAGATTGCAGTGATCCTAGATGAAGGTATGAAGAGATGGCTAACCTCTGTAATGTCTATTTCTAGGGAAAGAAGCTGGCAACATGGCAGCCAGACATAAATTTATTGATCCTTTACTGATAGTTTGACAAGAAGCAGTAGAGTAACTCCAGTTTGGATAATATTCCCTAGGTGGTAGGACTGAATCCTATTATTTTTTTTTTTCTATAATGGTATTGAAGTCTTATGAAAACCCACATTGCATGAATTCCGCAGAAGTAGTCATCATACAACCTCATCTACCTTAGGACTATAAAAATACCTTGCCTGAATCTATGTGAATGTGTATATTACATTGATACTCCTGTCATCTGTGACTTAATTTGGAAAACTTCTCTAGGTCCGCACTGTAAATAGTTAGGTACATATGGCTCTCCTCCCTCATGTCTTAGTCATATGTGCACATGTGCTTTTGGTGATAATACCAAGTGATGAATACTTTTTGTTTTTCTGCTTGACTGACGGTTGTTTTTATTTTCTTTCGCATGCACAGATTAACCTGTTCTGTGACATTAAAGAGAAAAATATTTGGGCAAAGTCCAGCAGGGCAATTGGACTTTTAAATTAAAGGAATTAAGACTGCAGTGAACAGATTGGGGCTGATGACATTCAAGAAGCTATGGAAGAGATTTGTGTGAGAGATTTGCTTGCTGTAGGGAAGATAGAAGTGGTTAAGGCACTAATGGGCGGGACAAGTGATACTTGACTCAAGGTTTCTGATAGAGAAGCCCTGACCTGTAGAAGCTACATGCATGAGAGAAGAACATGTACTGAATGAGACAAGACACTTGAGGAAAGACATGGACTAATGCATGACTGGGATGACTGAACTGATTTTCAGAGCTGTATTTTACATCTAACTCTGCCAAAAGTGATGGTATGTCGTAACAGTTAAGTGAGCTTTTTGGTAGTTGGTTGCTTATCTTGAGAAAGGCTTGAAATTTACAGAAGCACAAAGTACTTTCAGCTGCTTTGGAACATTAGGGTGGAAACTGCAGTAATTAATTTAGGCACTTCCAAACATTTGAATGAGTGACTTTGCCATCTTCACATTTTAACATAGAGATACTTATTTGTATAGCACTTGTTAAAAATAACCAATACCTTAACAGTCTTTTGCAGCTAGTGGATTCAGCATAAGTAAACTGAAATATCTTGAATGTACCATTGCTATATAGCTTGCACAACCTAAATTGCCAATTAATGATGCAAAGCAAGTTGAGGCTCAGTGTTTATAGGATTCCAGACTGAGGTACAGGACTGGTAAAAGAAAGGTCTTTTCAGATCTAGTTTATACAGAAGAATTAAAGTGAATTAATATCAGCCCACAAAGACAACTTTTAAACTTAAATGAACGCATTTATTTCCAGTTGAAAAATACACAAAATGCTGCATTATTGAAGATGTGTTTAGCTTACATTTGCAGTCTGAGATATGAGAAACAGGTTGCAGCCTAAAATGGGGTACATGTATTTTTGGGAGGAATTTATCAGATAATGATGAACAGAAGGGGCAGACTGACTGATTAGAAGACAAGAAAGTACATACTGCCTCTTCTGCCACAGAAAACAAGCATGGCATGGCTAACAGTTCCAGACAGACATTCCTCAGGAAAGGGCTGTGAATGATTTTTTTTTTTTTTTTTTTTTTTTTTATGCAGTAGCAGAAGTGGTAAAAACAAATTATAATCTTATAAAATAAAGAACATTTCCAGGCCATGGCTGTCCACAGACAATTTTATTTAGTTAGCTTTTTAATTTAATTTCTCTTAAGACTTAACTTTTGTTAATCAAAAAAAATATCTGTTGCATAGTAATGGTATCTGAGGTTTTTGCATGTTGTAATGTTCTCTGATTCTTCTATAGATTTTCCCCCATTTATCTTAAATGGTATGTTTTTAATTTAAATCAGGTTTTCATAGAAAGCAAGAGAACACATAAGTCAACCCAGGCACACCAGAGGATTGGAGGATAAAGTCTGACTCCCGAATTTTGTGAAAAAAAAAATGATAAAACATAATGGCCTGAGGTGAAAAATCAAAACATATATTGAAATGATGGTCATAAACCTGGCTGTATATGTGGCTCTCCAGCAGCTCTGCTGAGAACCTCTTTTTCCTCTAGGTTTGCCCCAAAGTAATAAATATTTTTTATCATTGAAGAGAAATTTGACTTTGTTTATAAGCATAACAAGCAGCTGAAAGCATAAATACTAAGTATTCATGGTTTATATGTGGATGTAACTTCTATCTTGATGGTTGTACAAAGAAAAGAAAAAAAAAATCTCTGAATCAGGGTTTGTACCAGGGCTAGTGAGGGATGGTGGAAACAAATTCAGAACCAGATTGAAAAATAGGTCTGTTAATTACATGAAACTGTTGCTGTGCCTAAAGCTGTGCTACCCACCTTCCTGTGTGGGGGATAGGAGGGTGGATTCTCAGAGTCTTCAGGCTCTCTGGTTGTGTCTGACATTCCCAGGCAAACTAGAGGCACCTGCTCTGTGTAGCTATGGCAAAATATGCCTTGGAACATTTTATGGTGCCAGAAGTATGGATGGGCAACAGGAGACGTGTATGAGACATTTTCTACTTTTTTCTTTCTTCCTTTGTTAAGCATTCATACCAATTGCAACCCAAAATAGTGAGTAACTCACTGTTGTTACTTGTTTGGTGTGTGTGTGAGAGAGAGATTTGTTCTGGAGGAACAAATTCTAGAGGAACTTCAACTATTTTAAGCAGTCAAAAATCATGTGTAAGGATCTAATCAGATGACATTTCAGTAGTTATTACAGGGGATGCTTCTGCATTCTGTTCCCATTATTTCTTGCAACATGGGACACAGAACTAATGGCATCCTTTCCTCATGTTTCTATGCAGGCATAAGTCCTTTTCCCATATCTAAAATCTCCAATTTCAAAGACCTATGTTTAAAGAAAGAGACAAATACTATTACAGAAATAGTGATACTTACTTGTATTTCTATTCTTTTGTCATTCTGTAAGGTTTCTTTTTCATGTTTCTTTGAAATGAACACACCTGAGGACAAGGGAGGCTGCTTGTTGGCTCTCATGTGACCCTCCTTGTGCTGAACAATGGATCAGCAGCTTCTGAGTGTAATTTTTTTATTTGGGAAACTGATATGTGGAGCTGCCCCCACCCTCCCCCCTTAAAAATAACTCAGGAAATCATTCTGAGTTTTGATGCACTTCAGAAGTGTCTCTGATTTACATCTGAACCTATAACAGTAACCTGAGAAGTAAACAACAGGGCTAATCAAGCTGTGTGTACAGTCTGCATTCAGGTGTACAAAAACAAATAAGATAGTTTAGAGCAGGTAGCTATTTTAGGTCTCTGATTTCTGTATTCTTTGTTTAAAAATTAGTCACAAATTGGCAGGAACTGAGTGGGAGCTCCTGAGGTTGGCAGGAGCTGTGCAATACTTTGTTTTTACTTTGAGAAATTGGATGTGTACCACAGGGCATCAGGTGGGAATGCAGGCAGAACTGGATGCCTAAAGCTGGCAATGCTCCTAGTTGTGACTGCAATTTTAAAGGTAAGGACAGGTGTTCATATTTCTTACTTCCTGAACTGAAGGAAATTCCCACTGGAAATGAAATTTCCTACCAATACCTTTGCAGCGCACCTTCTCTTGTTCTCCGTGGAACTGCCTGTGGAATAATAAAAGCTGACAGTCAATGGCAGTAGCCTGCATCCTGTAGCTCAGTAGTTAAAATTTCTGCTGTCTGAGCTGATGTGTGCATGCCAGTGGCTTGGGATTCTGAGTACCTGTTGAACTATAACTAGTAGGTTTTGCTTCAATCAATTAGTTTAATTCTACATTTAGTTCACATTTTAGATTTCTTTAAGGCTTACTATTACAATTGCTAGTGTTATGTTCACTTCTGAAATGTAACGTCTTTGGGTTGATGAACAGACATTGGACAGATTACAAAATGAATAGTTAAACACAGGAAAATGCTAAGTAAAATTCCAATTTCAGAAGTCATCATAACTGTGGAAAATCTTAAAAAATGTACTGACAGTAACTAGACCATTAATGTTTGAAGAGGTTTAGAGATTTTAGCTTTTGAGGGAAAAGCAGTAACAGTAGTTCTGTGTTTTGGTTTTGAGATACTTGCTGAAACTTCAGCTAAGTTGTTAATAGCTGTCTGTATTTTCATTTAGTCACTATGTTACTAAAACCATGAGATGAGCTTCAGATTTGAAATACTGTTCTGTTCGAGTTCTTAGTCACCAGAAAACTACCAAGTTCTTGAAGATCATGTGAAATGAGGCTCTAGTTTTGTCTCTTCTTCTGCAAATAACTATCACTAGAGAGCAATATGTACTCTTGCTGTATGTATTACAGACACTTTTTGTTGAAGGATCAAGTATATCCGTTTGTGTCCTAATCTTTTGAACTCAAAACAAACAATTGGAGGTACTACTTAATATGTTAGGATTTTAGCTGTTCACTGTATTAAAAATAAGACAAGCCGGTGAATAATATGCAAGTAAAGCAACACACCATTGGTGTATATATTAAAGGCTTAATGGAGGCTGTGGTGCACTCCATCAAAGCCTTTTAATCAAACTAGTGTCCTCAGTACTAGATATACAGAGGGGACCTAAGAAGATGGTATCTATCCAGTGACACTTTCAGTATAGCATCTAAGTGCATTATCATAGTCCTTGCTTCCAACCTTGACTTCTTTGTTGCAAATGAACTGCTTAGAATTGGGATGTTGGCCCAATGGAAAATTTTGGAGCTGTGGAATATCTGCTTTGAGATGGATAGCTGAAGACTGAGATGCTCTGCTCTTGGGCGGCTCTTTGGTATCTATCACCAAATCTCAGAATGGTTGAGGTTGTAAGAGACATCTGGAGGTCTTCTGGTCCAACACCTCTGTTCAAGCATGGTCAGCTAGAGCACATTGCCCTGGACCATGTCCAGATGAGTTTTGGACACCTCCAAGGAAGAAGACTGCACAGTGGAGTCCACTCTCTGGAAACTATGAATCAGGGGCAAGAAGCAAGACTTAGTGAACTGGCCTGTACCAGTACTAACCAAAAGGTACAGGCCTTTTGACATGTTTTCTCATATTTTTTATATATATATATATATATATATGTGTGTGTGTGTGTGTGTGTATATAATGTATAATCATCTTTTCGTCTGTGCTCAGGTTTCCTCACCAAGGGAACTTCTTGGATTGCTCTAAGTCGGAGTCTGTATGCAAACAAGTATGTACACAGTGTGGACACTGAGAGGTCAAGGGCTTTGCAATGAAGCATTAAGTGAAATGATTTAACAATGTAGACAGGACTTGTCAAGTATACTGGAGTCAGTAATTTGAAAAATGCTTTCATAGGTAGGGTACTTTGCAGCAGCCCTGGAAACCTCAGAAGGACAGTGCTTCCCATGGCAGAATGTTCTGTGTCTTCCAGAATTTGGACAGTTTGTATGCCCAAAGTGCTGGAGAGGCTTGGTTTCCGAATTTCCACCACAGTGGCTATAGCATCCGAAAGTAATGTCCTCCAGACAGAATACAGTAGAATGCAGCTTTAATTTTTATTAAAAATAAATAAATAAATAAAAAGCCAGGTTTCATGACTTATTTCATACTAAAAAGCCTCATAAAAATCAGCTGTTGCCAATATGAAGCAGTTCCATCAGAAAAGTCTTAGCCAGTTGCAATAAAAATAAAAAGATTATGAGTCAATGTAATTTTATTCAGGGCCAGAATAATAAAAATTAAGCTCCTCCAAAAATTTGTTTAAAGATGGAACATTCCAAGATAGGAATGATGTCAATGCTTCTTTCCACAAGAACAAAAATGAGTATTTGATCTAAACTTACTTTTTTTTCTATTAGCTTATAAAATAACCACACTGATTCAAGTAATAGTTTGGAAGTTACAGATAAGATTTTAAAGCCATATGTATAATGATTTATATAAATTATAGCAAATTACAAGAACCTCCTTCAAATCTGTCAAACTTAATTTTCTGCTCTGTAGAGCACAGTGATTGAGACAGTGAAGCTGCATGACATTTTACACTGTGGATACTGCCAGCCGACAAAAGCCTATGGCATTAGCTGAACCCACAGCAAACAACTGGTCAAGAGGACAGGCTATGTAATTTCCTCTCCATAGTGCTTCCTTTGGAGCTTTCAGCATGGTTTTGCAGTGTCTACAATGGCAAAACAGTGGCACTCTTGATAAGCAGTTCGACAGAGCTGTAACTAGCCATTTCAAAGATTGATTTGGATGCTCATGTGTGGTTTAGGTGCCATATTTTCTTTGTACTTCAATAATATCAGAAGCATATTTAAGATCACTGTAATATTTAGTGCTATTTCAGCTGTATCCAAAAGGGAGTATATACCATATGCTTTTAAACTAGATGGTAAGTAAATATTAGAAGTCTTATAGGATATTCTGTTGGGAAGAAAAATTGTTAAGTGAGCTGACTATAATCTTTGATGGAACTTTATTTGTTTCCAAGACAAATCTCCATAAAATCGTATCTTCCTAAATGGAAAAAAAAAATAGGAATAATAAAAGAAGCAGTCACTGTATTCTGTATTCTCAAAATTCTCCTTACTGTCAAGATTCAGCTTGAGATACGCTCTCTGAGCTTTCTTTTATGTTTGTATTATAAATGTTCCTCTGATATTTCCTTGTTTCCCGTTGCCTTTTCTGGCTACATCTTTGATGCTTTTGTCTGTGCATGTACAGTATTACCAGCAATTTCAAAATTACTTTAAGCCACCAGGAGAATCCCTCTCTTTGCATCACATCTCAGCACCACAGCAGCATCTGGCATGAGTTACAGTGGTAATTTCTTCTGTTTCTAAGGGATCTTAACTTTGTAGTGAATTAAGGATTCCCATTATGCCTCCAAAGCCACAGATTTTGTACTGAGTCCCTTTGATATGAAACTACCCTTACTGCTTGCTTTTAGTGTATGCCAGCTCCTTTTGAAATTGAGGACAAACGTACCATTGACATGAATGGTATACAATTAGATATCCAAGTGGTGTGTCAGGGGTAATTTTAACACTTATCTACCAATCCCCCTCTTCCCCAAAGAAAAAAAAACTTTCATGTTTATACATAAGATATAAGATGGTGGGTCCTTGTGGGTCCTTGGGAGCCTGTCATTTGCACACAGATACGTTGTGAGTGAAGCGTTCTCTAAATGTTTGATATTTTTAGGCTTTGAGTATTGAAGTAATGGATATGCCATCTTTATGCAGGGCTTCAAAAGGGAGATAGACTTTGTAAGAGGTTATCTTGTGTATTTGGAATTTGTCTTCTGGTTAAGGTGGCATCAGTGTCATTTTTTTTTTTTTTTTTCATGTTACTCTTACATTATAGTAACAGGATCACTGCATAATCTTGCATAAAATCTTTTTTTTAACTTTTCAAGTGCAATCTGCATTTAATCTGAAGATAAATTTAACACTTGATTCTTTATTTCATTTTTTTTCTTTTTTTTTCCCTCACTTGTGCATCTCTAAAATAATCTTCAGATGACAGTAGAAAGGAAGAATGGAAACAGGTGTGGTTTTTTGTGATTTTTTTTATTATTGTTTTGTTTATTTGTATTATTTGTTAAAACCTCCAGTGCTTAGGGATAGAAATTTTAAGGTGCACTCTTTTCACTTATCACAAAGTACCTGCTGTGTTTAACTATAAGTTATGGTAAGGCACATACTTTACCTATTTGGATCCACAGATGTATGTGCAGTTTTTGAACACTCTGGTATGTGTATGACAAAGTTCCACGTGTGCAAGACATTTCTATGAAAAGTAGCCATACATGCCATGTTTCACAGTCACTGCATTTGTTATCATAGTAGAACAGACAAGTAATATATTTTATTTTGTTTTACTGCAATCAGAAAGCAATAATACATTTCTCATTGCACAACTAGCAGTGTAAGGATGAAGTTGTATGCATCTGATTGAATCATTGGTGACAGAGCTACAAAAGAAATATGTGAATAAAATAACATTATAAATATACTAGCATTAAATCTACCTTCATAACATTGAGTTGTTTATTGATGCAATCAACTGTGTAAAAATAACCCTTAATTTTTTTTTCCAAGTTGAACTTTATTCAAAAATTATATTTTCTATTGTACTCTGTATTCACCTCACCAAGAAGAAAAAAAAAGGATTATGATTGATTTATGGTTGAGAGAAAAATACTCTTTTTTATTTTTATTATTTTATTTTTATTTTTTGTAAATATCACAATATCCATCCATAATGACTTATCTGTGAATTATCTTTTAAATTAAGGTGGCCTCTTTGGCTAAGTGAAGAAACTGGTTCCACAAATTTGATGAGCAGACATATTTGTTGATATCCACAGCAGTGGGTGGAGGTTTGGTCTGAAATAAATCATAATATAGTGTATGTGGGAGTTTGGATCTTGTAATCTCTTTTTAGTTCCACCACAGTCTCAACTGTGTAGCTTTGAACTTGTTGCATAATCTCTTTATACCTTTTTCTTCACTTTCACTTGTGCGCCATTGCCTAAATTAGATTGTAGTCCAGAATTTTTGATAGATGATTCTTCAAAGAGCGGATAATACATCTTACTGGAGGAGTTATTTGACTGGATGATTGTGCAGAGACACAGACTATTGAACTGATCCATTCTGATGTTCATACTAAGTGCATGTCAAGCCATGATCATCTGTGGATTGTTTTCATATTGCCATCTGTCTTTATTTAAGCTAAATGAGTACCTGTGTGCATTTACATAAATATGTATATATATATAGTATATTAATACTATAGATATACATTTTAGGTGTGTATGTATACAAATATATATACATAAACACACATATAGTAATTTTGTTTATTTTTTCCAGATAAAAAAATTAAAGAATAGTTTTGGACACAACTGACTTTTAAGACTTTTAAGTCTACTTCTTAAGTAAGTCCTCAGATACCTCTTGCCACAGTTGAGCAATTAAAAATTTTGGAGTCTGAGATGGGAGATTATCTGATGAAGATCTGTAACCCAGTTTAGTCAAGCAATCTGTTATGTATGACTTTACTCCAGAAATACTGGAGGGGAAAATCTGCACAGCTGTTCCCCATGCTGCAATACCTGCTCTCTGAGTCAGCTGAAAAAAAGTAATTATCGTGTTCTCAGGATAGCACTATTAAAAGCAAAATATAGCACATGCACACACACAAAATCTAATGGTAAATGGCTTTATAAGAGAATTAAACATGTTCATGTGTCTCTAACTTCTTCAGGGTGGGCACAACACTATCTAAAGCAAGCAGTTTTTAATTTGAGGGGTGAAGTCTCATTTGCATTAATATACACTCATATTTCTCTATGGCAGTAAAGAAATTCAGTAAACAGGTATTCTGACTTTGGCCATGGACAAAGTAAGGAAGACTCCCATGTGAACGAGAACAGATCCCTGGATGTTTGATCTGGTGAAATGTTTGTCTTGCAGGTGCGGCCATCTACATCCTTTAGGTGGTGAATCAGAGCTTGCTGTTCTCAAATTTAATAGGTGGTCTGTGGAAGTGTAGAATTAAGTCTCTGTATTGCCTTGATGATTAGGCAGGTTTTGCCTAATCAAAAAACTTGTATTTTTCCTGGTTTTCAGCTCTGCGACATATTTTCTTTTCTCATAGTTTGTTTTGTTTGTTTGTTTGTTTTGTTGTTTGTTTTGTTTTTGTGACTGGCTGTCACATAGCCTTCATTATTTGTAAACTACCTCACTACAAACATATATATATGCACAGTGCTTTGAATATAACTTGAGTTATGGAAAGAAAATAGTCTGATATGTTACAAAGTTTTCATGTCTCTAACTAAAATGACACTAACCTCATTTCAACTAAAAGGAGTAATTTCCAGTCTGAGAGTTTATGTCAAATGGTAGTGGGTGAGTTGTGAATAGCATGTAAAAATCTGTAATGGTTATACTGTTGGGGTCAGTGCAGCCTCAGTCAAAACATTATCATATTAGATTGTCCTATGTCATCAGATTGCAGTGTAATTCCTTTTCCCCATTTTATTACTGCTGTGGCAGAGATGCATCTGAATAGAAGGTTGTTTTTTTTTAATAATTTACTCGTCTAGTTTCATTTATTAAGTGTTTTCACAACTCAGTGCTTTAAACACCTTGCATATGTTTTAATGGTGAAGTCTAGATTTACAGTTCCAGGGCCTTCTCTCCTGCCAGCTCTTATGGCTGTGCTTTGGATTTGGAAGAACACTGGTAGAACTTCTGAACAAATATAACTGAATACAGTGTGGATATAACACAATCCTGGAAATCTTCTCTCTTTCATTGTGTAGACAAGCCACATATTAGTAAATTATCTTGTAAAAATATGTTCCTTTCTGATTAATAGTCCTGGTATGCTGGCATCAGTTCTTCATATATAGGCATCTCTTTATTATTCCCTCCAATCAGTGTACACTCAGAAAATAAGAGAATGAATTTAAATGTTTCTTTGTCTCAACTGTGAATGGAACCTAGTTTTCTTTTTGAAAATCTGTAATTAAAAAGAAAGAATCCAACAGCAGCTAAGAGAAGTTCCATGTTATGTTGATAAAGAGCTCTTCGTTAAATTCTGGATCAAAAAGGACAAAAATAATTCAAAATCATACACAATTGTTTTATTCCTAGCTATAACAGTTTGTCATGAGTTCTTTTGTAAAAATCTTATTTTTAGGACTTTAATCATTTGAGTGAATAATTTGCCTCTGGCTGAAAGTAGGCACACATGCTCTCACCCTTAATGCAATTGTTTGCTTTTCTAAAGGTGCCTTTAATGGTATATTAAGTAAATGGAAAATACTTCATTTTTTGGCATTTGAAAGTATTTTAAGTATATTCCATAAAAATGTTTAAATGCTATGAACACTCTCTTCCACTCTTCTGAAATTGACAGCAGATATTCTAATGAAAAAAAGCAAAGGGAGCAGTCTTGATAATGAATTACAGATCTATGCAATGTATTGTTTTGTGGGGTTTTGTTGTTTATTTCTGTTTTGGTTTTATTATTATTATTTATTTTAGCTGCATTGATGCTGATAGCACTTCATGAAGACAGAAGGGCTTCTGGAGTTTTCTATCTAGATGGCAATGCCATCTAGACATAAGCTTAAAGATGGTACTCTCATGACTTTGTGGTATAAGAATGTAAGTTATTTCCACTGTGGAAAAAGAACATTGGGGGACATCAGAGTGTTTGGGTAGAGTCCCTCAGTTATGTGATGCCAAGCCAAACATGACACAGATTTGACTCTTCAATGGAGTACTTAGTACTGCACAAGGACAATTCAAAATGTGATTTTCATCAAAACTTATGGAAATTTGAGTTTCATTAGAATTCTTGAATATACTAATTTCAGAAATTATGAAGCTGTAGGGTTTTAAGATTGCTCATCTGGAGTATTTTTGAAGAATTGAGTTCTTCTGTAGTAGCAGTATATGTTTAGCTTCTGAAGACCAAATAATGAATAATGAATTGCCCTTCTGTACACAAGGGTCAGATATGTGACACCATTCAAGTGATACAGGGCACTAGCAAAGGTTTCCTGTTAACCTATTGCCCTACATTGAATATCTGAGTATGAGAATTTAGATCAATTATTCATCAATAATGACAATTTAATATCATTCAAAGTCAAGTATCCAAGTAAAAGAGGAAAAATAATAAAAAATAAATATTCTGTAAATAAATGTTTGTCTTTTCATCTTTTAAAGAATATAGACATCATTGGCCTTTTTGCATTTATATAGAAAAGATTCTCCATTTATTAGTACTTACATAGAGAAAATACATAGCTGAAATATAATTTCCATTAGAACAATGTTTATGTTCATTAAGAGCTTTTTTTTTTTTTGAATCCATTGCAATTAATGGAGGATTTGTGAGTTATTTAATATAAGCAAAGAAAAATTATCGAACTTGATTATTGTTGATGTTTTTTGCTTGTTTGTTGTTTCATCTGTGTTTGCTTTGGAATGATGATTGCAGCTGAATTGTCAGTAGGAGGTTCTGTGAATAGGAAGATGACATTTGATTTGCCTGGACTTTGAGCAGTACCTTCTTGCTGGCACCCGCTTCATTATGAGTAAAGTTGTAACTGTCACAGCCACTGCAGATTTAGTTCTTGTTTTATTATTAATGCATTCTTAAATGAGTTTTTTTCTACTGGATTGGTGGATGTGAGGCAATAATAAATAAGTGAATGTGCTTCTTTGAAGAAAAAGACTCTAATGATGCTGTATTTTGACTGTGGCTTTGTAGGAAACTGCCTTGGTTGGTAGTTTATGTCTGGTATGACAAATCAGGTTTTGCTTTTGAAGATTTGAAAGGTAACTTTTGACTACAGTATTGATTTCAATGCTCCTGTGTAGCCTCTTTACAGAGGCTTGGAGAATGAGGTTTCTTTGAAAGAGAACGGGACTTGGAGATTTATGTACTCCTCTGTATTCAGGTAGGTAGAATCAGCAAAGACTGGAGTAGTAGCTTTACATTAATTTAATTACTCTTAGCGTTATCCAGGAAGATTTATTGCAAAATAAAATAATTTTCCTTAATCTCTCTGTGCATAAACATGTATTGATAAACATATAATTGTATGTTGATTTTGAAGAATTGTATACTCGATTTCTTTTATTGGTCCCAGTAGTTTGCTTTGTTCTACATGTGTCTGTAAGCTCAGAAAGAATGTGCAGATCTTATTGATTAAAAATAAGTTGTTGTGTTGTTGTTGTTGTTTTTTTTTTTTTTTTAGAAAGTGTCAGTTCTAGAATATGGAGCAGTGGTTCTGTTTGTTCTTCCCTTTCTTCCTTACACCCTTCTTTTTTCCCTTTATCTCCCACTCTTCCCTTCTCCCCTTCCCCCCCCCCCCCCCCCCTTTTCTTTTTTTTTTTTATCATGGGAGTAAGGGACAGAATAGAATTAACAAGTCTGAACAAGTACTTGTAATTAGAAGCTTCAGATACTATACCAGTTCAGAGCTGAAGTGTCTGGGATTACTCCTGCAAATTAACATTGTTGCAGTGGAAAAAGCATTTATGATGAATTGTTCATGTATTTTAAGCTAGTGTTCAGTAACCAGTCACTAGAACTAGATGATCATCAAAGCACTCTGTTCAGTTCTTGCTTTCCACCCTATTTCTTTTAGTGGGAATACATTCACTTAAAAATAATCTTTCAAAGCTTATTGGCTATGTAACAGTAGACTGGAATCAAAGATAAACTTACTTTACTTACTAAGGTATAGCAACAATGAAAACAAATATATTCTCTAAATGGTTGGATTGTTTTAGTATAACTGTTACCCATGTCTAATGCAGTAGAAGAAAAAGACACTGGAATGTATTTGGTTCAATTGCCAATTCCCTTTTTTCTTTATGTCCTTAACAAATGTGTCTTTTTTGGTGAATGCTAGCCTACTGAATGAACAAAATGGCAATAAAAATGAAATTAATTTGATTATTTATGCCACGTATTTGTCACAGGAATTACAATAAATTGCTGATATATTTTTGAGGGTTAGTCAAAACTTAGGTCTTTTATTTTTCTGTCGCCTTGGCTATTTTGGGTATCAGTAGCCCCAGTGAATCCAGATAAAGAGGCAGCATTTAACTTAAATATCCCTGTCTCAGCTTTGTGGTAACAATAAGCCAAAGCTACAAAGTCAGTGCTTTGAAAATATCAGAAAATATGCTCTTGTTTTCTAAATGAATTATTTTGACATTTCTAATAAGTTGTTTGATTTTCCATGTTAAAAAAAAAAATGCTTTTAAATCCACATTTTCACCTAATAAAAAGATGTGGAAAAATTTGGGGCATCACTATATAGTTCCTGTTTATCTACTATTCTGGCAAAGGTGGGTTCATTACTTTTCCTACTGAATTATCATATCTTTCAGGAGAGAGAGAAAGAAAAGAGACAGACTTTTAGAACAGTTTCCCATCTTTATTTTATAGGGGAAATGGTGTTTCTTCAGTTGTTTATAACTTTATAAGTTATGTGACATATATGCACTTGAAGATGGGTCTGTTTCTTATCCTTAAGGCAGAAGATGTATCTGCAAATAGTTAAGAACAGAAGCTTACGTCTCCTTTTGCTTTTGAGCATTCTCTTAATCAATGCTCATTTGATTCTCTCCTTCACTTATTTCAAGAAAATTCTACATGCTCTGTTCTGGGAAACCTGCTGGCAGCAATGGTGAGAGAGCTTCCCACTCATACGAGTAAGCTCAGTTTCTTGAAGGAATGACTTTATTTTTTCCAGACTTTATTCTGTGGGCAAGAAACAACTTCCAAGCAAATTATAGTCTATAAAAAATAAATGCAAATCATGTGTTAGAAAAAGTAGAATGGTCTATTTATTTATTTGTTTGATTGTATGTATATAAGGAAATATATGATCCTTAAATTACAGCTTTTGGAAGTAGAGCAAATCTTTCTCTACTCAAGATTCCTAATAGGTGTAGGAAAGGCAAGGCTAAATTATACATGCTCCTCTGTCCTTATTTTAGAACTACCTACTGTGAAGTTTTATAAGCCTAGTAGCTTCATAGACTCATTTTTACATTATATATGGTATTTTTTAGTGTATCAGAAGTTCACCAAAAATTAATATGTATTTCCTGTTATTAATTAATATTTGATTTTTGAGGAATCCTTTCTGAATATTTGAATAGTTTGACATGGAAAGAGTAAATCTGCCTGCAGATTCTTCAAACTGAATACAAACAGAGAAGTTGAAGGTCTTGAGTTTGTTGTTTGATTGTTTTTTTGTTCATTTGTGCACTGTTTGTTTTATTTTTTTCTACATTGGAAACTCTGGAACTTATGTAGGGATAATTTCACCAAATATTCAGATATTATTCATAAATAGTTCAGCATTTAATTAAAAAAAAAAAAAAAAAAAGCAGGTCTATACAGATCTCTTCCTGTAAAAATTTACCAAAAATTGGTTTTAGCTTTAACTAGGTTGTTTGTGATCTTGTAGATAATTTACAGTCCATAATATATATTTTCTGTTGTTTGCATGGATATAGATCATATTTATTGTTTTCCCTAAGTAGTTCAAGCAGGTTATGTAGCCTAGATATCACAGTAAGTATAAATAAGAATCAGAGCCGAGTTCAAAAATAGGAGCGGCAGCAATAGTCAGCATGTACATTTGGTGTTCTGTGTTAGAAAATGAATGGCAGAACTTCTTTATTGATGAAAGCTTGTGTGATATTAACCCAAAATACAATTAAAGTCTAAACATGATGTGTGCATTAATGACAGAAATTATATTCATGTGTTTGAAAATAACGTTTTTTTTTAAAGGGTCTTGCATCTATCAGCCCCTTCTCCTGATTCCTTAAAAATAGCTTTAAAGTCCTGGACTGTTCTCTGATGTTTCATTCTCTTAAAAATAATAATAATAATGTTAAATAATGTTATTGAGGTACAGATGGCATAGAAATCCCTGCTAACAGCTTTCAAGAATACATCAAGGAGAAATACTTCTAAGCCTTTATCAAAATAAGGAAAAGCAACATTCTCTACCCTATTCTGCTGGGTAATAATTAGAAGATTTAGAGATGCCAGCCAGGTGGTTTTAGCTGGGACATCTGGAAGTATAGCTTCTTGTTTAATCTTACTCTGTGCTAATCAAGTGTTTCTGAACCTCTTTGTAAACTGATACTTTTCTACAGATTAAACCTGTGCTGCCTTGTTTCCCTCCCCCCCCCCCTTTTTTTTGTTGTTGTTGTACTCATTGTCCCCTAAAACAAGCAAACAAATAGAAATGATCTGTGCAGGAGAGAAAAGTTTCTTAAAATCTGTTTTGTTCTTTATGAAGAACAAAACTTTGTGTTTCAAGCTAGCAACGTAAACCTCACGACCTTTTCCTCCAAATAGAAGGAGAAGGACTTGCTGTCAAAAGAGCAGTAAGAACATTTGGCTTCATTTGCTGTTTAAACCAGAAATTCCCAATACTGTTGCTTGCCAAAGCAAACAATACTCTTCCTGCAGAATCCTCCCTTTGGAGAAGAATCAGAGAAAACAAACATTTTGAGGCAGATATTAGTCATGACACTTAACATGCTACTAGGAAGTGCCAAGAAAGTATGATGTGATGGTGGATTGAATGCATTCATTCAGCTGTATGGTTAAAGTCAGTTTGTGTGAGCTGAATATGGTCATCTACTAAAACTGTCAGATGTTATAATGGGGAGTAGGATTGTGTTACAAAACTCCAAGCCACAAACTTCACAAGTGAGTTCCAGTCTGATTCTGTACCAGAGTATCACATGCATTCAGTCTTGAATATGCATATTTAAAAAAAAAAAAAAAATCAGTTTAGTGCTGCTTTATTTTGTCTGTGAAATATTGATGAAATTGCTGATAAAACATTCCTTTCTCACAGGTGTCTACCATATTTCTGACTGTTCATCAAGATCCACTTCCAGGCCATGCTTTATTTATCCTGGCATACCTGAAGCTGTCTCTCCATTGCATGTGTCTAGCATCAAATGTACAGGATGAGAGAGACTTCCTGCTTAAGTTCTGCACAATTTTTCCATTCCTAGAGTAATCATTCTGGGAATTTGAGGTGCAATGCTCATGAACAAATCTACATTATGTTCCATGTATACCATGCACACCGAATGCTTGATTACTGTGCAGTAATCAGAGTGGTGCAATAGTAGACTACCTTAAAGCTGAGCTGAGAGTCAATAGAGCATGTGGGATGAAAGAGTTTGAACAATAGAGTCCATCTATTTGGACTCTATTTGTGCCACGTTTTCTCTAGCAGCTAAATCAGGTATTAAGAACATTGAGGCTCTCTGGGGTAACCCAGTGGATTGCTGTTTATCAGTTGCACGGGGACGCCTTGCTGGAACGGTGCTTTTGACCTTACTGTTTGCACCACTCACCTGCAGGCATTCCCTGGCAGCCAGACAGGCTCATTGCCGACTGCTCCGACTAGCTGGCTCCTCAGTCAGTTGCCAGTTGTTCTTGTTAACTCTATATGCTTCTTTTTTCTGTCAGCCTGCTTCCTGTATCCCATTTATATCCCATCTGTTTGCTTCTGCTCTTGCTGTGCTCTCCTCCCCAGCCACAATTCTTTGCAGCCACTCAAGGGTTCCAATTCTCTTTGAAAGGATACAGTAGTATCAATCAATCCACCTGGACTCTTCCTTTTCTCCTTTCCTTTTATTTACTTATTTTTAAATGAAGAAATGGTCAACATTATCTCCTTATTTTTCTAGTTCAAACTATTGCACCTCAAGATTGTAAACTGCAGTAGTCCTGTAAGGTGACTCGTCCAACCTAAAACAGTGGAGAGGTTAGCTGCTTATGTTTTCCCCAGTTCTACCATTTATCTATGATTAACAGGAATCCTGCCAAGAACTGCAAGAGTTACCTAATCCATAGAATCAAGTTTGATAAACTGTAACCTTTGGTCAATTCTTGGCAGCTTCTTTTACTGTTTGAACAAGATCAGCACAGGGCCTGCCTCATGGAACTTCCCAGGGAGAAATTGCTAAGCACTTGCAAAATTTTAGGTACCTGGGCTAAAATGTGGTTTTAGGAGAGCAGAAAGGTACTTCATATCTCATATGCAGAAGAATGATCGTACATACCAGTGGGATGTATTTGTTGGCTTTTTTGTTACTGAAGATTATGACTATTTTCATATATTTATTTTATGATAAGTTGTTTTGTGAAATCTGTGACAGTCAAACCTTTGAATTTGTCCTGAATTTGTACAAATATTTCTGTATTACTGCAGTATTGTACACATTCCTAAGAGAGCTCTGGCTTTTAGATAGCTTCTCTGTTTTCTTGAGTGCCTTTTGAATTCTAATCATGGCCTCCAAAATGCGTGTAATCCCTCCCAGCTTAGTGTGATCTCTGAATTTAATAAAACAGACTCCCCATTCCATCATCTAACTCACTGATAAAAATATTAAATAATACCGTACTGAACATCAGCTCTTGTGAACTTCATCCAAGTAATCCTTGTATTTGTCAGTGATTAGATGTTGTTGTCGAGAGCTGTAAGCCCATTTTACTGTGGTTTGGCTGAGACCATGTTTCCCTAGTTTGTCTATGAGGATATCATGTAACTGGCTTGTTTGTGGACACCATATTTTAACCTGTAAAAGTCCTTTCTTTTCTAAGAATTTTGTTTCACTTTTTTGGAATACAGCCTGCAGTATCATTCTTTTGGGACTTGAAGGGCACAGTATTCATTTCCTTTTACTCCCAACCTGATATTTTGGTGGATGTATACTCATCCTGACTTGCAGCTGTAGGAACAAGGGTCTCATATGGCACAATGGAGTGCTTCCACCTGTTTCTGTCTTTGATTTGTTTTTAAAATGTAAATTGTTGCTATGTTTAGAAGAGCTGTTCAATGCGTCTTAGCAATTAAGGTTGACACCACTATATACAAGTGCCAGAACAGTTCTGTTTAATATACTGTAAATGATCTCAGAGTCAGATATAATGGACGGTTATGCTGTACTTGTCAGTGGCATCCTTCTCATTTTGAGTTGAAGTGAAAATGAGAGGTAGGGAGGGAATGGTTAGGGAGTACATTTTTTCTTTGCTGTTGAGAGGCAGTTTTATTTTCTATGACTTTGCTGTTTGTTGTATGTTTGTTTGTTTGCTTGTTTTTAATTCCCATTTTCAACTGAAATTATTTGTAAATTCTTCCATAAGCTTTGTGTCAAGTGATGCTTGAGGTCCAAGCATGCTGTGCCTATGCAGCCCTGTGTAGTGGGATTTGTAAATATTCCTGCTATTGGGGGAATGTTGGAAAAAAAAAAAAATTGCTTAGAAGACAGAGTGCTAACACTGTGCAGCTCTTACTGTAAAGTGCTATAGTGCTCTTGTTCATGGTCAGTCAGCTTCAATGGCTAAAGGCAGATAGTACTGGGTGGGACCTGTACTGCTCTTGCTCAGTTAGGCTGTTACCTGGAAATGGCAACTTAAAGGAATATTTCTGCTGTCCATCAAGCACAGAGACTGCTGTGCTCTGTAACTGTATGTGGGAAACTAGAAGATTAGCTTTCCTTTCCTAGACACCACAACATCTTGATGGGGCATCTGGCAGGGACAGTGTGGTGCTTGGTGAAGGAGTTGATATGTGTATTGAAATGGCAACATGATTAAATTTTATGCAAATTTAATGCAAGTGTGAAGTGCTGCTCTTAGGAAACATGAGATTTCACAAAGGCATCATAGGCAATGGCTAGCTATGCAACCAATATAGCAGCATCTATCTGTGTGCATCTCAGACTGATTAGAAACCTGGCGATGTGATGCAGTTACAAAAAAGGCCAGCATTACTCTTCTTTGAAATGTGGGGAGGTAATTGGTCTGCTCAACTAAACAAAAGTCACTTAGATCTCGGATATACTGTTGTGTCTAGCCGTGGACACTGCATTTTAAGTAATGGGTGAAGAAAGTCTTTTGGATCACAACAACGTTTGTTAGAGATCTGGACATTTATCTGTGGTGAAAGGAAAAATAGTTTAAATTTATTTAAAAATTCATTTTTAAAAAGTAAGTACATTCAGCATCTGTCATTACATAAGATGTTATTAGAAAGAAGGCAGGTTATCTTTGCAGTCTTCCTCACTGAAGGCTTTAAACTTGAGATTAGAAAAACCTTTTTCAGAAATGGTCTATATATGTGTCCTTCATCAGAGCATGAGTCCTCCAGATGTCTTAATATCCTTTCCACTATTCTGTTTGCCATCCTTTTGCAGGGAAAAAAGAAAAAAAATCTTTTCTTTTTCTGAGCTCCCTGTTTTTAAGGCATTCCTTATAAGAAAATATTTTCACCCTGTGTTAAAAGTCTCCCTGTTATCTGATAGTATTTCACTGAAACAGCTTTACCTGGTATTTATGCCCTTTTGCAATATGAGCTGCATATTTAGGGGAAAGACATGAGAAAGAGCTAAATGCAAACTTTGCTTTAGCAGAGTGAGCAGAATATTAGGTCAGCTAAAAATATGCTGCACTTCAGAGAGTTTCCGTATATGTTGGGGATTTCTGTGGATGTTAGGACTCTGAAGAACATGGTACTAGGGATGTCTTTAACTACCTGTGAATGAGATGCAAAGCTTTGTTTTACTTCATTTGTCTTAACTATATTTGACAGTTGGAAGTAAGGTGAATGCTAAGGCTAAATGGGTTCAATTCATCAAAACATCTGCTCTCTTCCTGCATTTAGCTGGTAGTCATTCGCCATTTCCTTACCAAGTTACTTCAAAATAGGAGAAATGTTTTCTTGGAGTCTGAGAAAAGACAGAAAAGAAAGGCAGATTAAATGTCATATAATATTTCTGTGGGAATTTAGTGCCTGTCATATACAACTCAATTAAAAACACTGCATACTTCAGTATGCAAATAGTTGTATTCGAACTACTCTATACTGTGTTGTGGTATACTGTCCTGGCTAAAGGAGGCTGCTTTTTGATCCAGTACTTCTTCCTAAAGCAAAAGAAGCTAGGCAACAATAAACTGAGTCAAAGAGGTAAGAGGAAAAATAATCACATTCCATGCTGCATCCAAACATCTCTGATTGCTTTGTGTCTGTCTTATTCAGGGCAATATGTTTCTTTCTGCTACAAGGCATGGAAGAAATCAAACAAATATACCAGCTACCTCCAGATGATTAAGTTTAGGGAGGGAACAGAAGGTGTTCAGTGCTCTGTTTTTATTCCCAGAAATAGCAGAATATCCTCTGTACATCATAATAGTATTGGATTCTCCATTTGTTTTTTTTTGTTTCCCTGAGGATAGGGCAGAGACAGGGATGGAGGACCAAGGTAGCCAGCTGGATGTGAAAAAATCAGTACTTCACCATTATTTTTTGACAAGGAACATATATAATTTTTTTCATCCTTTGTCTCTGATAAACTACCAAGTTTCCCAAATATAGAGATATACAGATAGACCAGAAAAGATAAAGTTCATAAAGTAACTCATTTTCTGACATACAGTAATTGGTATTAACTTTTCTGGAAGCATTCTGCTAAAATCCTTGAAAAGTTCACAGCACAGTTTCATGGTTCTGGTGTAAACTGATGACAAGATTCACACAACTTTCTATATTTCTCAGTTTAGAGGATCACCATATATAACTTGGGCTTTTTAATACATACATGTCAGTATGCCAATCAGCTTATTTTTTTTTTTTCAAAATACTTCCAGCAGAGGATCTTCAGTAGAGCTGAAATAGTAAGTCCGTAAGTATAATTTGTGATTGCAAATTTATGACAGCTTGTTCATAAAATAATCTAGCTGAAAAGGAGTAAGAAACAGTTTAGTTGTGGAGAGATCTAGCTCTCTGCAGCTTGTCTTGGTGACTATTAGTATCATAAAAGAACCCCATTTTTGCTCATTCTGCCTCAGAACACTTGAAGTGAACCATCTGAAAACTTTGGAGCTCTCGAGGAATGTTTCCCTTCCATGCAGTATTATCTGCATGAATGGATTAAGTAGTTTCACTAAATCTTTCACTAAATCTTGTATTAAGTTGGTGGAGAAATACAAGGAATTGGGCAGGGTTACAAGTAGGGACATGGGTGCACAATTTAAGGAAGTGACAGAGAGTTTAATATATATATATATATATATATATATATATATATATATATATATATATATATATATAAAGGCAAAAATCTGGTAGGAACAGGACTGCAGAATGCCTGTTTAATGTTCTTCTCTACACTTGAACTCATTCAAGTCAACAACCTTTCCTTCTTGACAAGTAGCTGCAAGTTTCAAGCACTTGCAAGTTAGAAATGCTGGGAACATAGTTGAACCTATGGACTGATTTTGCACCTTTGTGCATGTACATTGTTACATCTGGTTAATCATATAAAGTGGCTCTCCTCCCTGCTTTGCACAAAACCTTTGCTACCTCAGTACGCTAGGTGGATTTGCTTCGGGATTTGTACATAGAGAGGGCAACTCATAGTGCATAAAATAGATGACTACAGGGGGGCTATGGTCATGGCATAGCTAATTGTGTTTCAGCTTTGTTTTTGCCTCAGTATTCCTCAGTTATGGTGGGCAAGTCATGTAGCTTAAGGTTCTCAAGAATAACTTCTTTCTCAATGTTGCTCACCTTCTAAGGACTTAACAACAGGACCTTTGAATTGACTTACTTAATTTTGGAGCACTTAAAGCTGTCACAGGGACCAGTTTAAAAGTAAATGTGGTTTCAAGGTGAAAAGTGCAATATAATGTGAAGTAATCTGATATATCAGGTATAGGCTTCTCCAACTTGGTTGCCCAAAAGGAGCTGACGCTTTTGATCATTCTTGTCTTAATCTTTGGGCTTCTGTTCTCAATGTGTCAGAAACATGAAAGAAAATGTGCTCGGTCATTTGTAAAAAATTGAAGTAGGAGGAAACTTTCATTCTGGTTCTTAACATTAAAGTATGTTTATTTGAAATATGTTTAGATCTGTTGTATTATAATTAAGTTGGTCTTTGTTGGTGGCAACAGAATAAAGTATTTTTTAATGATTGCTTGAGAAAAAGGAATCTTGCTTGTAGAAGGTGGTGGTGTGTGTGTTTGTTTTGTTTTGTTTTCCTGCAGGAAGGTCAGAAACAAGAAAGGAAAAGAATATAATGGTATTACATAGGAGAGAGATGCCTGGGAAATGCTGTACAGCACTGTGAAGGGCAGAGGTCTAAGTATTGTTGTTAGACTCCACAGCTAGGGATGCAATGCATCATTTTACAAAGGACTGTGGAAAGGCAAACACACATAACAGGAACATGGCTGATGTAACTCTTCATATTGACTGTTATCTGGTTTTGTCCATTAGTGTTGTGCTTCTCACTCCACTGGCTCACAGAATGCTCACCAGAGAAAGAAACTGCCCAACTAACAAAACATGGCAGTTCAGTGAAAAGAAGCTTTGCTTTGTTTAACTGCCTTGAACAGCTATTTTATAGCAACAGCAATTGGCGAAATAGAGCAAAGAAAGTGTGAACCAGCATTGTGTTCTCCCTTCAGTTTAAACAGAAGGAAGTAGGAACTCATTTCTTCACCTAATTCTCAGAAATCTCAGTATTACAGCACCTGCATGCTGTGTTCATTTGTCTTCACAGAGACCTAGGATGAACTGCATGGCTGGATTCCTGATGGGTGTTTTTTTTGCTGACCAGTAGCAAAAGTCTGCAAAGAAATAACAGGCTGGTGCATTTACAATCATATATTTGATTTAGCTACATCTTGCTTATTTAAAATATTTATTAATTACATTTCAAATACTTCTTCTGACTTGCTAACTTGTTTTTAATTAAATCCTTGTTAAGTTGATTGGCTTAATTGAAATAAATGCAACACCCTGATGAGAACTGGGTTATTTTGAATCTACTTAACCTTCAAGTGAAGGTGTTTTTCTTTTCTCTCTCTTCTGCAGTGTAATTACAATTGAGATTAGCTTATTATGCACATAAAGAATGACCTTTCATCTTGTCCAAGGTAAAGACAAACACAGAGGCATTTAGTGCATGAGCAGAAAGGACGTAGATTTTAATATAAAATACAACCTTATTGTTTGTTTTGTCTTTTGGGGTGCTCTGTTGTTCAGGTGGATATGATATTTTTGTTTGTAAAGCTTGAAAAAACATGAATCAGGAGACAGGTTCTTTTGGTAGGTGCTATAAAGAACCTCAAAAAGAATAAGTGAATTCTGCTACTAAATCAGGCTTCATTTCTGGCTGTATTTCTATGTTTGTTAGGCTGCCTCTCTGGATGTCCTTGTGCTATGTCTTGAATAAAAATGAAGTCTCAGAATTGTAGTTTCTCTCTTTTTCTCCTTCTATCAGGCTTGTCAACTCCTTAAAAAAAAAAAAAAAAAAAAAAAAAAAAGATGAAAAGCTCTAGTGATTGCTGTATATAGGCCTCAAGTGCAGAACCATTCCCATCAAGGCATCTCTTTGTTTTTCAAGGCCCCATTCATTGTGAGTACTTCTGTTAATTGTATTGTTATATATCCTCATACTTCATTTAAATGCTGACATGGGATACAGTACTGCTGTGTTGTAATGAGTGTGGTAATGACTTGAGGCATAGCATATATGTAAATGGAACAGCAATGAAAAATAAAATTATATTTTAATTGACAGTATCTGTGTAACAAAAAGCATGTAGGTAGCATAACAATCTAGCAGATAGAGACAGCATTAAAATGTAAAGACTCACACCTTTATGTCAGGACACCCTTCCTTAGTAAGTTGTAAGTTGCATTCCTGGACATATTGCACAATAGCTCTGTGCATTGTTTTCATCATCTCTAAAACAGAAAGTAAGCATTCTTATTAACTGTTACAAAATATCTCAGTGTAAACTTCCATGTAAATATCTTGGTACTACTTCTGTTTTTATGGCAGTGTGATGTTAAATTCTGAAAGCAGAGGCCTAAGGAGTCGCCTGACTTTTTGTTAATACTACTATCAAGAGCTGTTTGACATCAACATCGGAGAAGAGGACAGGTTAATGCTCTTCAGTTTGTGACTCATTATCTCTTTCTTTTGTTCCATGAAAAATACTGAGTTAGTATTTTATGGGCTGTAGAAAAGTACAAGTGTAAAATCTATGATACCTGAAAAACCTCCCACAAAATGCAGATTAATATGCTAGAATACTGAGGTGGTTTTACCCAGCTGGGCAGCTGAATTGCACCACAACCACTCTCTCACTGCCCCTCCTCAAAGGGAAAGGTAGAGAAAATATGAAAAGGGCTCAAAGGTTGAGATAAAGACAGGGAGATGGCTCATCAATTACTGTCATGGGCAAAACAGGTTCAGTGTAGAAAGATTAATATAATTTATTGCCTATTGCTAACAGACTAGAACAGTGAGAACTAAAAGCAAACTAAAAACACGTTCCTCACTTCCTCCCCCAAACAGCACAGGGGAACAGAGAATGGGGGCTGTGGTCAGTCCCTGATGTTTTGTATCCGCTGCTCCTTCACAGTCACTCTCTGCCCCTGCTCCACATGGGGTCCCTCCCACGGGATGCTGTCCTTCCCAAACTGAGCCTGTGGGGGCTGCCCTCAGGCAGCAGCTCTTCAAGAGCTGCTTCCACATGGCTCCATACCACAGGGTCCATCCCCCAGGAGCAAACTGCTCCAGTACGTCTCCCATGGGCAGCAGCTCCCCCAAGACCTTCTGCTCCTGCATGGGATCCCCACCACAGGCTGCAATGTGTGTATCTGCTCTACTGTGGTACCCACAGGGGAATTTCTGCTCCAGCACCTGGAACACCTCCTGCCCTCCTTCTGCACTGACTTTAGATTCTGCAGGGCTGGTTCTTGCTCCTGTCTCTCCCAGCTGTTGTTGCACAGAAGTTTCCTTTCTTCGGTCTGCTCTCCCAGAGGTCCAACCAGCATCGCTCACTGGCTCAACTCTGTCCAGCAGCAGGTCCTTTTTGGAGTCAGCTGGAGCTGGCTCAGACCTGACATGGGGTAGCTGCTGGGCTCTGCTCACAGAGGCCACCCCTGCAACCTCCCACTACCAAAATTTTGCCACAAAAAAACAATACAAATACATGCATTTTCTCATGTGGCTAATTGGATAGTTTAAAAATTACATTCAAATCAAGGCCTCCGTTAGAGGAAATATAAATATTTTAAACTATACTGATATATGAAGCCTTTTCTGTGGTAAATTGAAGGTTGTATGAACTATTGTGTTTGTTGGATCTTCTTGTTCAGAAGAATACTGTTTGTGCTTAATTAAGGTTCAGAATATATTCACTTGTAATGGTAATGAATTCTGATTTAGGCTATATGCTGGGGAAGTGAAAAGTTTTCATTCACTTGATGCAGGTGCAGACTATAGATGAGGGAAGGCTGATGGAACTGGATTCCATATAAAACTTCTTTGCACAGGCTTTTCCTCAAATTCAAAAGCTATAGTTGTGGGAGGTAATATTTTCCTTTTGTATTTTAACAGCATACTGATGGTCCCACACACACTAGAATTCATTGCTATTGTCATCTGTCTGTTAATCAGGTTTTCAGTGTGAGCTGATATTAAGTTGTTAAAATATCATTCAAAGTAAGATGAAAAATATTTTAGGTGCTGATTAGCTTATAGAATGACTAAGTCCATAAGTGTTAGTTTGTCTACAAGAAGCATTTAATAATATAGGAGTCACAACTGATGATTTCACAAAGCAATAAATTATTCCTTTTTTTTTCCTCTGTTGTCTATGGCAAATATTTTTAGTAATCTGAACCCTAAACCTCACCAGTGAGTGACTGTTGTTTTTCTGTTTTATTTAACCTCATTGCTGTGCTGAGATTTTCCAAATAAATTGAAAAAAAAAAAAAAAAAAACATTTAAAATGAAAAAGAAAAATCTCCCTATTGTATAAAAGGCATTGTAACATTGTAAACCTAACAATGACTACTTATTTTATTTTAATTACTGATTATTTGTGTCTGTTAAGATACCAGGGCAGAATTCAGAATAGTAAATAGAAATAAATATAAATCCTTCCTAACAGTGGACAGGGCAGTGACATCTGAAGGACCAGTTGAGGACAAAGTGCTGCCCCACCTTGAGACAAACAGATGTCATAGAAAAACTTCAAAGTCTGACTCTGAACTTACTTGCCACTGACATTCCTTTGGGTTCATTAACTTTACATTGACTCCAGGTTGTATACATTAAAGGTGTTTCATGTAAATATGGTGGAGCTGAGGCACTAAGAACCCAAGCAAGTGTGGATAAATCTGACTGTTGACTGAGACATGAACATGCCTGAGGGAAGTGATCATAAAGATCCCTTTTAGATACAGTTGCCCATAGATATAGATGCAATCAGGTCTAGGGGGATCTATGCTTTTTTGGGTTTTGCAGTTTTCTAGGACATAACACTGGAGTAAGGTCTCCCCTTGAAGGCTTCTGAGCACTATTGCATAGTGCTCAGCCACCAATAGTGACTGGAAAAGATTGTCACTTCACCACTCTTGGAAGGTTTGCATAGTGACATGGCAGAAGAACCATTGCAGCCAGCTCTCGGTAGCACCTGCCTTAACGCTTTCAGGAGGGAGCTGTGCCACCCCTTACAAAGCCTTTAACAGTGCTTTTGGGGGAGAGCCACAACAGAAGCTTTGCTTCCAGGTTAGGGATGAGATGTTTCGCAGTTGGTCTGAAAAAGCTCGTACTGCTTCAGACTGTGTAATAATTTATTTTGAAGATAAATATAGGATCTGAGTTTCTGTGACTGTCAATCTAATGCTGCAAATGAATATTAAATACACTTTCAAAAGTCAGTGACAGAATTGAATAAAATAATTTTTATAATACTTCTCAATATTTTGTTAAGTGATGGTAAATGATTTTGTTAAAAAAAAAAATCTAAAAGCTAAAGTTGATAGGAAATTTTGTGTATTTTATGCCACTGAGTTCTCAGCTGAATATGTATGACTACTGTTGTACCAATAAAGATATATTATTATTTTAATTCCTCAGATGTAGCCAATCAATTAGAATATTGTACCTGTCAATTTGCCATTGGTCTCTCTTAAAGACTCTTATTTAAGTTTTCTTGCTCCTTAATAACTTGGTTCTACTTGGTTGAAGCTTTGAAAAGATGAAATTTCTTTTCTCTGGCAAAGAATAAGATCAAAGTTATGCTAGCTTGAGGTGTTGATATATTCTTAATTGGAGAAGTTTTTCTTCTCCCTCTTAGAAGTCTCATGGAGAAATTAAAGTACAGCTTTTTTTTTCTATCTTCTGTTTTTCTTTCTCACACAGACAATCAATTATAATCCTTATTTGTTTGCAAGGCTTTAGACCTTGTGGTTATGGGAAGTAGTCTTATCTTTTTCTTCTCTAAGATCTATCAGGAGCCTCTAGGGAGGAAGTGGGACCTCTTTTCTTATAGTCAGAACATTAGAAGTACTGCTGTTGTGGTTGTCCTTCAGAAAAGGAAGTTTCCTCCATGTATGTGTATTCAAATGAGGAATGTTGCTGGAGAATGCTATAATGTTCTTTCTTTTCAGTTCCATTTATACTCACAAGTTAACCCAGTCATAATTTATATAGATTGCACATTTAATAGCCTAAAGATTAACCTGTGAAAGTGTTTCTTGTTCAGTCAGACTACTACAAGTTTGACTCTTACGTTATCATATCTGCCAATATTTTTTTTATATCCAAGGTATGATATCTGCCACAGGCAGAATGTGTTTTGCTCTAAACTTGTGTCAAATTGAAAATGTTATGATTTTGATACACTTTGACTGCTTTGATGAAAAGACTCAATGCATGGTGGGGTTTCCCCACGGTTGTTTCTTTGATGCATGCGCTTAAACACAGAGTCGTAATTTACCAAAGACTGCTATGGTCAGACAGTGACCTTTAAAACAAAGGATAAGCACTGTCCTGGAGCTCATGCGTGGTGTTGTAGAGCTGAATTAAAATTTCTATGATGTCTGAAGTTTGCACCTCTAAAAGGAGATCTGGAGTCTTCATTACTCTGTTTGCTGAGAATATATAATCCTAATGACTAAAATGTCCTCTCCTATACTCTGTAATACGGTTATCCTCCATCTTAGTTCCATCTTGACATATCTATGTCAAAGAATTTTTTGATTTATCAAGTGTAAATGATAAGTATTGTGATCTTGTCAAATATAGGCTGCTAGAAATACTACCACATCCCAAATTTCGGTCCCTTGCAATAGGATAGGGAAGAGATTTGACTGTGTTCCAAGACAATATACCGTGTGTGTGTGTGTTTCTGATTATATGTATGCTTAGGTTGCATGTATGCTTGAAAAATTATATATATATATATTAACTGTAGAGCTCACTTGGTGACCTCTGTTGTGAACTTCATTACCTACCTGTTTGTCAGTGGAAATAAGGTAACTGTTAAAAACTTGATGTGTTTAGCTGATGTAGAAGAACATAGCTCCTTTTTCTCTAAAAATACCCAAAATATCACTTTATCTCTATTTTCTTGGGGGGAGAATTCACCCTTTGAACTGCATTATTCTACATTGAACCTGCTTAGTTCATTCAGTTTTATGCTCCTTGGGGCAGAATGCCCTTCATCACATTGTTCAGTACATTGTCTACAGCTGTAACACTGCATACAGAAATGAGAGCAGCTGGAACAGATAGATGTGTCCAATATTAAAAAGATTCATGTATTTAAGAAAAAGGTGCTGAGGAGCCTGGAATACTGCACTTGAGTGGGACTCCCAAGTGATGTCACGGACTTAAAACAGAGAAGAACACAACAAATAACTTTGACATTTTATCTCAAACCCATTGAGCATTCTTTTAAGTCAACATTTAAGGATATTTCCCTTTAGTTCCAAAAGGTATTCATTAACCTTGCCATTAAATTCATGTATTAGGGTCTTTCAGGATCAAGGCTTGTACATAAAGCCTTGTACATAAAGAACACACAAAAGTGTGTTCTTGGATCACTTTGAATAGATAGGGGAAAGAAAGAAACTTTCACACTATCTTTCTTCCCAGTGTCTGATTTACTTTGTTTTCCTTGCAACTGTAAGGTCCTTTGTTCATTGACTTAAAGGAGACATATATAAAAGTCCCATTACAATCAAAATAAATTACCTGTATCTTCCTGCCATGAATAAGAAACAGACACTCTTAGATGCTGCATCCGTTACCGGTTTTGGTGATCCAGAACCTGCTTGCAAATATGAAAATGAAGCACAACGAAAGAAGTTCAGGGGAAAGTTATAATGGTCATCCACTTCTCAAAGAATACTGCAAAGCAGGAGTGTCCTGTGTGAGTGTGTTTGTGTGTCTTTGGGAGAGAAAGGGGACTGAAACATCAGTATTTGGTCACATAAACCTGGCTAGAGTGTTAGTACTCTAAGGATCATTTCCATACTGGCAGAAAAGAGGATTAGTTTGGTTTTGGCTTTGAACTGGTGTGGAAGTAGAACTGTTGGAGAAATGGTCAGCAAATGCATGGATTCAAATAATTATTCCTCAGAATAATACGTGATAGTCTCAAAAGGCTCTGTTATCGCTAATTTGCATCACAATTGAAAAAATGAATGCTGAAAGATCTTATTGTTTATACTGATTTTATTTTTTTTTTTAATGCATTGACTTGAACACTTATAACTGTGTGAAATTCTGGACTCAATGAATTGATGACAAATTTCATACTGATGAAATTCAACCCTTTTTTCATCCTCTGTTTTGAAGTTACTCAGTTACACACACAGGTCACTTTTTCAAATGAGAAACTCATTACTTACAGTAAAATAAATAAATAAATAAATGAAACTGGCACTGTCTTTATTGACTTTGATAGCTGCCTATATGAGCATGCTACTTTGGTGAGAAAAATGTTAATCATATAGACAGAAGGTTTTTTGTTCAAGAGTCTCTGAAGAGCTTTTGTA
This sequence comes from Aythya marila, assembly GCF_965140915.1. Taxonomy (NCBI): domain Eukaryota; kingdom Metazoa; phylum Chordata; class Aves; order Anseriformes; family Anatidae; genus Aythya; species Aythya marila. The sequence goes on from NC_139043.1 coordinate 105,746,406, forward strand.
TGTTTTGAAAGCAAGGTAATAGTTGATTAACAGATAATCACAGTCCTTAAATCTACAGTATCTAGTATTTGATCTCACAATTTCACTTCTTTTGTAATTCTAAATTATTGAACAAAGTGAGACCAAATAAATTGTAATTTTTCTTGGCCATGTTGCAATGTCTAATTAAATTTCAGGAGGAAGAGAACTAACACTCGAAGTGTGCAGTTACCATTGATCCAGGCACAGGTTCACTGAGGTTGGGAATTGGGGGGTGTTTATTTTTTTTGTTGTGGGGGGGTGGATTTTTTGTTTGTTTTTCTTATGGACAATTCAAATAGTTTGAGTTCCCTAGGTTTTTCATTAGGAAGTAAGTTGTGCAGATCTCAGTTCATTCTTTTACTTCCTTCCTATAGCTCTTGCAGACTGGAGCATTGTGTTGAGCATGCTCTCTGGAAGGGGTGTTCACACATGTTCTGTACAGGAAAAATGCCATCTTATTCTGTCAGAATTCAAAATTGAGTCACTTTAGTGTCAAAATTACTGTGTAGGAAAGTTAAATATGATATCTAAAAGACAGCCAAAAATAAAGCCAAAGTTTTTTTGTTCCCCTTGCCCTCAAGTGAGAGGTGTCAGGGAAAAAATAACACTGGACTGCTTTAGGTTTCAAAATGAGTCCAAAATACTAGCTCTTTTTTTACTAAAACCACTTCATATCAGTTTATCTCAGTAAATGTAATAGAAGTTTAGTATAGCACGTTACTGAATACAGTATGACCATTACATTTGCCTCACCTTTTTTCAGACTCTTCAGTGAGGATGACACCATTTACCCAAAGGTAAATATTCTTATTATTCTTATTCTTATAGAATAAGGATGAGGTAGCTCCAGCCTTCCAGCAACTCATTGCTCATACTCATTTAAACACAGCTAAAGAAGTTGAAATAAACTTACTGAAAGAATGTTTTCTAAGTTTTAGTTGCTGTTTTTTAAACAGTTCACAAGAGTGTTCTCTGGTTTTACTTTAAAGTCAATAATATATTAGAATTTGGGTGGGGGTGGGTTGCTTGTTTGTTTACTTTTACAATGAGATTTTGTAGTTAAACTTTATTTAATTTGTTATGCAGTGGATCAATATGGTATTTTATAAAAAAAATTCCCTGACTTATGGGCCAGGTTTTATACAATATAATTCTAGCAGTGATTAATACAAATAAAACAAAAGTAATAAAACAAATAAAAAAAGTAATGATGGAAGGACAAAATGATGAACATTTTCTTTGAACTTCCAGCAGAATTTTAAAAGGTAATGCTCTTTGCAGAAAGTCGTCTTTATCTGTTTTCTTTTTCTGTGATGATTAATGAGGCTTATGAAAATTTTCCAATTTCTCTTCCCCATCACAATAGATTATTCACTCTTATCTGAGTGTACAAGCAAAATCTGGAAAAAATGGTAGAAGCTAGGCTACATTTTACTGTTGATGTTGTTCCAGCACAGCTGTTTTATTTGCTTTTAAAACTTTCAGGATTTTTTTCTGATGCTTAACAATGGAGATCGGTTTTCTTCTTTAAAATCTAGAGGTATTTTTAAAATAGATTTCATTTTTAAAATCTAGAGATATATGGGGCTACATAGGGGAATACCTAGATCCAGTCTCCAGTTATGTAAACTAGTGAAGTATAGTCTTGTATTAAGCTTCCTGACTGTGTTTGCAAGGCAATGTTATATGCAGGTATGATCCAACATTGTAAGACTGATTTCCTATTAAAAAAAAAAAGAAAAGGCTACTCTCTGAATACACAGCATATGTTTTAGAATATACACGTTGCTCTCTGAATTACTGGTTACACTGGAATTCTGCAGTAGTTGTAGTCTCTTGCCCTGTTTTACATATTCTCTGATTAATTTGGGATTTCTTATTTATTTATTTATTGTAGCACAGTGTGTTTTGGGTTAATTACCATTGTGCATTGAATTGCACAGAATATAGATTAAAATTCTGAATACATTAAGTCAGAACTACTTAATATCATTTATCTTCCTTTCCTCTCTTTACTAAAAGGCACTGGAAATAGGATTCCTTAGGAATAAGGTTTGATGAAACTGGTCCTTTCTGAATTACACAGCTCAAAATAAGTACAAAAGCATCCAACTAGCTGTAAAATATGTATGGCGTTTAATTTAGAACTATTTTTTTTACATATTTTCATGGAGGGAGGTGAGATGTAGAAATTTTCAGTATTTCTTTCATGTATTAGAAATTTATTGTAACCCACTAAATTTATGGGATTTTTTGTTTGTAGAGAAATGCTGAGAGTATTGCCCAGAATAGAATGAGCCTGAGATTCTCTCCCTTAATGCTAGTACAGTCACTGCACAGCTGGAACAGCGTCAGAACGTCACAATCAAGGAGCAACAGATTTGGGGACAGATTTATCTAGGACATTTGCCATCATTCTTCTTTCTGTTTACAACTATGCATTGGGGAAGCTATAATAATAGAAATAGTGCTCTTTGCAATACTACTTCAATTAGGTTATGTTTTTTCAATCAGTCGATTACATTATCAAAATCAAGTTGAGAAGAGTTTAAAAGTACACAAGAAAACAGCTGTATAGAGGAGGCATTTATTTATAGTACAGATTTTAAAAAACCTAAAATTGAATGTTTTTTTCACGCGACAGTGAGATAATTTGATTATTAAATGATACCCAAATAAACGTCTTTTCATGTTACAAAAAGTCAACTTCTACCTTATTTTTTTTCCTGTAATGAAAGTAGATTATGACAGGTATGGAAATGTGGTGTTGATTTCTGATGCAGGTGGTAACACTTTTTTAGCCACCACGCTATTTTACCCATCTGTTATCTGATAACTGTTAAAAGATGACAAAGAAATGGTTCAAGATTTTATGCTCAGTAAATGTCCAAGACAGTGCTTCTTTCTGCCATCATACTGCTGTGAAGTAAATTTGTCAGATTGTGATTTTGTTTCTCAGAACCAAACAAAACTCTAATGCCTCAGCTTGTGTGGCTTTTCCCAGCAGTCCTTTACTATCCCACAAGAGTCGTGATATTAAACTAGCCCCAAACCATCCTTTTAATGAACTTTTGAAATTCAAAATTTTTCTCATTTTAAACTCTCTTGAGTTCTTCAATTTATATGCACAATCTGAAGAAAAAATAAAAAGTTTCATTCATTTATTTTGAACTTTCTGGCTGGTAATTTGATAAGACATCACCAGATTTTTGAGTTATAGAAGGAGATAATGGTGCTCTTTTATGAATTTCATGTGAAGCTCTTAGCCATATGAAAAAAATAGTTTACGGTCTTCTGAAGATTACAGGTTTACAGATTGTTTCTTGTCTGCAGATATAGAAAACAGTACAGTCTAGTCTTTTTTATATTGTAAAAAATGAAATAATAATCTTATAATACAGAGGAAACATATTCCAGGATATATTTTCATGGGAAATCCTGAGAATCTCAGATTTGCTTGTGATCTGGTGTTTGACCATAGCTCAACCATTTTATTTTTCTGTGTCACTGCCTCTTAATGCATTCATTTTTTTCTTTACTGACTTTCAAAAAGCAGCATTGTTTTATATGTGTTAACACAGGGTATATGAAAATGATCTTTTAGTTTGCTCTCAGGTATCTACAAACACTGTAATAAAGATGACTTCAAAGAAAACAATATGTGAAGCAATTAAATCACTCTCTGCTGAGCAAAGTACTTGGGAAGGTCCTGCAAGGGTATATGACACTGTATGACACCCTTCTCTTCCAGTCAGAGGAAAGCTTAGAAATCTCTCTGAATTATGTCAGATGACCATAATTCTCTGATACCAGTTGTAATTCACATCTATTTGTATCTTTCGAGAAAACTTCACTTTAAACAAGTCGACAACATGCAAATCCTGCATGTTCTGTTACATCCCAGATCCCTGTTGCCTTCTCAGCTCCCTCTTCTGTTTCATTCCTTATTTCACATGTTTAACTGATCATTTTTCAGTCCTGTGGTCCACAGGCATCAGAGGCATGTCGAATAGACATACCTATCAGAGGCATGTCTACTAAGGGACTTTGGAAATTGACAAAGAAACTTATTCATATATATTATAAAGCTCTGTCTGCATGTGAAATTTAAAAATGTGTTCTAACATTCTGTTCAAAATTTTGAAAAGGTGTTCCCTGTAAAAAGCTACATTTTGATGTTGTAAAATTCTATAGAACAGCATCTCACCTACCTTTTGGCTGACTGGGGGGAGTCATCCTTCTTCCTTTACTCAGCAGCAATCAGCCCATGATGCTCACTGCAGGAAAGAGAACAATGACATTTTACCTGCTATTATCTGCTGTGAGCAACTGGAGGGAGCAGGAGTGAAAACATATTGCTGCACCCCACTATCTGCTGGGATGACTGAGGATGAATTCTGTGCAACTTTAAAAAGGGAAACACAACCTGCTTATCCCAGTTAGCTAAAGTGGGCAGGTGAGGAAGAACTGATACAGACATAGAGCAATTCTTTAATCTCTGCCTGTTGAAAGGAAGCTGTGGGTTGCTTCTTACATGGAACATGTTATGAAATGTTCCTATTTATTTATCCAGTATCTTGTCTGATTCTAGTGTCTATTTATAGTTTCAAGTATATTCAGTCATTTGAGTTTGAGATGAAAAATGTGAATATGTGAATTTCTGTGATATTTTGTCTTACTTGTAAATACGCAACATCAAAAGAGGTCTGCAACTAGTTGATACTGGTTTTAGAACAGAGTAGACACAGTTCATATCTGCTGATATTGCAGCACTTGTGGACTTGTTACCAACTCCAAAATAGATCCTTCACATTTGCATAGCAAAATGGGGACCATCTGAGGATGACAGAAAGAAAAACATAATGTGTGAGAGAAAGAAGGATAGAAAGAGAGTATTCTTCCAAGTGCATATTTAATTTAAAAAAATCCATATTTCATTAAAAGATAGTTTGGTTAGCAGTACAGAGTTGATACATTTCTTTACTAAATGTCAAATTTACCTAAATATTATCAGAACCTACACTCTTTATTTAATGTTTGTGCAGATTATTTTAATTGTACCACCATCCGTCCACTACTGTCCTTAAATGTAAGTGACAGATTTGGTTTTAGGAGACAGATATTCAGTGGTATGTCTGTTGAAACACTTCAGTACTATAAGATATAATAAACTTTACCACAATAAATATTTATATGATTTATTCCCTTAAGAGCTTTGTGTGTGTGTGTGTGTGTGTTTGTGTGTGTCGTTAAAGACCTCTGCAATCTTTTTGTTTTGCTTTAAAAGTGAGAGTGATACGTTTTAGTTAAGAGAACTCAAAGCAATCAAAGTTAGGAGACTGAAGGGTAAAGCTTGTAGGTCTGTCAGTTTATACAACTATTGCCTCTTTTTTACCCATATCCAGACAGAAACTTGAGTCACTGTGGATGCTGGGCTTACATCTTAGTTTGTTGAGGGGGTTGTTGGTTGGGTTGGTTGGTTGGTTTCTCAAACATGGTTCGGTATACTGGTATGATTTAAGTATATTGTGGGGATTAATAAGATAGTAACATCCATTTTCTCAGTGTGGGAGTGTGAATTAATGGTTAAAGACAGAGACAATGAGCCACAATTCCCTAGTTCTATTCTGGGCTCTGTGCTGACTCACTGCATAATCTTACTCAAGTCATTTAAATTCAGGTGAAATGGGCCCCACTGAAGCTGATAATACCTGTTTCAGTCTTTCTTCCTTGGTGGATTCTTCTATACAGTTCTGCCCTTCAGTCATCAATCTAAATTTATTAATATGTTGTTGCACAGGATCATTGTAAAGTGTGTTTAATTAACTTGCTTTATATTTTTATACTCTTTATTGAAAGGTACTTTTTTTTCCTAATAGAAGCAGACAGGAAAATAATTTCCTATTCTGTGGAAATGTTTTTCTAAGTTCTTCCTCTTGTACATCCAAATGAAATGACTTTTCAAAAACGATAGACACCAATAGTTAATTGCACATTAGTAGGGTTGATACCTGGAGGTATCATTGACACACGCTCAGATCTCTGCTGAGAACTAAGTGATCCTTTATGATATATGAGTCTCAAGTCAGAACACTGACCATTTTGCTTTCCACTATAAGGAGTACCTCTGTCATTGTTGTATGAAAATTCAAGAGATCTTTTTTTTTTTTTTTTTTTTTCCAGTATGTGGAGTGAAAAATCAAAATACTGACCATTTCTGTCAGATTGATTTGTTTTTTTAGCAAGCTATAGTGGAACTTAACATTGGTCAAAGCATGCTCTCCCTTCCATTTCCTTACAGGAATTGTATCCTGGATTTCCATGTTTTGCCTTTTTGCTTGCTATGTTTTGTTTGGATTTGTTTAATTTTCCAGCAATTATTAGTCTTTCCTAAGTTACCTTTCAAAATTCAGAATTGGAAGCATTCAGAATTCATCTGATATCTCCAAAATTACTCTGGTCTTTTTGACAGACATGTTGGATGGCCTGCAAGTTACCTGAATCTATATAGAGCTTCCACTGTCATAATCCACAGCTGAATGAAGAAGATAAGAAATTATGGCTCAGACTGACTTCACATGACTATACATCCAAGCAGTGTAAATGGCAGCACCAACTGATGGTGATTCATTCCCTCGGCACTGAAATTGCAAGCATTCAGTGGAAAAGGATTACTTTTGAACAAAGAAATGCTTTATCCAACAGACAGTACAGACATTATAGAGGTATTAATCAGGGTAGTCATCCTGAAAGTAGATTTAACTGCAGGATTTCATGTAGAGGGAAACTAGAATTACAGTAGGAAGCCATTGAGGATTGAAAGTTGAAGATAGAACTGCATATTTTAAGGTCCCCTCAAATTACACCTGGGGAAAGGTTCACTCTGCGGATGCTAATGAAATGGTTCCTGTTTGTGTGGTTCAGTGTTTTCTTTGGATGATATCTCTCCAGTAAGGTAATTGCAGTTGGCTGTGAAGTAGGAAGGCAACTAGTTTAATTTGCTCTGTTTTCCACTTCAGTACCACCTCAGGCTATTTCTTGGCTTCCCTTACAAGATTTAGCAAAGTCAGCCTCATCACTAGTGAGAAAAAAGACCTCAAAGGAAAACCCAGATGTGTGAGGTAACTATACTGGTGACTTTTGGCTGCTAACAGTCCTTCAGAATGACTACTGAAGCATGGTTGAGCTGGGAATTAAGGATTTTATAGCACTGAAACAGCTATTGTCTTTTTGAAACATAAAACCAAGTTGCTGTTATCTTATGGCTACTGCAAAGTAATTCAGATGATTTGGAACTCCCTGGTTCAGCTTTTTTTTTTTTTTTTTTTTTTTTTGAAAATGTCTGAAGCCGAGCAGATAAAATTCATACCTTTTGTCTCAGAAATTGTTGTGACTTAATTAAAGACAAAGTAATTTTACATAGATTTAAATGATAGTTTATGTTGAAAAGGATTTCTCGACCTCAAGGCCAACAGAGCTAGATCAGATAGCTCAAGGCATTTTCCCATTGAGTTTTGAATATCTCCAAATGTGGAGGTTCTGTGATCTATCTGTGTAGCTCATTCCAAGATTTAGGATCATGATGAAAGGGATTCATCATAATGAAAGGTAGGGATTGTTAGTTCCTCCGTAATGTTTCATATAGAAGGGAGTTGCTTTGGCTTTTCCCAAATAAGTTATAATTTGATGCTGCCTCCTGGCTGCAAATGAAGTAATGTGTAAGTGGTAAGGATTTGGTGACCTACAGAACAGTACTTCCACTGAAGATTTTGGGAGTCCAGGTAGTCGTCATTTACCTCCATGGAGGTTTTAAAGATCCAGAATATTAACTGAGCCAGATAAAGATGGAGTTTAGTGGAACCTTGTTATCAGTGGGTCCATAAGTTTACTAAAGTCTTCACTTCTCAGAATGGAAGGGTGATGGTATGTTTACTGAAAAACAGGTCTTTATTCTGATGAGAATTGGAATAGAATGGGGACAAGCAGAAATAACAGAAATTCTGAAACAAATTCTTGGAAGCACAGATGTCTTGGAAACGCAACTTACAATTTTAGAGATGAGTGCTTAGAAAAGACACCCTGAAACTCATTAGTATTTAACACAGCCTATAACACTGCAGATTGTGACACATTTCTGGTAGTTCTTGAAAGACATGAGGTTTCACCATTTCCTAATATCTTAGATGTCTCTCTATACCAATAAAAAGTGTTATAAAATGTAGTCATCTTAATTTGGTAGTGTTTTTTGCACCTGTTCTGTACAAGTGTGTGCTCAAAGGAAATAATAAGTAATCAGGGATTTTATATTTTCTTAAATGACATCACAAAATATCATTCATTAGTCTTTAAGGACTTGCTCAGAATTTGTGTAGAGTTGGATTTTACATTAGTTTCCTCTTTTTTCTCTGCTTCTTCAGATGTTGAAACTTAGTTATTCAAATTATACCTTTGCATAAAAGGATATGATTTCCAAAGTATCTGAAAAACATGCACGTTCAAGGGAAAAAATACTCCGAATGTATTGTGGTATTAATTTTTATGCAGAGGCACAAATATTTCTCTAGTATTACCTATCAGACTTGAAAGCTCCCACTTTGTTTGCTACTATATTATCATGTGCCTGTAAATTCTTGGTCTACCAGGATCAGCAAGTCAGGAGCTGATATGTGATTTACAGCCAAGGCATTGGTTGCTCAGGGGGAGGCTACTGTTTTGTCTTAATGGAATGCAGTGCGATCAGAATGCGTTACCATGACTTATGGCTGATTAACTTATGATTTTTTTCTTTTAATATGGATATCTGTTCTTTCTCTGCTGTTGTGGAGGAGACTGACCTTTATAGTATTACATTTGGTGAAACAAAAACTCAGGAAATTAGAAATAACTACAGATCCAGAATATGCAATTTCAAGTGGTCTTTTCTTCCCAGTGCACATCTATGTTAAACTGAGGTTGAATCTGTAAAAACATCTTAACTGCAAGCTTCATAATACATCTTCCACAAGAAGAGATTTAAAAGACAAGTTTTACTGATTTCAACACCAGATTTTCACTTATCTGACTTCCTGATCAAAATTTTATTACAAAACTCGTTTATCTCTAAATTGCCTCATTCAGAATAGCTGTCTATTTAAAATGTATTCCAGCTTTGTCACTCACAGTACTGAGGCTAAGGACAACTTTTCCATTTTGTGTTACCCTCCTTCTCTGACTATGGAACAATGCTTGCTGTATCTTCTGCTGTTTGGGAGATATCCATGTATAAGATTTCAGCAATTTCACTTCTGCTCCATTTATGAGGACTCACCAACTAGATGCAGTCTGAAAGAACTACTGGGGAATTCCTTCTGGAATCAACTGCTGTACAACTGCACTGTTAAAACTGAATTTCTTCTTCATCTCCTTATTTTTAGTGAGTCTCCTTTCTGAGAGTGTTCAGTTTATTCCCACTCCATAAATAATGATTGATTGAATTAACTTACTGTATAATGGAGAGATGGGAATACCTTCCCAACCTTCCCACTGGGGCCTTTTATGCCTCTAAACCTGCAGAAAGGAAACTATCTTTAATCATCAGAAAACACATTAATGCTCAGTTGTGTAAGGGAAAAGCTGCCAAAGTTTACATCAGTGTTTGCAGCAGCCTTAAATAGTGAGTTAGCTGACAACTCATTACTGCATGCTAATTGTAGTCCAGTGTACAGGATGATCTTAAATATAATTTGCTTGGAGGGAAATCACATCGATTGTTGTTTTACCAAAGAGGAATATCCAGTTGTTTTAACTAAAAATTTTTATGTGCCAGGGTTTTCTGCCTCAGTTCCTTGAAAATTATTTTGTCCATCTATACTTGCATGTATGTGTGTGTGTATTGCTCTTACAAGTCTACTTTTCATGGTGTTTCTTGCTAATGTTAAGAGAAACAAAGTGAAATTTCATTTGATTTTTTGAAGTTTTATTCAAAGCAAATTCATTTTGTTGTTATTTTTTGAGAACTTTGATGTCTGGAGGAAGTTAGGCAGAGAGCTAAAACATTTATGGATGCTACAGGTAATTCAGTAAGGAAGTTATTTAGCACACATTTCAAAAAAGTGCATTTGTAAATAATGATGTTTTTCTGTATTTCCTGTAAAAATGTCAGATACTTTATAACTGGTGACACTGAAACAGGATATCTGATCAAAATGCATCTGCCTCAGTATTATTCAATTGCCCTTTGCTTTTACTGGGCAAGTAAAATGTATCCTCCAGTGTTTTCAGTGAAGATGTTTTGTTTTTGAAGTTAGGGACACTTCTATCGTGTTCATATGAAACCATGTTATTATTTATCTTTTTTTTTTTTCTTTATGCATATAATGCATATAATATGCTTAATGCATATTATGTATTTTTTTTAAATTTACCAGTTTATTCACAAAGAATAGTGTTCTGATTGTAATACTGCAGATGCTTCTGAGTGAAATCCACTGATTTTGGAAGACATAGTGTTGTTTTGCTGAGAAATGTATGATCATGTTGTTCTACTTTCTCTCTAAGACATTCAGTTTACATTAAATGTGTTCATGAGCGTATTCGTTACTTTCAATATAGAACATTTTCAAGTAAGCAGAAATGGCTGAGAATGTTTAGTGTGTTCAGTGGAGACTAAGAGTCAGAGACTAAGGACAGGGACATTCCTCCATTCCTTTTTTTTTTTTTTTTTTGTATGTGTGTGTGAATAAAGGGGAATGGAAACAGAAAGGTACTGCTTTTTTATTTATTTATTTATTTATTTATTTATTTATCATTAAACTGATATTTATAACAAACATACTTTTAGGTTCCCCTCTTTTCTGAGGTAGCCGTGAGAATTAGGAAAATCTTCCTATCTGTGCTTTCTATCATATTCCCATATGGACATGAATTTTTCTGTTTTCCTAATCTCTTAAAATTATATTTTCATTAAATTTACATTCAAAATTACCTTAATTCACGCTTATTTCCTGTCTTTTCCTTTCCTTCATTACTCCAATGAGTTTTAACAATTCTGAAAAATCTGACAAGAATCTCAAATGTCAATAGCGTACATTTGTTCTAAGTCATGTTGAATATGCCAACAGCACAGCAAAAAAATAATAAAAAAATAAAGTCAATCAATCATTGAAATGAGAGAAGGAAATGTATTCACTGTTTATCCACTGTTGCTGTGGAGTGTGTTTTATTAGATAGAGGATATGAATTTTATTTGTTGTGTCACTCTTTAAACAAGCAGTTATTGCAGAAACAAAAATTCATCTTTAGATGCAACTTTAGTCAATTAAATGCTTTGCAGTACCTGCTGGCTTTAGGAAGTTGAGCGGCTGGTGAGTCATAGTTATCTATTTTCCTGTTATTTTCTAAACCCAATTCTGTCTTATTTTGCTGTGTGTATTTTACTCAATGTAAAATTATTCTTCTCTGCAAAGTCCCCTTCTCCGATTTCATGATTCTTTCCATATGCAGCAACCTTGCTTTCCCTTTCCTTTCAGAAGCTTTTTAGAGTGACAGGTTATGCAAGTATTAATTGCAAGTCCAAGGAGTAATATCTGCACACTTTGCTCTTAAATCCCCAAAATTGTTCATAAAACTTCAAGGTTTTCTTCATGGATGTTCATGTCCTAATTTTTTATATTCATTCTTTAGTAGTACTTTGCTTTAAAATAAGAGCCTTTACATCAAGTTGCTTATTGGAAAAAGACTTGTATTGGAGATGTTTGACTGCTTCTTTTTTGAAGAAATCTAGGAAATTCTTAAAACAACTAAAAATTACTTCCCTCATATTCTGCTTCTTTCATGACCTTCTCTTCCATACTTGGCTGGGTGGGTGGATCCACATGCTCTGGCAGTTGTCTGCTTTTGCATGGTCCTGGAAATCTGTGACCATTTCTGTGGCCCAGTAAGCAGAACTTATTGTTTGGCAGCATGCTCATGCAAATGCTGTAGTAGAAGCAGTTATGCAGAGATGGCAGATTCCTATTTCATTGAGAATTACTGTTGATGATTTGGTTTTGCCTACTTTGTTACATATTCTGGGATGAATTAGTTTCTTATAGAGAAATAATTACAGAGTACATATAGGTATATATTTATTGAAGAGGGGAGTCTTAGTTTTAGTAGTTTAAAATGAAATTTCATCAATCAGACCTTTATTTTCTTTGGCTAAATTTATGTTTATTTGTGCACATATATATATTTTTCCAAATGACAGCTAAAGTTCCTGAAACATCGCAAGGGTCGTATCACTCACAATTTCAAAGAGCCATCATTTATCTTTGTGGATACAAGTAAACGGACAATGGTGTCCCGACCATCTGCTCAAGCTGCTTGAAAACAGTCTTCTGTGCAAGTGGCATGAAAGGTAATTTAACCTCAGAAGGTGTCCACAGAGCTTCAATTCTGTTTACCATTGCCTCTTTGCCAGTCTAAAAATAAATCATGATAAAAAAAAAAAAAAAAAAAAAAAAAAAAAAAAAACACTCTTATTTCCCAATATTAAGAGCAGATAATCAGGGGAGCTAATTTCAGATAATTTCAACTAACAAGGGGCTGTTTTTCCCTTCTAGTATTTTTCTAAGTAGCAAAGAGCTTTTCTGGGATAAATGGTAGCTGTCTTATAATTGTCTTTGCTGTAGGAGGCTGTTGTCTTTCAGAGTACAAAATAGGATATAATCATAGAGTGGTACTCAGTGCTGGGTGATACACATTTTCAACCTATCAAACGCAATTCTTCCATGACCCCTTTGTTATTTTGCTTTGCCAATCCATGCATTTTTATGAGAAAGGCACCTGTGTTAGTGAACAAGAAGGTTTTTTTCACAGAGGGGCATTCTGTCCTGAAAATGATTGTTTTCTCTGGCTGTTCTTTTTCAAAGTCCTATTTTGTAGTAGTTTCACTGTCTGGTCACAGTGAAACTTTTAAAAGTCTTTTAAGGGCTGAGTCCAGCTTCTAAAATTTCATTGCCAATAAAGAATTCAGAATAGCAGTTGTAAAAGGTGTCTGTGTGTACTCACACACACATATATACATCTATCTATTTATATAATTAGAAAGGACACACACTTACCTTTTTTCTTTTTTTCTTTCTTTTTTTATTTTACATATATTTTTATTAAATAGCTAAAAAAGTAGGAAAAGGGGTTCCTTTCTAAATTTAAATACATATTTCAGGATATAAAAAGACCTGACAATAATCTCACTCTTACGATTTTACAGTTCCTATAGGCTACAATGGTTAATATCAGGACTAGCAAATGGTAACTTCATGTGTTTCCCCACAGCTTTACCCTCTGTGTTATCTTCTGCCATCTACTGTGCTAATTTCTTAAGTTTTCAATGCTACATATAATGCAATTTCTGTCTCCTTCATGCTCTCATACTCTTTGCGCTCCATTCCTCCTGATTCATTTTAGGACAAAGATAAAGACATTGAAGGACAAAGACAAATTTTGAGAATGTTCTTTTACAAAGATACAAGGTCAAACCAGACATTGTTGAGTATGGGAAGCTGTGGTAGTGCAGGCATAAAGCATGCCACAGAGGGAGGAGAAATAGAAAATGTATTTTCCTGGCTATTTTTTCAGGTAACTTGTCCTGAAGGCACATGGAAATATTGGAAATATCAGCAACAGATTAAAAAAAAATAGTAAATATAATCTGTATTCAACAAATGAACTTAGATGAAAGTAATAATAGTGTGTGTGAGGAAGGAAGTCTGTCGGAGTAAGTTTTGTTGTTGAATTAACTCTGTTGGTTTAGCTAACCTAATTAATGTTCTTTATTGCCATAAACGCATTCTGAACATAAAAAGGAACAAGTTTTTACATCTAGCTGTGAGAGTGTGTCCAGTCTTTATAGTGGTGTAGATTTTGGTCCAGTTTAATAACATAAGCCTGATTCATATTTTTCTTGGACATTTTCACTTAGATTTTTTTAAAGCAGAAGAGGTGGAACATGACAGATTTGAAAATGTTTTATATAGCTTTCAACAAGAAGCAATTTATAGTAACTTGAAGTTATATAACTTCTAACTACACTTTTTCATGGCATGATTTAGATAGTTCTGGTGCTTTCACAATAATTCAAAGGAATATGCAATCAGTCAATCCATCTTATCTATTTTAAGCATTTCCAAGGAACCATCACTAGTTTCTAGGCTCTAAGTCTGAATAAAAGTGACAGTTTGCCACAAACATGCATTTTGCAAAAATATCAGAGAGGAAAATGTCTTCATTTGTTTATGAAATGAAGATTTGATCAAATAAAGGGATCCCACAGCGTTGATAATTATAAAGAATATGCAATCAGTATTGATTTGTGCAGGTACTTTGGGACAAAAAGCAGGTGTCATAACAAGAAGATGTGTTTGGTCTCCAGTAATAACATTTTCTGTAGATCCATTATACCCCAGAATTTATCTGAAAGATAATTTGTCCTATATTACTAAGTTAATAATGTGATTTATTTTTTTTTTCCACAAAGAAACATGTAGGATAATCTATGAAGGGATCTTTGAATTCAGATGGATACCTTCAGAATACTTTTAGCCAGAAGTAGTTTGCATGAAATCATAAAGTAGTGTATTCAAATAATTTTGTGATTTTGGTCAAATTAATCATTTGGCTTTTAAAGTCAAGTCATAATTCATGAACATCTAATTTCATGAGCTGTAATTACCTGCTGTCATCTACAATGATCTTAAGCTGTGGCTGGTTTTCAATTAGCACTTTAGTGCAAGCAGATATAGATGTCTAAATGTGTGCTAGGTGTCTAAATTTTAATATGCAATCAATTGAATATATCTTTCTGTCATAATTAAACCAAAAGAATGATTCAAATGACAGGCTCCTCTAGGTTAAAATCAATGACACCTGTGTGTGCAGCTAGTGCCATATGAAATGCTGCAGGGTATGTGAGCCATCCACTTGGAACTGATGAATGTAACAGAGGGTTGTTTGTAGGACTGTAGGACATGCAGCTTCCTAAAGTGATAGCTGGTGTCCCGAATATGTTGCAGGGCATTTCTGAGGGCAACTGAAGTGGGCTTTAGGTGTCTAAGTAATGGCAAACATAAGCATTTTTCTTGCTTGTAGACAGCAAACCTTGGATGTGTTAATCTGAAGATGAGCTCCATCACATGTAACTGTGTTTTTATCATATTTTCTGCAAACAGCTGCACCGATATGAGAGTCACTTAAAGAACTAAAAAGCATAAGGAAAGTCACCCCAGTTTTGTCTTGTTTGGTTACTTGGTCCCTTGTAGGAATATGACATTACTATGGTGTTATCAAAGATAAGCTTTCAATGGCAGGCCCATGAAAATTTGCCTTGAAGCCGCTGATGCATCATCCAGAGCAAACATGCTAGCAGAAGAAGTCAGGTGAAGGAAAAGTGTCCCTTGGATTCAGACTTATGTGGAGACCTTGTCCTTAGTGATCCAATGACATTCAGCAGGTGTTCACCTGGGCATGTCATCTCCAACTGGGGGAGAATCCACTAGGGAGACAACCTGACTGGGGTGTAATGACAACTAGTGGGTCTTTGCATTTTGGGTACCCTGAGCAGAGTCTTGGTATCTGGGCCAGTAAGTAGGACCTCAGCTGCTCCAGAACCATAAGAGCTCAAACATGTCACTTGGAAGTGGCATGGCCTGTATGCTGGGCTTTGACAATTCAGGGGTAAACATGAGGACTTGATAGCGGGTGGTGGTAAAGGCAGACAGCAGATCTTCAGCAGTGAAGGAAGCCCTTTTCAGAGTAGTGAGGCATGTGCAGATGACTTGGTACCCTGCTCTGGTCATGTTTGCTCTTGGTGCTTGGCTTTTGCCCAGTAGGATCAGATTATTTTTTCTTCTTTCTGGAACACCTTGCAGTCTAATATGGGGAAAATCTGATTAGGAAGTGTCAATTCTGATAGTGATAGGGCCAGAACTGCATATCTGCCTTGCACATAGCTTATTACCTTTTGTTTGACTTCAACAAAAAGTAGGTAGGGGCCCATGCATTGGTGTTAGAAACTCATGAGGATTGCTTGTGATACCAGATTGAGGAAACTTGTCAATGCACTCAAGTGCAGGGCTGCTGTCCAAAAGACAAGAGGGAGCAGTGGACTGACAGGAGCCTTGCAAAATTCAATAAAGGACAGAAACCAAGTCCTGCACTTGTGAAGGAGGAGTCCCTGGCAGCAACACAGACTGGAGGCTGGCTGCCATAGGAGTAGCTCTGCTGAAAAGGCCCTGTGGGTTTTGGAGGACAGTGAAGTAAACATGAGCCAGCAGTGTGCTCTGGCAGTACAGTAGGTTATATAGCAATCCTGGGCTGCATTATGAGGCACACAGCAAGTGTATCAAGAGAATGATATATCCACCTTCATGAAACACTTATTAGACTCTTTAGAAGATTATGCACAGTCTTGGACTCCCCAGTACAGTAATGACATAAATAAACTGTAGCATGTTCAGCAGAGGGGTACCAGATTAGCCATGGCTGTAGCACCTGCCTGACTGAGGTTGAAGGTTATGGGCTGGTGCAGTCTGGAGAAGGAGTAGCTTTGGGGACACAAAGCAGCTCCTGGTACTTTCAAGGAGGTTACAGAGCCAGACACCAGTGTACAGTGGGAGTACAAGAGATAATAGACGCAAGCTGAAACAAGAGATTTAAACTGGATATAAGGAGAAAGGCACCCAGAGGACAGCCTGGTGCTGCATTGAATTGCCCAAAGATGCTGAACCAGCTCCCATATCTGAAGTGTTCAAGACCCAACTGAGCAACTATTCAAGAAACTGAGCAAACAAGTCTGATCTTAGAGCTGACCCTGCTTGGAGCAGGAGCTTGGACTAGAGACCACCCATTTCCCTTTGTGCCAGATTTTTCCTATTATGTTAAAATATATTATTTAAAGACACGAAGTGAGTAGCTTCTCTGTCAAGCCCAATTAGGCAAAGACAGAACTGTTTCGCCTTAAGGTATGAGGACAGACACTTTGCTTTTTTGGAAGGAAAAAAATGTGGCCATAGAGTTAATTACATTAACCCTGTTATAGTACAAAATAAAATAAAGATTGGAAATTAAAGTGCTTTCTGAAACTTTGTTACAATCAGCATTAAAAAAATTGTGAAACTTTACTGCAGGTGTAAAAAAAAAAAAAATGTTGAAGGATTTTGTTTTTTTGTGTGTGTGTGTTTTTGTTGTCTTTTATGCCTTTTTTTGCTGTGAAAAGTAAGGAATAGTTTTTAAATAATTAAATCTACTTGAATGAAGAAAGGCAAGCACACAAAGAGGACAAATAAAAGGTAACAGTCTGACTTACAACTGGAAATTTCATCAAAATTAGAAAAAAAGGAAAAAAGAAATTTCAAGTCATTCTAGGATATTTTTGCTCTTCTCTCTCCATCTCAGTGAAGCAAAGACTTCCTTATATATTTAATGAAACATTTACATATTTTTTAACCTTCTAATTAAAGCTATACTTTATTTTTTTAATCACACAGCAAGTATTACAGATAACCCAGCTATAGAAAAAGTATAAAATCGACAGTAAACTTAAAGAATCATAAAATAATCTAGGTTGGAAAAGACCTTCAAGATCATCAAGCTCAACCATCAACTTGACCTACCAATAAACCATATCCCTTCACACCACTTGATGTATTGTGTATGAATTCTTAAGAACACAATTTGAGCAGGCTCTGGAATGCAGGAAATGTGGTCTTTGCTATTTAATGAAATTCAGTCACATACTTGTGTAGAAAAATGTCACAGAATGTCTCAGTTTTGGTCACTTCTACCTATACAAGAGGACTCTGTTATCTCTCCTAGAAAAACCTGAAATGCTCAGCAAGATTAGGTAGGATGCTGGAGTTTGTGTTGCTTCAAGAAGAAATATGGGCAATTTTGACTGTGTTCATAATACTGCAGTGAAATTGTCCCTTACTGAATTCTCCTACAACTTAGGAAAAAGGCTATTGCAGAGGAGCATGACCAGGACGTGTAATAGATAAGTATGAAAGAAGATTTCACTATTTGTATCAAAATCTTAAAGGATATCTGCAACTTTCAATTGTAATATCAGAAAAACACAGGTCAGTTGGCATGTATAAAAATCACTTTCATAATTTTCAGACTATTGTCAGTCTTGTAAGACTGGCTATTTCGTCAGACTATATTAAGTCTTTTACCTATAGTAACAGTTAAACAATACTGAGAAGCATGCCTTGATAGTTTCTAAAACCTTATAACAGTAGTGCTATTTTATAATACAGTTTTCAGTAGTCATAGTAAATAATGCTAATACTGTAAAATTAGTGATCACTAAGCTGTATTTCATTGTGCTTTTTTAATTGTTCTTACTTTAAAGTATGATTTCTGTTTAGTTCTGTTCTATTATATCTAAGCTACCAACAGTGAAGGTTATCCTGCTTGAATCTTGAACTGATCAAATATATAAACTTGCACATCATTATATTGGTTTTGAAGAATGAAAGCTGAAGAAAATTCAGACATTTATAAACAGTTTAATATATAAATAAACTATTTATCAGCATTTTCATGTTATCTAGTGAATTGGGGTAATACAATTTTTTTTTTTCTAATTTTTCAAAATGTTTACTTTTACGCAACTATTAGTTTTAGCTGAAGGTTCTGTTTATGTGAATAAATATTTTTATATTTGTTGAAATGTTCTACAGTAGAAAAATTTTCAACATTTCTCAGGTATTTAGAAACAAATTACCTTTTAATAAATTTATACATACAAAGAAGTAAGTGGTAGGTTTGGGGGCTTTTTTTTTTTTTTTTTTTGGTTTGGTTTCTTTTTTGTTTTATTTTGTTTTTCCAAGGATAGATCAACACAGTTTAACAACTAGGATGCCTAGAGAAGGTATTCTCCTTATTGGAACGATATTGTAAGTGTGTATTTTTGAATTCTGATTCAAAAATTTGATATTTTTATAAAAATAAAACATAATTATGTTGCTAATATTTGCATTCTGATTTATCAGACAGAGTCTCAGAATACTCTTTTGCATCTCTCTGAATTATGGTCAATGGTTTCCTATGTAGAGGGCATAATTCTTGCACATGATTAGCTTTTGAAATAAAAAGAACATGGAGGTTTCATAGTGAAGTTTCACTGCGGGTAAACCTCACAAACAGAAAGTGATGTACCACTGTCATGCATATTTAGAAACAAGACACATTACTTTTACAGTGTTTACCTGCAAACTTGCAATTTGAAATGGCCATGAGGTCTTCCACTTCAAAACTATTCATCTGATAGGTGTTAATTCATTGGAAAAAAAAATGTATATATATTAATAATAATAATAATATGCCTTTTGCATGTTTTTATTTCAGAACTTCAAAACAAGTCATTAAATATTTCTGGTGGTTCTAAACAGTTAGAAGAAAAGTAGGTCAGCAAGACTGGTAAATCATGTTGTCTTTAGGAGTGGTGATATCTTGAAAGACAGTAACATTCTGAGATGTGCTCTTCCTGTATATGAAAAGATGACATTTGGAATTAATACTACCTATGAATCAGTGATCAGTGCGTAGCACAATGAAGAAAAAAAAATAATAATAATTTAATTGTTGGAGTGTTTAAATTATAGTCAATAGTATTTTTAATATTGAAAGAACATTTTTAGACTACAGCAAATACTTCTTCACTAAAAGAATCATGGAAGAATTGAATATACATGGGAAGTACACGAGGGAGAAGCATAAGGGATTTTAGGGAAACTATGCCCTGGGTTGATGTCAGATAAGACTAACAAAACTGAAAGTTACAATATATTAATGATGTTTAGAAAGCTTGAATTAAATTATTTAGTGATTTTATCATGCTAGTGGAATATTACCTGTTTCATAAATTACACCCATTGCAGTTGGAATAGCTCTTTTCTAGGCAGTTCCAACACAACGGTTAAGCACTAAATACTCATAGAGATTAGTCCTTCCTTATATTCTAAAATGGTGGACAACAAACTGAACATGAGCTGGCAATGTATGCTTGCAGCCCAGAAACCCAATCATGTTCTGAGCTTCATAGAAATGTAGCTAGCAGGTTGAAGGAGGTGATTCTGTGTCTACTCTGTCTTTGTAAGACCATACCTCAATTACTGCATTCAGCTCTGGGACCCTCAAGGTAAGAAGGACATGGACCAGTTAGAGCAAGTCCACAAGAGGGCCATGAGGAGGATCAGAGGGCTGGAGCACCTCTCTTATGAAAACAGGAAAACAGGTTGAGAGAGTTGGGGTCCTTTAGCCTGAAGAAGAGAAGGCTCCAGGGAGACATTATAGAGGTTTTCAAGTCCTTAAGGTGGTCCTACAGAGGCTGGAGGCGGACTCTGAGAGAGTGTAGTGCTAGGACAAGGGGGAATAGTTTTAAACTTAAAATGGTTAAACTTATATTTAGTTTTAAAGTAGAAGAGGGTAGATTTAGTTTAGGCATCAGGAAGAAATCCTTTACTGTGAGGGTGGTGAGGTACTAGAACAGATCTCTCAGAGAAGTTATGGATGCCCCATAGAATCATAGAATGGTTTGTGTTGGAAGGAACCTTTAAATATCATCTAGTTCCAACCTACTTGCCATGGGTAGGAACACCTCCCATAGTCATCCACAACTTCTCACATCCCTGCATATGTTCAAGGCCAGATTGGATGGGACTTCAGTAACCTGGTCTGGTGGGAGGTGTCCCTGCAATGGCAGGGGGGTTGGAACTAGATAGTCTTTAAGGTCCCTTCCAGCCCAAACCGTTCTATGATTCCATGGAAAATACATTTTTATAGATCATAAACTGTTGAGTATTTGACTCAGTAGTCAACTGTTGAGTATTTGACTGTATGAATCTAGTATTTGGAAATTAATTATAATAAAGATGAGGCAAACTGTTGTAGCTACAGACACATCACAGCAGAATAAGTAAGGCTCTCATCTGAGTCAGACTTAAAAAGTGCATACATACAGGTCATAATGTATAGTTTTTAAATTAAGTTAATTAAATGGTGTGGGACTGTATCTGTTAAAGACACTTAATAAACTTTCCAAGGCTTCTTTAACACTGTTCCTGGTTTTGTATTCAGTGTCTTTAGCATAATTCATAATTAAAGTCGCCCTGGTTTCCTCAATCACATATATTAATGAAACATAATGTATCCAGGTATGTGACCATTGAAATAGAAAAGGAATATATTGAACTAATAAGTGAAAGGAGATTAACAGCTCTGTGTTATGTTCAGTAACATCTGAGTAGACTTTTTTCCCATTTTATTCATTTATTGCAAACAACCTCTCTTCTAAGACTGACCTCCTGTGGAAGCTTTACCTCGTTTAACAACTGAATGTCATCAGAACTGCTTTAATTGTATAAGCTCTGTTTACAAGCAGCAAAATGAATTTGAACCTCGAGTGCATTGTGGGACTAGAATGCCAACTTGTCTGAAACACACTTGAAGATTTCTGGGAGCAGAGCAAAAACCTTACTGAAAACACTGGGGTACAGAAAATTTCAAGGCTGGGATGCAGACTAGAATTTGGTACTGTTTGCAGCAATCATCATTCTTGTAGGCAGGTAGGCTGAAAGGAAATCAGATTTGCCTCTCTTCAGAAAGCATCAACCTTCACAATTCCCCCCTCAAAATATGTCACATGAAAAAGAATTACAATCTAGTTGATCTTTTTTTGATCAGAAAATAACAAGTTATTGAAACATTCTAAGCAGTTCTATTCTCGGTTTGATAAGTAAGTAAATTTTTGTGATAACCCTTTGTTTTGTCTTTATGCCTCATATGCAGTTGTTTTACATATTTTATGAGGCATTAGATATGTTTCAGAAATGTAAATGACTACACCTGAGTTAAAACAATTTGCAGTCCATTTACAGTTGTTGTGTATTATTAAACATTTTGTTAAGGTAATATAACAATAAAATTCTTAAAACTGAATTCTTTAAAAATATTTGGACAGTTTAAAACAAAAAAGATGAGAAATCTGATAATACTAACCCAGATCCTTTACAGAAGCTGAGGTCAAGAGTTTGGATATGTCTGTCTTTTAAAAAACCTTACATCTTCAATTTTTAACATCTGAAACGAGCACTACAGACAATACTTGATAAATTGTCCCCACTATTAAAAACATCTTCCCATTATTTGGAAGCTGAATGTACCTGATCTTGGTTGCTGATTGCTTCTGTTACTAATTTCCTATTGTTCTGTGGCACCACAGACTGTGAAAAAGTTATCCCTCAGCTTCTTTTCTGAATGAGCTTTGGGTATCAAGCACAGATGTTAATGAGTTGCTCATTCTTATGACTCTTTGCTGCTTCTGGTTTTCAGCATCTCTATTCAGTGTTGCTGGTGGAAGATGGAGGGTGGGGGGAATGTGTGTACGTGAGAATGAGGGCAGTTTCCTGGAACGCAATAGTGTTATTAAAATTATAGAGAAAAAAAAATGCTATTTGTGCCACAGAAGAACATGGATTTTATTCCTTATAACTTGGATTCTCTATGTAATTTGTGATGATAGAAAATAATTTTCATTTATTCTGATAACTAGACATTTTACTCTCCAGAGGAAATATGAACATCAAAAATTTCTATTATGTTCTATTCACATCAGCAGATAGTCTTTTGGGCATTAACTACTATAAAATGGATATTCTGAACTTTGCAAAGTTCAGGCTGAATGCTTTGTTATTGGTGTCTGTAAGGTAGTTGAAAATCATATTTTATGAATCTCATTTTCTAGTAGTTCATAAAAGCATTAGTTAAATACAAAATGTATAATGCATAGTGGACATGTATAATTTCAAAGGGATTATTATGAAAAGTATAAATTTCTTAATTTATAACTAAACCATTTTCTACTCCACTGAATACTGTAGTGGTATTGCTTAGGATCTGATTCCAACAAAAGTACTTTTACTGTCCTATTACCACAGGTTTAACAAATTTTAAACATGATGTTGTTAAGCACATTGGTTAACCATAGTCTTCACTTTTAAGATAATATTATGAAACCTATGTACTTTTCATTATTTCAGGATTTATTTGGATTTTGGGTAATAATAACACCGTAGAAAATTAAATATATATATGTATATTGAATAGACAAAAATAATATATAAACTCAGAAAATATTTAATTATTGATTAACTTTTCTTCAATTGTCTTTATATTTTAGGATTGTCAGAAACAAGTATTTTATTTTCTAGTGAAGGTATATGATGTGTGGTAGTAACTTGTATCTTTTCATCCAGCAATGTCATTTGCAGTGTGGTGACCTATGTTAGAAATTTTGGTAGTCTTAATTGTAGTTGTGTACTTTCAAGTGTGACTACAATTAAGAATAGAGGCAGTTTTCATCTGGGTAGATAAGGAAGCTAAAAACCTGGACTCACAGATCAAAATGTGAGCATTAAATATGCTTCTTTTCAGTGTTATTCTCTATTAAAACTGAGTCCCAATAGATTTGAAATTCTCTCTGATCATTGGAGGAATGTCAGCTTGTCCTCAGGTTTGCAACTATATCTTCTTCTATTGATATGAAAAGAAACAGCAAAAGAAGGAAAAATAGTCCACGTCCGTAAGTAATAGCAATATGATTATGCTGCTAGACAGTAAGAAAATGCTTTATCTGTGAAAGTAATTGTTTAGTAAATATTTATTATTGCTTTTACATTCTTTTGTTTGTTTGCTAAAAAGGGTAGGATATGTTTTGCTAACATATTCTTATGGACAAATCTTTCAAAAAAAATTTTTTTTTTCCTATTTTGTGGCATAATTGACATCTGGACTAACCACGAGTGAAGTTGCTGGATTTAGTGTAACATAAAGTTGCAGTTTTGACATTGACTCCCTTTTCAGTGGTTTTACTCCCCTAATTAGTGCTGAATGTTTCAGCATTCCCAAGAATATTGGGACTATTTAATGAGTATTTCCACTATGGCCCACTTCACTGCCTGTAGTGTTGTCCTAAAGCAAATAATGCAGATAATTCAAATAGTGCAAATCTACACTACCCATACTACTTCTGTATTACTGGGACTCATCTTCAGAATGATTCCTGCATGCTGTTAGAATTAAAATTCCATCTCAAGAATCTGAAGTTGAGTTATGAAATTATCATTAATTATGACGGGGCAGGGGGAACGGGGGGGGGAGACACACAGATCATTCTGAATAATGTGCGTAATTGTAACTCTTCTTCTATATATCAGAGTATATGAAGAGAGCCTTATTGCTCTTTCAGATTGCACATTGCACCCGCTCTAGAAAACTGAATTGCATTTGAGCATCTGTTGCAGTTAATCTCAGATGATTTCTACACATTTTCCTAAATGCTTTTTAAAATATTTTAATGTAATATTCACTAGAAATTAGCAATGCTAAACAAATTAACCTCACAGAAGAAAAAGCATCCAAAGCAAAATGTAGAAAGAGAGAGAACATAAAAAATGACCAGATTGATCATGACAGCATAAATTGGTCCTACAGAATTATTATGGGAAGTTCCTATTTATCATGTCCAACAAAATTACAGTCTTTTCCTTTGTATGTGCAGATGCATATCGTACATGCAGCCTATTCTTAACAGTAAACAGTGATAAGCTTGAGTGGCTACTGATTTCCTTTTGTATTTTCAGGAATAACAGGGTGTAAAATAGCTATATGGAATGGGAAATTTGGTCTATTTGTCATTAAAGACCATTGGTTCACATTGGTTCATTTAAGTAATTTTAGTAATTTTCTGCACTCCCCAGAAAAAAAAAAAAAAAAAAAAAAAAAAAAAAAAAAATCTTGTATTACTGAGTCTGTAGAAGATCTTTTTGAAGTTTTTATTTTTTTCATTGTATAGTTCTGACAAACTTCCAGTAAAGCTGTCAGTTTCTAAATAAACCTTGTCTAAATTTAAGGTGGTAAAATTTACCTGTCTAAACTATAGGAGAATTTGGAGAAATAATAGGACAAACACTCCAACACTCTTTCTCCCTTAAATTTCTTCATGTATCAAAGCTACTTAATGTTTATGCAAAACTGTATGCTTCTCTGCTATTGAAATATTCATATTGGTTAATGGACACCTTTCAGATGTGGAGATGCTGAGGCTCTATGGAAATTAGAATATTATATACAAAGAATCTTCCAGTCAGCCTTTATTTAGCTGTTAAAGTTTTGAGTGGACAGCAGGATAACAAAGGTGAGCGATTTTCTCAGTCTTGGGTCTCTGAGATGCTGAACATCTGCCAAATCCCGCAAGACACATTAGAGGACCACATGGACTTCTCTACAATCTGTCTGTGGGTACGTGGTGCCCAGGAACCATTCCCCAGCCCCAGGAACATGGGAGCACAGGGGATAATTCATTGTTCTTGTTTTGTGTGTCTTTGTTTGCTTGTAATAACTGGATAATTGAATTCAAGTTTTTTTTTGTTTTGTTTTGTTTGTTTGTTTGTTTTTGTTTTGCTCCTACAATGGCATAAAGCAGCTTCTGTTATCCCAAGAAAGCATAGTGTATAGGTTGTTGTATAAGATGATAAATTGTAAAATGCACTCTTCATTAATGAACTATAAAAACCTAGGCCACTCTAACTTCCTGAGTGAATGCCTCCTGAGTATTAACAGTTCCTATTTATTAGCTAATGGATAAATTAAGTTTTACAGAAACACATATGAATAGCACAGAACTCCACAGTACGCCCCATGATACATGCCATCTTGTCTTGCAACATGTCATTTGCATACTTTATACTATTGCTTTTTTTTCATATGGGAAGATGAAAAAACATATAGGATGCCTTCTGTTAGCATAACTAATATATGTAAAAGAAATTTGGTAAGGTATTCGCAAATAAGAGGAAATTGCTTTGAGAGTCATTTCTTTTATTTTATGAAGTCTCTGGACTTAAAAGTATAAATTTGACTTTATAGTGGGTGATTTCTAAGCACTGAGTATGAATTCAACACAAGCTTCATCAGTAGCTGATGTTCTTGCTAGATGTCATCTACATGTGAAGGTGGTATCACAAGAAAAATCTGATATTTTATCATTCTAAGTCTAGCCCATTGATTTTTTTCTCTATTGATTAAAAATAGCTCTGAGGCAAAATTCTACTGTAAGGGAATCAACTTGGCTATGGCACAAAAATTTTGATTGAATGTGAGGATAAAGCTGCACAGCAGCTTGGAAGAATGTGTTTGTTCACCTCTATTACCTTAGTGAGTGATACCAACCATAGCTGAGAGGTCAAATAAAATAAAAGCTTTCTAGACTTATTCTTGCAGGTGCCTCTTCCATTTTCTGCCAAGACTCTTACTCATCTCTGTTTCCAAATGGCAACAGAAGCTGGTACCACTGCAGATTCCACTGTGCAACTCCTGTGAGGAACAAAGAACTTGTTTTTCTGCTTCAGCTGAATGCATCCACTAACACTAATGCTTATAACTTTAAGAAAGCTCTCTTTTATGATTGACTATACAGCATTATATAATCTACATTAAATAGGCTTTCATCTTCTCACTGCTGCTGTGTTCAGTGTTGCATTATTCTCACTCCAGAAAAGAACTCCTCTTTTACTTTTCTTTGCCAAACTTTCCAGCTTGATGGATACAATTTTGATTACAGTTTATACCTCATTTAACCTGTCTGTTCTGAATATTTTATAGCAAGGAATGGTTTATTTTTATGATATTTTCTTCCTTAATCAACATGTCACTCTTTGCTAGACAGTATAGTCTTTTGGTTTTATGTTTTCAGTTTTCAACATCCATCTGTAAGATTTGAAGTTCTGTAAGGAGGAAATGCAACTCCCTTACTTCCTTCCTATCACAAATTTGTGATACTGTACAGCAATGGATCCTTCATTTTAAGTATAATATTTTTGAAGTAATTTTCTGTCTATAAACTTTTAACTGAAGCCCATAAATGGAGTGGGGAGGAAAGGTGACTGCGTGTCAGGGAAGGGAAAGGAGAAGGAAATGAAGTAATAGCCATGAATAAGGTGTGGATGAGCGTGGCTTAGCAGAGTGCAGATTTTTCTAGAAAGACATCCTCAATGCCAACATTCTTTGATAATATGGAGGTAAGAATATGATGGACTCAGCCAGGAAGGATCAATGAATGAACTGTATCTTTAGAGCCAGGCAATGTTCTTCAAGCAGTGGCTAGCATCTGAGCCAAGGAGGCAATTTTGTAACTCATATCAAAGACAATCTGTTTTATGTCTGTGTTTTATGAGAAACACTGGTTTGTAATAATATTTATTGTAATTTTGGCAACTGCTTGGTAGTAATTCCATCAGCTTACTTGTTTTGGGAAGCCCAGCTCAGTGAAGTAATAAATAAAATAGACAGTGCTGTGACATAGGCTAGGAGGGTAATAAGAAGGTGACTCTTTGAATTTCTTTCACAGTGACAGTGCCTCATTTCCAATTTTGCACAAATAATGAGAAAAAATTAGTAATGTCTGTCATTTTTCATAATGGAATTTTGCTTTTTAGCATATAAATGCTTACCATAAGTATGTACCAAAAGAACTTGTATTCTTGCCAGAACGGGGTCCTCATTTTGTTACTCAGTAAGACTTAGCTCTTTGTTTTTCTCTTTCATTAGTATTTATTTCACTTATTTAGGGTTTTGAAAATATAGGGGAATTACTTTCCCATAATGAATTGATTGCAATGAAGACAGAGTTAGTGGTTCTTAATTGTTAAACAAAGCACTTCAGTTTTGATGAAAAGCATGAACTTTAGTTAATCTACAAGTATTTAGAGCAATAACAACAGCAGTAGAAATTGTTAAATAGAAAAACGTAAAAATCAAATATTTTCTTTTTTTTTTTTTTTTTTTCCAGTTCTCTAGTGCAGTAGAATATTTGCTATTTCTAACATTCTAATGATTTGAAGGAGTAATTTAACCTTTTAAAAATATCACAGGATGCATTCTTATTTGAAACAGATTTTTAAATGGTTCTCAGACTGGACATTAGGAAAAATTCACTGGAACAGGCTCAATAATCTGTTTTAACTTTTGGTTATCCATGAGCAAGACATGCAGTTGGACTAGATGATCTTTGAAGGTCCTTTACAACTGTTCTGTTCTGTTCTGTTCTGTTCTGTTCTGTTCTATTCTATTCTATTCTAATTCTATTCTATTCTATTTAAAGGTAGTACCACTGTTTTAAGTTAACCATGTGCGACATCCCCTTTAACTGCACAAGCCTTCTTAACACTGTCACAGATGAGAATATGGGAAATAAACGTTGGAATACAAACATCAGAACTGACAAGAACAATTTTAGTGGGACCAGGGTAATGTGTGCTTGAAATATATGTGAATTGTATTAATAATATACTTATCTACATCTCATCAAATACAACTCTTATTTAAATAATTATTTTTTAAAGTAAAATCCTCATGTCTTGTGTAAATGTGCTATTAAATTTCAAGAACATGTTGGAAAGCTTCCCTATTTTGCCTCTATCTAGCCAAATCTGCCTTGATAAATCCAAATAACCTGGTATGTTTCAGCATGCCCTGCCAGAAAACCAAACAAACCCAAGACAGAAGAAAATAAGGTGATTTAATTCTGTTGATAGAACATGACAGCACACCAAGGCACAGTCTTAATATAGCTCAATGAAGATTCTTGGTAACCCATAGTATCCCTTTTGTTAGCAGGTTTTCACAGGGTGTGAGACTGGACTAGGTAGTTAATGTGACCTCCTCTCTATATATGTTGTTAAATTTCATATAGATACCATTTTCTTCACCCAAGCTACTTCATACAAAATCATTTCCTTCCCTCACAGAAAAAATTGGTGTTCATAGGTACAGCAAGATCAAAGTATTTTCATTGTACAAAGCCACTGTGATGGTAGGGAATTCACCATTGCCAGCCAAGATTGTCCTAACAGGCAGCTGAGGACCTGTGCTGCAGAAGATGGCTGAGGAAATGCTAAAAAAGTAGGAATAAAACTAAGCACAGAATGATTCTCTGATGTTTTATAATCACTGAGGATCTGGCCAGAGATTAGATAATGACAAAGCTGCAGAAGCTTGCATGATGGGGGTCACACTATTGTGAGTTAGACTGTGCTGGTAGAACATCTAGTTCCTAGGCAGTGGTTCTCCATTTTGGTAATTATATTTTTGTTTCTTATTACAAGATCTTGAGGGAGAAACCTGGATGAGTACACCTGTGTGGTTTTGTGTTGAGACATTTTATTATGTTTTATAATATTCTGAAAGGAATTCAGGAATTAAGCAGATTGGGTTTTGTGGGTTGTTTATTATTATTATTATTATTTTTATTTAGTGTTAAGAAAATGAAATAAATTAGGTGTGCAGGTAAAAGAAACAAAAGTTAGTGAAGATAACGTAGACAATAAGACAGTTCTTATTTTAGTCAATAATTATATTTTAACAATTTTGCTTCGTTACAGTCTTTGAATGTAAGGTAAGCATAGACAAATACATGACCGTACAATGACAATTCCAGATAGTATATTGTGACTTCATTTGTGGAAGTATCTGTGTTGTACATCTTTTTATTATGTTTAAAAATATTCATGCACCTGTTCTGATGCATAGACTTAAAGACTCAACAATGTTTAGATTAACTTCTTAATGTCTCCTATTTACCAGGCTGGTAAAGTAGAAAGGACAGAGTTTTATCTCAGTGCCAGATGTTGAGGAGTTCAGCAAGAACCCCTTATCCATAAGGTTAGGTTAAATTTTGTATCTAAGCGATGTTAAGCAGTTGCAAATTAGCTGAATATTAGTGCTGAAATGGTCACTCAATTAAACTTTGGTTGTAGAGATGCCCTGACTGAGTACTCTGACTATAAATGCAGTCCATGTTTAAAAGGTGTGGTTGGAAGCCACTAGTAAATATTAAAAGTATTCTAAACAAGGAGTAAGACGTATCTTATAGATGGTTCTCATTCTTAAATTTCTTTTGAAATAAGCAAAGTTGTTTTATAAAGATTCATATTTTAAAAGTCAGTGAAATAACAAATGTAACAATATCCCTTTCTTTTTTTTCCTTCGTCAGGAAAATAAAATAAATAACATATCTATTCTCCTTCAAAATCTTTTATTAGTTTCACCTACAAGCAAAATTTGTGCCCGATAGCATAGAGACATTTTATCAAAGCACTGGGGAAACCCTTCATTTTCAGATTGTAAGAAAGTTAGTAATATTTTTGGTGACTATAAAAATGAAATATTTTGCAATGGGTTATGTAACTTGCTGCTAGTACAGAAATGACTTGGCATACGTGTTTAATGGTTTCACCTGTAGTGATGCTTGAGGGCAACCTCCAAGCCTTAATGCTAAACTCTAATTAGTGTAGACAAGATCACAGCACTGGATTTCAAGGGACTTTTGAAATTTGTCACTGCAGACAAATTACCACTGAAGTTACATGACGGGTCTTGACAGTGTGTTCAAATCATTTATGATAAAACATACAAAATAAAAATAATTTAAAAAAAACTCCATCGACTCCAGTATTTTCTAATAATTTGGCTACCAAAACATTTTGCACCCAATAGGGTAGCTAGACTTATGGGTAAGTACAGAAGTAGCACGGTAGCTGGAGGGTTTATGGTAATTCCATAAGCAGGAAAGTGTCTCTGCAAAGGAGAGATAAACAGCTAGTAATCCTCATAATTCCCTACTGATAGCCTATCCATCTCTGCTATAAATTAGAAAGACCAGAGATTAGGAAGGCTAGGCAGGGTGTAGCTCACAGCATTAATCACAGTATTAGGACAGCAGTGTGCTCAGATTCTGTGTCCAAAGGGCTGGTATTTCTCTCTAGGTTAAAGTGACATAATGTAGTTTGGAATACATATTGATCAAACTGCTAATGTAATGCAGAGATGGTTTTCTTGAAGACACTGTTATATACTTCTCAAAACTAAGCTATCAACTGTGGACTTGGGAATAACGCATTCATTTTCACTGTGAAAGATGTAGCCATGATTTTGTAAGCTCTTCAGTATTCTAAATTAAGTTTTGTTTGTTTGTTTGTTTGTTTTGTTTTGTTTTAATATGTTGTTAGCGTTATTTATATGGAATTAGGGTCAGTTTGTTCTTAAACCTCCTGGTTTAAGGAAATTGCACAAATTGCACTGAGAGGAAATTGCACAAATAGTTCTGATCTATTGGTATCTGCATGGGGCTGTTAATACTGCATAAGTAATGTAGCCATTTTTTGTGTACAAATTCATACTTAAACATAAAATGTGAATGAACTTGAACATTTTGAAGTTAGTTATTTGTTCGTAGAAGCACATGGCTGAACAAAATACACTTCATGAAAAAAAAAAAACAAATCCTTTATAATAATATTTCACTGTGCAGATAGTCAGATGCAGAAAGAATTGTGGTTTTGCCTCCATAGTAGTATGACATATATTCTAAATCCTATGTAACTTTTGATCTAGAATATGTAATTCTAAAAGTGGATACTTTACTCCTGTGTTTTTTATCAGACAATTTGTGTGTTCAGATCTCTGCTCTCTCATTTCAAAGTCCTTTTGAATAAATGCACAACTGTAATGTGGGAATGTAGTTACTGTGTGCATTATTGTCACTTCAGTCTTTGACAGGGGTCTAGTTCAATAAACTGTTGCTTGAGGAAAAGTAAGTCTTTTCTAAAATTGTCTTTTTTATTATTTTTGAAAGAAACTTTTTATCCTTGCATGTACAGCAGCACAGTACAAGGTTTTTGAGATAGTGGATGTGTTTTCATCATCTTGTTTGTTTTTTTTTGTTTGATTTGGGATGGCAGTAGGGTTTCTGGTGTTGCAGTCATGAGAAATAAAAAACAAGGAACTTCTAGAGGAAGGAACTCACTAATTACAGTATGAAAGATGTCTTCTTAGCAAAGTGAGGAAAACATTTTAATGCACTTTTATAGGCAAAAAGAATATTACATCTGAAAGAGAATTATAGGGAAAAAGAAAAAAAATGTTTGTGTTTGGTAATATTTGAAAATATATGAATTGACATCCAACTCTTAAAAACTGACAGGAGACAGAAAAGCACATTGACAAAATAAACACCTTTTTATAATCTGCACAGAGTAAATTGGACTCAGCAGAAACTATAGCAAATTTGGACATTCAAGTAACAATTGTAAAAATTTTTAAATATTGTAACATGCAAATAAATGTCTGCAGGATGACAGCATTAGGCAGAAGACAGTCTCAAAGAATACTTACACTAGAAAGATGAAGGAGGCGTTCATGGAAAAGCAGCTGGAGCAAATACACCCTATAGCATAAACGTAAAGTTCGCAACTGGAAACTATGGAAGATGTAGCAAAACACTAAGCCTTGAAGTGCAGAAACAGTCTACCAAGTGGCAAGACATGTATGCAGGAGATCAGTAGAAAGACATTTTGCATGAAAAAGCATTCAAAAGGGAATGGTGGCTCTGGATGAGAGCAAATAAATACATTTTCAAAGGAAAAAAAAAAAAAATCTTTGTATACAATCAATTTAGGATTTGCATAAAATGCAAAACGTGAGCATAATATTAGTCAGTTCTACCCTTCCACCAGTCAGATGTTTAAGAACAGCAGTGGAAGTTTTAAGGCTTTTATATTATTATTATTATTTTTAATAATGTATTGATGGACTTATCTGTCACATATCAGTCAACACTATTTGTGTCTGGACTGCAACCAGCAGAGTTTCTGATAGGAAGGTGAATAAGATGTGTAGCATAAGTAGCAATAGTTTGAACAAATAAGCTTGAACAAACTGGGCTATAAAAAAGAATGTGACAGAAATTAAAACAAAGTTTGGTGTAGCTACTTTGAGCTTTTGGAAAAATTGGCAGAAACTGTTATGTAACAAATGAAATTCTGTAAATACTTTTAGAAAGTGATATCCTTCAATCTTTAACATTTTCAAACTCTCAGAACAAATTGTTTGTCCGACTGTGTGGTATCAGGAAGTAAAATTCTGACCTTCTGTAATTCCTCAGATAAACTCCATAAGTGTGAGAATACACCTCGGAAAGATGTTCAGATCCCTCTCTTCCTTCCAGAATACTTTTGTGCGTTGTTTTTTTTTTTTTTTTTGGGGGGGGGGGTGGGAATGCATAACTGCTAAGTTATGGCCATTTCAATGCATGTAAGTGAATGTTGTATTTATTCCTATGTATCTGAGGCATAAGAATTATATTCCACTAGTACTTTTATGTCTATAATAATATTGGAGTGCATGTGTAAATGAATTTTTAGGTCCATTTTATTCCAAATTATTCAGCATTGTGTAGTCAAAGTACTAAGTCCACTAATTCCATGGTGTACTGAGTTCTGAACACTTTGACAAATTACACTAAAAGTCTTGTCCAGGGCATCCTGTATATGAGAAAAGCTGGTTGATATTCTTTGCTCTAATTTGGTGTCATGTAGCAATTCTGTAGTTAAAGAGAAAGAATGCAGGTTTTCAGGGAAATGTTCAGATGTTTTAACTATTAAAGAGTCATTTTCTTTCTGCAAGCTGCTGCACTATTCACTGTGTATTTTTCCAAGCTCAGCATAAAATAAGGAAAGGGCACTGTAACCATAAGGTCTTTACCTGTGCAGCTGTGTTTTGTTGGCTCGCTAGTTGCAAACTGCCCTGAAAAGACTAAGGGTCCTTAGAAAAGAATGTGTCACCACATAATTGTAAAGAATATTGTAATGATCAACAGAGGGCACAGTGAGCTTGCAGAAACAGTGGGATGGTATCCCATACCTTTTCAGAACTTGACTTACTAACCTCACTGAAATTATTTTGGGGAGTTTTAATTATTTATTAGACTTAATAAGCATTATATTTGCTTTTGATTTTTTTCCAATCCCTAAATTTGGGCACTTAATTGCAATATAACAGTGATGGATATATACCTTGCTTTTTTGCTCCTGACAATCCTAGAATCATAGAATCACATAATGGTTTGGGTTGGAAGGGGACTTAAAGATCGCCTGATTCCAACCCCACTGCCATAGGCAGGGACACCTCCCACTAGACCAGGTTGCTCTAAGCCCCATCCAACCTGGCCTTGAACACCTCCAGGGATGGGGCATCCACAGTTTCTCTGGGCAGCCTGCTCCAGTGCCTCATCACCCTTTGAAGAATTTCTTCCTTATATCTAAACTAAATCTATACTTTTTTATTTTAAAAACATTACTCCTTCTCCTATCACTCTATTATTGACAAAGTAATGTAATAAAATAAACAATACATTATTAGCCCTAAGAAAGTGGGAGAAGAACAAGAGGCTAACTGATGAAACTTTGTGTAATAGAGTTATAAACAGTGATGGAGGAGATGGTTGCACCATCATGAAGGGAAGGAACTGGTGAGACATACCTTCTACCGTGCAACAATGTACCTGAGCAAACAAGTCCTACCAGGACAACCATGCTGCTTCCAGAGACTTCAACAACTGCATGTGCAGCAGACCTGTGTGGTGTCATGTGGACTTCTGACTCAGCTTGTAGATGACTGCCTTATTGTTGATACAGGCACACCTTCAGTTCTGGTTATAAATATTATGTTCATTTTCTGACAGCAGTGGTTAAGTTGAAAGGAATCGCTTTTGTTGAGCTTCAGATATGCTGAGGATATCCAAATCGGGATACCAGTCTTAAAAACCTACAAATGAAAGATCTTATGTTAGTTCAAATGCAGTTACAAAGTTTTCATAAACTTCAAGTATGATAAAGTCTGTATGATCTTTTATTTAACTGACCCTCTGGAAGCACAGCTGGAGAACACAGAGATGACACACTTACATCAAACTGGAATACTGTGTCAGGTACTTAGCCAGATAGTTGGACTGAATTCTTCAGCTTAATATGGCTGTAGACTTCACTGTAATGTAACCACCATCACAGGAGAGGAGGAAGTGTCACCAGGGAAGTGGTTGGTAATCTTATTTCAAGAATAAATAAATTGAGCATACAAAATGTTTTAGAACATGTCAGAATCTTCAAACATTAATTTATGCAAAGTTATGTGTCAAACTCTAGTTGCTAAAATTATGCATGCATACAGTAAGTCTGTAATAGTACATGGCAGGGCCCACAAAACGCCTGTGGAAGGGTATGTATTCCTAAAGGTTATTGTTTTAAACATGATGCTTTAAGTCTTTAAAATAGTGAGAATTCCTTCGTAATCAGTCCCCTTACTGAGTGCTCAGTAACAGCTATGTATATATAACGGCTTTTTTTTTTTTTTTTCCAAGAGAACTCTTAAGTCTAACAATATAGATCACATCCTGTTATTTGTTCACATGAGGTGATTATGTTGGTTTGAAATATAACTGTTTCCATGAACATTGTAGATATTTTTCAGGTTAGCAGCTGCCAGTCTAAAACTTGTCTCCTTTGAGCCAATGGCCTTGTAGTTACGTTCTATCAGAAAGTAGTTGCAAACAGATTGTGCAGAGACCCTGCTGTAAATAGATAATTTTTATTCATGATATTTAGACTGCTTAATCTTGAAAGATGCCTTTTCTAAGTTTCTGAGTCAAGTGCTTTATTAGGAGAATCCCTTTCAGAAAGATGAAGTGTTTGTTCATTGCTCTACTTCATGGAGATTGGAAGCTTTTTTTTTTTTTCTCCCAGTGTTGTAAGGACATTTGTCTTCTCTACCATCTTCTTAAGCAGTTCTTAATCCCACAATACGTTTGAGCCTTGCTCTGCTGAAAATCTTAGGACTCCACCCAATTTATCCCTTTATAATCAGCATATGGAAAAGTAGGAAAAATAATGTATAAACTAATTTCCTTATTCTCCAGAGTGAGAAAACAATGATTTTCATTGTAATACTTAGTCTCGTCTCCTTTCAATTCCTGTTAGCTGTTTGTCATATTGAATTTTGCAAAGTAAAATGGATTTTTTTTTAACATACTGGAAATCTTTTATAGTTGAGAGCACTTTGATGAAGAAAAATTAAGAAGGGGAAGTGAGCATTTGAATAACACTTTTTTCATATTTCTCTTTAATTTAGGGAATGTCTGATATTACCTACATTAAGAAACCTTGAAATTGATTTAATCTGGGCCTTCATGTGTGGCAATATGAGACTGGGGAGGGGGGGAAGTGTTTTCCTTTGCCTCCTGCAAAAGTGTCACATTTTCAATCCTTCAGACTAAAATTTAGAGGTGAGACACACTACTACATCGAATAGTATTTTGTAGGTGCTAAGTTCCTTGCAAATTTAGCACTTAAAAGTAGTAGGCTTTAAGGAGTTTGGAAAAAAAGCAAAATGCAGTAAAAAGTGGTCTGAAATTAAGATGTATCAAACAGAAAGGCTGCTTTAGAATACAGATATTCTAATTTGACTGTGTATATTCTGAATAGCTGTTGTAGTTCACCTCAAAAAGGCTAATTTTTCAGACTCTAAGACTAGGCAAATGTCAGCCCCTGCTGAGTTCTCAGGGCAGCACTCTGCATGGGTAGGTAGTTACCAGTGCAGTCAGAAAACTGTATCTGAATCCAGAAGCAGAATTTTCCCTCACTTGCAACGCTTACTTTAGTTGGTGTCATAGGAGATTGCATTGCACCTCAGGCAAGAAAATGTGACTGTTTAATGCTGGAGACAGATTTCGTGCTTAAGCACAGAATCTGAAGTGTAACTGTTGTTTGTTTTTATTTTAGCAGGGAAAAAGAGCAATAATCCCAACTGGCAAACCAAAAATAACCAGATTGGAGGGTGGAAGGAAAAGAAGGAAAGAGGGAAGAGAAAAATGGAGAGGTAAATTGCTGTTCTGTAGCCACAGTTCCCTTGCAAGGAGGAGCAGAGAGGCGTTATTCTATGTATGTGTAAATACAGTGTTTCAGTGATGCACAGTGTCTCTGGAAATGAGGAGCAGAGACTCCACTGTTACACCACAGCATTTGAAATGGTTAATGAGATATGAGAAAGAGGAGGACACCATCTCCTGTTCTCTTCTGGAGGCGTTAATATCTTGTGGTCAATCATCTCATAAATTTCCTATATAACTTCTCAATACTGGACTATCACTCTTTCTAGTCCATTATTTCACTATAAGGTTATCTCTCCCCATTTCTTTAGTACCTTCTGGTCTCATGTATATAGTTTGATTTGAGCATTGGGAAGGACTGATTCTCTGCAATGAAAGATTGTAGTGCAGCAGATAATTCTTACACATCATTCCTCTTTTCTTGACCATCAGATGTGTTGTGGATGCTGTGGGATAATGGCATGTTTAGGTCCTGATGTGCTGATACTGTACATTTTCTTCCCATTTGTGAAAATGATACACCTCAGCTGCAATGGATGGAATGTGAGCAATCCTGAGATGAATTTTCCCATTTTTTTCTGCTTCAGAAGAATTGAGTTGTGATATGATATTATTCAGGCACTAGAAATGAGAAGGCAGAAAAATAGACTCCAAGACCCCAATGGCTGTCTGAATCCATTCTTGATGGCTATTCATTTTTCCCTCATGAAAATAAATTTCAATGTTTTCTTCCTGAACATTTTAAAAATTCAATCTTTTCTTCATGGAAAGTACTGATGCTAGGTGTTACATTGGCTGCCTTTTTAAATGTTCAGGCTGTAAGTACAACACAGTGGGATATTTCAGTAGTAATGCATATTTCTTTATACTATTTTACTATACTGTATACCTTTTTTTATATTATATATTTGAGGTTTGGAACCTTTATTCTAAATTTTATATTATTGGTTGCAGTTTTACCCAGTCATTCCCCTCCCCCCCCCCTACCCCCCCATACACCACATGTTGTAAAATAATAGATGGCAATATGTAATGCTGCTGTTTCTTCAAAGCTGAGTGGTATGGAAGAGGCTGAAATAACCCAGATTCCACTCTAAAACTGTAAATGCTACCCCTTGTTTTATTGCAGAAGTAAATGCAGTCCTGCATCTGAGGAGAGATAACACTGTGCACAGACTGGGAAGCTAACTGGCTAGCAAGCAGCTTTGTAGGTGTTGAAGGTACTCATGGACAATCACTTGTGCATGTCAACAGCATGCCCTTGCAACAAAGACAGGCAGTCCTGTCCCAGTCAATGTTAGCAAGTGTAGCCAGCAAGTCCTTCCCCTTTATGTGGCACTTTTGAGACCACACTGTGAGGACCATGACCATTTTGGGGCTCCCCAGAAAAGGAAAAGCACTGACATGCTGGACCAAGTCCAGCAGAGGGCTACCAGGAGAACTGCAGTACATATGAGAATGTGTAAGGTGAGGCTGGGAAAAAGGGGTTTGTTCAGCATAAAAAAGATGGCTGATAGGAGGTCTTATTGCTGTCTTCAACTATCAAGGGCATTCTTCTCAAATTCTTCTCAGTGGTATGTACTGAAAGGACCAGAAGCCCCAGAACAAAGTGAAACAGGAAATTAAGACTAAGTAGGGGAAAAAATTACGAAGGGCAAAATGCCTGGAGCAGATATCTAGAGAGGCTATAAGAGCCTCCTTGGAGGTAGGCAGAACTCAGTTGGACTTGCTTTGAGAGGGACACTTGGTCACAGGTTCTTCTCAATTTATATGGTTTTGTGTGTCCTAGTGAAAGGACAATAAGGAGATAAATTTGATTTCCAACAGCACTATGTAGTATAGGAGGCCTCTCCTTAGTTAGAGTTGTATGGGTGGGTAATTTGTTTTGTTTTGTTTTATTTTAATTTATTTTATTTTTATGGATGAAACAAATCTGACTTACTTTTGTCTTAACTTGCTTGAGAACAATTCTATAGTTTCTCATTTTAAGATAAGTTTTGTTTATTTGTATGTTTATCAGAGTTGCAATCATAACAGTAAACCTTCTGTCTTGTAATAATTCTAGCAAATGATAAGGACCTTAATGATACAGTGTACCATTTCTTTGTAAGCTTTGATCAGTGAAGAAGATAACAAAATCAATTTCTGGTTTGGATTTAGCTTGAATACTGTCTGTACGTAGTAGAGATGATTTACACTTATCTGTATCTCAGTTTCTGCTTCAGGCTTTCAGCAAGTTTGAGCAGATATGAAATGGATATCAGAAGCTACAGCAATATTTAGAAGTCTCTTTTGAAAACTGTGATCCTAGAGTCTTGCTTTTTATGTGCTAATTTTAAATTCTGAAGGACAAGATGAAAAGTAACCAGTTTTCCAAACAGCTGAGACTCAAGGTAATCCGATCTCTGATGGCATTGCTTTGAAAGAAAAGTGCAAAAAAAGTGCATTTTGTGTAGCTTTATTTTTAAAATCATTCTCTTGCTTTAAACCCATTTGCAAGACGTTACTCAGCCC
The DNA here is from genome assembly GCF_965140915.1 of Aythya marila. NCBI lineage: Eukaryota > Metazoa > Chordata > Aves > Anseriformes > Anatidae > Aythya > Aythya marila. The sequence goes on from NC_139043.1 coordinate 105,785,737, forward strand.
TCTGGAGGCTGCTTTCATTGACTTTCTTGAGAACAGAAGATGCTCAGACATTTACCTGCTCTGAGCCCATGCAGGCTGGGCAGCTGTCCAGTTAATGAAAAGATTTGCTTGTACCAATGTGACTTGTCCAACTCAAAGGGTTTGTTTATTGCCACATGTCAGCCAGCTGTACATGTTGGCCTTGCAATGTTTTGGCAAGGTGCTCAGGATCTCACCTACACTTCATTTAGGACAGGTAATTCTGCCTGCAGTAGCCTTCTGGTAGCCCTTTTATCCTGGGAGCCCTCAAAGGAAGTTGTGAGCCGAATGAGCTATCCTGATGGTGGTGGATCTTCCACTGATCTATTCACATAGAGTTCATGCAGTCCTGCTATGCCTGGTCAGGTCAGACTTTCTCCATATGTCCACAAGTAAGATGCCAAGAAATACTCTGTCTCTGCTGAAACAGCTTCTCCAACATGCAGCTTGTTCCCTTTCCATGTGGTCTCTGGCAGGCAGGGCACCAGGAATGAAATGCAGGATTAGCCTAGCAGCAGCTAACTTCTTATAAGGGTGAGTGCCCGTGGACTACACCCAAGGATTCTTGAAACAATGGTTGCAGCTGTGAGTGTGAGGATGAATGTGTGCAGAAGATGATAGAATGATAGAATATCTCAAGCTGGAAGGGATCCATAAGGATCATCAAGTCCAACTCCTGGCACCGCACAGGTCTACCCAAAAGTTTAGACCATGTGACTTAAGTGCATGGTCCAATTGCTTTTTAAATTCAGACAGGCTTGGTGCAGTGACTACTTCACTGGGGAGCCTGTTCCAGTGTGCGACCACTCTCTTGGTGAAGAACCTCTTCCTGATGTCAAGCCTAAACTTCCCCTGCCTCAGCTTTACTCTGTTCCCGCGGGTCCTATCACTGGTGATTACAGAGAATAGGTAAGCGCCTGCCTCTCCACTCCCACTCGTAAGGAAGTTGCAGACTGTGATGAGGTCCCCCCTCAGCCTCCTCTTCTCCAGGCTGAACAGGCCCAGTGACCTCAGCCACTCCTCATACGTCTTCCCCTCTAGGCCCTTTACCATCTTCATCACCCTCCTCTGGACACTCTCCAACAGTTTAATGTCTTTTTTGTACTATGGTGCCCAGAAATGCACACAGTACTCAGTCATGACCATCAAGATATGGTCATTTTGATAGTGAGGATAGCCTTTTGGTGTAGCTAGCATGAACTATGTGAGGCACATCGTTTCACTGCACGCTACATTGTTTCACAATTTTCTACTTTTTTTCCATTGAGTTGGGTAGCAATGGAAAGTGCATTTGGTCCTTCTGCTCCCACTAAAGTCTGACAGTTATTCCGGAAAAGGAGAGAGCCCATTCCTCATGTTACTGTCATTTGTATTATCCTGGGACAGGAGGAAAAGAGCAAGCATTGAAAAATTGAACTGAAAGAAGGGAATGTCTTGTGAAAATAAATTATTTTTGTGTGATTTTCTAGCCAGTACATCATTCTCTCTTGGATAAGTTAAAATTACAATTTTTAAGTAGTGATTTAAAATTAAACTAATATTAAGCTCATACTTAATCAGTCTTTAAAAATATGTTAACTAGTATTACACTTAAAGAAATGCTAATGAATTGCTACTTCCCAACATGTATATATCTCCTAAGAACTACACAGACTGCTGTAAAACAATTGTGTCATCAGTTTGGCCAGCTGACAAGGCATATGGCAAACTCTTTTATGATGCCTGTTATCTGTAATGATAGCTGTTTGTGTAGTGGTGCTCTTCACTAAGCAAGGGTAGAGCAGTAATGCAGCAGTTGCTGCTAAGTGGAGCAAACTGAAAAAAAGACCAAAAAAATAAAAAACACCATTGACGATCAATGTTTTAGAAATTCAAGGAAAAAGAAAAGCAGTGCAGTCACACAGGGGAGTTTCTATAGCAGCAGTAATCTGAAACACTCAGGCACATTGCCAAGAGCTCCAGTAGGTTGTTAATCAAAACTTCCAAGTTTCCTGCCAGTCCAAGGTTCTGTCAGCATCAGAAAGGAAAACTGTCATATAATGATGAGATACTTAACTTGCATAAAGAAAATTTTAAATTTTGGTGAGGACTATTCTTACCCTGAATTTTTTCACCCTGTAAAAATAGACTTCCCATTGGACTTTTAGCTGAAGTAATCCATTAATACATTTAACATACAGGACACATTCTGATACACTTAGAGAGTACATTCCTTTTTATTGGCTGCAATTCAGTGTTCCAATAGTAATATAAAAATCTTAAAATTCAGCCTTGTAATGGGGTAAGACAACATTGGGAAAATTAAACAGGTGTATATGTAAAACAGACGCTTTAATTGCAAAGTAAAATTTAAGTAAACTTGGTATAAGCACTCCAGTTATCTGTATAGTTAACAATAATATATAGCTTTGCTTCAGGCATTGAATTAACTGAAAAAATAATGTCAGCCACTTCCTGTTTATAAGGATAGTTGGCTTCTTAATATTATCACGCAGTAGGCATTTTTTTTCAACTGATGCTGACAAATCCCATTATCTAGGAAATGTTTCTATTGCATAAGCTTAACAACAGTGAAGGCAGAAGCGATTTCAGCCTTTTCCATCTTAATTTTCTGGGTGATGGATTTTTCAGTTCTCTCCAAGGAGGAGAAAACAGCAGGACATAAAAGGAGTGTGCGCTCTTTGGCATGATTTTCTCTTCCTGCCGCTTGCCTGGCAGAGCCTCTGTGGCCTTGGTGAGGGCATCAGAATGAGGCAGGAGGGAGGCCAGGAGACAGCAGAGGCAACCACTGCCATTCATTCAGAGGGCCTCTCCCCAGCGCCTCACATTTCCCTCTGCCAATGATGGGGTCAGCATTAATTCACATTGCCTGGCGCATTCTGGGAGGAAATTCACTGTTAAGGGAATGGCTTAAGAGTATGTAGGGATTCTGGTGAGCCTGGAGGTGTGTTTTGTAGGAACTGTGCTACCATAGAAACTGAAAGATGATGTGTAACCATTGGCTTTCCATGTAAATAGCCATAATTGCCTCTGGTCTGTGTAAATCTTGGGGGAGGGAGGGATTTATGGGGGTCAGGAGCAAAGTTGCCTCTCCCATGACCCTGTTCCCAGAAATGCTGTATTTCAACAGGATTATTTCAAGGGAACTGCTAAGATTATTGATGAAACAGTATCCTGTTTGGTGTTTGTTTTTTGTTGTTGTTTTGGTTGGTTGGTTGGTTTTATTGGGTTTGATTTGTTGTTTGTTTGTTTTTAAATAACCCATGACAGCTGATTTGATCAAAAGCTTTTAGCAGTATAGTCTCCAGCCTGAGAAAATGAAGAGGAATTTGCTGATTTGAAAGCAAAATGCAGTGTATTGCTTTATAGTTTTCTAATCCCATGTTATAGTTATTTGTCACCTATATTTCTGCTTACCAGAATTCCATTGATTGGCAGAAGAGTCATGAATACTGTTAAGACCCCTGTGTGACATGATAAATCAGCCTGTTATGGGGAAGAAGGCATGCTTAATGGCCCTACACAAAATTGGTGTGAAGTAATAGGCCTAGGTAGCATAGAAACTTGAAACAGTTTCAGTCCAATATGGACACTTTATAACTTGGCAGTAGCTTGGCTACATTTGTATTGTACCTGTGTAGGAATTTTATGGCTTGTCTTGGTTCAAGTGCTAGTCTAAGGTGTTAAAAGAACTTACATATCTAATGCAAATACTAGATTAATAAAATCAAGGCTAACAACTTCAGACTTTCCTGAAAATTGAGTTTTACATGAGGGTTACTGGATTAATTTCACTGTTTTTCTATTTTGACAACTCTCCTGAATGACCCAGTTACCCTTCTGTACAATATGGGGGTGCTGTCAATGTAGGTAGATGTAAGCTAACATTAATTAATCATGTCAGGTGACTGCTGTGGACATTATGAGTTTCAGTGCAGGCTGGAGACCCCAAGTAAATGAATTGTGAGTAGAAAATATGGATCTTGAAAAACCTGTTTAGTGCTGTTTATTCAGTGCTGTTAGTTTGCAAATGAAATTCATTTCCCTGTTTGATTTAGATTATTCAGCTGTTTGACAACTGGGCATCTAGTTTGAGCTACTGCTTGGGAGCCTTTTCTAGCCATTGGAAAAGCAAGGATACATCTCGTCTTAACGTGGCTGGATGAAATTTTGTGGTGAATATCACTCTTGGATTATTACTAGCCTGAGTATGCTGCAGTCCATCATTGGCTCCCCACAAGTGGTGTCTGTTTGTGACTTTAACATTCATGTCTGGGACTGTTGCTTCAGTAAAAAGGATCTACAGGTCACTTTTTGAAAAAAAAAAAAAAAAAAATCCAATTATAAAATTATCAAGCTGTTCTGAAATCTTGTCCTTATGACAAGATTCTTTCCTTTGCAGCAATGGATTTTTAATAACAAAGGTGCTTCATCCTGAACCCTTCCTAATAAAATGCAGTAACCCCCATGAACTTTAAATGTAACTTTTTTTTTTTTTTTTTTTTTTTTTTTTTTTTTTTTAACTCTGGCAGACACTGGTGGTTTGGTTTTCAGTTTTAAAAAGCTGCTCCTTCTATGAGATGTGTAGTGAGTTACAAATGTAAATTTCATCCAGGAAAAGTACATGAATTTTCCACAGCACTTGGTCTCCTGGTGTACTGTCCCCAAAATGGGGATAAATTAGGATGTACAGGCTGAAGAAGGAGCATACCATTGAAATCAAACATGGTTTGTTTTTAATGTCACATTTATTGCTTGATTCCATGAATGATCAGGATCCTAATGATTCTTCAATGTTAGGAAGGAGGAACATGAGAGGAGGTGGATGATCACAGGTGTTTACAGTTTTTTCATGAGGATGATAGAAAAATACCTCACAATAGGGAAAGAAAAAAAAAAATGTTCTAAGACCCACATTTGCAGTCATCACTGATTCATATCATTGTGTTACACATTTCAGCTGGGCTCCTATTGCCATAATTTCTACTAACAAGAAAATGAGTCTCTTCTCTGAATTGCATTTAATATACCATTTCTGTTTTTCACATCCAGCCCACATGGTGCTATGCCTGAATAAAAGCAGATTGGCTTCCTTTTTTATTCAGACACTCTGGCTAACCCTTATATACATAAAAGAACTACATCAAAGTTGCCACCCACTGAACATACACATTTTTTTCATGAATCAGGTCCAACTCCTGTTTAAAGAAAACTTGTTAAGTGATTGGCTAGTTTCTTCACATTACATGCAGTGACATATTCCTTTCCACTTTTCAGATCTAACAACAGCTATTATTGGGAGCTAAAGAAGCCATTTTCATACTGATTCAAATGAAAACTTATTCTTGCCCCATAATAAGATTAGTGAATATTTACTGGACACTGAGGGTACTAAAGGACCACTAGAGATCTTTAGTGGAACATAAATAGATTACCTTTTATTGGGTCTCAATGAGAGTAAGCTGAGAAATATGCCAGCTGTTTAATTATTAACATTCAGTATAAATCAATAGCAAAATAGGCTTTGATGGTGATCTTCAAAAGGGTTTTAATCATTACTCCGCTCACAGACAGAAAGTAAGGCTGAACACTGGGGGTTTAGCTTGTGTTCCTCTTAACTGTATGGGAAGGTCGCCACTATGAAGTTGCACTGATTTTAATAGCAATGAGCTATAATAGCAACACTCATTTTAGCATATTAGCATTTGAGGCTTCATTTTTACCACATGGTACACCTGGGTAATTCCAGAAGCACAGATGACAGACTGATGAACAATATTCACTTAAGTCCCATTGAAATTAATTAAATTGCATGATAGGTCTGTGTACTGAATTTGAGCTCATGTGCTGCCCATGCACTGCAACAAGTGAAGTCACCCAAATATGCAGTTCTCCTTTAAGGTGGAGTTCTCTGCCTCCTTCCAGGATAATGAGAGCAATTTCTCAGGGATACCTGTGGATTCTGACTCCTTCAGACTTTCACGGTTTTAATTTGCATACTTGTTTTTGAATTGTAGTTGATATTACAGAAAGCTACTCTAAGCAAGCCCCTTGAGAGTGTATTCCCTAGCTTGTATACAAAAGATATTCTAAGCGTAATGATTCTGAGAGGAGGTGTGGGATAACAGCGTGGGCAGGAGGAGAATATTTTAATGCAAGACCTAGTGACAGTGTGAGAAAAGTATAATGTTAAAGTCAGCATAATGTCAGTGCAGAGTAAGGGTTGCCAAAATCTCTGGGTCTTGAAGCCATGCTGTAAAGCATTCAAGAGCCCCAGCTTCCTCCTGGATTCTCTATAGCTATCCAAATTAGAATCTTCTCTATTCCTGCTGTAAGTTCCCACCCCCTCATTCTATATTTCTTCTTCTTCAACCAAATCCATATTTTCCCACCTTACACCAGCTCCAGCTCTGTGTTGCCTGCCCTGCTCTGCTTCTCATTCTTGGCACACAAGCTGTGCTCATACCAGGTTGCCAACCTCCAGAACTGCACTCCACTACAGTCTCTGCAACTCCTTGCACGGATCCTCAGTCTCAAGCTCTGATAGAAAGGCACTCAGGGGAAACTGCTCCCTGCCTTTTTCAGGTTGCCTGATGTTCGTGCAGTTGGTTGGTTGTCTGCCGTGTGAATCCTGTTTCATATACTGAGTCTTTAAAGGTGAGAGTGGGCTGGGAGTGAGGTAGCTGGTTTCAGTGAACCACTTTGGCTAGAGGCCGGTGTCTGGATTCCCTTTCCACATCATCCACTGACTTGGTGGTGGGCTCACAGATGAAGTGATTAAGCCTTCTGATTTGCCTCAGGTGTCATGTAATAACATTTATCACATGCTGAGCTTTCTGATACCTCTTATTTTTTTTATGATGATTTAACCCAAACTGAAATATCATATATAATTCTTCATATGTTCAATTATACTGCCTTTGCAGTTCTGATCAATACTTACATTATAATTTATACTCATATTTTTTAATCTATCTGTTTCAAGAGGATTAATATAAAATACTCTCATGGGGTAGTTTGAGAATCTGATCTTCAAAAACCTTATTTTGCAAACCTGCAATTTGCTGAGCAGAATGGTTTTTCCTGCAGTTATTTGTAGGTGTGTTTATACTGGTGATAGGAAGAGATTTTTTTTATTATTATTATTTTTTCCCCCTCTTGGTAAATGAACCTCTAACAGCTACAGTAAAAATATTAGAGTGGATTCTTTTCTTTCTTCCCTTACCTCCCCATATATATGGTTTGTTATGGCTTTTGCAGTGCCTCCTTCAAGTCAATAAATAAGTGGACCTCTTCCACTGCTTATGCCAGCCATATATTGCTTGATGTGGGGTTAATGGTGCACAATTATTGCTGTTTTATTGTGCATTGCCAAGACACCATGAGCCTGTGCAGACTCTATCCTCTCAACTTCAGAATATAAGATCTATTACTTGCCCTCAAACGTGTGTCTGCCTCTTGAAAGAACAAAGTACTTCTGTCAGGATGACGTGATTAAATAAATTGAACCATCCAGATCATCCTACCATAATCTCACAATAATAAATCTTCCAAAAAAACATCTTCCTCTTTAGAAGTCTTGCTAACATATAAGATGTTTGCTAAGGAAAATGTTTTAGTACTATGAATCATTTTGTTAGAGTTTTATAATTTTTCTACAAGGGGAACTGAATTATTCATCAATATGGAATAGCATGAAATGTAATCCAGGGTTTTTTGTGGTTTTTTTTTTTTTTTTTTTTGGTTTTGGTTTTTTTTTTTATCATCATCTTAAATTTGACTGATTAAAAAGGACTTTTTTTTCAGTATTTTTGTTCATTAAGTCATACTTGGAAGTGAGTTATCTTTTCCATGTTGTGCTCTTTGCTTTTTCCTTTGAGTCATTTTTACTGCAGATAACACATTTTCGTTCAGGTCATTTACAGGACAATATTATGCTGATAGTGATATTCACTTTTTAAATTCAGCACTGGGTTCCTGAAGTGACAAAGCTCAATAGTAAGTCATTTGGGAAGACATATTTCTGGTGTGTTCTTGCCCAGAGAAGTTGTGGATGCCCACAACTGTTCAAGACCAAGTTGGATGAGGCCCTGGGCAACCTGATCTAATGGGTGGCATCTCTGCCCATGGCAAGGGGTTTGGAACTAGGTGACCTTTAGGTCCCTTGCAACCCAAGCCATTCTAGGATTCTTGAAACCTCCCAAACTGATTGGATGAATTCACAAATAGACTTGCTTATTCAGTTGTATTTCCTAAACAGTACTTTAGAGCAAAGTACTGTACTGATTCACTACACACAGTTTTTCATATTGTATCAGGCAAGTTCACTTTTGTGAAAGATCTGATAAATAGTATCCAGTGGAATCCTTATTAGCCTAATCAGTGAGAGTCCAAAAAGATTCCAGCTGCAAGGGATTGATTTAGCAAGCATATTTTGCTCTGACAATGTCCAAGCAGATCTTGAACTACATAATAAAAAGGTCATGGAATAGCATAAGTTGTTGTTTTTCAATTAGCCTTTTTTAATAGAATAGAATAGTTCAGTTGGAAGGGACCTTCAAAGATCATCCCTTCAACTGCCTGATCTCTTTAGGGCTAACCAAAAATTAAAGCCTATTACTGAGGGCATTATCCAAATGCCTCTTGAACACTGACAGGCATGAGGCATCAATCACCCCACTAGGAAGCCTGTTCCAGTGTTGACCACCTTCACAGTAAACAAATTTTTCCTAACATCCAGTCTGAACCTCCTCAGGCACAGCTTTGTGCTGTTCCCATGCATACTGACATTAGTTACTGGGGAACAGAGGCCAGCACCTCTCTCTGTGTATCCCTCCCTGGGAAGTTGTAGAGAGCCACGAGGTCACGTCTCAGCCTCCTTTTCCCCAGACTGGGCAACCCAAGTGTCCTCATGTCTTCCAGCACTTTTTCCAGCTTTGTTGTCCTCCTCTGGATGTGGAACTGTATTTCAGAACCTATAAATATGGTAGTTAAATTGACCATCATCCTTTATGGAAAAGAACCATTTTCATATCCTCAAATATTTAGCAGTTGGCAACTCTGAATTGTTTTATTTCATTTTGTATCCTAAAACTGTAAAACATAAGGAAAATTGAGCTGTTTTATAAGAAAAATGCAAGACCAAATGTAAGAGGAAGTGATTCGTTGTATAATATACCTCTTTAGTGTATGCCTGATTATGTAAAATTTTGTAAGGATTGCTCTGTTCTTTTCAGCACACCTGAAAAATGACTTTTAGGTATTACATCTTCTGAGGTGCTTGATGGTATTCAGGATACTATGTTTAGTGAATATATTTTTGTTCTGTTCAAATTAGTAATTATTCACCAGATTTCTTTGCTCCTTTTTTTTTTTTTTTTTTTTTTTTTTTTTTTTTTTTTTCCCCTAATCGATTACTTTCCCTGAAACTTTTAGGAGTGTAAAAAATATGTCTCTTTCATGGGCAATCACCAACATTGCATTGGCATTCCTAAATTTCCATCACTTTTTGTAAATGGAGTTCTGCCGTGCTTGCTACATCTGTTAAAGCAAGGTTGATTGATATGCTTTTCTTTGGAACTCTCCACGTACTTGTGGAAAGGCTTACCTCCTAGCATAGTCTATTTATCCTTTTTTTAGCTAGTGCTGACCAGCTGTATCTTGATTAGTGTAATACCCAAATTTAAATCTGAAGTTTGAAAATGAAAGTGGAGATTTTATTTAACATGAGCTAAGATCTAGGTGTCCAGCTAGTTGTTTAAGTAGTCTATACATAGTTGTAAGAAAAGAACATTCACAAAGGGCAACTGTTCCCATTCTAAAGTACTTTCATAATTCAGAGTATGTAGAGATGTATATTTCTCTCCATTTTCTGTTAACTGACCCTTGCTTAGACAGAATGGCAGTTTCAAAGATCAGCGATAGCACTTTAAGCTGTATTTCCATGTTTCTTTAAGGTGTGCAAGACTGAATTGTAGAGGATGTACTGAGCATAACTGTCTGATTGACCAAGAGTGGCATACTTTGTTGCTTCTGGAGAGGAAATAACCTAGCAGCATTTAGAACTATTGATTAATGTACGTAGTTTCAAAAGTAACCTGATAAATGCACTGCCCAGTAAGTCTACTTTTGTAAATTGTATCCACCTGCAGCTTTTTTTCACCCTATTGTTGTAATGCCATTATCTGTAGTATGAGTTGTAACTTAAATTGATAAAACTTCTGGACACTGGTTGCAGCATTCACTATTTTCCGTGTAATGCCTGGTACATTTTTTATTACTACTAAACATTAATAGAAGCTGTCGGAGGTAGGATAATAGGACTATCAGCACTGGCAGATTGTTGAAGATGCTTTTTTCATTCTGTGCTGTGGCAACAAGTGTTTTCTATCCCCTTGATTATGACAGGTTGTCTCTCTGTGTTAACAAATGAGATGTTCATGCCCAACTCTGCACGTAGCTGGCATGCATTAACTTTAAGCAGGTGATTTGCCACACTGAAGTTGTTAGATATCTGGATGATTAAAACTAATATCACATGTAGAACAATTTGACAGACTGGTATCTAAATTAAAATTCTCCAGTTGTGAATACACAAGAATGTGGTTAGGAAACCCATGTGGAAATTCTTTCACAGAAACATGCAGAAGTTAAGCTTCTGCATGTGCTATTTATTTCTGATAGCTGTAGGCTGTATATCACTTTACGTGTACAGGAAAGCTGTACAAAAGCTTGTCTGGCTTATCAAGGGAGGAACTGGTTATCTGATATCCTTTATGGTAGGTGCTGTCTTACTGTTGCTGTTCAGGTGCATCTTTGATATTCATCAAATATTGTCTGTCTATAGCAAACTAAGATGGTTTTGGTGCCATTGACAATTAGAGGTCAAGTAGTTTGAGAACGTTGATTGTCTCTTACCATAGCTGAAACTATGGTTAAAATGTTAACTTCTTGCAACTTTGCCTCAGTAATGTCATTTTCTATGAAATTTAATTATTTAGTTCATTAAAATACTTTGAAAATATTCTCAGGGTGCCTCATGTATGTCAAAGTTCACTTCTTTCCAACCAGTAACTAAACATTCATTTTTTTATATATTTTTTTTCTTTCTGAAGACTATTTAAAAGGTCTCATTTTTCCTGGTTTTATGAATCATATTGCCACAATTACCATCATATGTTTCTGTATTTCCTTTACTATTTGACGTATATAGTGCATGCTAGCTGTGTAAGTAAATATATGTATAGTATTCTTACTTTTTGTAAGCAGAATTTAATGTTGATTTTGTTATTTTTCTTTATATATTTTTTTAAGATTTTTTTTTTCTTTTTAAGTTGCAGTACATTAAACCACATTTATGATATACTTTGATCTGAATACATTAACTTCTTTGACATAATTCATAATTGATAATTGTAATACATATGTATTTTTCAAGCTTAGACAATTTTATTGAATTATAGATGTAAAAGATGACTTTAGGCAGCCTTGTCTGAATAGCTCTTGGAAATGCTTTATTAACTTAGTCCACTAAGAAAATGTACACATAAATGTAAATGTATATACAACCACTAAAATGATGCACATACACTGAGAGATAATCATATATATGTGTGTGCATTTGCATATATACATAAATATAGAACATGCAAATAGCATTTGAAAATTGAAGAAAAATAGCTCAATGTCAGAAAAAAAAAAAAGCATACTTTACGTGGCTTCAGGGACATTGGGAGATTTTAAATGATAGGAATATATGTAATGTGCCTTTTTCTCAGTTTTTGTTTGTTTGTTTTTCAAAACGAGTTGAAAGCAAACCCCAGCAATTCCATGATATCAGAACATACTGATATCCACGTGTCTTCCACTCCTCAGGTACCTGCCACTAGTTTACAAACTAGCTTTAACAGTGAGTTGTCCTATGTGTACCTGCCACTAGAGGGGGGATGAGACACATGTTTTGTCACAAAGTTTTGCAGATATTTGGTTGCAGAAGAAAAATGTTGGGATTCTTCATTTTAAACTGGGTAGAGTATGTATGATCTTATGGCTTCTGACGTTGTGTCAACTGGGTCCAATCCTGATTTTATATTAATAAAACCACAGAACAAGTTTGGTAGGAGCAGATCTCTAGAGGTCATCTGGTCCACAAAGCAAGGTCAGCCTCACAGAGACAACTTCCAAGCTTAAGCAGGTTGCTCAGGTCTTTCTCTAAGTAGGTTTTGAAAATCTCCAAGGATGGAGGTTCTATGGCCTTTCTGGGCAACCTGTGACCAGCCATGTCCACAGTGAATATTTTAGTCCTGAAAAATTTGAATATCTTTTGTCAAAACTTGTTTGCAACTTTTCATTGAGTACCACTTAGGAGTGGCTGGCTTTGCCTTCTCTACAACTTCCCATTACTGTTTGAATACTACTGTAATATTCATCCATAGACTTCCCTTCTCAAGACTGAAGAAATCAGTTCCTTCAGTCTGTTTGTATGTTACATTCTCCAACCCCCCAGCTGCCCTGGTAACTGTCAGCTGGACTTGATCTGGCATACTAGCATCTTTCTGGAAAGCCCAAAACATTTGCTCACACTGTTATGTGAAATGTACAACTGTTATGTGAAATAAGTACAACTGAAGAGATTGTTCTTAACCATACTTTGCATGAGATTGTTTACGATTTCTTCAGCATAGCTCTTGATTGTTCTCAACAAGGTGAACTGGGTTCTGTTTGTAGAAGTAGGATTTTTTTTCTTAAAAGTCATGAAAAATTGAGTTGATTTGTATGTAATAGATCAAAATATTGGTCAAGAGATAAGCCAAGAGCTGCACTGTAATGTTATCACAGCATCTTTTTTTGTTTGTTTGTTTGTTTTGTTTTGTTTTCCCTGCGCAGAAATACATCCAATTTTCTGGCCACAAGGTGGAGTGGTATTTTTCCCTACCTTCCATGTTGTGTAGCTAAGGGGAAAACGTATTTCCGTGGAGAAGGAGATCCACTTAGGGAATAAGGTTGAGCTGATGCAAGAGTTCTCTGAATACAATGCATAAAGGCATATTAAAATGTTATTTGAATATAGTCCCTAAATATATTTTTCAGGAAAAAAAATAATATACTACAAAGTATAATTCAGTCACATTCCATTAAAGGTTTCCAGTAATTCAGCTACAGATTAAGGATACAGCTACAGAGCTGTACTCAGCTCTGGTGAGGCCGCACCTCGAGTACTGTGTTCAGTTTTGGGCCCCTCGCTACAAGAAGGACATCAAGGTGCTTGAGCGGGTGCAGAGAAGGGCGACGAAGCTGGTGAGGGGCCTGGAGAACAAGTCCTACGAGGAGCGGCTGAGGGAGCTGGGCTTGTTCAGCCTGGAGAAGAGGAGGCTCAGGGGTGACCTTATCGCTCTTTTTACGTACCTCAAGGGAGGCTGTAGCGAGGTGGGGGTTGGCCTGTTCTCCCACGTGCCTGGTGACAGGACGAGGGGGAATGGGCTTAAGTTGAGCCAGGGGAGTTTTAGGTTAGATGTTAGGAAGAACTTCTTCACTGAAAGGGTTGTGAGGCACTGGAACAGGCTGCCCAGGGAAGTGGTGGAGTCACCATCCCTGGAAGTCTTCAAAAGATGTTTAGATGTAGAGCTTAGGGATATGGTTTAGTGGAGGGCTGTTAGCGTTAGGTCAGAGGTTGGACTCGATGACCTTGAGGTCTCTTCCAACCTAGAAAATTCTGTGATTCTGTGATCTCTTGACATGGCCAGATGAATCTTTATAGATAATAACTTACTTCCCATTTTACAGTGTGCAGCATCAGGCTTTTTCAGTACAAACATTAGGTGAATTTAGACCTATAGTCTTCAAGAAGAAAATAAAAGAAGAGGAGGACAGGCAAGTGAAACCCTCTATTTAAGTGGTTTAAAAATCCTTTTTAAAAGTGAAAATAAAATATGTGATTCCAGCAGTAATACAGAACAAAATTAAAATATATCAGACTCCTGTCTCACAACACTGGCTAGGAATATATATGAAGTGTACCATGTGAACCTGTATACCTACCAGGATGGTCATTTAATGTAAATGACTAGGCTCTTAGTATAGATGAGAAGCAGGGAAAAGAATAGTGAAAATCATTCAAAAAACTGAGAGTTACAAGTCAGTCTGCTTGACAGGCTAAGCCAGAAATTCCCTTATAATAAGTCATGGTAGGACTCACAGTTGAGTCATTTGGCCTTCCTTCTTACTTGGAAAACAGGGTTGTTCGTGTATTTCTTGAGAGTTCAAGAGCAGTTGTTGACACTTAGATATCAAAATTGAGACTCTGTGTGTGTATAACAGCTGTGTTAATGCCATCTGCAAACCAGAGCTCTGGACACTATTACAAATTAAAACGAAGATAAAGAAATAGAATTAAGAAGCAACTTTATTCAAGAACATAAAACTTCACAAAATGCAGAATAAGGAAAAAAGAAAATACTGCAGGTAGCTCTAAGTGTACTTTTCAGCAAAAACAGCTACAGGAGCCACCTTAAATGATGACGTTAAGTATGTTGCAAAATTAATGGAAAATAGCTATGCAGTTAGCACCCACCATTTGTGATTACTATTCTTCTACAGACTTTCATGTGTTACTGTTGTTGTTACTGTGAAGTTGCAGTTAACTCACATCACCAATACAAAGAGTCTGAGCTGTTCACCTGAGTCTACATTTATATCTCAGTATGTGCTATACCAATTTCTATTGTGGAATCCACAAACTGAGCAAAACTACAAGTCTGATCCATAATAATTTTATTATTTTATGTAAATAGGCTTATGTTGCAAAGCTGCTAATTTCTTTGCCCTGATAAACTCCAGGAATATACATATGTTTAGATTAATCATAATAATAATAATGTGCACATTAGCAAGGTCTCTTCTTATAAGATTCTCAAGGTTATAGTGTAGGAGAGCATTCTCAAATTCCTGTTCAAAAAGAAAGAAAAGAGTTTAAGAACATCTTGTGAAGTAATATTTTTTATTTTAAGGCCATGCATGCTTTTTCATCCTGTAGAGTTATGGCTCAATAATTCTGTGTTTTGGGGATTTGTTATTTTTATTTTTCAGTGCTGGTGGTATGTTTTTTTGTGTGTTTGTTGGTGGGGTTTTTTTGGTTTTTTTTTTTTGCATGTTTGTTTTTGTGTGTGTGTGTTGTTTGTTTTTTTTTTGTTGTTGTCGTTGTTTGTTTTGTTTTCAAAAAGTGATTGTCATCCCACTGTCTAGAGGGCAAAAATGGAGCAGAAAGATGAGAAGTAATTTATACAGTCATGTAAAATAAGATCTTCACAGAAATAAGCTATTAACCCAGATTGCGTTAGTTCCATTCTTCTGGCTTAACAACTACATACATTTCCTCTTTTAAAAGGTATTAAATCTGCATAAGTTTTGTTTCTTTTTTTTTTTTTTTTTAATTAATCTTTTTAAAATGTATTTGTGATAAAATCCTAAACATTAATTTGCTTTCTTTTTGTCTCTTTGGTAGATGTTATTATCATGTTTTTATGGGTTTCTTTGCATATACTACCAAGGTCAATAACATTTCAGAGATGGGCAAGGAATAATATTTGGTGTTAGTACCTGCACTTGTATAAAGCTTCATTTGAAACAAGCAGAGATTGAGAGAGAAAGCACTGAGAGCATTCACGTTTACAACATCATACTTAAAAAGTTTATTCTGGAGATAAACTCAGAGAGGTCTTGAAGTAGCATAGTATTCTAGGCAGTATTCATGTATTCTAAAGATCCTTCATTTTACATTATCTCTGTTGTTTACATAAACCAACTGAATTAAAAATACTGCACCCTTTGGCTTGTATTCAGTAACAGTCTATTGCCTAAGGAAAAGCTGAGCAAAAGCTATTCATACTGAGGAACAAACACTGAAACTTTAAGGTGGCTGTGGTGGCTTAAAAGTAAGAAGCTTTAGAAATGCTATTGCATTTCTTATATCCGTGAAGGTAACCCAGCTGTGTCCCTACACTCTGCTGTGAGACCTAAGAGTGACCCTGCCTGCCACATCACGCTTTCCATGGGAGGAAAACCTCCCAGGTATTCAGGCTAGATGGAGGCACCACTTCTGGTAATAATAACAAATGTAACCAGGAACACAAAAAAAGGTCAAATCTGGGGCTCAGTCCTCCTAGAAATTTACTTTCTAATTTCCTCTCTGAGTCATCTCCTGCAAAAACATAGGGGTACAACTGGTTTCCTTTGTTAGTATAAATTCCCTTTTCCTATGCCACTAAACTGTCATATGTAATTCAGGTGTGTTTTTTTCAAAAACACACAGTGTATTCAATCCTGAAGGTTTCCCGAAATAGCTTTGGAAAATTAATTAAAATCTAGAATGACTTTTAGAAAGGCAGAAGGTAATGGCTGTTAAAAGCTGCCTGACAGGGTGGTTTCCTGGCTGTTGTCAAATGGGAATAGAAATTAAATTTAGCAGAGTTCATGAGCTCTCAATCAGCAGCAAAGTAGATAGGACCTGTCATGCCCATTTGCAACAGAAGCTAGGATCTGATGATATAAATTTATCTTCATACTGGTCTCCTTGAACCAGTCTAGTTCCTGTCAGATTCCATTGACATTGCACACCTAATAACATGATCACATTTAAAGACTTTCAGATATGAAGACTTTCTATTCAGATTTCTGTGTTGCAGTATATATCTTCACTGTTTCAAATTGAACTGAGTTTCACTACATAATTAAGGTTTAGCTCATTGTAACCAAAATCTGATGGTGAAAGAGGTTTATTGGATCATTTAAAATCAGATGTTCTAAAGCATGAAGTTTTCCTAGTTACTGGCTCTTCAAGGAAAAATCACAGATATATCTTTTTAAAATGGCTTTAAAATGTTCTTTCCATGTCTTGAGCATTAAATACATTATAATATGTTTGCATATATGATGTTCCTAGATGAGAAACGCTTTTTTTTTTTTTTTTTATGATTATATTTTAACTAATGTTCAGAAGAAATTCCATAAGGGAGAGATTTATTTACTGACTGAGTACACCGACTTGAAATAATGCAGTGAAGAGCTTGTAAATGTATTTATAATAATCTGGAGATGGGAGAAAAAATGAACAAAAAAATAATAAAAACAATATCTGGGAGACAAATCGCTTTTATCAAATGAAATTAGATCCTTTAGACTACATCTCCATGATGATTGTAAATATAAGATAGTCATTATTTTTAAAGAGGGATTAAAGCTTGTGAGTTACTTCCATTTTGCATAGCAAGATCTTGAGGTAAAGGCTTCAATACCCAATGATTTATCAAGAGATACTAGACCAGATTCTCAACATTTCAGCACTCACATTTATTTTGGAATTTTGGGTTGGTCATTTAGCTACTGTTATACCCTTATGCAAAATTTCAGCATTTGGAATTAAATGGAGTTTGTTTTAGTATCTTGAGTTCTTTGTCTAGAAGCACTTTCAAGTACTTAAATTCTATGCTAATATTAAGCAACAGATTATTGTTTGTTCTGTGGCAATGTGAAATTTTAAAACAGCTTTGCAAGCAGTTAACCCAGTAGACTAAAAGAAAATTATACAGTTTTCCTATGCAGTTTGAAATATGTTCTAATGCGAACTGTTAGTAACTGTTGTAGAAACATTTAATTTGATGGAAAGGACAACAAACAAACAAACAAGTGTATTTTTTTATATCTTTAGCTGAGATCAGTTCCTGCTTATTAACTGTGCTAAAAATAATTATAATAATTCATAATAATAAATGAGAGAAAGAGAGAGAGAGAGAGAGAGAGAATCCTGAAAGCCAAAGTAACTGATTCAGTAAAACTGCAATGTCTCACTAGGGGCCTGAGCTTCTATGGCAGTTCCGTGCTGCCATTTGATCATTCAACTGTAGTGATTCAATCATTCTTCACAGCTTATTTAGTATATTTCTTCATTCACGTCACAGGAGATTATGTGAAAGCCCTGAACAGTGCTTGCCTGCGTAGGCAGACTGAACTAATCCACATTCCTGCATGCAAAGAATAAGATTCTGGCTTGTGATCAACCTTGTTAGCAACCACAGGGAAATTCTCAATGTAATTTGAAAGATAGAAATTTGGGGGTGACGAGAGGGGGATTGTAAGAAGCATTGCATATCTTCATGCTAAAAGAGAGGAAAATATTAGTCCAGTAAGAAATCTCCTACTTCAAGAAACTTTATATTAAAAATAATTATTTATTTCATAGTTTATTTTTACAGGACAAGATGGCACAGCAGGGACACAGTTTTTTTCAGTGAAGTAGCTGAGTCATCTAGCTGTAGAGATAAATTTGGTTAGGAGAAGAAAGACATTGAGAAGGAAAAAAGGTAACAGCAAACAATTATGTATAAATGAAAGTGCAGTTTTGAGTACGATAGCACAGGTTATACAGCTGCCAAATGGCTTTACAGAAAATGTTTCATGTTACTGTTATTTATAGTACAGGAAAAAATAAAAATAAAAAGGTACTCTTGTATTTCTTTCTCGCACTTTCTATGAATTCTCTAGAGCTGTTGTAAATGTGCATTGTGCAATTCATATATTGCAGACACCCATACTGTAAGGAGTTTCAGGACAGCTTTTATTGTGACAGGTCAGCTAAATTACTCTGTCATATGTTGTTACTATGATACTTAATGGTCATTAATTGAGGATGGACTTGTGATTTGCACAAAAACAAGAGCAAACATTTCCAAGCCCAGTAGAAAGCCCAATCAAAAAAGAAAGCTACTGTTAGAGAGAGAATGATTACAAATCATGGTGTCATTTTGTACATTTTTGCCTGTCCTCTCTTCTCTCATTTCAAGCCTCAGTATCTTGCTTAATGCATTTTTGACCTAAATATCTCCTTTTTTTTTTTTCCTCTGCTTCTAACCAAAACATAGTTACAGAGGTTGCAGAGATTCTTCCATATCACCACTCGCAAATATTCTGTAAAGCAATTATTATAAACTGTTCCTTGTTTCCTCTTTTATGACTGTAAGAAACAAGAGAAGAGAGAAAGAAATGGAAATAACTGTCCAAAACATGAAGACTGACATAAAGTTCTCCATGGTAACTTTGTGACCCAATTGTTGCTGATGTACATTCTGTCACTTAATAATTTTGTGTTTAAGTTACCCATTGCAGCATGATGTAACTGTATTACTGTATACAGTTGGTCTGATATACTGTATTCAGACCAAGAACTATGATTATGGTTCTTGGCACATTTACAGATAATTTTTTTAAATGATAGTTGCAGTAATATTATATGTCTAGAAGTTGTTTATACTTCGCATTGAAGCAGTTACACTGCTATCATGGATTCCATTGTCAAGAGTAAGAAAAACAAAACAAACAACTTAATAAGCTGTTCTACATTAAAACAATGTCATTGATCTCAGGGGAAAAGTTATTGTTCTTAACAAAGAGCTTAGTAATACTTTGGGAAGTATTTCATTAAACAAACAGAAATATATATATATGTATGTATGTATGTATGTATGTATTTATTTATTTATTTATTTATTTATTTATTTATTGCCTTTCCTGACAGGCAAATGTTATGTCACAGCAAGTCAGCAAGTGCAATGCTCTTCTTGAATCTTTATCTTGAAGTAACTTCACTGTGATATTCATTACTTTTGAATACTAGTGAAGATTTGGTCATTTGTTCACATGTTTTACCTAGACTTTGGCCTGTAACAGACTAAAGATTGATGAGAGAAACAATATCTAGCCAAAACATATGGAATGACATCATCTTGTAGAGTGAGGGTAAAACAACTATAAAACAATTTTATTTTTTTTCTGTGACCATTTAGATATTTCACTTGTTATTGAAGTCTTTATTATAAAGAGCCATTTCAATAATTTATTTATGAAATTGATTAGCAGAACATTTCAATGTACACATTTTACCATAACAGCTTTGAATGGTAAATGGATTTTGCAAGAATACATATATCAAATGTGGAAACTTGGACAGATGTAATGTACACCAAACCTTTGAAGCTGGAAACACTATAAAAGAGTAGGTTTAGAAATAGACTTTTTATCTGAAACTGCTCGTAGTCTTTCAAATGTGAATAAAATTCTTAGTGATGAAGCCACAAGACTAATATTAGATTACTTGTTCTTTCAGATAGTGAAGATGATTTGATATTATTTATGGAGCAGCTGGTTCCAGAATTATTTTATAAAATGTTAACAAAACCCTCTATTCATACTGGAAAATGTGCATTCTATCACAATAAGAGTGCCATCCAAAATTCTAAATGAATGGATAGAAAACAATTATTTTGTAGTTGCTGACCTATAGAATAAGATAGAATCTTGCTGAGGGAAACAAATGATAAAGATTCTCTACAGAAAATTCACACTGAATTTTCTTTTTGAGCCATGATTCAGTCAGCTAACAAAAGGCTCTTACAGCAGTGAAAATGACTTAGAATGAATAAATTGAAGCTGAGTTTCTTCTTTCTACAGAAAACAGCTAACTAGTCTAAATTAAAGGTTGCGGTGATTTTTTTTGTTTGTTTGTTTGTTTGGTTTGGTTTGTTGTTGTTGTTTTGTTTTGTTTTTCTTTTTGTTTTGTTTTGTTGTTGCTGTTGTTTTCATTTCCTCTTTGAGAGTCCTGTGCCAAGTGAAAGCTGTGAGAAAAAAAAACATCAAGTACCTGTGTCTGATGGGACTTCCCAGTCCAGTCTGTAAAGCATGACATAGCATTATGGTTAGTGCCTGGAATATCTGGTGGTTATGATGACACATTTATGTGGCCCAAAGGTGCTGGTGAGCAGTGTTCCCATCAGTAGCACTGAATGTCAGGGAGTGTCCTAAATCATAGGATGGAATCTTTCAAATGAAGACTTCTTTAGTCTTCATTTCAGAGCCTGAATACTAGGAAATTGTTCAAACACTAAGGTTGTGCTCTTGATCTGAACCACTTGCCTGCTTTTCTCTGCTGACTGCAGAGAGAGCCTGTGAAGACTGACTTCCCAACTTACACATCAAAATTTGGTGAGTCAAGTTAAGGCAGTATGAAAATAATTGAATAATTGAAACCTTGGAGTTCCAGCAAAGAGTTTAAAACTAAGATAGATAAACAGAACAGAAGGGATTTTGTTGTTTTGTTTGTTGGTTGGTTGGCTGGTTATTCCGGTCCCAGATGTGTACATGGCCATTATTTAAATTCAGTCCTTAATGAGATTATGTATGTTGGTAAAACCCTACAGTGTTCTACTGGTGTTGGAAAAATAATATATTGAATCTGTGATTTTTTTTTGCTCAAGTCTAAAGGCATTCTTGGGAAGATATTCGATCATGCATAAGGGACATCATTGTTATTTTGTTAGTTTCTGAGTGCCTGTGATAAGCTCATCCCCAGGCTGTAAAGAAATTGCAATCCCTGTTTCAGAAAATTCAAGAATAATCATCATTGTTAATACCATGAGATAAATCTATTTCATAAACTGGATGCATCTAACAAATTATTAAAGATCTCTTTGGATTTCCCAAAAGACATAAAGAAGGATATAAATATTTGCAGATCAGATCTGCATTTCAGATATCCTGCAGATGGAATGGTTTAGCCAGCTAGATACCTTGGCACCCTTAAAAAATCTGTCCAGTTTTTGAAAATGTTCTGCCTAAGCAGTCCAGCAAGTGTTGGAATAATGATAGTAAGTTCTGAAAAGGTATATGGCTGCATATAATTGACAGTGTGCACCAAATCCAGACTTGTCATTGGCTTGTATCAAATCTTTAATTCTATTTTCATGAAAATTACTCAGCCCAAGTGCACCTATATCAATATCCTGTCTCCAACAATGACCCAAAATGGAAGCCTACGAAAGCATGTAAAAATGTAGAAAGTTCACAATGATGCTTTCCATAATATTCCTTCAGCTTCTAACCATTTGATTTAGACTGGTTCAGTGGACAAAGACTTCATTTGACGGAAGTGGAACTCTTCATAGAGTTCCCAAGTTTTCATCTATGCATGTTTTCATTTTTCTGTTTGAACCATGTAGACTGTAACATGCACAGGATGGCAAGGATGACCACATTTTAATAAGGTTTTACATGAAGAGCCACCTCCTTCTCTTTCTTCACAACCTGTACTTGGACAGCTTCATTTGACGGCCGTCTCAGTCTGTATCAGAACATGAAGAACCGAACCGTTTTTACAATCTGCATACCATCATTCCAAAGGCATCTGTCATAGCCCCCTTCAAGAGTCAGTTTTCTAGATTGACAAATGCCAGCCCAGCCTATTTAATAATTTCTTCTTTAGAAACCTCTCCAGGATACTGATCACCTTCACTGCTCTTTTCTAGTTCTGACCATACCATTCTAATATGGCAGTGCAAAGCTACATGCAGTGTACTAGATTAAGGTGGGACATTTATTTTTAGTGACCTCATGATGTTTTCTCTTGATCTTCAATTTTTCCCTGATAATTCGTAATCTTGTTGGTCACTTACTGGACATTTTCCTGGAAAGGTCTATAATAGCTCCAAGTTCTTAATTTATAATTAGCTCAGAGGCCATCTTTTCATCAGTAAATGTAGGTGTTGTTTTCTTTTCTTTTTACCCACTTGTGTTACTTTTTATGAATACATACTGCATTTCATCTATCATTTTACTACTGCTCAATCTGGTAAGATCTTTCTGCAGCTTGTCCTCATATTTATTGCCCAGAGAAACTCAGCATCATCAGCAAAGTTTAGGTAAGTTCACTACACACCTCTTTTTCCAGATTTATGGAGAAGTTTAAGAGAATCATACCTGGAAAGGTCTTTGATTTCACAGATGAATTCTTTCCAATCTGGAAACTTTCCTTGTGTTGTTTTTTTGTTGTTGTTTTGTTGTTAATTGTTTTATCAAATATTGTATCTGTTCAATGATCTTTCATTTTATCCTACGCCTCTTTCATGAGGAACATTTTCAGAATAATTTTTGAAGTCTGAGTAGAAATTCAATAGAGTGAATGGATGGATCTTCCTTATCCATGTGGTCAAAGACCCCTTCAAAGAATACACACTGCATGATAAAGCATGACTTATTGATGCAAAGGCTGTGTTTCTTATTCCACAGTACTTTGTTTTATCTTTGCATCCACTACTTCTATTCTTACAGGTCAGTAAAATTCTGTTGGAACCTTTAAAAGTTGATGTTGCATGCAACGTCATGTTCCAGGTACAGCACCAAGGCAGTGTCCTTTGCTTTATATTTCTTTCTCCTTACATCTCCCAAAATATTTCACAGTGAATGCAATCATTTTTCATGTTTGTAATGCTTCCAAAGTAGTCATCTGCCTTCCTGAAAACATGCAAAATTTCATCTTTCATAAATGTGAGAATAATAGTCTAAAAGTCTATATTCTGTAAGCTATGTGGGTTTCCGATATGAAACATCACACTGATTTCATGGTTAAAACCTGTCAATGATGGCTTCTACTCTAAATTAATGTAAAATTTGAGCTATTTACAGAACAGATCTGTTTCTCTGTGCTTTTGTGTGCAAAACAAGGGATTTTATTTTCGCCATAATGTCTAAGACAATGCTGCTAGGAGTAGGGGGACTACAATATATGCACCTTCATGTGTGGGGGCTGAGTTTTAATGTCCCATGTTTAAGCAAGCTCAACTATCCTGTGTTTTTGGTGTGAGCAAAGCTAATGGTGTTTGTCAAGACAGAAGGAGCCTAACATTAAAGTGTGTATCCAGTGTGATGACTGATGGTTGTGGTGGGAGAGGGAATCGGTAGCAATTACCTGTTTGGATTTTATTGCATAAGAATAAACATTGAGCACTATTGTACATGTTTACTGCATGGAGCAAAGGCATACTTGCAACAGTGATAACAATTGTAATAAAAACTCAGTCTTCATAAAAAAAAAAAAAAAATCAAAACAAAAAAAAAAATGTCAAGACCAAAAAAAATAGTTTCCTTGTCATTGCAGCAAAAATTACTGCTGGTGAAAGGGAGAGTATAATTTCAGTTCCCTTAGAGGCAGGTGAAGAACTGGGGCACTCTGATCCTTTGATGTTGCTGTTGTGTCAAACAAATTATATGAGTACGTTTTTTCCAGGTAATTTCTGTGGTAAGTAAAATGAATTATAGCTACCACAATGGACCAAAGGAAAATGTATCTGTGCCATTTCTGAAAATTCAGGTTTTCTTATGTAATGATTATGCATTTATCATATGTTGTATTGTTTTCTGTCAGGCAAACATGCACCAGATACAATCATAGCCATTCAGCTCCCTGTTGTTTCACTGAAGGGCTGATCTTTTGTTGCAACATTTTTATTTTCGTTGGTAATATTTGTTACTTTATTCTTGAAATTATTTATCTCTAACTAAAAGGAAAACTTGGTGAGCTAATTAGTTGATAGTAAGTTTAGTTGCTGTCCATTTAAGTAAATGATACCTTATTGTTTCATAGACTCAAGACATGTTTGAGATAAGTGCCCATGTTTAAGAAATTATGAAAGGTCTCCCAAGGATGATTTAGGCTATGTAAACACTGAAAAGTGTACTCCTCATTACTGCAACATTCATGTCTGCCCTTTTCTCCTCCCTTTATCAAATCTCATCATGCTTTTGGAGATGGAAATTTGCTGAGCAGAGTAATAGGTTTTCAGCAAAGTTTTTTCCTTTTCCTTCTGTACTACCTTATATTTGTTGCAATAAGCAACAGTCCTTTAAATTACTGCACTTATAAAGCTTTAAAATAGGGCAGATTAGAATTTACAGTCCTGATGATACACAATTTTTTTCCATTCTGTCTCCAGACAAGATGGCTTGTGGAAGGATATGCTTCCTGGCTTTAGAGGAGTCTTTGTTCCATCCAGAACCCCAGAGTTTGTTTGTACTTGCAAGGACAAATCCCTTAGAACCAAAGTAAGTGCCAAAAGTAAGAAACTTTGCATCAAAACTGATTAAATGTGCCATCTGTGATAATCTATTGCAGAGGCCTGTCTAGCTTCATATCCCCAGTATCTATTATGGAACAGGGAATTTAGGAACCTTTGCTTTCTTTTCTAAAACTATAGATGTTACAGTTTTATCAGAGTATTTATAACCTCAGACTCGTGTTACCAATATAAGACATAAGACCTCCTTCCATTTATGTTTTAGGAAATATTTCCCTAAAGTACCTACACTGAGTGTAAATGACTATTCAGTTCAGTTGGTTCATTTAAAATGGAGTTTAAAATGTCTGCATTTTCAGTGATGTTTGTATCATGTTTGGATTTGTTTTATTTTTTCACATACAGGCAATTCAGCAATGACATACAAAAATATGAATTTATGACAGTTTGGGGTGGAGGAGTTTGAAAGTGCTTTGTTTTTTATATTCAGCTGTGGACCGTAATCTGCAATAACAACAGTACATTTTAAATGATGTTTAAGTGATTATTTTAATGTAGAGGACAGTTTATTAGAAAACAATATCCATCTCTTGAGTGGATAACAATTCAGGAGTAAATAAGAATCTCAAAATAGGCAAAAAAAGATAACTTTACTAATTTCATTCCAAATAATACAATTGTCATGAAATATATATATATTAAAAAAAAAAAAAAAAACTGTTTATGAAATCATATGTTTAAACATACGCCCTTTCCTGGCTTGTTTCAGATATATATTTCAACGTGAGAAGCACATGCAAACATTAATATGTAATATTCATGAAATCATAGAACAGCTTGGGTTGGAAGAGACCTTAAAGACCATGTGGTTCCAAACCCCTTGCCATGTACAGGGACACCTTCCACTAGGCCAGGTTGCCAAAAGCCCCATCCAGCCCAGCCTTGAAAACCTCCAGGGATGGGGCATCCACAGCTTCTCTGGGCAACCTGTTCCAGTGCCTCACCACCCTCTGGGTGATTTTCCTCCTAACATCTACTCTAAATCCCCCCTATTTTAGGTTGCTCTCCAGCTTTTTTATACGATCCCTTAGGTATTGAAAAGCTGCAATGTGGTCTCCCCAGTGTCTTCTCCAGGCTGAACATCCCAAGCTCTCTTAGTCTGTCTTCTGTCTTCATAGGATAGATCAGCTGATGATCAGCCCTCTGATCATCTTCATGAACCTGCTCTGGACCTGTTCTAACAGATCCACCTCCTTCTTATGCTGGGAGCCCCAGAGCTGGATGCAGCACTCCAAGTGGGGCCTCACAAGAGCAGAGCAAAGGGGGACAGTCACTTCTCTCCACCTTCTGGCCACTCTTCTGTTGATGCAGCCCAGGACACAGTTGGCCTTCTGGATTGCAAATGCACACTGCCAGCTCATGCCAAACATTTTGTCCACCATAATCCCCTAGTCTTCCTCTGTAATGAGTTCTTCTCCCAGTCTATACTCATGTCTGGGGTTGCCCTGACACAGGTGCAGCAACTTGCACTTGGCCTTGTTGAACCTCATAATGTTTACATGGGACCACTTTTGTAGGTTGTCCAGGTCTCTTTGGATGGCATCCTTTCCTTCTATATGAGTGGTGTATCAAATGCAACTCTTAGCTTGGTGTCATCTGCAAACTTGCCAAGGGTGCGCTCGATCCCATTGTTTATGTCATTGACAAAGATATGGATGTACTAGAACAAGTCCAGAGAAGGCCCACAAAAATGATCAAGGGGCTGGAACAGCTCTCCTGTGAAGACAGGCTGAGAGAGCTGGGGTTGTTCAGCGTGGAGAAGAGAAGGCTCTGAGGAGACCTTACAGCAGCCTTCCTGTACCTAAAGGGGGTCTACAGGAAAGATAGGGAGGTATTCTTTTTCAGGGGATGTAGCAATAGGGCAGTGGTTATAAACTAAAAGAGAGTAGGTTAAGATTAGACGTTAGGAAGAAATTCCTATGAGGGTGGTGAGGCACTGGAATAGGTCGCCCAGAGAAACAGTGGATGCTGCATCCCTGGAGGTGTTCAAGGCCAAGCTGGATGGGGTTTTGGGCAGCCTGGTCTAGTGGGTGACATCCCTGCACATGGCAGGGGTGCTGAAAGTAGGTGATCTTAAATATCCTGTCCAACCCAAGCCATTCTACAACTCCTGTAATACATTGCTTTCCCAGAGGGAGTTGGGAAAAATAAATAAATAAATAAATAAATAAATAAATAAAGCATAATTCGATTTTATCAACATGGAACTCAGAGGAGATTATATCTTGCTGTATCATGTGTTACCATAACCAAACTGCTTGTTGCATCCAAATAAGCTCAAAAATATATAGGTTGCATTGCAGTCTGTAGCACTGATTGCAATCTAGACAAAAACAATAACAAGTTTTCACAAGTTTTAGAAGTTTCATGCTTAAACACTTCTGACTCCACTAGCTTACCCTGAACAGAGATTATTTTCTGTTGATAAATGAAACTGTAAGCAAGGCCCCTATCTCCTGAGCTAAAATGTTTTTCTTTCTTTGATTACTTGAATGAATTCCTAGTATCATGTTCCATACTTATTTCCACACTTTCTACCAAAGTTCTAGTTTAAGCCACTTATCTTTCTGTTGCTGTTTCATCACCCACCATCACTACTCTTAGAGTCTCTAAAAAGAGGTCAGTGACGTTGCACAAATCTTACTGTCTCAGGGACTGAAAGTTATTTATATTTATCTGCAACATTAATTGACATTTAAACAAAAGTGTCTGTAATCTGGTAAAACAATGTGAGGGGATACTCTATGAAATGGATTTGGATTTCTTTGGTATGTGTAAGAGAGACAAGGAATAGTTATATGTGAGAGCAAATGGCATGCATGGGCAGTTACTCAAAACAGCTCTCTACCTTGCTTTGGGCAATTACTGTTACACTTGGATATGCACTTTATGACTCTTTTCAGCTGTATCTTCCCCTAGAAACTGAAAAACCTGCTCATCCAGCTTTTGTCAGAGAACAATATGGGAGAGTGCTCTGTCAATAGTCATTTTTGTTTTAAAAGGCAAAACAGATTCACTCTTCAATTTGAAAGAGAGAGAAGGAGATAGTACTGGGAATTGTGGCAATAGTGATTGTGAAGTAGCGATTGTACTGTTCCTGAAAGAGAATGATGGTCAACATAAAGCACTTTAAACATCTGATATTGTACTACAAATCAAGAGAAAGTAAAGTCATTCAAGATTTTCCATGTCAATGTTTTAACATTCTTCTGGGATAACTATCACTAGAAATGAGGTGGTAGTTATTTGTTAATATTTGTTGAGAGTAGATCATCTGAACTACAACAATTTTTGCAAACCTGTACAGCCAGGCAAGGTACTATAACAATAGTAAGAAAGATTAAAGTTCCCTCCCCTTTTCCTTGGGAAAGAAGAACCTTCTTTTGTTCCTAGAGAGGTAGGTAACATATAATGAGATATGTAATCTGATCATTTATTTATTTTTTTTAGCTACAAAGAAAGTGTGGAGGAGAGGTGACAAGATTTTTTTTAGGCATTCAGACAGAATTCTCTAACAGCAATCTCAGCTGTAATCAGGTGGAACATAAACAATTCTCTTTTTGGTAACTCTGAACATCTTATCCTACTGGACTTTCATGTGCCTTCCAGACTTTCAAAAGAAAGTCTGGCCTCTTGGCTTTTTGATGAGATGATAGTCTGGGTAAAAGCATACTTCTCTTAAACCATGATCTATTCTGAGAGTGATATTAACATTATAAAGTTCCATAGTATCTTCTCAGTGGTGAAAACACTTTCTTGTAAACCGTCTTCTGTTCATGTTGGGCATTCATTACACTCCATGGAGTTTAAAAAGTTGAAGGAAGATATTCTTTCTCAGAACTACCTAAGAAATGCTGAAAAAATATTTTGAAAAATAGACTCTGAAGTATTGATTTTGCATAAAAAAAAATAATTTTTCTTTACCTTTTTAAGTGAAATTTATTTTGATCAGAAACACACATATATCATTATCAAAAAAAATAAATAAATAAATAAATAAATAAATAAAAACTACCAAGAGCAATCCTTTGGCCAAGAAAATAAAATTGAACTGAAATATGTAAAAAATATTCCTACCACTATGACTCAGCCCTGGCTGAATTCTATCTCTTATCCATTCTTTAGTCTTGCAGTAGTGAGCTCTATTGAGGGAGATCACTTGCATCTGGTATTAAAGCACTTCCTGCTTCAAAAACATTCTCCCCTGACTTAGCTAGATTTCTTCCTTCATATTCAAATACTGTGAATTGGGGGTTTGTTTCATTCATGTATTTCTACCAAAACAGAGTACTAATGTTCCTGTGGTGCTGCCATTTAATGCAGAGGTTGCTGCAGCATGTGCTAAGTCCAACCAAAAGTTCTATTGTTTTAAGTATTAGGGGAAAAAAAAAATGGAGAATTATTAAAGAAATTCAATTGTTAAAATAATCTTTAAAGAAATGCAATTCAATTCCCCATCCTCAAACCCAACCCTAACATCATTTCTGCCTCACACGGCAAATATAAATACGTATCTTATCAATATATACACACACCAACCAGTTCTGTTCTGCATAGCTCTGTAGATAGTTAAAGAAAGATAGAATGAATTGGTAACTCTTTAGTTAGAAAGACTGGAACTTATCACCTCCTCATGTGGGGCTATTAGTACTCAAATAAAATGATTCATTGTTAAATTATACTGTCAATTATATTTGCAAATTGTGAAAATACAAGCTTCTAAGAAAAGACATATCAAAATTATTATAGTGCTACCTACAGTAGTAGAGTACTATCTACATGGTTTTGTACACAGAAAGCTGCAATGTGGTTTTTCCAAATATGCAGATTTCAAGTTCAGGGTATTGTGAATCTGTATACAAGAATGTGACTAACCTAAAATAATAAAAGGATGGATAAAATAGAGTGAAAAGGAATACTTTGTAGCATCAAAATAGCTGTGATTTTGATAAATACAGGTTGTACAGGTGCTCTGTTGGATAAGGAGGACTTGAGGGCCCTGCACTAAACTTCAGAGAATCAGCTTTTAAATGTATTTAAATGTATAAAAAACAACAAATGCTATTTTGCATAATATGGTTTGGTTTGCTTTTTTTTAAAGGATGTGCATTGATATATTACTTGTGATATTTTCTCCTATATTTTATAACATAATTTATTTCATGAGAAAACTATTTTAACCTTCTTGATACACTTGTATACCATTAATAAGCAAGACAGTAATCCCAGTCTCGATAAGAGCACAACAGAAGTTTTCATACTTTCCTTTTTGTAATCAGAGACCTGTGACTGCAGAGTATATCTCTGTCAACTTTTTTGCAAAGAGAGCACATTTGCTTGCTGTGCTGAGCAACTTGTGAAGATATAAGCAACATCATCTGCAACGGCAACAAGCAAGAAATACCATCCTCCTTGTTATTTTGTATCATTCCTTCAGCTGTTGATTACTGTCTTAATAGCTTCCACTTCAGTATTGCAAATGAAATTTGCCAATTATAGCACTTCAGTTCATCTCTCTGTATTCAATGACACATTTATGAATTGGTTTGAAAACAGATATGACACCAGTTCAATATTTTACATTCTAGATCCTTTATCTACAAGGATATCTGTGTTCTAACTTGGTTTTGAGATATCAACGGGTATTTAGTAGGTTTCAGACCATCCCAAGTTGAAATTTTTCAGGTTTTTTTTTTTTTTGGTGCTATCTTCTGCAAGGGTTGTGAGATACAACAAACAAAAAGTCTGTAACCTTCTGGAAGTAATTTTCAGATGCGTTTCTGTAAAGGCTAGAATGAGCTACCACTTGAAGCATATTTTCCAAACACTCAAAATATGATCATGTAGGGTCTGCTAAGCCTCATGTGCTCTGTTTTCTCCAGTGGGGCTTAGATGCACCATAAGCATAAACTCAGTAAAGAATAGCTCTTGGAGTCATAACTTCAGTGTTTGTGAAAGAATATGTTTTCCTGCCTCATCATTTGGTCAGAAATCCATTATCTGAGCATAATGTAAGTCATGATGTATCTATCCCAAGTCTGGAGGTAGTCTCTGAGGGGGGAGGAAGGAAATGTTATAGCCACTAATG
This sequence comes from Aythya marila, assembly GCF_965140915.1. Taxonomy (NCBI): domain Eukaryota; kingdom Metazoa; phylum Chordata; class Aves; order Anseriformes; family Anatidae; genus Aythya; species Aythya marila. Next base: position 105,816,793 of record NC_139043.1, read on the forward strand.
AATTGTTTGTCCACAGTTTGCAGCCTGAGACTAGATTAGGCACCTATTTCAGTACTGTGCCTTGACAGAGGACAAAATTTATTTGTGGGTTTGCATGTTCATTATTTTATTGTCATCCTCATATTTGGAATATGTAGTCTTTGTCAAAAAATAGTACAAGTACCAAAAATTGCAAGCAATGGTCAGCAGAGTTCATGTTCTCAGTGCTAACGTCACAATATCTGTTTGTTTAGAAACAAATGGAGCACAAGAGGATAGGATCAGTATAATGCAGCAATTGGCACTGAGGACCTGAAACTTCCATTGAGGGGCTTCAACTACTTAACTTGTTTTTCCTAGATTTCATGACCATTATGCTAAAATTCTGAATTACATTTCACCCCAGGGAATTCTTGTGAAGAAATTCTCCAGGGAAAAAGGGTGGTCATAATGCCTCCCAGAATAATAAAACTCTCATTCCTGGATACTCTTCCCTTATTAATGTAAGCAACATAAAATTCAGAGTACCTAAAAAGTTCATGTATGGTTTTCTTAGTGCTTTATCTTAAAGAGAGTTTTATAAATAATGAATAATGAAAACTAGTGAAAAGAAGACTCAGTGGAACATGATCGGTAAAATAAAATATTAAAAATTGTTAATAATGTGTCAGGGCAAATTAATTTAAAATTACAAATGAATTCTGTTGCACTTTTCATACATTATTAGACAAGTTTAACAATCGTATTTCAAAATAGTTGGAACTTTTCTATTTTTTAAGGTATACATCCATGAGATTTTTCAATATTCTCTATATTTAAAGCAACATTAACTATATATATATGATTACTAAATCGTCTTTGTACATGTGTTACTAAATCATCTTTGCAGGCTGTTTTACATATACTGGCAGACCAAAGAAAATAAAATAACCAAAAAATAAGGAACAGAAATCAACCTCTTCATCAAGTTTTATTAAAACTTTCTTTATTATTCTATGGAATGCTTTTGGTATTGCAGAAATAATAGTATTTAAGAGTTTGAATGTTCTTACTTATGATGATGAATATGTTAATTTGATTTTTCATCTTTTTTTTTTTCAATACATTTATCATACCTATAACTAGCTGTACATTCAAACTCTCATTATTATTCATTTTATAACTTTACCAATGAAAGTCATGTAAGAGATATTTCAAAAGGGTTTTATTTTCACTAGCAGAATGCTTTAGACCTTTTCTTTCTTTCTTCTGATGTTTGACTTTGGGTGTAAATGATGTGAGGTTTCTTTTTCTTCTCATCCTTTCACAGAACTCAAATTAACTTTGTTCTTAGAGCAGCAGATATATCTTTTCTGAGATCTGTATGTTTCATACCACTAGTCCCTTTCTCCTGCTTTTTTACCATCAATAAGTACTCTGTTACATTTGCTTCATCCATTTATTCATGATTTTTCACTTCGTGAAAGCAATAAATACCGTCTCCCTTTTATCATTCAGCTCCTAAGTCATTCTGACAGCAGAAATCGCTGTTCCAGTTAGAGCAGGTTCATTAGGTCATCAGAAAGAAGGAGCACCTTTACACCTCCATCCTTACTGCACTAAATGCTGTGGCATCAAACGATCCAGTTCATGAGCTGGTCTAAGCATTCAGCAGAGCTTATAATAACACAGAGAAGTATTCTGTCACAGTGGATGTTGAAATTATTACCTCTCATTTGCAATTCGATAAAACTGTCATTTCTCCTCGCTGTTCTGCTTCTTTTCTACCATATGTTCTCCTTAATATAAGCAGTTGGGCAGCACTTTTGGTATCATTCATCCACCTCATCTCTTGCTTCTGTCACTCACAGTGATGCCTGCTTTCTGCAGCAACAGCCTACTGTTTGCTACCTGTGACTGCTTTTCAGTTCTTGTTTGTTTTTTGTTTTTTGTTTTTTTTTTTGTCTTTGTTTGTTTCTTTGTTTGTTTTTCTCCAAAAAAAAATCCACCAGCAATATGGACTTGTTTCTTCAGCATTATGCTAAAATTTTGTTACTTGTGCTCACTTTGCAGTTGTAGTTGAATGTTACATAAGTAATATGATTAATTAGCACTTGTTACCACTTTACAATTCCTAAGTACTGCACAAACTAGCTAATCAAGCAGTTAGCAAACTAATTAATCAACCAAAAACAACAGTTGCAGGAGTTGTATTCTGCGTTTGTCCTTCTTAAATCCTCTTGTACACTGGTGTGTTATGAGGTCTCTAATCAAGAACATGTCTAAAAATGTTCTCTTGATTAGGTGATTTCTTTAACTTTCTTAAAGAAAATGTAGAAAAATGGTACTTGTGCAGGGAGATACAATAAACCTGATTACAGTGTCAGATCTTTAAAAAGCTTTTTACTTCATCCTATGTTCGTATTCAAATCAACGGCAAAATTGGCAACCAGTGTGAGCAGAGATAAGCCAGCAGTGAACTCCTATGCAAAAGATACCACATTCATGAGTCCATAAGATCATCTTTATGTGTCTTGGCTATTAATACAAAAAAAAAGAAAATATTTTTTATGGTCAGCTTAGCAGTATTGTCAAGATAGTTGCTGTCTCAAATGTACCAGGTCAGTAACTACCAAGGTAATTATTTAAACTTCATTTCTTTCTTTTACAGTGAACAAAACTAGCTCCTTACTAACAAAGGTTTTCTGTAACTTTGTTATAAAAAAAATAATAATTTATAGCTAATAAAGATAAACCTGGAATACTATAATTTTTCATTTTTACATACACGTATCAGGAACTTGCATATGACCACTTTTCATGAATTATCCCAGTGGCACAAGATTATTTTGCAGACTTATGAATCAATACTGTTGACAACATAGTTTGAACTTGTCTGTGTCTTTTGTTCTTAACTTGGTGAGGTGAAAAAATACATGGCTTACTCTGATATAAAAGGAAAAAAACCTCCTTTACTAAAAGGAATGGGTAATTGTGCAGGAAATAACATGTGATCCCTACTGTGCCTTGAATTAAAACAGTTCCATTGGGCGGGAATTCATGCAGCAGTAAAGTTTCTTTATTTTACCAGCCACTGTAGCATGATGGAAAGGTAGAGAATTTTCTATTGATGGCTTTTCTACACACACACGCACCATCATCTAGTATAATATCCAGAGTTCTGTTTGACAAGTTTGAAGGACTGAGATTAAGCACAGCCAATGGAGCAAAAAAACTGAGCAAAGAAGCTGCACATAGTATGTGAAAACCATTACCTAGCCAAACATCTTAACCATGTCATTTTGTAGGGATAGCCTTAATCATACACCAAAATTGATGTTTAGCTTTGGCCTCAAAGGAGACATGGAATAACATGGAACAGATGAAATTAAAAAAAAAAAAAAAAAAAAAAAAAAGACATTTTTTACCAGGAAAGGTGAAGAAAAATAAATATACTTTGAAATATTTTGGTAGACAGGCTTTCTGTTATATTGACTGTCTTACATTATTATAAATGCAACCTTTTATGAAACATTATGACTAGATTATCAAAGTATCCCAATTTGCAGATTTCTAATTGTTCTATGGAAGTAGATTTATTTAATATACAGTGTATTTTCAAACAAATGTGAAACAGAGAATTTCTTCCTGAAACAGCTGGATGCAATTTTTTAATGTATCAAAACTTGTCTGAATGCATCATGTGTACTCCTTAAGCTGAAAACAGATTTTTGGCATTTCAAAGTAAAAAGAATTTCAGTGGTTACAATTTTCCACTATAAAGGAGAAAAGGTGTAGTCCATCACAGGAAATAATACAGAGCAGTCTTGTGTAGTCTATGGTTATATCTTCAGAAGTGTTCAAGCACAGTTATATTGGTGCAATAAATGCCTATTGATATTAAAAATAGATACTAACTTTTTGTATGAAGCTTCAATAATCAAACAGGTTTATATGTTGCACTATATATATATATGTTGCATATATATTATATATAAGCAGTATATGGATAGATTATATTAAATACCTCTTAATATGGCATACATCTTTACTTGCAGCGTAACAATTTAAATTAAATTCAGTATACTGTTCTAAATACTTTTTAGTCGTGTTATTTTGCTGTAACTTTACATTTCCATGTGTAGAAGTTGGATTATGTATTCGCTTCAAAATCTGTGTTGCCTTACTTACTGTCATTTCATTAAATGATTTCTGAAGCCTGTAGTTCCACACACAATTGAATTTCTGGAATTAAAAAAAAAAAAAAAAAAAGTGAAAATTACACCAACATCACAGATGATGTAAGTTACATATTGATAATATGTCAAAAACTAGATTTAATGGAAAGTTTAAAATAATTCTCCCAAATGTCAACTGTCAAATAGATGGGTTTGAATTGATGTGAGTTTGTCAGAGAAAGCAATGTGTAGGACTTCAGACAGAACTTCATAAGATGGACACTTTTAAAATTCATATTCTGGAAGTTGTATTATGAAGCTGCATAGTTTTCATTTTGTACTATGAAAAAAAAAAAAAATACACCATGGTGTTTATTTCCTGTTTTGTGTGTTGTTGTTGGTGGTGGTTGGTTGGTTGTTTTTCTCGTGCCTGTCTTATATTATTTTGAAGAAGAGAGGGCAGAAAACTTAGAGTGGTTTTAAAACACGATAATTCTTTCAGTGCCTCAAGCATATTTCCATTTCCTTATATGCATGTTCCCAGAAGTAAGAGTGACCTGATGTAGTTGTGAGGAATATGGAGACCGGTATAATTTGGTAAAAAGCATTATACATTAGTGAGAATGTCATTTGAGGTACACCAGGTTTTTTTAAATTGGCAGAATTATGTTAGAAGCACTTCTATTATAGATGTTTTAGGCAGAAATTGCATAAAGTGTGAAGCAGTATATGGAAGAAAAAAAATGTACTTGCTCTTTGTAACATTTCATTCGACTCTGCAGGTGCAAGGAGGAGACTGCCATCACATACATGTATGTAGTGTGAATATGTATATGTAGTGTTTATATGTATATAAAAAAATACATAAAATGTTAAGGGGTGACGGACAGGTTGGTCTCCATACATTGTTTCTTAAATTATTTCATATTAAATGACTATGTCCTAAAATTTCTGTCTGTTGCTTCCTTCCTTGGGAGCAAGAAACAGGCTGACTGAGCTTGACTGCTAATGTGTTGTACAAATTTCATGAGGATATTTTATGTATTTTTTCTTCTGCTGCTTATGCCATTAGCACAGTTGCAAATGGGATCCTATTGAAAGTGTGCCACATGCCTAGCTGTTAGGTGTGGACATCTCTTGTACTTTATTGATATTTTTGCATGGCAGTTGGGGTTAGCTGCTCATCCTCTGTATGAACTGTGTGGTGAGAGTTTCACCTTGCAGGAAGTCCTGGTGTCTACCAGCTGTGAAGAAGGCTGTGCAAGGACTTCTCCACACAAGTAATACAGCAACTATTAGGAGTGACCATAACCATTCATGTTGTGTATGGCCTTTCTTTCCTAGGTCTCTCACCTGTTGCTCTCAGATTTTTATCTTTCTCTCATCCCTTTTGGACAGTTGTTAGTTTTCTGCTTTGTATCTATTCCTGTTTAAAATACATAGATACATAGATATCAGTACGAGGGTGTTCTGATACAGAAGAATGTATTTTATTTTTTTTTTTAATTTGCCTCTGTTTTATACATCCTCCTACTTTTGAGCCAAATAACTCACGCACGCATTCTGGAAAATCTCAGAGTAGGACATTCTTGGGTGAACAGCTGTGGAAGCCACTACTCATTGCAAAAGAGTTTTGAAAATATTAAGGCTGTATATAACTAATTCTTTCACTTACACTGAAGAGCAAATTAAAACCATTTACCTCCATCTAGAAGAGATTACAGAACTTCCCACTGACGCTGATGCAGGAACATTTCATAGAGAATATTTTATTCCTCCTGTGAATGGATGTTGAGGGAAAGCCTGTGCTTGGGATTTTTCCTTTGTCATGTACAGACTTATAAATCAGTTTCAAAAACAATTAATATTTATGAGGTTGGGATGAGAATAATACAACTGCTGTGAGACAGTGAAATGTCTGCCATTCATATGCTGCTATATAGTGGTACAAATACATCTCTAAGTTTGAATGAATTAAATTGTATTTAATCCTTTCTCTGTGAGCTTGTAAACAGATAGCAGTGCATATCAGCACTAGCGTACATTACTGGCAAGTGACATGTGCTGTCAGCATAATTTTAGACAAGTTTCATTTCTTGCATAGCATTTATCTGAAGTTATCAGTGATTCAGAATTTTTAAATGTTTATCACTGGTGTGCTAGCTACTGAAATCAGGAGGTTTTCTCAGGATATGAATCATTTCTACTTTGGATGCAGAAACAAGTGGATGCCAGTAGTGATTGTCTATTGACTTCCTAAAGGAGCATAATTAAAATTCACTCTTTGAAGAGCCCTTTAATCGGCATTGATTTTAATCCTTTGTTGTTAAATAGCTGTAGGTTGTCTTCTCTTCAGTTTAGAGTGAAGTATAATCAGAAGAGTGTGTGTGTGTAATTGGTAGCAAATATAACCAGGTTAAATGCAGTAGGATGACAGAAGATAAGAGCAACTTATTGGTAACTCAGTGCTCCAGTTGTCTTGAGGAAGATAAGTAGTTTGCTCTGACTACAGACAAAATCTCGATGCATTATTATTACTGCACATCAGTAGCTGAGCTGTAGACATTGAAGTATTGCATTAATATTTGCTGTGCTTGAATTAGCTGAATTGGCAGTGTACTTAAGTAGGGAGCTGGGCTTTCATATTATTTACTTAATTATATTTGTAATTTACTGTGGCTCAGTACTCAGCATGATTTTTAATTGTCTAAGGGAGACTGTTAATTTTACAAATGAGGTGGAATAAGTGCATGTAATATTGCAGTCTTGGCTTTATAAGAAGAAGGCTGTGTTCTGTGTTCATTTTTAAGCTTTATGGTATTCCCATTACTACCACACTGGTATGGTTCTAATTAAAAATTTAGAAGTTCATTTGCCAGTAGCTATTATGCAGTCCCTGTTTCTTTAATTATTGCTATTTTGCTATAATTTGGGTGGCAAATATATGAGGTTCCTGCCCAGCATTTAAAAATAAAAAATAAAATAAAATAAACAACAACAACAACAAAATGTTGATGCTACTTGCTAGTGCCTTAATATGTAGTAAATTATGCTGTGAAACAGACCTCCACCAAACATCTGAGATTATCTGCCATTTGGTACCCTCACTGAAAAGGTGCACTATATGTAAAGCTCCTTTAAGTACATATTTGTAATGGAACAGATTTAGGCTGTTACAATGAGTTGGTATCCTGATCTTTCTTGTAGAAAAATTGCTAGCAACACTGTCATTCTGTCAGTGTGGATTACTTAATAAAAATAACAGAATTGAAAAAAAAAAAAAAAAAAAAAGGCAACAAAAAAAATCAGGTAAAAAATAAAAAATTGGTTTATCTCCTTTACAGTATATCCTTGTTAATTAAAAATAGTTCATGACAGCAGAAACCTTGGAATATAAAGATCCATCATGTAGGAAAGAAACTAAGTAGCTTACTATGTGATAAAAAGTTGAAGGCCCAAGCTTCATTTTTGCACTGGTATTTAGGTTAACGATAATGGTAGCATTGTAAATTGATATTCTGCACAGAAGTAGTACAGAAATGATTAGAGACTGTTTCCTAGAATTATAGAATCACAGAATCGTTTGCATAAGATTCACAGGGGGTCATCGAGCTGAAGTCCCCTCTCAAGCAGGGCTAGTGTCAAAATTAGATCAAGTTGCTGAGTGTCTTGCTCAAATGAGCTTTCAGGATCTCCCAGGATGGAGATACCACAGCCTTCCTGGATACCTACTCCATGTTAATCTTTGTTGCTGTTCTTCTCTGTCCTTTTCCAGGTGTCTTTCTGACCAAGCCTAGCTAAAACAAGATAGTGGCAGTTAAATTATTATTTGTCACCTAAAACCTGTTTTTAGTCAACCTGCTTTTTGCAAATGTTCTGGTCTACAACGGCTAGGTAAATGAGTCACTGTTGTGGGCTGAAATTGAACCAGAAACTCAGGGTTTTAAGATAAGTCTGATTCCTGCTATGGTGGTGACTGCATTCTTTAAATTTCAGGCCAATCCTGAGTTGAGTGAAAAGTCAATTCATTATGTCCCCTTATTAAAAATAAATAAATAAATAAAAAGTCAGCACTGATCAGATAGCCTACAGTTTGAACTTCTGCACTTCTGTTAAACATCAGTATGCATATATGAAGGGCATGTCCTGCCTTCAGACTAACCTGGTCTCCTATGACAAGATCCACTTAGCAGATGAGGTAATGGCCATAGATATTTTCTACCTGAATTTTACTAAAAGTTTTAGTAGTTTCCAACAAAATTCTCCTGAAGAACCTGGCTGCACATGGATTGGACATATATACAGTTCTCAGTGAAGAAATGACTGTATGTCTAGGCTTAAAAAGTCATAGTGAATAGAGTTCAATCCAGTTGGGGGCTAGTCACCTGTTGTGTCCCCCAGGGCTCCATTTTGGGGCCAGTTTTGTTTACCTTTTTTATCAGTAATCTGGATGAGGGGATTGAGTGCAGCCTCTATAACTTTGCAGATGATTTCAAGTTAGGCAGCAGTTTTGATCTACTTGAAGGTAGGAAGGCACAGCAGAGGGATCTGTACAGGCTGGATTGATAGGTTGAGTCTCATCACAGCATTCACAGGCTAAGTGCCAGGTGCTGCACTTGGGTCATAACAATCCCATGCAACAGTATATATATATACTGTGTGGTACGCAGTACTTGAGGTGAGGCTGCACCAGCGCAGAGTAGAGGTGGGACAATCACCTCCCTTGACCAACTAACAATGCCGTGCTTGATGCATCCCAGGATACGGCTGACCCTCCTGGCTGCCAGGGCACACTGCTGGCTCACATTCAACTTGCTGTCAACCACAACCCCCAGATCCCTCTCTGTGGGGCTGCTCTCCAGCATCTCGTTGCCCAGTCTGTATGTAAAGCCAGGGTTACCTCACCCCAGGTGCAGGACCCAACACTTGCTAAACTTCATGCGGTTGGTGATCGCCCAGCTCTCCAATCTGTCCAGGTCTCTCTGCAAGGCCTTTCCACCCTCATCCGAGTTCACAACTCCTCCAAGTTTGGTGTCATTGGCAAATTTTCTCAGAATACCTTCCTAGTCCTACATTCAAATCATTTATAAAAACATTGAAGGGGACTTTGGCCTAAAATGTAGCCTTGAGGGACCCCACAAGTGACCATCTGCCAGCCAGTTGTGGCCCCGTTTACCACTACCCTTTGAGCCCAGCCCGTCAGCTCACCCATCATATGATGTTTTTGTTAAGTTGCATGCTGGACATTTTGTCCAGTAGGATCCTGTGAGAAACTATGTCAAAAGCCTTGCTGAAGTCCAAAAAGATTACATCACCTGGTTTCCCTTGATTGACTAGACGGATGATCTTATCATAAAAAGAAATCAAATTTATTAGGCAGAATCTACCCCTCATTAACCCATGTTGTCTGGGACCAATGACCGCATTGTCCCCCAGGTGCACTTCAATAACTTCAAGAATCATCTTCTTCATAATTTTACCAGGCACTGATGTGAGACTGACAGGCCTGTAATTGCTAGGGTCTACTTTCTTACCCTTCTTGAAAATTGGCACAACGTTTGCCAGCTTCCAGTCTACTGGGGCCTCTCCAGATTCACAATATCATTGAAAAATAATTGAGAGAGGGCCCACGATGGCATCAGTCAGCTCTTTAAGCACCCTGGGATGAACCCCTTCCAGATCCATGGACTTGTATGGATCCAGACAGAGCAGCAAATTTCACACACGTTTAGGGTAGGTTGGGAGTTTATCATTCCCACCATCATGGTCTTCCAGCTCAGGGCACCCTGGGTCCTGAACCCCATCATCAGTGTTGAAGACAGAGGTGAAGAAGGCATTAAATGTCTCTGCTTTGCCTATGTCATTTCATGTGAGGAGTCCTTTCCCATCAAGTAGCAAACCTATTTTTTCTTTGGTCCTCCTTTTTCTGTTCACATATCTAAAAAAAGTCTTTTTTATTGTCTCCCACAGACATGGCCAGCTTCAACTCTAGTTGGGCTTTGGCCACACAAATTTTCTCCCTACAAAAACGAACAGCATACCTGTATTCCTTCCTCATCACCTGACCCTTCTTCCAGCAGTCATACGCTTCCTTTTTTTGCCTAAGCTCCAGTAGAAGATCCCTGGTCAGCCAGGCTGGCCTTCTTCCCTGCCTGCCTGACTTCTGATATTTTGGAATTGCCTGATCTTGTGCTTTTAGGAGGCAGTGCTTAAAGACTGACCAGCACCGATGGACGCCAATGCCTTCAAAAGCAGTTTCCCAGGGAACCTTGCCGAATAGTTCCCTGAGCAGCCTGAACAGTCTTACCTTACTTGTTTGTCCCTTGTGCAGGCGTCACTCTGTACCTTCCATCATCTTGCTCTTCTGTGCAACTTTTCTGATTTATTTTTGATTTAAAAAGAAAGCAATTGGGAACATGGGTAGGGAAGACTAGCATGCATGAGCTTACACAAATAAGAAGGATCAATAGCAAGTGAGATGAAGAATTCAGCAGTTTTAAACTATTAAAGCAATATTGATTAAACTTGGGCTGTAGACTTGGATAGTGCCACATGTAGTACAGAAATAAAGTAATCCATGACCATGTCTGAAAACTGTATCATATATTTAGAATACATGTATATTTGCAGAAACTTCTTACATTTTGCCCCTTCTTTTACAGGTTAGGCAGCAGCTTACAGTATGGATAACACCTGTGTAATGCAGGTGATTCCTTTACATTTCTTGGCTTCATTCTTTCTATCAACACTAAACATATATGGCAAGTTAAAATTTCACTTAACCCAAGAGAATGTTGTCAGACAAGAAAAATCCATTTGATCCAGTTTCATCAAGATTCTCAAGCAAAAACCTTCAAACACAGGAGTTTCAATGGGTTCAGAGGAGTCCTTACAACAGAAGGCACTGCATAAACACCTGACTGATTTGATTCTTTAGAGGTCTATCTTAGAAAGCTCCCTTAGGGGACCTTTTATGGAAAAATCAATCCAGTTTATTTGTTACAATTAAATATACTCTGTCAATTTTATACTCTCAAGGAAAATCTAAAATAGTTATGATGTAGTCAATAACATAGTCAAATTAAAGCCCTCTCCCAAAAGATATTCTGTCAACTGGAAATCAGTGTATTTCTGAAGTGATTTAAAAGTAACTTCTGGTTATCTACCTCTCTTTTTATACCACTGCCACGCTTTCTGCTTTTACCATCACATTTTCCTGCTTTAAACATATTTTTCTTCCCCTTCTAACATGCAAACCTGCACAGCATAGAAAGAAAAACGGCTTAAAGGCAGACTTGCCAGAGATAACTAGAAAGTTTTCTTAGCGATATGGTTTAGTGGAGGACGTGTTAGTGTTAGGTCAGAGGTTGAACTCAATGATCTTGAGGTCTCTTCCAACCTAGACAATTCTGTGATTCTGTGATTCTGTGAAAGTTAGCTTTAGAATTATAAAGAAACGTACAGAAAATGGTTATATATCTCAAGGTATTGGCTTCCCCCAAAGCCAGTTATGTAGAATGTGTTATCATTGATGGAACGTGTTTCTATTCAGACGTAAATTTCAGAGATACTGAACAGGCATCAGGAATTAGTTCATCTTGGAAATGGGTGTTATGGTAAATAAAAGCAGCAAAAAAGCAGCAAAAGCCAGGTTGCAGCCTTCATCATCATTTACTGCTTTTGAGATTAATATATCCCTAGGAATAAACCTATCTTTTGTATAGAGGTTGCTTATCCTGTCCTCTTAGTGATTATTTGGAAAACCTTCAATTAAAGCTTGATGTTTTTCTATGGTGTGCATCCCTGGGCAACCTGATCTAGTGGGTCCATCCTTGTCCATGGGAGGGGGGTTGGAACAAGATGATCTTTAAAATCACTTCCAACCCAAACCACTCTTTGATTCTATGATTTCACATGAGTTAACTTAAGAAAACTTTCTGGACTGTGGGAAGTGGGATATCACAGTTTCTGATCAGGTTGATCTTTTCTGGCTTTATAATATTTGAGTTTATAATATTTGCAGGTTATTTTTACTCTGAAAATTTTTACTTGTTTTTCTAGCAAGCAGTGTGCAGTGGTGAGCTTTGGTCTGTGTACAGACCAAATTGAATTGTGTTTACAGATGTTTTGAATGAGCATCAAGAGCATCAAGAGTGTAAAATAACTAGTAGCTTTTGATATGTTGAATAAGTTGTTGTATTCATCACATTTCAGCATAGTCGTGTCAATGCCACACTTAGTAATGCATTTTTTCTCCTTTTCTCTCTTTTATTTTACTTTTACTTTTTTTTTTTTTTTTTTTACTTTTATTTTACTTTTACTAAGATTGGTGCTTTTCACTGCATTTACAAGAAAAGTTGTTTGTGCTTATTCTGCCTTGTACTTATGAATTGTTCACATGAAAGAAAGAAAGAAAGAAAGAAAGAAAGAGAGAAAGAGAGAAAGAAAGAAAAAGAGAAAGAGAGAAAGAGAGAAAGGAGCAGAAGAAACGAACAAACAGAAAATAATAAGATAGGTAGACCCTAAAGGAATGAGAAAATTTGGAATAGTGATATGACTCATAAAACTCAAATACAAAGCACAGAGGAAAGCCATTTATTTCTGTTAGTCTCAATGAGTAGTACTGGAGAACTAAGAAGGGAAAGATACTTATATCAATTTCCTTACCAAAGAAAGAAAATGGCTTGGAAATAAATATTCTCTATTTATATAATTTAAAATAGTAATATATTTTTAAGTGCAGTGACTTACCGTTACAGTTTTGTCAGCCACCCATAGGATGCTTGCAGGGCAGTACCATGTATACAGCTGCAGCCTGCTGATTGTTTGGTCACCATTCTCTGTTGCTTTTCCAGACAGAGGCAATAGGATTCCTTGGTGCTTTTGTAGCATAAGAAAAGTCTGTAGAAGGAAGAGGTCAGGGGAGAAGCATGCTTACAGAAAGTCACATTTTCTGGGGCAAACACATGTAACTAGACTTGTCTGTTTCTGTGGAAGAGTCAACAAAGTGTTCAAAGTGCAAGGAAAGCAAAATGTGAGGTGGCACCACAAATGCAGCATTATACATTATAAATATTCCTTTTTTTGTGTGCTTTTTGTGTTGCAAGGAGGGTTGGTACCATGTAAAAATTTTGCCACGGAGCACTGATATAAAAGCCTTTCAGCACTGCTGTGATTTTTAATGAATATGTAGCTGCTTGCCATGTTAACAATTTTATCTTGTTTCAGGCTAGTAGTTTTAACTGCTGCACTTTGATTATATTTCAGAACAGTCAAGCATCAAATATTGAAACTGACATCTGAATTAAAGAGTGTGCAAAAAATCTCTTCCCTCTTTAACTATTGAAACAAACTAAAATGGAAAACTGACTAAAAGAGGTGAGTCCTTTCTTCTTACTCTCTGATCGTTCTCCTTGATCTGTCTCTGCATCTCTTTTATTCATTTTTCTCCAGATTTTCTTGCAACAGACAGGAAGCCAAATGACTGCAAATTATGAACTGCTTTAATGGACATGAAGGCAGACTGATAGTTTGCTATTTTCGCTTAGAAAAGTATATAAGTGATAGCCCATCTTTGTACTTATTCCTTCATGTTGCACACAGTGTTAATATCAAATGCCTGAATGTTGCGGTACTTTTGTGAACTATTTTCATGAGTCTGACATGAACAGAAAAATTGAACATATAGACTTGAAGGCTGAGTAGAGCCCAATAGGGCTAGATGTATGAGCTGTTGAGTGAGTTTAGAGAGTATGAGAGAGGGGATTGATTTGGCCTGGAGGAGTATAAGGAAAGAGCATTTATGGGGAACTGAAGCATCTCGGAAGAAACACAACCTAGGGAAACTTTTTTTTTTTTTTTTTTTTTTTTTTTTTTTTTTTTTTAACACTAAAACCTGCAGCAGAACTGGACCTTACTGACCCGGTAGACATATTGAAGCTAAGCAGACTGCCAGCAACTCTAGCTTCTTGGGCACCTACTGAATAGTAGCAAAGTAGTGAAATATAGTAAGCAATAGCTGTTTCACAAAACTAACTAAATGAAGATAAAGTGAAATCAACTGCTCTATATCCTGTTTCTCTATTACCATACAACAAACTTTAACATAGATACACTAGAAGCAAAGAGAGTATTTTAATTTCTATTTCTTTTTAAACTGATAGTCATACTACTTATAATTTAGTATAACTATAAAAGTAACTCTTATAACTCTGCTATTTTCATCTATTTATAATTTAGTATTAAGGAATTTAATGTACTAATATTATTATGCATATTTAATTATAAATATGTTATGGGTAAAACAGGATTAGTTAGGTATAATACTGTACCTGAACTTGTAAATTTCCCTAAATGGACAGTAAATTTAAGTAATTGAATGTAACATTTTACATCTCTGGAACATCTTTTGTGTCACTCAGGAGTCATCTTTAGTCATTGTTTTGTATTTGATTAACACATTTCAACAAACACTTCACTTTAAAATAACTTTTCTTTTTTTGTTTTACAATTAATGCATTGTATAATTACCCAGTAGTAACAATTACATTGTATTTTAGTAAATTTGCTATAAAAGAAGAAAATACTGATGTTACTGCAGCATTTCCAATGCCATAGCACTGTAACCTTGATGATTTATTATACATAATATATATGTGTATATATGATTCTATGTTATATACATCATATAAGTACTTCTGTGATGCAAGTATGTATTTCTAATGTCTATATATGTTAGAAAACATAACACATATTCTCTGCAGAACAGGATCTGGAACTAGCAGGCATTTTCTGCCTATTTAAACTAATTAGGTCAGTTGACCTAACTTTGCCTCAGTTTGGCCTTTGGTAAAAACATAGAACTTAATTCAACTGATGCTATAATGTCAGCAATTATGTGATTTTCTCAAAGAAAAGTTGTATTTTTAGCTTAGGAATTTGTTTGTTTGTTTTTCTGGAATAATTAATTTCTTTATTACTTACATGTATTTATATAAATTACTGTACATTATTTAAAAAAAAAAATCCCCTCAGTTCCTTGTGGTTTGAACAAAACAATATCCTACATTCCCAGTGTTCAGTGTTTCTTACAACTCTGCTTGACTGACTTTGGCTGTTACGTGTGCCATAATTTGGATATCTTTCTTTTCTAAGGGCCAGGGAAGTTAAAAATGATGCAGTAAAAACATTATTAAGGCTATAGGGTCATCTTTGTGAATATTAGGAAATGCGAGATTACAGGTTGTCGGTTCACACAGACCATGACAGTTGCTTTCTAACAGCATTTTTTTCCCATAGTTTTACTTGAAGTTCACCTGAGTATTGGTAGTTTCTGTTTTTACTGATTAAGAACTCATGATTTACTCCTATTGATTTACTCCTTATATAGGCATTTTATAGAGCCCATTTATTCAGTTGATTGACCAAATTTTGGACTGAGTACTTAAGATCTAACAGTATAAGTATAATCTTTGGTGTTTGAGAATAAAGAATGAAGAATGAAAGAAGCCAGGGACAAAAATACCTGGATCGTGTTGGACTGGTGTGAGGGAATATTAATAGCATTCCTTCAGCTTAGTAGAAAGTTTTGTGCAACCTTTGTTGCACATACACACATACATGCATCCATGCACGCTCTTACTATAGAGCAACCCTCTGATTACTTGCAAGAAGCAAAACACCACCACTTGGAGGGTAGAACAGAGATTTTCTCAGTGAGTATTTGCAGAAGATGTGACATTAAAAATTGTTTCAATATAGAAGAATATATGGGACAATACAGTTGGAAGAGAATACAAACAAGTGGTTTTTATTGTAAATGTATTGAGATGTTGGAGAATTAATTGCTTGTTATTAAAAATGGAAAGCTGAGGGAAATACTGGAGAATATAGTAATATGAGTGTGACCAAAACACTATTAGAACTTTAAAATATATAACATTCATATAAAATAATTAAAATAATATCTGAATGGACAAAATTAGAGAAACTAAGTAGTCTCATGGAGGAATACATGCTTTTCAAGGAAAGCACCCATTTTTTTGAGTTCCCCATCAGTTTTTTACCTTTACCTGAGAGGAGCCTTATTGCTTGGGGCAAAAAGGATGTAAAGTAAGGACATAACAAATCTCTTAAAAAGGGAATATGAAATAAAGCATTAAGTCATTGAAGAAACTATTTTGACTATTTTGACACATTCATTAGAAAGAACAATATATCATTGATGTACTTTATTGTGAATTTGTTAAAAGGAGGTGCAGAAGGGAATTAAATATGTCATTAAATGGCAATATGTTTATCAGCAGGGAGAAGGTGATTAAGCTTTGAAAAACCTAGATGAGAATCTCTATGAAATGTGTTAGGGATGCAAAAGAAAATTTAATAAGACTAAATAAAAGGAATATAATTGATCCTCTTCAGAGCAAAATTATGAAAGATGTAAATCTTAAGATCTTCCTGTCTCACTGAAAGGTAAGGTATTGGATGCATGATATTAATCATGCAGTAGTTTCAGAGATATAGAGTTTATAGAGATAACCTTCCAAGGAAGAATATGTGCACAATGAGAGACATCTGATGAAATGATTAAGATTCTGGATTTTTTGCTTTATGAAACAAAGTAGTTACACAGTCAGCCTTAGCCTTCATAAAAAAGTACTGTTATCAAATTAGTTGTAAAGAGCCAAATGCATTTTTGCACCCAGAGGCAAGTTAGAAGTCCAGGGAATGTCCATAATCTTTGGGATGAGGTGGATACTGAGACTGCACCTGGACACTCCTTAGATTTGAAGGCTGAAAAGACAACAATGATGCCCTTACAGAAAAATCATGATCCTTTATTAAGCATGAGGGAAAACTGGGTGAGAAAATATTTTAAAATGTCAGATAAAGCAGTGCTGAGATATAGGGTAAAATGTTGCGTCAAGTTTCATTTCTATTGATAAGTAAAGAAACAATAATTAATGACTATGTACTATATACATTTTGAATAATATAATCTTTAATATAAATTATGTCAAGGTGCAAAACCAGAATCTTTTATTTCAAATGTGAGAAAAGTATTGGGTTGATAAATGTGGTGGAACAGGCTAAGGAAAGGACAAAGAAAGTAACTTCAAGGCAACATTGCTTTCTTCTCAGACCACCCCAATACCTTGATGAGTATGAGATCATAGAAGACGTTAAAAATAACTAGATAGGGAAGGAAGTGAGGTAAAATCTTTAACCATCTCCTCCTTTGTTATTTTTCACACATTTTCTTATTTTATGTTAATCCTATGGAATGTTAAACAGCCCTTTAACTTTAAAATGCCTTTCCTTGTGACTATCTATTCTTAGAGTAAAATACACTGCCTCAACAGACCTGTTTGTGAGTGCACGATTGTTGGCTGGCAGCCCTGAGACCAAGGGACATTAGAGTTAGGTGACAATATTGTTGAAAGAAAAGGTCATAGCTCAGGAAATGCAAGAGATTTTCAACTTACTTATGTTCTTCTATACTCTCTTAGGCATCTACTTCCACAGTTGTTTATGGCAATAGCTTGATGGGTGCTTAAATTCACCCAGCATGACTTTTTTTGTAAGTGCACACCATTGGAATTGGAAGCCTGTAAGAAGCTTGCATGGTGAATCAAAAGTAATAACACCATTAACTCTGAGAAAGGGAGCATTCATTGTATTCTTATCGTTCTCTTCCAGTACAAGTTTCAAATTGAGCACAGTAGGAAATCCTATTTACTCCCATGGTATAAAATCATATCTCTGAAATGATTCACCTGTGTTAGAAACAAACTGCTCTACAGAACTGCCACTGTTTTTAGACTACTGATTGGGGGAGAGATGTCTTTCTTACGTTTGCATAAGCAGGCATGCTACTTCCTAATGGTTTGATGGAATCAGCCTCCACATGTATCCTCACACTGGAAAGACCACAGGCAGCACTGACTAATCTGTCCTTATGTGATCTGAATTTTTATTTTTCTATGATCCTAACAGCTAAAGCAATAACATCAGCAAAAATCTGATTCAGATAATCTTTTAGATTCAGTGTTGCAGGCATGTAACTTGCACTATGCAAAATGGAAAGAGAGATTTGTCCTTACTGAATAGTGAGAATCTGACCAAAGCATATAAGTAACCTCTTCCAACTCATTGGGTAGTACAAAACAACGTTGTTCTGAAAGACTTATTTTGTTCTGAAAGACTTATTTTATAAAAAACTCTCTCTTTGTCATTGTCGTGGTTCTGCTCGAGTGGGCAGCCGAGCTCCACCACAGCCGCTCTCTCACTCCCCCTCCTCAAAGAGGAATGGGGAGAAAATATGTGAAAAGGGCTCAAGGATTGAGATAAGGACAAGAAAATCACGCAATAATTATTGTAACGGGCAAAACAGACTCGGCATAAGGAGATAGTAAGATTTATTGCCTACAACTAACAAGCGAGAGAAGTGAGAAAACAAAGGAAAAAAAAAAAACAAAAACACCTTCCCCCCCCATCCACCCTCTTCCACCTCCTCCCCCCGAGCGGCGCAGGGGAACGGGGAATGGGGGTTATGGTCAGTCTACAGCACTTCTTCTCTGCCGCTCCTTCTCGGTCACTCTTGTCCCCTGTGCTGTGGGGTCCCACCCACGGGATGCAGTCCCTGATGAACTGATCCAGCGTGGGCTTCCCACAGGCAGCAGCTCTTCCAGAACTGCTCCAGATATGGGTCCGTACCACGGGGTCCATCCCTCAGGAGAAAACTGCTCCAACCTGGCTCCCCTACGGGCAGCAGCTCCTGCCGGGTCACCTGCTCCTGCGTGGGCTCCTCTCCACGGGCTACAGGTCCGGCCCGGAATCTGCTCCGGCAGGGGTCTTCCACAGGCGGCAGCCTCCGTTGGTGCAGGGCCACCTGCTCCACCGTGGTCTCCTCCACAGGCTGCAGCGTGGAACCCTGCTCCACCGTGGTACTCCATGGGCTGCAGGGGGACATCCTGCTTCACCATGGTCCTCACCACAGGCCGCAGGGGACTTCTGCTCCGGCGCCTGGAGCACCTCTCCCCCTCCTTCTACACTGACCTTGGTGCAAGGCTGTTCTCTCACTCCCTTGACTCTCCCGGCTGCTGTGTGGCGCAGCGTTTTTTCCCTGTCTTAAATATGCTCTCACAGAGGCGCAAAACAACATCGCTTATTGGCTCGGATCTGGAAAACAATGGGGCCCTTCCCAAACATGGGGCAGCTTCTAGATCTTTCTCACAGAAACCACCCCTATGGCTCCCTGCTACCAAAACCTTGCCACGTAAACCCACTACAGTCATGTGGTTATTATTTTAAACAGTCTCTGCATTCAGTATTCTTTCTATCATATAGATTCTACTCATCTTTTGTTACCCTTTTCTGCCAGCTCTTTTACCTTCTTTTTAGGTACTGCAGGCACACTTTTAAAACTGACTAACAATATGGGAAAGGGCAAGATAGCAGTGGGTCATGGTAAGGACAGCACAAAAAATTGTTGTGTTTAGGACTTGAATGCTCAAGACACCACAATCATGGCTGGCTGAGGTGACTAGGTTCTCAAGATCAAATGGAAAAAAAATATATATATATATTCTTAACAAAGTATCCTTCATCAAGAAAAAAAAAAAAAAAAAAAAAAAAAAAAAGTGTAATCATGTATTTCTCAATTGACTGCTTTTAAAGCATGAATTTACTAAGCACATATTTCTGAATTTTCTTCACTCTAAAAGCATGAATTTACTGAGCAGTTTTTTACAAATATTCATCATACTGGATTTATTTTAAAAGAGATAAGAAATATTTCAGTTTTATAAAATCAAAACAATTAAATTTGCACTTAGCTGTTAAGAACTGGCTAGGAACTTACAACTAAAATTCAGATCTTACTAATCCTGGAATAAAAGGATAATTTCAAGGTGTGGAAGATAATAAGAAATCACCAAAATCATAGAATCATATAATGGTTTGGATAGGAAGATCATGTAATTTTAACCTCCCTGCCATGGACATGGGCATGGACATGGACATGGGCATGGACAACTTCCACTGGACCAGGTTGCTCAAAGCCCCATGCAACCTGGTCTTGAACACCTTCAGAGATGGGGCATCCACAGCTTCTCTGGGCAACCTGTTCCAGTGCCTCACCACCCTCTGAGTAAAGAATGTCTTCCTAACATCCAATATAAATACCTTTTAGTTTAAAGACATTACAAGTAAAGTCCGGAAATAGTTCAAAGGTTGGTGAAGTGTTAAGGAGAAGGGTGAGTTACTTAAATATTCTGGGTGAATTTGTATGTTAAAATATCCTGTGTGTCCTATATTAATACAGACAAATATAGTGGATAAGAATTAGGCAGTAAAAGAACAAGGAATTAAACACAGGGGTATGATACTATAAATCAAAATTCTGAAAATATTTTTGAGGGTGTGATGTTTTACTATCTGTAATATAATTCTACAGGTGACAGGATAATGCACTGCTTGGACTTTCAAATATGAGAACAAGTGGCCCAATTGTGGCTACTCCAGGACCAACTTCATTAAGGTACTAATGTTTGAAAAAGTTGTTGAAAACTGGAGAGACTTTGGTAGAAGCCGTTAGTTTGTTGTAGGGCTTGATTGCCAAGATAAGACTAAAAGGATACAGCCTATTAGGTTCAGTGGAGGGGGAGTCAGAAAATTATTTCACTGTGGAAGACAGCAAACCACTGAACTTGTAGAAATTGCAAACAATGACAAAAAAAGAGCTCCAGTATGTGAAAGTTATACCTGGAAAAGGAAGCAAAGTGTGTATCTTTAGACAGAAGTAAATAAACTTTGGAAGAATTTACCAGTTGTCCAGCGCTGTGGATCCTTGTAACTTAAGAGGTTTAATCTGGAATTCGGTCTAGGATTCCTGAAGCAGTTTGGGGAAATAGATTAAACATCCTTGAGATTTACTTATTAAATTTACGAGATATATATTGGGTTCCTCTGAAAATTTTAGAAACACAGCAAAGCTAAAAGCAGTGCTCCCTTTTTCAGTCACAAATTATGGAACTTGATCAAAGGTGTTGTGGAGTGGTGTGAAATGTTCTGTGACACTTTGCAAAGAGAGTTAGACTGCATTGTCATAATGGCATCTTCTGCTTACAGACTTAGCGTATTTTGTAGGTAAGAATAGCTAAAAACCACTTTGACCTAATAGGAACCTACTGAGATTGCTGTTAATGTAGTTTCAAAGTGTTTTCTTGCACTCCATCTGTGCTATTTCACTTCCATTCTTCATTTGCTGGTAGGGAAAATATTGAAAGATGAGGTCTGTGTACACTGAGAGCATCTAGCAGCTTAGTAACTGCTTTGTTTCTCTTAGACCTTCAGTACTTGCTTTTTACCAAAGCATAAATTGTCTTTTGAGGATCTCCCCTGGGATCCGAGTGTGTTAACCACAGAAGGTCCTGAAATATGACAAGATAGGCATATTAACTAAACATCTCTTGGTTTTCTGTTATATTGCCTATAGAAATAATTCATTTCAGACTACTGTGTACCACCAGAAAAACTGATCTTAAATCGGTGAGTCTGCATGACTTAATTTTACCTTGAATTACATTGAATTAGCAGTTACATAGACACGTTGAACATCCAGTCATGCACCAGTACAAGCAGTAATTTCACTGTCACTGGACATTGCAACCGATACTGTAGAAATGATCTTTGTTTTTTACACCTCACTGGGTTCAGTAGGCCTAAGAACCACCAATCCTAGAAATTTCAGTGACAAACCTGTAAACAGTACAAGTACCATTTGAAAGGCAATTTCCTACTATTATTCTATCAGATACAGAGATATGTATCTGAAATAGGATGGTCGTGGAGGACAAAGCAGAGATCAACTATGGATGAGGAAAATCAATGTATCTCTTGAATCAGAGTTGGATTCTGTCCTGAACTTGGTTTATTCACAAAGCTGAGTTTTGCGAGGCTCTAGAAATACAAATTCTGCCTGATACTCTAAGTGTAGCAACAGCCTAGAACATTGTGGTGTTATTGTGTTTTTGTTTTGTTTTCATTATAGTTTTTGCAAGAATGCACAAATTAACAACCTGGAAGCAATTTATGTAGAAAATTAAAAGTCTGCTTGTTTACACTTAATGAATTTACAACTTCTGTGTCCTCCTATTAATAAACAGTTTTTAAAACTTACTTTTTATTGTATAAGGAAACAGGCTTATATCAGCCCAATGTTAAAATCTCAAGGTATAAATAGTTATATTTGTATATAAAAGTGAATGTAGTTGAATATAAAGTATCAAGAAAATTTAATGGTTGAATATATATTTTTGAAATCTGTTTATCCAAGATATCAGTGTGACAAACAACATATGGTATTAGGTTATTGGGGCTGTACAAGTATATATGTCATGTGTCATTTTTATGTATCATTATCAGAATAAAAATTATGTTGATGTGATTGCTGCATTTCTTCGTTATTCTGTAGATCTTCCACATGGAAGTCCAGTCCATGTCAAGTCCGACAAGGAGATGCAGCAACGTGTATTTCATACAAGTTATTGATGATAACTGCTGTGTGTTTTCTTTGCATGGCTATTGAGGTGTCCTAATGTTGGAAAAAGAATCAAATTTAAGCTAATTCCAGAAGATATTAGGCTTTCAATATAAAGACCTTTGTGCCTGACATTCAAGTTGAAGATGCCCAGTGTTCAAGTAGTCAGTTGTTTTACATTCTTGACCAAGAGGATGAAAGCCCAGATGTTAGCAACATAGGATTTGACATTTCTGTAAGTGAGCAAGGCCAAAAGATAATATATATCCTTGTTAACTTCAATAACCTTATAATGCAACTATTCAAATGATATACTTTACTTTGCTCCCTTTCCTCATATAAGTGTCTTGCTTTTCTGTAAGGCTGTTGTGATTTTCACTTCAGAGAACTGCCTGAAGATACCCTCTGGTCTGTAGCAACTGAAAAGGGTGCACTGCTTCCCAATGGCTTTGATAAAATTAGGGTTTAGACACAGTAAAAATAAAAATGTGCTGCTTTATGATAAAGTTCACTCTTTGGTTTGGCTAAACGAGCCTGATTTGAGTCTGAGTTTGCACGGTATTAGTCATGTAATTATTAAATGGCATTACACTACATTATATGAACATGCTTATTTATGCATATATGTGTATCTAGTTTCATAAAGCGTTTTGTAAAAATAAAAAATAAATGTAATTCTCTCTGTCTCTCTATTCAATTTGAAAATGTAACTCAAAAAGTGCTTTCAAGCAGATGAGAGAACCTAGCTGTCCCAGGAGGTACAAATTGGACTGATTAGGTCAAAACATATTTTCTTTAATATGTGATGTGGAATTTTCCCATAAGGTAAATAATACAGGGCAGGACTGAAGCAAGTCAGTATGACATCAAGAAGGGAATAGCACCAGTGGGTTGAAATGTGATTTTAGGTAACAGTAGACTTGCTTAGATTTAAGATCAAGAGCAATTTAATAGGAGAGATTCATCTAAGTGATTTTGTAGGGGATACAACAATTTTAATTCAATAGAAATAAGAGGGATATGACAGTAAAACCAACAAGATGCTAGTGAACTTTTGTAGGATTTTTTTTTTTTTTTTTTTTAGGGGGAGGAGGGGGTGGGGGGAAGTTGTAACAAGGATGAACTTTGTCCTAAAGCAAAATTTCTGATGTAGTTTTGACTCTGTGATACTTGGTGACACCAGTCAGATTTCTTAAAGTATCATGAAAAGAGTTAGTGTCTTAGAGCAACAATAAGCAAAGAAGCAGAGGCTGTAGGAAAAGCCTGACAGAACCGGACATAGCATGGAATAATTTTCGAAAATACCAGCTGTGATGGAGCATCTGGTATAAGGTTAGACAAATTAATATCTTGAGACTGTTTGGGTAATTAATTAATCTCTTGTTGGGATATCAATAGCCTGAGTTTCTAAGAAAACAGAAAATAATTGTTGTATCCTGATATCCTTGTAGTACAAGAATTTATTTGTCTTGCACTACCTGACTGCCTAACCCTTCAGCATGGTGGGTTTTATATTTTCTATTACTAATCTCTGTTGTACATGATATTATGGTAAGATGGAATGCTTGTAGCACATCCTCTCTGAGTAATTGGTTAGCTGCCAGGGGAAAAGGAAAAATCAATAATACCAATAATTTTTTAGGTCTTAATATCTAAAGCAATTGTTTTTTACAAATAGCTCTTGTTGTATGTGTAAATCTGTATGGCTATTTGGTTTTGATTTTATTTATTTTCTCAGTGCTTTCCTCATACTCAAACAAATTAATCATAATGAACTAAAGAAAAATCTTTTTCTTCCTCTTTCAAAAATGTGAGGTTAATTACTTTCTGAAAACACATACCTGCCATGAATCAAATTATCTGGTTTCAGCTTAGATTAGATACTTGATTTGCAATTAAAAAACAAATGATAAAACACATTAAGAATGACAAATGTAGTTTATTGGCTCAGTAGATCGTTACCTTCCAGTATTACAGATGTTCTGTCTCGCATGCAGTTCAATTTTATTTACTAATTGTATGTAAAATATCGTTATATTGTGATTCTTCATAACAGTGTTGATACTTCATCTGAGATACTTCTTGGTTAGAATGATTGAAAAGGATTGGTGTAAAAATGAGTATTTGTTACTGATAGTTTGTACAGCTTTAAAACACATTGGACTGAGCTCCTTTCTTGCATATTTGAGAAACAAAAACCTGTTTATTTTCTGTGAGGAAATCTTGAATACATTACTTTTTATAGAGATGTGATAAAGTGGTGTTTTTCTTTCAACTTGAAAAAAAAGAAATGCCTGTCATAGAGGGTTACACCTCTGTGCAAAAGGAGGGAAAATCTGACTTTAAAATATTACTTTTGGTTATCTTTCAACATGCATAACATTAGCTTAAGATCTTATTCATAGCTACAGCATTACTAAAACAAAGGAAGATGTGTGAGGCAAAAAAGCTATTTTGTCTTTTCCAGGAAAATAAAATGCAGATTTGTGGCATTTTTCAAACTTGAATTATTTATATGTCAAACATCACCCTGACAAATCCTGATTAAACATATGTGAATTTTCTTTATCTCTTCAAAAGTTTGTCCTTCAGTTTTTAGTAATTCTCCTGACCCACCAAAATCTATGGAAGCTGAGACCTTTATATCCCAGTCTGAATATTGTTCAGATCCCAAAATCTCTCTGGCTATATTGAGTATAGATATATTTCTTTTTTAATCTTAACTCTTGATATCTAGGAAAAGACATTCTTTCAGTGCAGAACTTATTTAATTTGTTAATTATCCTTTTCTGTTCTATTCATCATGACAGTATCTGATATCCTGACACACGTTAATCATATTCCTCTATGCTCATTCCTCTAGCATGAGCTCTAGAGGAAGTACTGGCAAAGAGCTGAGATGATGTGGTTGATTTTTAAAAAGATGAATCCAGCTAGAAGACTTCTAAACTAGTTACTTAATAACTGCCTTTTTGTACAGCAGACAAAAAGAGAAGAACATTTAGATAAGCCCAGAAGTTATTTCTAGTTGTCTGTGGCTTTCTAATGAGTTATGGTACATCACTTTGTCATCCTCACATGCATGAATGAATAAAGAAATAAAACAGCACAAGAAACCACCAGAATTTAGTCTAGCTCCATTACAGAAATGTCTTTCACCCTTTTTAGTTGTTTCCAAAATACTAGTTTAAAAAAATAAATAAATAAAAATCAGTCTTGCAACATCTCTAATATCTACCCCTGGATGTTCCTTAGAATGGAAATTTTATTAATTTTTTTTTTTTTAAATGCAAAGGACTAAGAAGCTTGTCCTGCAGTATTTGATGTGCATTTGTGAACAAGGTTCATGACATTAAATGCCAACATCTAGAAGGTATTTTTCAAATGCCTTCTTTTTCCTCGGATTGTTTTAAGCAACAATGTTTTTCTTCACTGAGTTATCTCCCCAGTGTATTATTTTTGCTCTTTACAAAAGGAAACTGTTTGGTGGGTCTTTTATTTATGTTCCTTCCCCTTGGCCTGGAAGTCTCTAAAATATCAACTTGTTTGGCCTTCTTTGTCCTTTCTATCATTCTGTCTTTTCAGAAGTAAGGGCATACAGACAATGCTACTAGTCACTAAAATATTTTCTATTCAACAAAAACCTTTCCTGAGCTTGTGTCTATCCACAAACACTTTTTTTTCTACTTTCTTCATCCTAATAGGGATGATTCTTACCATGGGAAATATATATATATATATTTATTATTTGTTTAACAACTTTTTCCCATAGTCTAAACTAACAGCAAGAAAGTCACCTGGCCTGTACTGTAGGGTTGGTTTTGCAGAAGATAAGAATATTTACATAGAATCACAGAATTATTTGGGTTGGAAAGGATCATAAAGATAATTTAATTCCAATCCCTCTGACATGGGCACCTTCCACTAGACCAGGTTGCTCAAAGCCTCAACCAGTCTGGCCTTGAATACCTCAGAGTGTTCAGAGATTAGGCATCTACAGCTTCTCTGGGCAACTTGTTCTGGTGCTTCACCACCCCCATAGTAAAGAATTTCTTCCTAATATCTAATCTAAATCTACCCTTTTTTAGTTTAAAACCAATTCTTTTTCCTATTAGAAGAGCAGAGGGAAAATCACCTCCCTCAACCTGTTGGCCGTGCTTCTTTTAGTGCAGCTCAGGATATGGTTGGCTTTCTGGTCTGCAAGTGCATGCTGCCAGCTCATGTTGAGCTTCTCATCAACCAACACCCCCGGGACCTTCTCCTCAGGGCTGCTCTCAGTCTCTTACCAGACTCTTGCCAGTTTGTATTTGTGCTTGGTATTGCCCTGGCTCATATGCAGGACTTTGCAATTAGCCTTGTTGAACTTCATGGGATTTACACAAGTCCACTTCTCAAGCCTGGCAAGGTCCCTCTGGATGGCATGCCTTCCCTCCAGCATGTTGACTGCATCACTCAACCTGGTGTCTTTGCCACGCTTTCTGAGGATGGACCCAATCCCACTGTCCATGTCACCAACAAAGATATTAAACAGTGCCAGTCCAATACTAACTCCTGAGGAACACCACTCATAACTGATCTCCACCTGGACATTGCGCCATTGAGTGCAACTCCTTGAGCACAACCATCCAGCCGATTCCTTACCACCAAGTGGTTCATCCATCAAATCCATGTCTTTCCATTTAGAGACAAGGATATCACTCAGAACAGAGTCAAAAGCTTTGCACAAGTCCAAATAGATGATGTCAGTTGTTGTTCTGTCTACCAATGCTGTAACCTCAATTGCAATTGCTTTTGCCTATTACATAGTAGAGTGGAGGATTGCCTTTTTATGAAAGAAAAAATAATTTTAAAAGGAAGCCTGTGTTTCCTGTTAAGCAACAGAAAGTCCAGTTATAATAGAGGAATATCTAGACTGCAAGAGGAAAAAAAATTCCATGTGTTTTTTAAAATAGCCTTCTTCATAGAATACAACTTACTGTAGAAGGTCTGTTGGTTTCCAAAAGTGCAGTGGACATCAAATAATTATAGGCCCAAGAACCTACAAGGCAGAGTATGTTCTTCTGCTTGTTTGTAATCATCTCTCATTTAACTGTTGAAATAATTCATAATTCCACCTTTTACATTACTCATATGTAATGTAGGACTAAAAAACTGTTCTATGCAGTTTTCATAACATTTGTATAAGTGTAAAGTTGCACACCACTTTAACTTCTAGTAAGAGATATTGCTATCAAGTGTATGGTATATGGTTTGTTCTGATAATTGTATAATTTAGCAGAGTGTATTTGGGGCAGATCTCCAGGGCAGTGGGAACAAGGTTGTGGTAGTCCATTCTATGAAGTTTGCTCTGCTTGTGCTTAGCATATTTCCTTTTATTTTTTACTTTGGACTTTCTTGGTAGGAGAGCTGAGGTATGTGAATGTCTGTGCAGTTGAATTTAAAAGGTGTTATACCATGGTCACAAACAAATTCACCTCTAATTTGAAATATCTGCATTCTGTAGAGTTATAATTTCATTATTAATGTTTTTATAGTGGCATTTTTCTTTCTTTTTTCTTTTTTTTTTTTTTTTCCGTTTCTTTTAGAGAGCAATAGCTATGTGATAACATACTAAAGCTGTCATGTAAAATTTTTTACCCTTAGTAAATGCAGAACAACTTACAATTTGGACCTAAAAATAGGACACCTCAGCAGTTTGTGTGCACGCTGAATATCTACTACAATTCTTGACAACAATCCTAAAATAATTATTTTTGCATGAATAAAAGCATCTTCCCTTTTCATTTGTAACTTGGTATTTATTTTCTTTGTGTCTTTTTTTTTTTTTTTTTAGCATAAGTCAAGTACAATTGTTTTTTTGTTTGTTTATAAACTCTGAAGTGGCAGAAAGGCAAGAAAAAAAAATATTGATTTACAGATATTATATAATGTATACCTGTAATGTGTATAGCTATATTATGTACAGTGTCCTATTTAGGTCGCAGTACCTAATCCTTTGTAATCCATCCTCTCCTTCCTATTTTCCATAATGACACATTTTAGATACCAAATGTCACACTTCTGCAAGATGCAACCAGGCAACAAAACTACTACTATATTTAGCACTTTCACAAGTCCTAAGCTAAATGCATACTTCTATATCATATTTATTAAAATAAATAAATAAGAAATTCAAGTGAAAATAATTATTGGGTAACTCAGAAAATAAATTGAATGAGGTGTAGGAGTCATATGCAGCCTTTTTATATTGACTTTCTGTTAGATTAAGGATTAAATGTGTGACCTTTATAGCTTGGCTGATCCATTTCCAGTGAAGATAAGAACGTACTTTTAACTGTTTCATGTAATGAATGATTCTCTTTGATGATCTATTGGACAGCTTGGTAACATTTCCTTGCAGGATGAAGTCTTCTGACAGCTGTTAAGGTAAATTCTAAGTAAAATACCATACTTGTTTTGTCAGTGTTCTTCAAAAGCCAGATACTTTAAAGATTATTTGTAATAACTGTATTTTAATTTTAGGGAGATTCTTTATGAACTTTCTTGATACATTGCATATTTCTGAGAAAATGCTTCAACCAAAGTATCAGTTGTAATTCCTTGAGTTCTACCACTGTTCTACCACTGTTCATTCACTTTCACTTCATGTCTTAAAGAAGTTTCACTACAGTAGTTCTACCTAAATGGACTGTTAAAATTCAGAGTCACTGAATCATGCAGGGCAAGCACGTTTGAGTACGTGTCATGCAAGTTAATAAGCAAGAAAGTTTATTCAGGCAAATAATGCCTTGTTTCATAAGGAAATTGTCAAAGAGTTTTTTCAAAGCACAACTACTTTGTTTCCACTTCACAGATCTTAGGTTGTGATTAATCAATTAAGGAAGTATTAGATAATAACTTCTTAGATGCGGATTTATTAATTAATAACTTTACTCTGCAACTACAAATTGCTATACATAGGAAAACATAATCTGGAGTACACAGTCAGTGAAAACAGAGTAATACCACAGTGCCATAGGCAGATCTATGAAAGCTGTGGAGAAGTAGGAGAGGTGAAAAATAGAAAATTTCTTACCTCATTAACAATTTTTTTACAACCTTTAGTCCTCATTATGATTTCAACTTCCATTTTCATGAAAAGTGTCCTGTATAACATTAATGTTTGATAGGTGGGTCATACTGGGGAGGGACTCTGTCAGGAAGTTTAGTGATAGGACAAAGGGTAACAGTTTTAAACTTAAAAAGGGTAGGTTTAGATTAGATATTAGGAAGAAATTCTTTACTGTGAGGGTGGTGAAGCACTGGCACAGGTTGCCCAGAGAAGCTGTGGATTCCCCATCCCTGGAGGTGTTCAAGGCCAGGTTGGATGGCCTTGAGCAACCTGGTTTAGTGGGAGGTGTACTTGCCCATGTCAGGAGGGTTGGAACTAAATGAGCTTTAAGGTCCCTTTCAACCCAAACCATTCTGTGATTCTACAATTTTGTGATTCTATGATACTAATATATTGACAGAGCTAACCAGTAAATATAAAGATGAAAAAAAGTAAGGTTAATTTAAACATTCATGTCAAATATAATTAGGTGGTAGTTATTCAGTACAGTTGTTGTTTCTTGATAATTCATCTTTGCAAACTGAAAATTCATTAAAAGAGCCCATTTCCTAAAGAAAATAAGAGGTTATAGCATCCTAATTTGAAGAATCCTCATGTAAAAGTAAAATGGCAGGATCACAGCAAATATAATAAGGCCTAAATAGTGATTGACACGAACTGTTGTCAGGAGAATTTATTAAGATAGTCAGTCTTCACAGTTTAGTAATTTCTTTGCCACTGAATGAAACAAATTTGCTCTTAAGTCACAATCCCTCTTTCTTAGGCATTATAAAAGCCATGTGCTCACATTCTGCTAAGGCATGAATGTTATTCCATGTCAGTGTACTTCTCTTCTATACTTGCATGGCTTAAAATCAGAGTAAGAGAAGGCCATGATAATTTTAATGTGTCTGATAATACTTAGGAGGAAATTATGTGTGTATCAAAAAGAGGGAACACAGACACAAAATATGCAATAAATCCTCAGGACTTTAAAAATCTTAAAATTGTTGCATAGTTTCTTTCTCAGAAAGGATCTCTGTGGTAGTATGGTACATTGGTAGTAAAGTACAGCATAAATATTCAGTTTGTTCCTGACAGAGAAGTAGAAAGGTAAGGAAAATAATTAAAGAAATGATTTATAGAATTTACCATAATTGTATATTTTTTTACATATGACAGTAACATAACATTACTATATTTGTATATGTTAATTGCATTAACATATTAATGCAATTATATATAATTAATATCCAGGTTAATCTATGTTAACAATACAGGGAGAGCAAAGTCTCAGAGCTGAACTCTTCTTCTATCTTTAACATAAAATTTTCTTTCTCTGTAGAATGCAGAGGTGTCCCCCCATACTCCAAATCCTCTTTGTCTATGTGAGACCAAAAAAATATCAGTTACTAATGCAAAAAAATTGTAAAGGCCAACAAATCTTATTTTTCAGCTGTGAAGATCATTTTCTCACTTCAGCACAGGGGAAATCTGTCTCATTTCTCATTCTAATTCTAATGTTTTCTGGACTTTTTTTTTTTTACTCTTGCCATAGCTCAAGTCAAGCATGGCCTAAGTTGTCTGTGCCTTTTACTTATGCTTTGATATTCATTTATATTGATGTAAGGGGTTTCTTGTGTTATCCTATGCTGCAGTTTACAAGAGGAGCTGCTGTTAGACAACATATCTACAGTATTTGGAGTACTGTGTTCCATCCAAGCATCTTAGCTTCCCTCACATCTCTTCTCAAAAGTTACCTCTATCATAAAACAAACATAAAACTTTGTCACATAAAATGTAGATGGTTGATAGTTATTACTGATAGTCAGCTAGGCATTATATGCACATTAAACCTGTATTAACAGATCATCTTCATTTTTTTCTCTCCATACATAGTCTTATGTTCTCATTAAATCTTTAATGGCAGAAATTTGCTCTCTGTTCTTCTGTACCCTATCATACCTGGATGTTGAAGTGGCTGAAGCTACTTGTTAATAATGCTGATTTTTGTTCAGGCTGTGTTTCATTATTCCTGCACATCTTGATTAGCTGCTCCAGGCTGAGTTTTGACAGCATGGGGAAGTGGGAAAGGACATGAGCAGTGCTCTAAGAATCATATGCATTTAGTATCAGCCTTTTTTTTTTTTTTTCCAAATTTGTTTCCTTTATTTTCTGTCCCTTTTGGTATAATTCACTGTCACCATTTCCTCAGTTTAAACTTTCACTAATTTCAGGTGCTCGCTCTCTCTTCTTCAGATAGCAGAGCTCCTTTGACTACATATGTGATTTAAGCCTCGGTTGGGCTTTGTTGAGGGATTTGAAATGGTGTACGTCCAGTGTGGAAATATGTGGAAAGGCCTAGGGAAAGCCAATGAAAGCTGTTCAGTACCTATTCATTCAAATCTGAGTTAGATGAATCAAGCAGTTCCATGTGCTCATATCATTTATGAATAAAGGCCATCTGGTGGTCTTTAGAAGTTTATGCTTGTCTCCCTTCATAGTCCCTTCTTGAGTAAAGCAGGATATAAATGTTGCGTTGCACTGAAAAATACAAGAATGGGACAGTCTATTTACCATTGCACTCCTGTCCATGCAGTTGTAATATTGACACAAGTTTAAAGTGCAATGGGAAACACTTTGAAAACACCAGTGAAAGCCTTTTACATATCATGAATCATTTTGTGCTTTTGAGATGCTTAACCTGTACAGTTATCAAAAGTGGTAGAGAAAAAGAGAAAATTCAAGAAAATAAATTTGGTTAAAGTGTTTTGGTTTCAAAACACAAAGCTGAAAACAACTTTGAGTTCATTTCATTTGTTTTGGAATGAAATAAATGAAATGTAGACAGAAATTACAAATCTTGTGAAAATTATGATTTTCAACAAAAATACACTTTTATTTGAAAAATACTCGTGACTAATTTTTTAGTGTTACTGCTTGTGCTTTTTATGTTCATATTCCCTTTCTGCCACAAAATAATAAAAAATAAAGGCCACTGCATGGTAAGAGGAATACTAGTAAATACTAGTTGAAAGGAGCAGGGACATCCTGCTGACATCCATGTCAGCCTTATCTGAAAGTGAGTGACATGTTGGCAGATATACCCAGGTCCACAGCAAGGTGGCTGACATCAGTCTGTCTCCATCCACCCCTGTAGGTATGTATTTTGTCCTATTATGTCTGACCCACATGAGAACTGGTATTGTGTGGGGAGGAAGCTCAACTGTTTGGGAGAGAGTATCTTAGATTGAGGAGATGTCTATTCTAATAGCTGTTATGCTTTTGGTCTCAATGAGCTCTAGGCAAGGCAGCTTGCCTTTCTGCACTCCAGTTTCCTCAACAACTAAAACAAAAGTGAAACACTTGAAGTCTGGCTGCATAAAATGCCCCATAAGAGCTCTCTCATAACTGCTCTTGTAGAGCACTGGACCGATGAAAATGAGGATTGTGCTCCCCACATGCAACCCATCAGTAGACAAGGCAGAGAGAAGCCTACTCAGACCCAAAGTCACTTTCATTCTGTCAAATATGCCTGCTGCTCAGGCACAGAAGTAGTTAGTTGTGTCTACGACATGGCAGCAATACTTTTCCTGAAAGTATAACTACAAGAGAAGATGACAAGAGAACATGCATTTTGATGGCATCGTTTCTACTCCTTGTGAAGGAATTTTTGTATTTTTCTCACTTATGACAGTTCTTGCTGTTGAACCCTGGAAACAGCCTGGATCCTCAACCCTGTATTCTTAAATGTTTCTCATTCAATAGTTCTGTATATGCAGGTCTTTTCCAGAAAACTTGTGAGAATATGATTCTATGAGTGTTATATTCTCCTGCTCTGGCTGGAAGTTCATGAGTATATTATTTCCAGGGGTATTTTAGTGTGCCCAAAATGTATTCATACAAAAGATATATTTTGCTTATGAGATGCCAGAAAATATATATATATATATATTAAAGATTGAAATATTTGCTAGGAATTCTTTTCTAAAGTAGATATTTTGGAGATCTTTAGCCTATATTAGGCATGGAATCTGAAACATTGTCCTCACCATACAGTAGTTTTCACTATTAACATACACAGAGTCCAAACTAATAACCTATTTTTCCATAGCAGGTAGGATAAAGAAGCTTCTGGATGTACAGTTTTATCAGTGTCATCACTGCAAGATGAAAAATATTGATGAATGAATGAGCAAAGGTTTGATTTGCTAATTATGATGAGAGAAGACTGCAAGAATTGTCTTTCGTTTTGCCAGTGGGCCTTTCTATTAACAGCTGAACAACAAATCTGAAAAGTGACAGAATTAAATCTTAGTAAAATAAATTGAGATTTATTGTGCAATATTAGCTGTTTTTCTCTCCCTCATGATTTTCTGCCTGTCTCCTGTTTTCCATGAGTTTTTAAACCTACAGTCCTAGGATGCTAGAAGTCAATAGAGAAGTACAGGAGTCTGGAAAAAGAGACTGAGAAAAATAAGCTTCTTTTCAGTAGGCTTATATGGAGGGCTGTACTTTCCCAGAAAGATTTGTGGCATTGATAAACATTGAAGACTATGGCTCAAAAAAACGAGAAGAAAAAACAAACAAACAAACAAACAAAAAAACATGTTCATTTGATTGTTTTTATTTCTTTGCATCACTCTATTATTTTATTATTAGATTTTATTTTTCTTTTTCCTAATGGAAGACCAGATCTAAATCATTTTTCACATTCTGGAAACTTCTGCTGCCTCCTGGCAAAATTACTCAGGCCTCATTTGGACTCTAGCCGAGCTGCTTCTGCCTGGAGGTGAAATGGATTACATGAGTCAACTATCTCTTTAATGATCTTCTGTTTATTAACAAAGAGGATACAGAAAGCATATTTTTTTCTGAATACAGGAAGAACAAACATCAGGCAATTTCCTTGCCTGCAATGCCATCTCAGCCTTTTCAGCCTGCCTTTTGTACCATGGATTTATTTTTTAACCTCTGTACAATGACACATATTCACAACTTCTCTTCTAGTTCTCTGTGGCCTGACTCTTGGCTTTGGGCAGATGGTGAATTCTGAAGCTACAGTTTCATCATACAAGGTGTTCAGTAATGGTGTGGTTAAAGGAATTCTGTCTCTTCCATCATGAAGACACAGTTTCACTGAACTAAAAGTTGACCTCACTGTGACACAGCACTGGACTGAATGGGTAGGGTGGGTAGGGTTGGCTTTAACACTGAAGAGTTCTATAATGTGGAAATGTAGCTTGATGTTGCTGTGTTGTTGTGCTGTGACAACACTATCTTACAAAGATATAATGACAACACTATCTTACAAAGTTAAAGTCTGTTTAGCCCTGTCTTCAGCCATGAGCAACCACAGCTACCATGGGAAAACAGAGGACAAAGCACACAGTGATAGAGACTTCTCCAAAATTTTATCCCAGTGTCTAACAGGATAATTAGTTAATTAGTGCCCAGTTACTCTCTGCCATTGGTAGTGAATATTGGATAGGTACTTGACTGCAGCAAATACTGTATCAGTATTGCACTGCTGCATTTTTTTTTTCCTTAGTCCCCACAGAAAATGTAAACTGGTATGATGATGCAGTCTAATTTAACCAAAATTTCATTCTTCTTTCACTGTGTTTTAAAAGGCTCCCTTAAGTTACGATGAAGGGTCAAATATGTATTTGAATTTTAGTTTCTGGAGGTGAAGCACAGTTAATGGTTTGAACTGTGATGCAATAGTAAAAAAACATTCTAATGTATCAGCTAATGATGCAACCAGTCTTTCCTTAAGCAAGATATTTATGCAGCTTTAGGTTAATGACAGGTGTTTAAGAAGGTGATCACAGTTGTGGGTAAGTTCCATGTCCCACACTTTGCCCTCATATTCCCTACTATTTTACAAGTAAAATAGTAAATGTGACCACTAAATAATTACTTTTGATTTGAAAAAAAAGAAATAGCTGACACATGAAAAGGCTTTAAAAGTATTTAAGTAGCTTTTTCTTTTTCCCTTTGGAGGAAGCTCCAAGTCTTCCATTTACTCATTTAATCTGTCATTCCACTGCACCCAAGGACAGAGTGTCATTTTTGTGTGCTTCAGTAATTTTGCACAGCACACAGAGAGCAAACAAATATCAAGTGACTGAAGGTAAAGTGGATTTCATACAGGAAGCTGTTTCCTTCCCTCCATGCATTTTTAATAGAGATTTTCTTGACTGCAAGGTACTAAGTAGACTTCTGCCTTGGATTTTATAAATGTGTTTATAATGGCAATGGATATGTTTATAATATTCTATGTTTATAATAGCAATGTGTTTATAATAGCAATGGATAAAACAAAGTCACATAGTGACTTTCAATCAAGGTCACAAAGTGTTCTAATTTTTTTTCAACAACTCACAAACAGTGGCTTGAGACATATCTGGAGGCAGTGAATGAACTAGCTAGCAAATCAAAAGGATCTCACCATTTCACTTTTACAAAATACTATCTTAGATAATAGCATCTGTAGTCAGTTCTCAGTGTTGTTTTAATGCTTTATACTGTCCAGCACAATGATGTAGTATAGCAAAAACATCTTATAATTCATTTGTATGAATTTTAAATGTAACCAAATAGGATAGCACCATATCTTGGATATTTTAGAGGCTTAAAATAGAACTCCAAATCTTAGCTGAACAGAGCTTTATTAACTGACGTCATTTTTCTGATAAACAAGATGTTGTGTTATTTGACTAGAAGCTACAAAGCATTTTGAATGAAATAACAGAATTTAGCATGATCAATATTTTAGAAGGATGACATGCTGTCAAAAATAGGTCTTTGGAGATTTATGATACTAAAATTACAGAGCTTTTTTATTGAACTGGCATTTCATGATCACTGGAGCTATTAAAACTGAGAATTAAATAAAGAAGTTAATTTAAGAAAAGGAAATTGCCATAATTAAAAGGTACAAATCATGTATAGCTTACTACAAAGAAGATATAAACCAGTTTTATAAGAAAGTCAAGTATCATTTAGAAAAAGTAGTCCCTACTGAGCAGACCTAGATTATCTTTTTCTGGCATAAAAAATGGCAACTATTTATTGATCCTGTGTCATATTCTGATGAACAAAATGTCTCTCTGTTCATTGCATCTAAATGTGAAATCAGGAGATAAATTGTACACTAACTTTTAAAATTCTTATTCAACATATATGACTGAATTCTTATAAATAATTGCTATATTTAGGTAACGTTAGGAAGGATCCATGAGAAAAACAGGAATTCTGAAGCAGTATTTTTAGCAGCTATTAATATTCACTGTGAGTTCATTCAAGAGTGGTTTGGGCTTACTATGAAGAACTAGAACAGTTTTACAATTAAGGACAATTTAGTTTCTGTGATTTCAAATCTGGTCTACTGGTATCTCATGTTTTTAAAAATGCATAATTATGACCAAATTTCTTTATAACTAATTTTATAAAGAAATTATTATATTAGTCCAAATTTTATTAGTCCCAAAATTATTAGTCCAAAAATTATGTAAAGATTCAGAGCAAACACAATTCAGACAAACTGAACTAATAATATAACTAAGATATCAGCATCTTGCTGCCCAGAGACTTCCATCTAGTTACTTTTGAAGGGCGAGACAGACGAAAAACATGATCTTTAATTAGTAATATTCTTAAGCCATCTTTGCAGCTCTCAGCACTATTGTACCATTGTAGGTTTCTTGGTACCTAGTGAAATACCATGCTTTGGAATGCACCACGATGATGCTCCTGTAGAAAGGTTTCCCTATCTGCTTTTCTAGGTATAGACATTTTATACTCTTGTGAGCTCCCAGATTTTTTGGCTGCAGTCTTCCCACATTCATATTCTCAAATAAGCTTTTCTACTCTCAAGATTGATGGACTTTTCCTCCATTCTACTGTATTTTTAACTGTCCTGGTTAAAGATGTCAGCCTAGAAGAAGCTTTCACTGCACCTTACATCTTGTAATTACAGTACTTTTGCCTAGAAGAAAGTCATCAGAGTAGGCTTTTATAAATACTAAAATGGCCTGGAAATATAGTCAGTAAAGCAATAATACTGCTGTATATCAAGTCTGAGTTTTTGAGACCTTACTGGCCATTTGTCACAATGAGTAAGGAAAACATCCTGATGTTTTCAAGTTACTTTTCAAGTAGGCCTCTGACAATGTGGTAATATTTTGTGATGGAATGGAGAACAGGATAAAAAGTGTTGCAAAAAAGAGATTGTACAAAAACCTTATGCATGTATACCAACCCTTGTGGGAGAACAGTGTCATTAATCTAATTTGGTTTAAAAGATACACCTAGCTTGAGGATGACCAACCCCTGATTCTGTTGTAAGAAAACAAAAACTGTAGCTAAGCTTTGCTCATAAAATGAATTCCTCACCACTACATCCTTTGGGGAGTAGAGGGCTAACCCTGATCCTGACTTGATTTCACTAGATACTTCATTCAGTATATTGTTGAGAGATCTTCCAGCAAGTGGTAGCTCAGTTTTTTCTTGTGACCATATTTTTAAGAATAAATTCAGATTATTTTTTGAAGTCTCAGCACTGTACTTTATATCGCACAAACCTACAGATAAGAAAAAATAATTTGAGTGACTAGGTTTTCACAGTTTATATTAAGATCATTGCACACCTTTTAATTTTATGACTTGATACTAACATATTTGAGAAGTCCTGCCTGATTTCTTCACCAAATTACAGGATTTGAAAAAAATAAAATAAAATAAAATAAAATAAAATAACATAACATAACATAAAATAAAATAAAATAAAATAAAATAAAATAAAATAAAATAAAATAAAATAAAAGATAAAAATATTATAATGTTCATCACCAATAAAAATCAAAGCATAAAACAGGCATAATGAGAACAATCGTAGAGCTTGTTACTTGATTTTGAAATCCATAACACTAAAGATGTTTTTTTATATTTTGCACTCATTGTATATATTTACAAAAACAGCATTTAACATCAAACTTTAATCCCAATATGACAGAAAACATTGCAATTTTATTATGTTAGTAACATGCAGTGATAAATACAGTACCCATAACATAGTTTAGCCCTGATGCAATCAACATAAATAGCTAAATGTATAAACAATGCTTCTGAATTTTGGTGTTGGCAGTGGAGTTGGCCAACAAAGAAGAGAAAAGAGACATTTTCATAGCCTTAGTAAATTAATGTTGATTTAAACAGAATATGCAATGGCTCATCTTGAAATATGGTTGATTGGTTAGAAAAATGTAATTAGAAGATGGAAAAGAATGAGAAATTGCACAGGCTGAAGGATGTCATTTTGCAGAGATGAAGCACAAGTGTCAGTGTCAAAAGGCTCACTCACACATAAAATGTCTCTAGTTTTTTTCCCTTGAAAAATGTTGAAACTGCAGATTTATGGAATTACGTATTTGGATTAAGTAGAACTGTTTGCTGGATTGCTATTACAATGAGTTGACATAGGGTTGCCTGTTGCATTGTTAAAAATGCATTTTGTAGCAGTTTGTACATTGATCTCTAGGGCCTGTGTTTCTTTCCTGTGAAGCGTTGCAGCTTTGCACATTTCCTGCTTTTCAGTGAGAGTTTGATGTGTGAACTCACAGCAGATTTAGTGGGAAAAGGGAAACATAACTAGTAGATAAGCTTGGCGCTCTTTGTCAGCTCCTTGTGACACCCCAGGCAGGCTGAGTAGCCTATCACAAGGTGCAAGAATGCTTTCACCTCCAAAGGGAAAGCCAGTGTCAGCTTAAAGGCTTGTTACAGCAAGGAGAGAGCAGAGAGAGTTGGGAGCAGCCTCTTCTTTGCAAACCAGCATGGGAATTTAATAGTCTTTTCATGACTGGCAAAGAAAACCTGATGTTGTATTTGCTCCTCAGTGACAGAGCAGCTTGGGCAGGATATGTGGAGGAGTTTATTTTAAGTAATGAAATAAAAACTTCAGAGAAATTATAAACATTAGCCAACAGTTTAGCCAACTGCCTCATTCTTGAGACTGCTTTCATGTATTTCCAGTTGAAACACAGCCTGTCTGTATGAAGCAAAACAATATAGCACATTGCTTTTTAGATGGAATATTGTTAGCATTGTTGCCTACTTTGGCCTGGCCAGTGAGAACTTCTACCAGTCTGTGCAAGTGTGGGATGGGCATGGAGATGAGGCTGAGTCTTGTTTCGTTCTCTGCAACCTGTTGTCAGAAGTTTGTTCCCTTACACATTAAGTTCCATTAGAAATAGACATTCTTATTGTTAAGGGCTCTCCTTCTCTTTATACAGCTGATGTGTTTGTTGGAAATGTGCTTCATGATCTGTGGGGGTCTTACCAGAGTAGCCTTCCCCTCCATATGAGATTAACAAGATGCCCAGAGAGATTTTCTGTTCACATATCTCAGACAACTGCCTCTAGGGTTTGTTAGGGGTAAGAGTAAATATATGCCTCCTTCAAAGAAGATGTAAAAATGCCAAATATCGTCATGCTTTTCAGCCAGCATCTTGTGTGGGAAAGAGATTTTTGTCCATCTCATGCATGGGACCAAAGAATCTAATGATGTTTTCAAGATAGGCCAAACTAGAACTCAGTTCTTGCAGTAAAGGACAGTTCTATTACTTTTCATCTTTCATGTGATGAAGGATGCCTAGTAGTTTTAAGAAAAAAAAATAAAAATTCCTCCTCCTCTTCATTATTATTTGGATGAAATCACATGCACTGCCTTTGGTACAAATTTATTTAAGAGGCTGCAGTTAATGAACTTAGAGGAGACACTTCTAGATAAGTCTAAGAAATTGCAAAAATGGAAGTCATATTGAGTTCATGTTCTAATATCTTTAGTCTGATTTTGAAATTCATGCTCTGTCATGTGGTATTAGACAATTAAATGGCTTCTTAATGTAAA
The DNA here is from genome assembly GCF_965140915.1 of Aythya marila. Lineage (NCBI taxonomy): Eukaryota > Metazoa > Chordata > Aves > Anseriformes > Anatidae > Aythya > Aythya marila. The sequence continues at coordinate 105,857,472 of NC_139043.1, forward strand.
AGTGAGAATACACTGAAAATTTTAACAGAACAGTAAGGGTAGAAAGATGATTTCAAATGTTTTTACTGTTGTACTGCCATTTCCAATACTGCAAAACTTCCCATTAAGACTTAGTGCATCCCTTTTGAAATTCAGTTATGGAATATGGCTGTGACTGCAAAATATATTGCACTGATCAAGATCAGTTATGATCAGATTTTAAAATCTTAATGAAATGGGGCCAGTTTGCTGTTCCAAATTGCTTCCAGTCACTATTTGGTGGTTTTAATTTGGGAATGCCACAGGGATTCATCCTACTCTTGTATTATTTCTGACCTATCATAATGTTTGCTGGTGGGTGGCTGTCATTTGTTGACATAACACACTTGTTTTTTATGGATCTGCTGATGTTATGCAACTGCTTCTCAGTTACATTGTCAAAGGAGAAGTGATAAAAGACTTGTGAGAAATATTTATTACAATCCTTTCTTTAACATAAAAATGTTTGTGTTGCTTTTCTTCTTCATTCTCTAATGATTTTCTAGGATCATATCACATTCAGTGTCTTTGAATACAGGTGCATTTTTGCCTATAACACTTTGTTCAAACACTAGAGTACTTGAGATCTGAAGTTAACATTTATTAACAGCCCATTTTTACGGTTAGTGCAGTATGTGCTTACATTTATAATGGGAGTGGCTGTAAAATCTCTAATGTTATGATCACAGAATCATAAAATATCCCAAGTCAGAAAGGACCCACAAGGGATCACTGAGTTCCATTCCATATGCCTGAGAGCACTGCCCAAATGCTTCTTGAACTCTGGCAGCTTGGTGCCCTGACCACTGTCCCAGTGCCCAACCACCCTCCAGGTGCAGAACTTTTTCCTAACTCCCAGCCTGATCCTCCCCTGTCCCAGGTCCATGCCATTCCCTCAAGTCCTGTCACTGTCAGCTCAGCGCCTGCCCCTCTGCTCCCTTCGTGAGGGAGCTGCAGGCCGCCATGAGGCCTCTCCTCAGCCTGCTCTGCTCTGGGCTGAACAAACACAGGGACCTCAGCTGCTCCTCATACATCCTGCCCTCCAGACCCTTCACTGTTTTTGTAGCCCTCCTTTGGACACTCTCTAATAGTTGTATATCCTTCTTACATTGTGGCACACAGAACTGCACACAGCATTTGAGCTGAGGCCTCATCAGTGCAGATCAGTAGGACAATCCCTTTCCCCGATTGGCTAGCAATGCCATGCCTGATGCACCCAAGGGTATAGCTGACCCTTTTGGCTGACAGTGTACACTGCTGGCTCATATTCAGCTTGCTATCTACCAGAGCCCCCAGATCCCTTTCCATGGGGCTGTTCTGCAGCCCCTCATCCCTCAGGCTGTACATATATCCAGGATTGCCCCATCCCACATGCAGAATCCAGCACTTGATCTTATTGAACTTCATGTAGTTGGCAATTGCCCAGCCCTCTAATTTGTCAAGATCTCTCTGCAAAGTCTTTCTACCCTTGATGGAGTCATGTTTCCCAATTTAATAACATACATAAATTCAACATGCACTTGACTTCTATGTCCAGATCATTTATAAAAATATTGAAGAGAACTTGCCCTAAAATTGAGCCCTGTGAAACCTGGGGCTCCATGGGTAAGAAATTGTAAGAACAATTTAGTTTGTAATGTTGACTCATACATACACAATGAAAAATTTGTGAAAGAATGTTTATTGATGGAAATCACTTCATGAATGGTATTTGGCTGTGGGGTGTTAAAGCAAGATCAGCTTTTAATAATCCAGTAGACAGCTGTGGTAAAAATACCTAGTCACTCAGATACTTGAAAACTGTTCCTGGAGTGGTACACTGAACGTGTAGTGCAGTGAATAAAGCTCAGAAAGAGCTTTCCCATGCTGCTGAATTGCTGAGTCTAGAACTATAAACATGGAGATAACATTCATTTCTGTGCATGTTCATGAACCTTACACATATCAGAAACGTGAAATGCAAATTAGGCAGAGTTGCAGTCAATACTTGAAACAGTTTGATTATAAATGCCTGTGTTCTGACTAGAATATTTATGTATGTACAACAGTTGTTGGGTATTCGCTTATTTGTACGTGGATCAGATGCTTGAACCTACATGTATATAGCTGGTGATATATTTATTATCTATATGTATAACTGCATTGTGTATATACAGTGTGTGTGTCTTTCCAAAGTATGACTTAGGCATTGATATATGACAGCATATAGTTCGCTGTCTTTCAGTAATGACTTCATATCTCTGTCCCAGAATCATCAATATACTGTTTTCATTTTTTTGTGCTTCAGTAATTTCAGGTGCAATACACTGTTTGTTGCTGTGCTTGCTATCTCTAAAGTACATTAACGTACACTGAGAAGGCAAAGTGACTAGCAGAGGAATGAATAATTACATTAATGACTAGTTGTTATTCTTGTTTATTCTGGGGAGTATTCTAATTAACTGTTTGGGAAATGGCTTACTTCCTACATAGCTGTCATATATATTAAGTCTTGAGCTGGAAGGCAGTTGATTTAAAACTGAGTGTTTCACTTCACCTAGAAATACCATTGACTTCTATATTTACCTGCCATGTAACCCTAAGCCAACCTTATTTTCACTTCCACCAAGCTATGGCAGGTCTTTGAACAGCCTTAAAAGTGCTGTGGAAGAAGAGGCATGTTGGACTTCACTTATCCTGTGAATTAGGAATATTTCTATCCACCATTTCTTTGGTTTCTTCCAGGTCTTGTCCTCAGCTTTAGTTCACAGACCAACACCAATGTTCTGCAGAAATCTATTGCAAAATAGGTCCTTTTAGGATAATAGTAAATAATGTTAACTTCCCTGTATGAAATAAGAACACTGTTAATAAGGGCATGTGTAGGCAGAAGTCTTACTTTGAAAAATAGAGAGGTACAGTAAAATGGCACAGTAGAAGGAGAAGCTGGCCACTGAACTAGAAATGTACTGAAATCAGAGGTGTTGAGCAAGTGTACTCTTGTCAAATGAGAAAGACTATGGTTGTGTCTCTTCACACTTAAGAGCTAAAAGATATGTCAGTGCAAATGCATCAACTATGTTTAGCTGTGACTGATGAGTTGATAGTGAAAGACGTGGTAATAAAATCAACAATATGATAAAAAGTTATATTTTATTTTCTTGCAGGTCTTTGCTGGTTTTGATTGCCCTCCACTGGGCCATTCCATTTTTCAATGTCATGACTTTCAAAAATGCTGTCTTTTCTTCCTGTTAATTTTGGGGTCTGTGAAGAGTACAGTTTTAACTTTTGCATAAAAAAAAAAAGTTTCATCTCTGCTTTTATCTGACATGAAACATTAACTTTTACAGATCCTCGTAGTTTCTCAGATCTTTTTTAGTCCATGTGAACTAGAAACCTCCTTTTTGGTGATCTGAAAATAAGCAAAGTTTGTTAAATGAAGACACACAGGTTTCACCCCATATTTCTTCTGCTTAAGTTATTTATTTTTATATGAATTGGTTTTATTTGTTCATTTTTTGAAAGGATTTTTTTGTGGAACTTTTAACAAGAAACGGGTGGCATGGAAGGCTGACTGTTTCTGCTTTTACACCCTATGCTTCATGAAAGACAAGGATCTATAGGGTAAAGTTCAGGAGATAAATTGAAATAATACAAGTCTAGAAAACCGGTTACAAAAACTGAAAGGAAAGGCTTCATTAACAGTCGTTGCTCAGAAAAAAAGCAAAGATAGAAAATTAAGAGGAGGTACTATAACTTTTACTTAACCCAAAGGTCACTATAAAGAGGGAGGGAATTTATTTTTCTGTTCTGCAAGATGACTGTGGTGGTTTTACCGTGCTGGGCAGCTAAACACCACAACCGCTCTCTCACTTCTCCTCCTTAGATGAGGAGGGGGAGAAGTAAAGCAAAGAACAACTCGCAGGTTGAGATAAGGATAATTTAATTAAAGGGAAATAATAATAATAATTAAAGAAAGATTATTATGAACTAAGCAATTTAACTAAAGGGAAATATAAAGGGAAAGGGGAAAAGGGAGGGGGAAAGGAAAAAAAAAAAAAAAAGGAGGAAAACAAACAAATAAAACAAATGAAGGCTATGTGGAAGTGCAGAGGAAAGAAATTACTCTCTACTTCCCACAAATGAGCGATGATTGACCACCACATCCTTGAAGCAGGGCCTCAATGCACGTAGCCGGTGTTCAGGAGAAGGACCGATGAGAGCCCACCCCTCCCCTCTTCTTCCTGTTTCCACCTTTTAGTGCTGAGTGTGACATCATATGGTATGGAATATCCCTTTGATTGGTTTAGGTCAGCTGCCCTGGTGATGTTTCTCTTCTCACTTTTTGCCCACCCCCTAGGAGGGTTAGAGAGAGTCCCAGTGTTGTGCCAGCACTGCTCAGCAGTAGACACAACACTGGTGTGATAACACTGCTGTTCCAGCTACAAGTGAAGAGTACAGCTGCAGGGAACGTTAACATTCCCGCCAGACCCAGTACAATGACAAAAGTTATCAGGCTCCCTTTTCAGAAGGGGTGATTTAAAAGTATGTAGATATATTCAGTCCCTGTTGGTATGAGTATTGATAAAATGACCATCTGCAGTACATTCCAGCTCTTTTTTCTTATGACTTCCCTATGTTTATGAGGAAGTAAAGGGCAAAGCTGACACCAAATGACAGTTTCTAAGAAGCAGGTGTGAGAAAAGCAGGTAGTTCTCTGGAGAAGAAGTTTGCTTAAAAGATTTATTTTTGCTAAAGAAGAACGCTTTGTGAGGCCCCATAAATTTCAGTTTTAAGAATTAATACCATAAAATTATCTTAAAAAATAAGAAATGTGAAGAATATGGTTTGTGGAATTATTTGGGATTCCTTATTCTCTGTTTAGATGTTTTGTTAGTAAGTTTTAGTATGCCAATAGTGAGCCTTTAGTTAGCTGGTAAGGAGATTCACATTTGACATATGCAGTTGAGCTGTCAGTTTTCAGTAAAAGAGCAGGGCAGGTCATGTTTCTTGTGTTCATTTGTATTTACCATCTCATTTATACCTGGGAAAGTCTGTTAGAAAATATTAAAACACAAATATAGGCACAGCAGGATTTTCAAAAAGAGATTGTGTTGACTTTCTTCCCACAAAATTAGGAAGATTAGAAATCTCTATGATAATTATAGAAGATGCTCTACTAAATTTGGCGTTCTCCAGCCATGGGTTTTCTCCCCAGGAAAAAGAGGCAAGACCTACAGTGTCCTAATAGAAATGATGTTGCTTTCAGTAAGAGCAATTGTGCTAATTTAAATTAAATTTCTGTGCACACTCAGATATAAAATATTTCAGACAATGTTATTGTCTGTGTTTACAGCAGTAGAGCTAAATGTTATGTGTCTTCAAACACCGTGAATTAAGAAATTATAACATTTAGTGTAACTTGCTTTTAATAATGCAGTTTTTATATGAACTTTTATTTGAACCTGTAATATACAAAGCCAAATCAAAAATACAAAAGTATGCTGCCCAATCATCAAAAATGGAAAACTTCCAGTCTCTCAGGTCTGTACAGACACTTTTAGATGCTTCCATCATTATATGATTACGGGGTTGAAACTCATGTTTTGGGCATCCTTTGGTTGATCAAAGGCCAGGTCTTGACAGTCTGTGTAGCTTCCTCCAGTGAATTTGAATGGCATATTGCTGTTTCACAGGAGTTAACTTTCTGGATTTCCTATAAGAAAGCAAAGAAGAACAAGGACAGGTATTTGCATAATCTTGTACCCCTTCAGAAGACTGCAGAATCTAAGAACAACTGCAGAGTTATTTTCCTGTGCACAATTTTGTATCCTATAGATTCATCTCAAGCCTGCTTCGGATGCTTGAGAGGAAGCCTAAACAGGATACACAGCAGTAAATGATCATAGTAGGAAGTTTCCAATCCCCTGAACTCTCTTGGTAGTTTTACTCCATAATTTATTTTGCAACACTATATTTATGAATGCATAATACAGCAAAGTAGGTGCTATCAAAAAAAAAAAAAAAAATCCCAACCACTTCATCTGCTTACTGGTTATTTGTAGCAATTTCAGTGTTGTACATTCTGAATGTATAGAGCTACATCACATTTTAAATACCAGAAATTATAAGAAAAAAATAAAGGCAGAGCTCTTTTCAGTATATTTGAGCAGGAAAAAGCATCAATTTATTTACTACCAAAAAAATGGGGAAGTACAATATACCTTCCAACTTCATTTTGCCCACTTAGAGTAGAAATATCTGTTAGCACTGATAACTCCGAGGTATAACATATGATTCTTCCAGGCAGCTAAGTTTTAGATACAACACAAGACAGTCACAGTGGACCTATCATAGTTTATATGCGTAATAAAGTCAGTAGTGTCGACTCCAGATGTTCAAAAACATCCATCAAGCTCCAGAAATCATTGATTTATGTTTCTTTTTATTCATCTGCTGGTTTCTGAGATTTTAGGACTCCCTAGGATCTTGTTTTCACACAGCTGAGGAATAGAAACTTACTTTATTTTTAATGCAGAGTGAGTTTCTCACATTCTTTGTCACATACCATAAAATATAACTGTACTGCTAATGCTAACTGGAGTTTTCCTGGGTGTGCAGAGATGATGCTGCTTAAAGAAGCTAAATATGTCTAGTAAAAGAAATGTGATACTGTAGTACAGTACATTTAAAGTTTATCCAAAGATGCCTTGGAGCTAATGGCCTGATTCATGAAAGGGGATGACAGACAAGTGCATTATCAATAAATTTCAGATGATATTTTTAAGAGAAACTAAATTAATTACTTCCCTTTTATTGATATTTTTTGCAAAGCTCTTCAGTAAAAATATCCTCCATAAAATTGATAGACTACATGTACTTCTAAACTATTAATAAATAAATAAATAAATAAATAAATAAATTTGATAATTTTTACAACTCCATCCTCTCAATTACAAACAGGTCACAGTAGAAATCTAGACAAACCAATAAATATATCCACCATATGACAACCAGGAAACACTGAAACATGGAATTTGGGAGAGGGAGGAGAGGTGTTAATTCACTACTAAAAGAGAAGAAATAGCTGAGAATTTAGAAATTGCTTAGAGACAAATTTCTTCACTCCAGAACACAGCCATGTACACAGTAGATACAATATTTTTATAGATACAGGCATTCATATATAGTACTTTTCTGCAGGCAGAAATAGGGAATTTGATATGTCATCAAAAAATGACGTGAATCTGTCAGATCACAGCAAGAAAACAGTTATTGATGAAAAAGAAACTTGAAAAAAAATGGACTTGACTTAAAATCAGGATAAGGGTCTGAAAATCAGAACTTTCATCTCATAATTATGTGGAGTAGTCTTTTTTTTTTTTTTTTTGCCATTCCTCCAGTCTCTTTGAAGACTTTAGTCCAGTGTTATTATACATGTACCTTTACTTCTCTGGCATTATAAACAAAAATAATTGCACTGTTGGGGAATTTTACAAACACTGAATTGAGTTTTCTTCTTATGTTTACACTGTATCAAAGTGATTGCTGTCAGTCCTTCAAGCTGCTGCTGACTTAAGTGCCTGCAAGTAAGAGAATAAGGCATTATTTCTGATGATGCTCTTAAGGCACACAAAGTTGATGGAAGAAGGCAGCCTGGAGGATTCCACTCAAGAGCTGACATGGTTGATCACTTTGATGTGCATTAACTTTCTTTAAGCTACCCTCAGAAAATGACAACTCAAAGTTCAATTTAATACTCAGTGCTTTCAGTTCCTTTTAACTAAACAACCCTGTTGAGTCTCACAGGACATGTTCTTAGACACACTTATTGTTGATTATAGAATCAGCATAATTCTGACATAAAATTCATTACTAATAAATTTAGTTCCATATAAAAAATTAAAACCATTTCAGTATCATAAAACTTAAAGTCACATCACATAATGAAATATTATGCTAATAAAAAGTACATAGTTTAGATGTCTGAAGAAATTGTCCTGAGAATTGTCATGTTCCCATGTTGAGTGGAAGGAAAATTAAAAAAAAAAAAAAAAAATTATCTGTCATTATTCTGATACTATGAAAAATCTACATCAGTATTTTCAGACCTAGCTTTACACTCGAGTGTAGCAGTGAAGGTAGCTTTGCTGTACTCCATGTTTTTTGCATTTCAAGTCTTCATTTTGCAATTAAAATTGAATGCTGAAACCTCACTTTATTTCTGGATAGTCAAGTTAGATTTCCTTTATATCCAATTATTATCATCAATGGCTGAGTTTTGCAACACAAATAATGTCTCATTTATTCATGGAATCACAGAATCATCTAGGTTGGAAGAGACCTCCAAGATCATCCAGCCCAACCTCTGATCTAACACTAACAAGTCCTCCATTAAACCATATCACTAAGCTCTAAATCTAAACGTCTTTTAAAGACCTCCAGGGATGGTGACTCAATCCTGGTAATTAAACTTTTTCTGGTGGGGGAAAAGCTTGTATTTATGGGGAAGATTTTGTATTTTCTTTAAGTGTTTACAATTAAGAAGATTAGAAAAATATCTTCACTGAAATTATAATCTGATTTACTTTTAAAGCTGCAGAAATGTATTTTGAATCTCCCTTATGAAAAGTATTTCACAGTGAAGTTAAAGTACTTTTCTTTGGGGGGAAGGAAAACAGGGGAAAAAAGGAAAAAAAGAAAAAAAAAAGATGTAACATGTGCCACTGACCATGGTTTGGATCTTCAGATTTCCATCAGTTAATATTTTCAGTTGCTCACATTTATTTCATATACAGCCTTAAGATAAACACTAATCACTAATGCCAGATCATGTTCTTTTATCTGAAACAGAACTGTGGAAGAGACACAGACAGTCTCTGTTGTTATCTTGTCGTGTAAAGAGATACATTTGATAAGAAGCCCAGAAACCATAAATTTATGTTCCAGCTCTCTTGCTAATTGCTTTTAATATTTCTATTTCCTTCACATTACACATGGTTCATATTTTTACCTTTGACAGTATCTTTTGGTGGTTCGTTTTCACAAATAAAATATTGGAGAGCTTCTTCAAGGTCACTTTAAGTAGAACTGGGAACAGAATTCAGATTTCTATTACATTGGCATTGAGTCTCATCTGCTTTGCCAGTCTTTCAACAGGATTATGGAAAACAGTTTTTATATTACAAAACATTTGCATTTAGAAGTGAATTTAGATGGTGTGATAATGTTCATTTTTATGTTTTCAGCTAAGAAAAACTATTATCTGAATACAGTTTTGTATCATCTAAATGTGTACACTCAGACATAGGATATTTTGCCTATTTCTGATAAGCAGGACATCTGCTGATGTACGCTACAAAAATGTTAGAATATGAGTTAATAAGCTTGTCTTTCAGACAATGGGTCTCACTCTTAGAGATGTAACCTAAGTATTTTAAGGACACGGGGTGTCTCGAGATACTCTAGCCATCCATAAAGCTTACACATCCAGTTTGAATCTTACACAGAGTAGCAGGCTTAAAGTGCCATATTCATCTAAGAGAGATTTGACATCTCTTTGTGATTAGTTTTTGGTGAATATGAGTTCCAGTTCACTGTTCAAGGAACTTTCTTAGCCCTTCAGTGCAGCAGCATCCCTTAGCATTTGCTAGGTGCACAGCCCACCACAGTGGGATCCTGCATTTGTAGTAAGAGATCATAACATAGGAGACACATTACACTCTCTGCACATTTGCAAGGAGGGTCAGAGTGTTTGCTATTATATTTACATCTGAAATGAGATGTAGAATTAGAAGACAGAAAAGAAATCTGGTTTGGCCTTCTTTTTTTCCTTTGTAATTTTTTCCTCAGATTTTTGTGTCTACTTACACTTTAATAACTATTAAAGCTATTCTTTTTCAGAAAAAAAAAATACACCCAAATGTAATCAAGTTCAAAGTTGATGCCATTGATAACACATTCATTTGTTACACCATTATTTCCCAGACTCAGCTTAATCTGGTATTTTTTTTTACATTTTGTTTTACAGTAGGCCATAATCCGTCTTTCAAATTACCTCTAGCAGTTAACTGATGTGGCTAGCTCAAGAGGCCAACTGCTTTCTATTTCTCAAGCAGTCACTATAGACAAGCATTGCTCTTGCATTCAAGGTGACTAAAGTTAGGTAGGTTTAATTCAAGTCATAGAGCTCAACAGTCCTTACTAGAACTGATCCCAAGGAGGCAACTTTCATATATTCAGACAAAACAAATATAAGAAGGAGAGGCAGAGCATTAATGTCCTGCAGCCCTGGCCATTGCTCATTACAAAACAATTTTCCTCTTACAATGGCCCTTCACCTTTGCAGACAAGAAGCTGCAAACTAAGAAAGAAATAAAATTGGCAGCATACGAGGAGGCAAACTAGCAAGATGATTAGGAGACTGCAACATGGTGAGGCCAAAAGCTGACTTCGCTCAGTGCTGCTCAGAAGAGAGTGGGAGTGTCTTGCTGTTGTCAACTGTTCCAGTTGACAAACAAATTCCAATTTGATGTTAGGGCAAATAATTCACTGTTAGGGTGGTCAAGCACTGGAGGAGATCACTGAGAGAGGCTGGGGCTTCCTTATTCTTGGGGATACTTTGAAGTTGGCTTTAGGTTTGAAGTTGTCCCTCTTTTGACCAGTGGGTTGGACCAGATGACTTTCAGAGGTCCCCATCAGCCTCGGTTATTTGGTGATTCTGTCCCCTGAGGCTGCCTGACTTGTTATAGCGCAGCACTACAGCAGCCAAAAGGACCTGCTGTTGTACCCTGCTTTGCCCACCCTGGCCCACTGCCTTATGCTGGGTTCTCGGTATTTTTTGGTAAGTATGGATGGGAAGAGCACAAGCCACTTGAGCCACAGCACCCTTCTGCTGATCGTGTGCTACTGTTAGTGTTCCTTTTGCAACAGAGAACTGTGGCGAATCAATGCCTTTAAATTTATCATTGGGATGTTGATCTTTTTGTTTGAAAGTACTTTGACAATTTCTTTTAAAACACCCGATACTTCAGTCTGGAACCCAGAAGGTGTTTAGACACTTTTAAAATACATATACATGTATTAATAAAAAAATAAGTAAAACCCTATAGGCATTGGTGTTAATTTGTATGAGGCTATTACAGATATGTTATGTACTGAATTAAGTAGATATTAACCAGAGGAATTCAAAATTTTTGTGAGAAATGCATCACTGTGATCAAGCGTGACATGGCTATTTACTTGTATTAGTACAAATAAGGGCTTAAAATTGGGGAAAAGTAAATATGTTTCCAGTTTCAGGAATGGACATCTGTGTTAATTAATTGCACTGAGGAGCAGGATTCTACATTCTGGGCTGCTGTGGATTGAGTATAATAAACAGCTGCAGAATTTGGAAAAATGCAAATTTTAAGATGTAAGGATAGAAAAAGTTTCTTACATAAACAGTTGTGTGAAGTTCTGCTTTCTTTTTCTATTATGCTATCAAATTGTACAAAAGATGTGTAGTTCTCGATGATATGTTATTGTCCACACGGTAGTCCAGCCTTCAGTGTGTTTTCTTTGTGTTGGATGGAGAAAATAGAGATAAGGATGGGACAGCCAACATGAAAGCCTCAATTTTTCCTTCTTTCAATATTTAGAATAGAGAATAAAAAGGTTGCACTTCAAAGGCTAGGTGATTTTTTTTTTAATGTTATTCATCCACACCAAAGAATTACGTCAATAGTATGTGTTCCAAGATGCTATATTGCATTTAGTGTGAATAGGCCGCAGAAAATAAATAAAAACATTATGGCAAACAACCCTTCTTTCTCCCTGAGCACATCTGTCAGCAGAAGAACGATTTAAGGCCTCTGCCTAGAAATGAAAGGCCCATGTGCTTGACACATCAGAGGGTACCTCTGCTTCCTAAAGCAGCATAGCCTTTGATTTCTGCTCCAAATACCTTGCAGTGTCAAGCCGGCAGATTTGGATTTGAACACCATTGCAAATTTTCAGTTTGATCCAAACAAACAGAGTGATGAAGCTGACAATGACAGGTATACATACACACACGCAAATATATACACAAGCGCATGATTGCACTTTTTAGTGTTTTACTACTATGACAAAAGGGAATTTCATTCTTGCTAGTTCTTCACTTGTATTCAGTGATATTTTTAACATTGTAAAGTCTTTATGTAGGTTCCTCATGATCAGAGAATAAGGAGCAGAGAATGGTAGACAGCAGAGAATGGCAGACAGCAGAGAATGGTAGACTCTGTAGCAGAAAATAAACTTTTCCAGGTGCCCTGAAAACTACTGCAGAAGGGTTGAGAATTAGTGTAATTATTGTGTCCCACTTGGTATAGAGCACAATATGTTTAAGGGAATTTAGAAGAGATGCATGTGCAGAAGTAGTAAGTACCTAGGGATATTGTCAGTTTATGCCTCATTTACTTGATGTTCTTCTTTCATAGATTTATTTAATTGGTTTCATAGATAAGAGAAAACATGAAAAATGTAATGTGTGGCCCAGCACACCATCCTTTCTATGAAAGCATATAATTATAATGAGAAGCCTGCTTTTTTATATATTCATTTTCAACAGACTTCATTTTCCAGATTTTACTTTATATTAATTATAATTTCCTTGTGAAATAATAAGAAGTGGAGGTGATTGTACAGGTCTGCAAAGGAAAATCAGGAAAGTTTAAATTGAATCATTAACTTTGCATAATGTTTACAGCTCTTTATATGAAAGGAGAATTTTCTATTGGTGACCTGATTCTGGCAGCATACCAGGACACATTGCTTTTTACAAATGGAGCACAAAATCAAACAAAACCAAGACTAAAAGATACTGATCCCTTATCTTTCATGCTTTAAAATACTGGATCCTGTTTTCTGTCTCATACATGAACCAACACGGGTTGTATTCAGCTACCTAAACCTGAGCATCTATCACCATTTCAGATGCTGCAAGTTATCATGCTTGGCTGGAAGCCATTGCTCCAATAGGGCACAGCTCAGCTCTCACTCCGAATTTGTATCTGCCAACCCCATGCAAATGTCTCAGAAGCTGCAGGTGCTTGGGGTATCCAAAACAGTACAAGCTGCCTGTGTTTAGATACGTGAATCCTGATCATTTCTATACCACTTGGAGGGCCTTGTAGTTAATGCACCAAACTGGTTTTCACTGCAGGCTTTCTGTTTGGCAGCAGGCAAATTTCTTCTCTTATTTTTGTGGTCTTGCTCCATCTCCTTACCAGGACATGGTATTTCATTGTTTCTTCTGTTCATCTGTCTTGGCTAGATCATCTAGAAGATTCCTATGGCAAGATCTCAAGCTAGCATTTACCACAGCTTGGCCAGGATTTCAAGCAGGAGACTCTTGCGCCAAAGCAGTACAAATACTAGTAAATGAGTGAAAAACTGATCATTTGAGAAAGGAGTCCTTTGCTCTGATTTTTGTAGATGAAACTCTTGGGATTTAAACTGTCATAAAACATAAATGACAATATACTGTACGTAGGAGTTGTACATGTTAATTAATATTAATGCTGTTAGAAACAGTACATCAATTACTTTTGTATGGTAAGTGGTTTTGTACTGCTGAGTACAAAACAAGTAGTTGTTTACTTGATTAATACAGTATGAATTTCTAGTAAAGGCAAGATTTAATTAAATAAAGGGAATTTTCAGTGACCTTAGTAATTCTGGGCATTTTGACCTATCCTTCTGTCACTGAAAGCACTTTTATATATTTGTATGACACTGTGTCAACTCAACAGTGATACTGCCATTTTGGAAGAGGATAAAAAGGGACATATATTTTTATCATCCTTGCAAAGCTGTCAAGACAGTTTGCCAGTCTATGTGCAAAATCCTTTTGCCTGCATTCTATTATGATTACTAAAGAAAATGTTGTTTTCTGTCAATGTCTCAGCCCACTTCTTAGTAACATTAGCCTCAAAAATTTTCACTTGACTTATAGGTGTTTTGAGGAAATACAAACAGAAGTAAAACATGCTAGGCTCCTCAGATGAAATTGTTATATTTATTCTCTTAATTATTGTCAGTGTTCTAACTAGGAAGATCTTGGATCTGAGCTGTGACCTTGAGGTTAAAAAAAAATGTTAATTATCAGTCTTTGAAAAATGCTAATTGACCCAGCGAACCATTAAATTGTTTAGATTATGTTTGATAGTATTTCATTAATATAAAATATAAACTCACATTTTGTTAATGTATGAAATGCCATTTAAATTGAGAAGTCACTCCTAAATAACATCTCAGATTTTAAAGTTTTCTTCTCACTTATGTAGACATTCTCAAACTTTATTTATTAAGATAGTTTATTATTGTCAGAATAAATAAATATATAAATATTTCTTTAATTGCAAACTATGTATCTGCAAATAAGCTTTTGCTTATTTACTGAGTAGTGGTCAGTGTTGAATTCCTGTCAAGAACTGACTGATTGGTTAAATCAATTAGCATTGGAACTTCTCCCCATGGCAAGGAACAACAACCATATTATTGTCCTCTGAAGATTTCTTTGTAAGACCTGGTGTTGGAGATGTCTCAGGCAGTATCTGAGTGAAAGGAAAGGAGATCTGACTGAGACAAGAGCATCCTTACGGGACCATGCAGTCTGGGACAGCCTAGAGGTCCTGCAGTTAAGCTTATGCTCAGCACAGCCTGAAGAATATTTAAGGCTTTAGGGCAGATCTTGATTGGAATTCAGCCCACAGGAAGAAGGATTAAAACCAACACTATTGTCATCTTTAAATGGAGTATGCATTCAATTCCTGTAGCACATGGGGCAGTATAGAACCCTTCTGTCCTTTTAAGCCTATACACAGCAGGAAGAAACTGCTGGAAGTGTTTGTCATTACAATTAGTAACACGCTATAGCTTCCCAAAGGAGTCTGTGTTCCTCTCAGGCTTTCTTGTAACAAACCCTGGATGTTCAGCTTTCACTTGTTTGCTCCTGTCTCATTCTGTAAGGTCACTGGGGTGGGTGCAGCAGCACACCACCTGCCTGGCCTCCCTCATAGGAGCAATAGCCCACAGAGACAGGGGGAAACTCTATGGTGTTTCATTTTTTCATGGCAACTTAGCAGTTTAATTATGGAGATGGAATTTCTACACTATTCTTCAAGCATGGGAGAAAAAAAAAAATCCATAGGAAAAAAAAAAATGTCAAAATATCAGTTGTAGGTCGTTTAACTAGTAAGGGTATCATTTACTAAGTAAGAAGTATTCAGAAATAGGTAAGCAGTGTATTTCCCACAGAATACTGTTATATTAATTCAAAATTGCTGGAGGAAGAGGTTCATTATTTGGACTGTGACAGACTGCTAAAATGCTTTTCTGTTGGCAGCTGTGAGAAGGAAACTTTCCCCATAAATGTGCCGGTGTCAGCCACATCGTTTTTGTTAGCCCTTCATGCTGCAGCAGGGAGTCACGACGCAACCAACTCCTGCTAAAGTAGCCCAGCTTGTGCAAGACTAATTCATTCTTTCTGAACACCTTCCTCCTCCTTCCTCCTTGTATACTTTCTCCACCCCCCCCAAAAAAGAGATCCCTGAACAGGAGGTAGGCTTCCTAGCTGCTTCATGGAAAAGACAAATCCAGCTGCTGTTTTCTCAATGGTCACTGTGGTCCAGAGGATATAGGACATGGGGCCTTGAGCTTCATGGATCCTAGCTGAGTGCCAGGCTCCTTATGTCTGGAACTGCATGCAGGTAGAGACCAGGGAAGGAAGGTATGAATGAAGACCCTTCAGCTGAGCAGGACCTGCTGCAGCAACATGCTGGCAGGCATGCAATGTCTGAACACTGTGAACAGGGCTGCCATGCCAGGACCAATAGAGAAGCAAACATCTGCATCCTCCAGCTTTCCACAGAGCTGACAGACAAACTTAACAAGGCCTTTGATAATTAATGGGTGAAAGCATCAAATCCTTAGACATAGCCATTACCATCTTTTATAGTGTCAAGTAAGTCAGTGATATGATGGCAATGTGACAAGCTGTGAAAATACTTTTAGCTCACAGTGCAGTAGGATGGCATGTGGGAACACTGGAATGCAGGTTAATGCATGAATGGTAGACCTTACTGTTAGGCAGAGTATTTCATCCTGAGTGGTATTATATAAGTACCCTTGGACAATGATCAGTTCCGGGGCTGTCCAGATTATCATAAACTGTCAATATCCCAATAATACACTACCCACAGATGCAGTTTTTGTTTTTCTGGGACAGATGTATTTGCATTTTTAATTCACAGGAATCTCATTACTCTTATTCTGAAGACTGAAAAATGCTAAACCAAGATAAACAAGGAAGGCCTTTTGCAGTAAATGTTATTTTTACATTTCAAAATGAATGTAATTGAATGGATGAAATTCTGTTCCAGAAGCCCAGCTATGCAGCTGAAGGAAAATGGAATGATCCTACATTTGATCATCTTTGTCTTTTTCTTTTTCTTTTTTTTTCCAGCTAAAACTTGTCAGAAGAGTAATTTTGTTATGACAGTAGATTTTTTTTAATTAAATGTCTGCAGTCTTCTCTATCTATTGCTTAGGCAAGAACAGCATATTAGAAAGTTGCAAATGAAATGAGATAAGGCATCATTCAGCAGCAGAAGACAAGTTTGGGAGTAGCATATGAATGGGGTAGTGATATTGTACTAGCATGGTGAGTGTGAGCAGGGAAGTTGGGGTATTTGGGAAGCTACTACATCCTCCTATGAGGGGAGTTGCAAGCACCAAGTTAACATAAAAAGACCTGAAGAAAGTGAAGAGGCATTTTGCAGACCTTTTGATTAGTAGAAGCATACACTCTTCAGATGTCATTACCATGTTACGAACCATGAACTGGACAGTCTGGGCCTTTCCACCACACTGAGGGCTTTTCCCATGCTCCTAAATAAATGTTGTGGGTTTTCCATTTTTAATGCAGTAGAATAACTAACTAGCTTGATATCTAATAATCAGCATGAAACTTCTTAGGAAGTTGATAAAGCTATTACTCCTGATAGTCACTGACAATAGAAATATACTGACTCTTTTCCAGTGGCCATTGGTCTTTCTGTTAGTCCTCTTCTGCAGAGATGCATAATGTGACTCCGCATTCTTACTATATGTAGCAAGAATATCAAATAGAATTGACGACAGCAGCACTTACAGTTGTACAGTAGCTTATAAATTACAATATGTCATTCTTACATTTTGAACTTCATTCTATCTTCCAAATGTTCAATTTTGAAATATTTTGTTGGCTTTTTTGAAGATAGCATTTCATTAATGTAAAATAGCACACAGTGTCATTGACGTCTAAATAAAATATTTTTCTAAAGAAACCAATACAAGGGTTTCAACGTTCATGTTCCTTGATGTCCTTCATCATTTTCATAAAAAGATGCATTTCAAAATCCAGGTCTGTCAGTTCTCCTAGGTATCTAGTTAATTCAAGCTGGACCATTTCTGTCTTGCTCTTCAGTATTTTCTTTAAATATGTACAGTCAGTGTTATCTGTAGAAGCCAATTTGATCAGACAAAAAAAAATAGTTTTAAATTAGTTTTCTTTTAACCTCTTTAGTCCTTGGCTGAGGACAAAGTGCTGCTACATATTACTTTCATTGGTTGCATTACTGACAAAGAATCACTGGAGTGCAAAGTCCAATAGCTGACCAGCCTCCTTCACCCAGCTCACCCAGTTTTTAGAGTGCAGACTTGCACAAACTTAGGTATAAATATGCTGAGTATTCTGTGTGGATACTGCTTTTCCCTGTATGGTTGCTCAGGCAATTATCATATTCATATAAATTGGTCTTCACAATGGTGTTTGAGAACTGCACAGCTGGAAATGACAACTGACTCAGCCTCACGTAGGTAGACCTTTTCATCTTTCCTGTTGGCCATATGTGCTTATGTAGTGGCACAGATAAAGAGTGATGCACAAAGGCATTTAGCTGAAAAAGCGCCTGTATGCTTGAGAGCTTCTCCAATTTCCTTCCACTCTGTCAGCTGGTCTAATAAAAGATAGAACCTCTGTTTACACAAGCATACTTAACATACTTCTAAAAATCTACCATAACACTTTAAAGTTTCTCTTTTGATTCCAGGCTGTTGGGTGCTTGTTTGTTTGTTGTGTTTTTGTTTGGTTTGGTTTGTGTTTGTTTTTTTCCAAAACAGATCCAAAATACATTGAAGGCAACTCTCAGGACAGAGAGTTACTTTAAATTTTGTGCATTATAACCTGGGATTTCAATTAAGATCCAAGCTTCAGGAAAAGGAAATCAGGTAGTTGCCTAAGAGCTATTATTGGCCTCTGCATTTATTTTTCTTACAACAGCAACATAATATATAGTCAGTCTAGGCTGATCATAGGTACAGGAGTCTTTGATATTGAGGTGCAACAGATAGCATACATTTGTATACATCCTTCAAAGCTTGCACTACCATCACAGATGTGCACAGCAGTTGTAAGCCAAGGTTCACAGTAAGTTTTAATTAAGCATTTTGCTTTTTTGTAGCTCAGAATAGGCCTGACTATGGTAAAATAATAATAATAATCATCATCATCATCATCTATTGACATTTGATAAATTAGTTTTGTTTGACCAATGTACATTATCACTGCATCTTTACAAACATAATTATGAGGTTGGTGTTGCCTAGGCTTCAGGGATTTTCTTCCTTGAAGTAAAGCAAATAAGATGGTTATATGTTTTCTGAACAACATATTACATATTTTCTAAATAACTTCTATATATGTCTAACAAGAGGACCAATACCTTTAAAGAGCAAGAGGTAATTAACATCACTGTCTTTTTGCCCCACATAGTTCAGTCTTGTATGTGATATACTTAAGTTATAAATTAATAATGAATTCAGAACTGAAATTTATCCATAAAATTATTCAGAATAAAATTTGAGTGTAAATTAGCGGAACTTATTACAAATTCAGAAACCTTTAAAGTGTCACAAAAGGTTTACTTCTTTTAAATAGATTTCTAAAATTTATATCAGCATTACTTTATGCTTAAATCACTTAAAGGCTAAGGATCACAAGATAGGATTGCTATTTGTAAAACCAAGAAACTAAGGGAGAAAGTAATACTTGCCTAGAACATTAAAAATAATAATAATAATAAAAAAAAAAAAAGACAAATATAAACCTGTTATACTGAGTGTGACAAATGACTGTTACATTGACTTTTATTCTACTTTAATAAAGAGTAGGAAAACACAACCAGGTCCCATCATTGCCAAATTATTTGACTGTGAAAACAATAGTCCAAGGGAGATGTCTAACATGAGGAGCAGGCCTTAGACACATCAGTCTTTCTCTAAATTCTTGAAATCTTACTAGTAATTTGATTTTACTTTCTGGGAATATGTTCCAGTTATACTATGTACAGCTTCTGCCAGCAGCTAATTCACATTTCTAATGTTCTGTTCTGTCCAGAAGTTTTCAATATCTGTTGATTTTAATTGTTTAACTTAAAAAAGATTAATTTTATTTGTACTGTGCTGTTATTTAAAGCACTGATCCCAGTAGAATAAAATGAAATAACCCTTTGATGGATAGGACTAAATTAATCATGACTTTCAACTTACTTTGAAAGACAAAATGTAAGGAAGTTAATTTTATGCTCTAGCATATGCATAAGGGTTTTTTTGAATACTTTTTCATGTTGTCTACCTACATGCCCTACTTCTTGATCTATTTCTGTTTTTCTGCTATTCAAGGGAAATTCTGAGCTTATGATATCATCTAATAAGATAACATCATAACATACCATTTGTAATAGAATGGTGAATGTAGGTAGATATTGTGAGCTATGCACATTATGCTTATTTATTTTCTCTCAAATTCTTTGTTTTATTTATTTTTTAGGAATTATCAAATATTTCAATTTATTTCTGTCCAGGTGACATGACTTTTTAATGAAGTAAGTAAAGTAGGCAGTTGAGTAACAGTGAGTATTCTGAACTGAACTCTCCAATTATTGTTTTTGTGTTGTTGTTGTGCTGCTGCTGTTCATAAGCCTCAGCTATATATCATAGTTTATTACCTTTGCTCTTTTTGTTAATTTATTGGGTTTACATGGCAAAGTGTTGGCAGCAGAGAGGACTGCAAGGTGGCCTCTGTGAAAAGAGCCCAGGGGCTACACTGTGCCATGCACAGCCAGTTCCAGAAAGCTCTACAATGGAACCAATACAGGACAGTGATGAGCCCATCAATCATGCTGGGGTGCCTCTGTGATAATGTATTTCAGAAAGGATAAAAAAACATGAAGCAGCTGTGGGAGTGAGAAAGTGGGAGACAAGCAGCCCTGCAGACCCCAAGGTCAGTGCAGAAGGAGGGCTGGAAGTGCTCCAGGCACGGAGCAGAAGTTCCTCTGTGGCCTGTGGAGAGGCCCCTGGTGGCCTGTGGAGAGGCCCCAGGCTGTCCCCCTGCAGCCCATGGGTCCCACATGGAGCAGATCTCCACACTGCAGCCCGTGGAGGAGACCCTGGTGGAGCCGGTGGATGTGGCCTGGAGGAGGCTGCAGCCCATGGAGAGCCTCTGCAGGAGCAGGTCCCAGGCCAGAGCTGCAGCCCATGGAGAGTAGCCCACGCAGGAGTAGGGGGTCTGGGGAGAGCTGCCACCTGTGGGTAACCTATGCTAAAGCAGTCCTCTCTTGAAAGATCGCACACACTGCAAAGGACCCCTGGTGAGGCAGTTCTTAAGGAACTGCACTATATGGTAAGGACATATGCTGAAGCAGCCAGTTTCTGATGGACAGAAAGGACCCAACACTGGAGCAGGTGAACAGCATGAGAAGGAAGGAGCAGCAAAGAAAAAGCATTACGAACTGATCACAACCCCCATGCACCACCCCCCTGCACTTCTTCGGGTCAAGAAGAACAGACAGGAATGAAGGAATGGAGTTGATCCTGGGAAGAAAGCCAGGAAAGGTGGTTTCAGTTTTGTCTTTTTTTCCCACTATTCCACTCAGTTTTTAATAGACAATAAATTAAATCAGCTTTTGGGTCTGCTTTGCCTGTGATAGTAATTGGTGAGTGATCTCCCTGTCTCCCTGATCTCCCTGAGTATAACATATATTTGTCACCAAATGAATTCCTGTAGTTGCTTCCTCATACTCTGTGGCTACATTTTCTGCATAGTCTTATTGTTTCAACTGTAATAAAGCAGGGCATGTGGATGTCTGCAACACAGAAAGGGTAAGGTCTAAAAGTGAAACAAAGCCTCCTTTATTTCCTCTCACTTCAGCTGTACCAATGATTTTGTCTACTGGCTTGCACCAAAACGTTCAGTGGTAATTTTTACTACAAACAACAGAAGTTTCACAATATTGTGATTACAGGCTCTTGCTTTGAAAGTTTTTATGCAGAATTACTAGCAGGACGTAATTACAACTTCAGTGTTTAAAATAGTGGAAGTGAATCTCTGGAGATATTCTATGCTATGATAAGCATATGTCAAATTAGGCTCAGTTGACAACACTCCCGCATTTGGGATCAATTTTCTGCAATATAAAATGCTTTTGTTTAAATACAAATAGCCAGGACAGTTTCTCCACTAAATGACTTGACTGTGATCTGCAGCTCCAATAACTCATAGAGCCTTGTAGGGAAGGGAATTTAAACCAACAGAGCATTCAGTCCAATATTTCTGTTTTAGAATGGGACTTCTGTACTGTAATTACATAGAAAGTATTGAAGAGAATAATGCTCTGTCCTGAGAATGAAAACGTGTTGGAAAATTGTAACAATCAATGTATAGGAGGTATCTTAAGGAGGAAACCTAGAGATAGGCTTGGTTTCAATTTCATTAAAATTTAATTTAGTGTTGAGGAAAGAAAATAAATTGTATGTTGATAAAGTATGAAGGTTTTATTTATCTCCTAGCCTCTAGGAGAAAAAAAAAAATAGACCCAAAAGTGTTTCTCACTGTAGATAAAATATCAGAAGATGTTCAGCTTTAAAAAATAAAAAAAATCAACTTGAAGAAAGTCAGACAAAAATATGCACTTTTATGGAGATCAGAACACTTGGAAAGTGGTTTTGTGCAATGAGAGTTCCATTAGAGGACACAAGATGCACCCTGATGTTGCTGCTCGGTTTGTCAGGAAAAAAAGTTCAACTTGGTCTTACATGCCAAAAGCCCAAAAGCCAGTATCAACACCTCTTTTTTTTAAAATCTGTTCAGTGAGAGCATATTTTGAGTTTTCACAGAATCACAGAATTGTCTAGGTTGGAAGATACCTCAAGATCATCAAGTCCAACCTCTGACCTAACACTAACAAGTCCTCCACTAAACCATATCACTAAGTTCAACATCTAAACATCTTTTAAAGACCTCCAGGGACTCAGCCACTTCCCTGGGCAGCCCATCCCAATGCCTCACAACCCTTTCAGTAAAGAAGTTCTTCCTAATATTCAACCTAAAACTCCCCTGGTGCAACTTTAGCCTGTTCCCTCTCGTCCTGTCACCAGGCACATGGGAGAATAGACCAACCCCCACCTTGCTACAGCCTCCTTTAATGTACCTGTAGAGAGCAATAAGGTCGCCCCTGAGCCTCCTTTTCTCCAGGCTGAAAAAAAACAGCTCCCTCAGCCGTTCCTCGTAAGACTTGTTCTCCAGACTCCTCACCAGCTTCTTCACCCTTCTCTGGACTCACTCGAGCACCTCGATTTCCTTCTTGTAGTGAGGGGCCCAAAACTGAACACAGTATTCGAGGTGCGGCCTCGAGTTTTATATCTGACCCTCAGAAAGTTCAGTCTAGACAGCTGCTGCTAAATTCAGCACTCAAAAACCTTAATCAAAGCAACGTATACAAGGATAGTTTGAGACAATACGATTTATATTTTGATTAAATTATAAATAAGGAAGAAATAAGTAGTCATGGAGCTTTTGCAGCCTCCCAACTTTATAGGAGTTACTGAAAGGACTCATTTTAATTTCAAAGGACTTTAGTTAAGGATCAGGTATTGAAACATCTATCAGTAAATTCAATCACTAAATCATCAAAATTGATTATTAGCCAATATTTTTCATAAATAAGACTTTCAAAAAAAGGAAATAAATTGAAAATATTTATGTTATTTACTCATTAGGAATAGTAGTATTGCTAACATGCACTCTGTATTTCCAAGAATGTATTGTTTGCTTTTTAGATTTTTGGCGTGATTATGTTGATAAATCCCAAATAGCCTTTACATTATTTCTTTAAACTTCTGAATAGAAGTTACATCACTTTATATGTTTATTAGTAAAAGGAAAAGAAATGTTAGTAATGAAACGGGAATGGTTTTAGTACGTTTTTAGTGGTGCTTGTGACCAGTGTGTAGCTATGCACATGCATATACATGCACATCTGTTTCTCAGTACCTTCAGTAGTTTTAGCTTATCTATTTTGTGGTAATTAAAATGGCTTTCAGTTTTATTAGGAGTTTGACATCTGATATTACTAAATTTATTAAGCTCTTGAAGTAATAACACTTCTTAATATACCTATAAATATTTGGTATGTGAAGTAGCCAAAATAATTTCCTCTTGGATAATTCCTACCATGCTCCTGTGATAGTGAAATTAATGAATCAAATGTGGTGTGAATCTCAGGATCATTCTGCAGTCTATACAGTACATTAACAAATGCCACCAAATCACCACCAAGTATCCTCTAGTATGAGACTATAACAAAATAAACCACGTAAATGTGGACTTGTAAACAGCTTTCAGGGATGGTAACATCACTGCGAAGTACATGCAAACCACAAAAGAATCAAAATACAGAATGCAGTAGCTTTCTTTCATGAATGTTTACCCCACTGTAAACCCCTTGAAACAGTCTATTTATTTTCTTAGCCAACATCATCAGAAAAGCACTCAGTAAGCCACTGCATCTTTCCTGTGCTGCAAATGCTAAGGTATGTGGTGTACCGCATGACATACATGGGTCAGCCTAGTGCTTTCTGAAGCTGAGCAGCTGACTATTTTTTTACTTCATAGATTGTTCTTCTGACCACAGAGTAATAAGTCACAGAAAAGCACTGGGAAACTTGCTATGCTTACGTGGGTTATTTTACATCCCCACTGGGAAAATTTCAGCTAACCTTTAGCCAGCAGCTCAACAGAGCCTCAGGTAAAACCATCACTGAAGTCAGTGGACAGTCTCTTTGTCGGGGTGTGGAAGAGCATGAGAGAACACACTCGGGTCCAAATTACTTCAAAAAACATGGAGTAACCTCTAAAAGACTGAGAAATAACGTCTTCATGTTGATCGGCTCCCTGGAGTACATTTACTGATGTAGTCTTTGAAGGTTACAGTATTTTCTTATGGAGACTTTATTATTAGAAACACTGAAATGTATTGGAAAGCCACCCAGTTGTTAAAAAGCTCTATTCAGGAATTGAGAGGTATTGAAACTAATTTTGACTTCTGAGCAGAGAAATTTGCCTGAGCACAATTACCAAATGACATTCAACTGATCAGCCTGTCAACCTGAGAAGCAAGAGCAGAAGCAGAATATACTGTCATTTTCAGATGAGATACAGTCAGCAACTTAGGCCTGTGTAACCTTTCCATTTGTAAAGTACATAGCAGAAATTGCTTCTGTACATTAGTGTAGTTTAATTATATTTTTAAGTGATTTTAAAATGTTCTTTTGCCCAGCACTGATGATGGGCCCAGTGGTTTAATTTCCCCACGGCTTTCTTTCAACCATGCAGCTTGAGATACGATGACTGTTTACTGTGATTAAAAAACATCAAAGCATCAATTGTCTATTTCAAATTCCTTTACCAAGCTAATTTGAATCATTAACTACCCCATTGAAGTCACATATCAAATTGTTTCTTTAGCCTGTTTTTCTATTTTTTGTGCTTCTTAAAGTAATATTCCATTCCCTTCATTAATTTTTAGGATTCTTTCAGTTCAGCCAATACATGCTGTGAAATTTAACTGTTAATTTTGCTTCTTAAAAAGTAAAAGAAAGAGAGAGGGAAAAAAAAAAAAAAAAAAAAAAAAAGAGAGAGAGATACTGAAATGCCTGGAGAGGAACCAGAAATCTCAACAGAAATCTCAACAATATTGTAGAATAATGAAAGCAATATATAATTTATAATTTGCCTGAGAGACTCTTGACTCTTACATGGGTGGATAAGTGTTATCATGTGTTTGTAGAAGATCAATAAATTGGAGCACAAGCTACACAGAGAATGAGCTCAGGGACGCACAACAACCTGGCAGCGCAGTGCAAGGTAAAACCCAGTCAGTGTACTTTCTCTGGAGTGAGCAGGCAGGTAACACCAGAATATCTTACTCTTTGTCTTTCAGGGTATTTCCTGTCAATGAAGGTCAATGGAGGGAAAGGAATTTTGATTAGGTACTGCAATCAAAAATATATGTAATATTCTACTCAGTTTCATTTTTTTCTTCAACTCTTTGCTTGGGAGCAGAATGTGGAAAATGAGGGTGAAACCAACTGTAGTAACTTGCTGGATTGATGCTTCTATCTTTGCTATGCACTGTAATGCTAAACTTGATCTTGATTTTGCCTCCACAAGAAGGAGATTTTTGCCCTAACTTGCATTGTTTTGAAGCCAGTGTCATTGACTTAATGCAGAATCTGTATATGGACACTTTCTTTTACTCACTATCATATTTTGTAGTTTAGTACTAACACATTTTCTTTCTAATGAAACCAAGGTAACTTTGTCTTAAAAGACAAATAACAGTCAGCTAGTTCATGCGATGACTGTAGTTACATCAAATAAATCGGATTTAAAATGATAGTATTGAAAACACGCAAGAAGGGGACTGGCATTTGAAATACTGTATAACTGGGTTTGAGGAATCACATATGAAATCCTAGGCATCCATAAATAAAAATCTGAACTCTACAATAGAGAATTGTTTTGTATAGGTAGCTGCTTTTTCAGCTTCTATGATCAGATCCAAAAAGAGTGTGGAAAAAAATAGTTTTACCTCAACTCACCTTTTAAATTTAAAACCAATCTATTGTGTAGACACAGGAAAGAATCTCTGATCTACAAAGTATGGCACATAAATGTTTTATTTTATTAGTGCTTAGATACTGTAGGATCATTAAAAATACATAAGTAGTATATACCTGTGGGGAACTGACTCAAAAGCAAGAGGTAAGGAGAAGCAAAGTGCTTCCACACCTAGGAGAAAAAGGAGAGAACACAAATGCAATGAAACTTGAATAAGAAAGAAAGAAAGATACATTATGGTCAAAAGGAAATTAACAGAATACAGCACAAAACTGAAAACAAGTGTCAGGACTGTTTGCTCACTGTGCTTCGATTGTTTGTCACAATACTGCATGTGTTGCTTCAAACTGCTTGCCATACACGATGAAAGTATGCAATATACAGACAGTGAGAGAACATATTTCTATATACACATATTTCCCATGCCATACTTCATTTAGTAACATTCATAAATGAAGTATCAAAAAGCACAGTTATGACAGAAAACATGGTTCTGCTAATCCAAAATGGAATAATGTGAATTCAGTCTCTTGTTCTTATATATATCCACCTTTCAGACAATCCAACCTGTAATATTTGTAATGTAATTCGTGATTTCTTTATCTCTCCTTTCTCTAAAAGGTACTAATAATGGATTTATACGTATATATATAAGCATACATTAAATATAATTTTAAATAGTGTTAGAACTAGTAACCTGTTAAAATCTAGGTCTAGTAGTATGTAATCCCCCTTCACTAACTGAATTTGTCTCCTCAGAAGAACATTCAGTAACAAAATAGGCCTCGCCATCTGTCTTGAACTCAAGGGTCTTCACAGTTTTGAGCATAGCAGATAAATGCAAGGGATATGGAACAAAGAACAACTGAAGTAAAGCCAGAGCTTCAGTATTCTCAAAATTGATGGAAAGAATCTGGATGTCCCATATAAACTGCAGGAATCAAACCAAGAAAATAATTACAGTCTTGAGCTAAAAAAATGGAAGTAGTCAATAACTAATGCCTGTGGAAATAGTATCTTCAAACACCTTCTCCCAGAATACAGTGTGTTGCAGCCATCTGGACTCCGAGACCTCCATGCACAGTCCCTCCTACTTCCCCCATGTTCCACTAAATGTAGTTCAGAACTTTCTGTGCATTGCTTGAAGGATTCCCAGCCCTCATATAACAATGTCATAACTAATGCCACTTAAATCTTTTCGCTAACATCGTACTCAGGGTAAGACCAAGTAAACGTGTATAGTTCTGTATGGTATTATACACACCTTGTAGCAGGCTTGCAAATAGTTTAGGACCAGACCCAGAAGGGGGCATGGGGGGAGGAGAGGGGAGGGTATTATCTGTCTTCCTTCCTTCCTTCCTTCCTTCCTTCCTTCCTTCCTTCCTTCCTTCCTTCCTTCCTTCCTTCCTTCCTTCCTTCCTTCCTTCCTTCCTTCCTTCCTCAAAAAATATATTCATGCTACAAAGATTGCATTGTAAGGGGAATGAAACCAATGGGAAATATTTAATCTTGTACAACCTAAACAATGATATGATGTTCCTTTTTATTTACTTATTTATCAACTTAAGACAATTATTTAAGTGTAGAAGCCATATAACATCAATCAGTTAAACACTATGAAGGTTCTAAGATTTGATTTGTTGATTTAATTGGATTTGGATTTCATAGCAAATAAGATAGACGAAGTTTCTGAACTGTGTTTCAGACACATTTCTTTATTTTTACTTTTTTAAAAAAAAGGGAAAAAAAAAGCTGTTGTCTGTTTTGTTTTGACTTGTTTTGTTTTGTTTCTGTACCTTATTTCTGTTCCATCCTTCAAGTGCTTTTAAACTCTCCAGGCCAGTTTTGCCCACTGTGATGCTTTGTCATTTAGCCCTTGATTGTAGGCCCTACTTAATATCCAGCCTGGGAGGTTTCAACTGGTATTATTCATGGTTTCCGAGCTCTTCTCTGTTCTGTCTTTAGAAAGCATTCTTGTGCTTCAGTGGCACAGAGATCCTCCATCAGCAATTTCATTTTTCTGCTCTTATTTTCTGACTACTCATTTTGTGATTTTTAAGTACCTTCAATTAGAGCAATCCTTGATAGAGGGACAAGTTATCTACAGATATATTTCATAATAGAGAATGCATATAAAACTGGAGCATATTGGTAAAATTTAACACTGTATAGATTACTTAGAGTCTTCTTACAGAGCATGATACATACCAGGAAAGAAAGTTAGAGTGGCTTGATATCATTGAGAACAGCAGAACTTAATCCTTTTGAGAAGACTCTATTTTTAAAGAAAAATAGATGTAGGTTGTTAGACAGGAATATCAGCAACTGTACTTCTGAAAGTAGACCCGTCCTTGCCTTCTGCATGTGGTTTACAGATACTGATCTTTCCTGTATTACAACTATCTACTGTATTGGTTATGGCCAAAACTGATTTTATCCATAATAACATTAAGCATTTGCTGTCCAAATACTAGGCATGGAGAATTTCATTTTGTCATTTGTAAAGAACTGTCTATATGTAAGTCATATTACAGAAGAAAATTCATATTTTGTATTAGCAAAAAAGATGAAAAACTAAACAGAAAAAGGTTTGCAATGTCCATCTTTTGAAGATGTTTCATCATTTATGCATTTCTGTGCAATCATATTAAAGGTACAACAGGAAACTTCATCCCATTCTGAAGGATATCATATGTCGTGTTATAGATAACTCTTAATTAGAATTACTTATCTAAAAATTAATGTATTTCCAAATACAAGCGTTGACTGTAATGTCTCTTTTTTTTTTTTTTTCTTTTTTTTTTTTTTTCTTTTTTGTTACTGTTCTAACTAATTGCTGGTGATATTTATGCTGGTGAAATCCATCACTTGGTGTTACTTTCCCACACACAGGAATTATTCATCCATCCATCAAAAGGTTTGTGTGGGTGATAATGATGCACACAATAACATTAAGCTGCAGTAGCTCACCTTCAGCAGTGCTCTTTCCATAGACTCTGACAGGCTCCTGGTTTACAAGTATTCATCACAGGTACCAAATATTGTTTTCAAAAACTGTGGAGAACATTTTCTGGGCAGGAGGTCTTTACAAGAGAACTCCACTTGGGTAGATGAAATTACTACACAAATCACAAGCCATGCTGTTTCTCTGCTTTCTCCTGCCACTCTTACTGCCTGCTCTGATATTTGGTGTTCAGTGCTGCTTACCTGCAGAATTATCAAAACCATCTCAAACACAGCCAAAGGAGCAAAAAGGCATATGTACTTCCGAGAGCTCCATCAGGGCATGGAGTCCTTCCATTTGCAGCGTTAATGAAACCAGTACTCTTTTTGGGGGGGAACTTTATCATCAAAATGACATCAAAAAATTAGATTAAAGTGTTGGGTTTCTTTTCTTGCTCAGCAAGAGATTTCCTGGGTGACTATGGGCAAATCTCCCAGACTGTCAAAGTTTGGTTTTAGCTCTTGCTGTTTTGAAGTTGACCTCATTTTTGTGAGGATGGATGTTGCCCATGGAAGTATCAGTATAGGCAGAATAATGTATTGCAGAACTGAAAGGATGTAAATAGCAAAGGGTAAGATGCGTTGCTTGGAATATGAAAAGGGATGATAATTAGGTAACTGCTAGCTGAATATCAAGGAATTACTTCTGGTTTCTTTTTTTTTTTTTTTTCCCACCTTTTTTTAAGACTGTGTGAATTTATTAAACTCTATTAAATTCACATTAGGCAACTACAACACTTATAGAGACTAAATTCTAAGAAAAAAATCTAGGATATCCAGATAATAATGCTAGAACTATGGCATTTTCTTTTTTCTTGAATGTCTAAACATCTTTGTCACTCAGACAAAAGCTTACACCAAGTAATGCTTTCTATTTGTTGCTTAAAACTGCATTTCTCCATGGAAGAGAGATTACTACCATAGAGTATTCTCTTTTGGAAACACTACTTAAAATAACAGTTCTAAAATACAGGAAAAATGTCTTAGAAGTCCTTTGGAAAAAGTGAAATGAGCACAAAGGATTTAAATATTACATGCTACCTAATTGTCTGTTTCGGCTGGTAGGGAAATTGTCAAGGCGTATTATGACTAAATGCAATTCATCTAGGTTAACTTTAAAGTTTATATTCCAGGGAAGAACGAAACCTGGGATGCAGCCATAGTGATCAAAGCTGACAGCATGATCATGTTTAAAATTGAAAACTGAAGCAGCTAGAACAAGCACTGCAGGTGAACAAAAACACTGCAAGTGAACAAAAATGCTGCAGATTTTTCAAACGATGATGTTTTAACTAGAACAGTTAGGTGGTATGGCACTAAAAGCATAACGTAGAATAATTTTTCTTGCTTAGCACTTTAATAGAGATGCCTAAAATAACCTTTGTATGAATTCATTAATAAGATAAAACAGCAGTTAATTAAAAATTTAAAAAAACTTTGGTAATTTTTCCTCTTGAATTGCTGCTTTAAGGATGGCGAGCAAAATCCATGGATTTGGATATTGTAGGACTAAATACATAGTTATACAGACTTAATACAAAGAAATCTATTTAAATTTGATTTAAATTGTGCTGTTTTTGTAGGTGAGTCAACAAAGTACCAAGGAATCTGCCATTAGTAGGCTTCATGAACAAATTGTAAAATCAAGAAATGCAACAACTAGCAATGGAGTGTATGGACTTTGAGATTCAGCAGGAAAGGAGTGGTGTAGTTATAGGGTTGTTTTCCACTTCAGAAAGACTTGACTGAATAGAGGTGCTGTAAAGACAGCTTAGTGAGGCTATCTGGGCCTATCCCAGCCCATGTCTCAGCTTTTAAATTGCACTTTACAGATTCAAAGTATTTCCCCAGCACTCGACCCTTTGACCCTCACACAGCCCCATGGTTGTTAATGCCTCTTGATACAAAACACTGAAACAGAGGGGGAAAAAAGTAGATCCGTTTCTAATAGTATCTACCTCCAGATACCCAAGATACCAAACTCTGTCACAGAATAGGGATCCAAATCCAGATGTGTAAATAAATGCTTTGGAAAATACCTGATCACATACATTCCCCAAAGATAAGATACATGAGAAATGTGAATCCCTCTCAAGTCATTGTAGACTGCTAGAGTTTGCCTGCTTTGTGCTTATCTCTTCCCCTTTGCCTTTTTCTTAATATGTTTTTTCATCTCACTAAAGTGTTAATCTTCAGCACTGACCTAGAGAGGATTTTAGAGAAGAATTTCCATTTTCTAAATAACAAGGGATTTCTTGTAAAGATGCCCCCTCTCACTTACAGCAATTTCTTCAAGAGTTCATTGCCATCTTATTGAAGTGTATTCTGATGAAAACTGACAATCTGGTCCTCTTAATCAGCTAATGTCACATCAAATATCTGTAATTAAGGGAGAAGAAACCCTTACAAATGACTCATGTTTGGAGATTTTTTTTCCTTGTGTGACTTAAAACCTAATTTGTTATAGTATGTGCTGTGCTCTACAGTAGATTGTTCTTTTCCTCACTTTAAGGCTGAGTAATACAATAATAACGTACATTTATAATGGAATTAAATATCTTTCTCATTCTGTTTTTGACCTCTTTTTTTCCAGATTGAAAATCTGTTCATAAATCCAAGTATGTGTCTCTGTGTATTTAGTATGGATTTTTCACTTTCATTCTTCAAAGACTACCAAAAAATCCGTACAACTTTAAACAACTCTCATGAATTTTAATGAAGTAACTGCCAATATTTTGAATGCCTGAGACAACATGCTATTATTTGCTTTCATATTGAATAAATATTGCAAAGTATTATATTAAGTGTCTAAAACATTTTTTAACTCACAAAAAGGTCACTAGCTACAAAATGCACTACTTAACAACAACAACAACAAAAAGAAGTGTAAAGAATCTCAGCATGTCTCTCTTACTCTCTTAACAGATCTCAGCCTTTCTAAGAATACTGAATTCTGTATTGATACCTATTTGTAAGTTTATTTTTGAGTATCCAGAGGTCTTGAGAAGTCAGGCCCCTATTACAACCTACAGTAAAAACATATAGCATAGACCTTACAAATGCCTCTATCAAGACCTTAAAATTTAGAAAGGAGGGATAAATCGGTCTAGATACAATATAGTCACATCACAAAAAGTAGAGGATGTTGAATTAATTAACAATGCACATAGTTCAAAACCAAAAAGCAATATGGAATGCATAAAGTTAATTTGCTACTGTCATTAGTTAACAGGCAATATTTTCTGTTAGATTTAGAAATCAGTAGCAACTTTCTTTCAGATATTTTATGTGATTTTTTTCATATGTATCAATGATCTTCACAAATCACTTTGAGCCTTTTTTTTTTTTTTTTTTTTTTTTTTACATTAAATACCAACCCTTACTTGGTCTTCTTCATCAACTTTAATTTCTAATTTATTTTCCTCATCTTAGTAAAGTTCACGAGAAAATAAGCTTTTATTCAGTAATAGATAAACTTTGCCTCATATGTTTTTGAAAGGGTAATGACATCATTAAGTTTTAGGATTAAAAGAAAACAACATTGTAAAGCAGAAGGTGCAAAAAAATAGTATTTTTATTTCAGAGATATATTCCAAGCTGAACTTTCTAAGGAGGGCTTTTAAATTCTCAGATGTGTGAAGATCATTTCTGCTGGATATGATCATAGGATGCTAGCATCCAGTTAAGTGTTTGGAGGTAAGAAGAAAATAACCTTGTCTTGTCTTGCTGGAATTTAGGAAAAAAATATATATATATATATATAATTCAGGCTGAATGAGAGCTTTCTCTTATTCCTCTCTTCAAAGAGAAAGAAAGGTTACTTGGGTCGAAAAAGAATTTCAATGCAAAATCTATGCAAAGAAAATTTTAGTAAAACTTTATCTGAGAGAATGTCTCATCTGATATCTTCAGTCCACATTTTTACTGTTATTAATAACAAGTCACAAGTGCCAATTTTCATATAAAAAATGTAATGCATGTAGAGCAGTAACTCCAAAACTGAACAGACTATCTGTGATCTTTGGTATTACCTCAGTCTCAGATTTGACAAGTATCCTGCCAGTCCCACAGAGAATACTTAATATTCTCAAGAGAGTCAAGTGGACAGTTTGACAAGGTAGAGCCAAGTGTGTCTTCAAAGCCGTGTTATTTCCTCTGTTCTGATATGACATTACTCATTTATCAAATGGAATAGCAAGCTCTTTGTTTACAGTTCATAGACTTGGAAATATCACTTCTAAATTCCATAAATAGCAACAGCAACAACTTCTATTTAGCATAGAAGAAAGTGGGAGTACAATTAAGAGTATATGATAGCATTAAAAGAGCAACAATCTAGTGTCAAAATTCAGTAGACAGGTAGTATTGTAGTAGGAAATGGCTGGAATGCTTTTTTTTTTTTTTTTTTTTTTTCCCTGAGAAAAATAGGAAATACATGGTAAGGAGAAATCTGAGCCAGAACTGAAGCTTTCTCGGATAGAAGACATCCAAGTAAACATGTAAGAATTAGGTGTGTTGCCTAGTGTTGCTCAGTCATTGAGTCTTGCTTTGTGATCAGGGAATGGCAAGAGTTCCATATCACTAGAACATCATTCAATTGTCTTGGATAGCTCTCTTAGAAAGGGATATATCACTCCCCAGAGGAGCTGCATACTCTCAGAGGGCTCTTACAGAAGCCACAGAGAGAGCTTAACATTGACAGACATCTCTTCTCTTTGATTTTTTCCAAGATTGCAAAGCAGGAGGAGATTAACAGAAATACCTGCGTTACATGTGAATGTGAATATGGTACTATGTTGATGGGGGAAAAAAAATCCTTATCATTTGTATGATTTCAAGGCTTCAAGCTTTCAAGATCAATTTTGAGGTCCATGGTTTTGACTTCTAGGCAGGAACAGTATTTGAGATGTTTGTTTAAGCAGCTGTCCTGAGTAAACTACTGAGCTTCTCATTAAAGCATCTCCTGCTGCAGTTTACAACCCAGAATCAATTTGGTTTGCCTGAAAGTACCAGGCTGTTAACTGTGATAGTTTCAGGATGTGCTTTGTATGTGGTTTGCCAATTCATGCAACATAGATGTTAATCTGTTGGGGAGAAGTAGAACAAACAGCTCAGGATAGTAATTTCTCTGTCATCTGAGTTTTAGTCATCTGCGTTTGTAAAACAATACATGAAGGTTTTTAAATGACATATATACATGTATATACATATATATATCCTTTTGAGACACCCAGCCCAGTATGCATATTAAAACCATACTGAAAAGATACAAAGCTGAAGACTGAAAAATTGTGAACTTTATCTTGCAATTGTACAGCTATTTTGAGAGTCTTTGAACATTGGTCTTTGGGCACAAAATGCACGGTCATACGGTTGTCCTGCTAGGAAGGCTTTCAGCTGCACATGGACTTATGACCTACAGCTAAGGCTACCAGTAAAATGCACATCAGTCATATTCCAGACAAGTCTAATACTGATATGAAAATGTACTGTGCTAGAGAATACACATACAATCTTGGAGACTGAGAAAAGGAATGAATGAGTAAAGGAAGTTACTTTTGATTTTTCTGCCCCTTCATCTGGGAACACAAATTAGTTTCATTTCACTGCTGCAGGGTCTTTATTTTAAAACATCTTGGCTGATTTTCATTTGCTTTGGGCTGTATGTCTTCCTTACACGTAACTAGTGCACACAAGTTGAAGGTGACTTTGATTCAGGTTGAAAGTGTTCTGAACAAAGAGAAAAAATCTAATTGTCACTAAACCCTGTGGAGAGAATAATCTCAGACCAATTTTTGCATTTTTAGAATATTTAAGATGAAAGAGACTTGTCATTACTTTGTAGAAATAATGAAGCTATCCATTGAAAGTCTATTTTCTACTTCCTGTATCTTATTAATTCTTCTGTGTAAGAAAAAGTTGACTTAAAATAATTGACTGTTTAAGTTAACAACTTCTGATTATGCTTTGCAGGATTTGGTTGATGTTGCTGCTGGTTTTGTTACTTTTAAAAATTTATTGCAGTTATCTAGGTAGTCTTCCAGTATTCGTGTATCTCTGTGGACATTGGTGTTCTGGTGTATATCTATGTATATACTATATATGGTGTATATCTATGCACACAGCAGTCACATGCAAATCAAGTTAAAAAAACATTCAGTCATGCCTAGATTTCTGGCCTATTGTCGAAGTAGGTTTCATAAACACAAATTTTCATAATCCACTCTGTAAATCCATGCAGACTTTTGACTTTGAAACCTAAAACATACAGCCTTTGTCCCTTTCCTGAAAAGTTTCTGGTTTTCCTTGTGCATTTTTCTGTTGCTGTTCTTCTCCTCACAGTTGGATTTAATCCATTCACAAACAGACCTCAAAGAGTTAATATGTACATAACAGTAATGGGATCCTGCTCCAGCTATACCTGTGGCTTTTCCACTCCTAAAAAAAAAAAAAAAAATTGCCTATTTAGCACACAGTTCTGTCAATAGAGCAAGAAAGGGATTGCTGTCTGGGTGAGAGCTTGATTGGATATGAAAGGATATGGTTTGTGAGGATTCATGGTTCCTTCGTAAAGGCTCTTGGTAAGGAAAATAAATATCTGTGCTCAAAAATGAAGTGTTCATGTTCCATTTGTAATATGAATAATTTCAGTAAAAATGTGACTTTTCTTTGAATCATGCATATTGGCAAGAATGAGAGACATACTAGGTGAATTTTCACAATTAACAGATGGCATCTGCATCTTTTAATAACAAATTTTGCCCCCTAGCTCCTTGGTAAAACAATTGAGGTTCTGTGTAAAGGTTTTAAATTTGTGACAATTCATTGTTTTGAGATAAAATCTGCTGCAGTATAATCACTCTTTTTGCAAATACAGAGGAAAACAGAATGAAAGGAACATGTTACAAAGCACCTTCCTTTAAAATAATTAGTGACTGAGTGGCAGCACAGATTAGAGCAGGAAGTTGTTTGTCCACTTGTCATTTCCCTTCATAGACTGCAAGCTTTGAGGAGTCATTTACATCATATGAAAGAACAGAATGGCAGTTACAAGCCCCAAATTCAAATGTTCATAGACCTGCATTTGAAACAGAAATCAGCAGGATCAGTGGACACGTATTTTCTTGGATAAGTCAGGCTCTAAATGACTGACATGCAGCCTTTATGTGTGGGGGCTGGATTTTTTGTTTTAGTTTTGCCTGTTTTACTGGATAGATTTCACAGGATTGTGGGACTGCATGAGTGGATGGATCACTGCAAAATTGATAAACCATCAGGAAGGTAGGTGTACTCAATTGCATGTCATTTTAAGCCCCCAATTCTAATACACTGATGAGAAGAAAAAAAAAAAAAAAAAAAAAAAGAAAAAAAAAACAGTAAAACTAACATAAGGTCATTTAAAATGAGAGGTTGGGGTCTGACACTACTATCTACTTACTAGTAGTAAAAAAGGATTATCAGGGATCATTCAAAAGTAAGAAAAAGTATTTGTAGCTGATGGGATTTTTATGTCTTGATTACCAGTATGAATACAAGATTTTAAAGGATTAGAGGACATTATTGAGTTAAGGCTTTTTCTACTGCAAGCAATTACTTCTCACATAATTATAACTTAAATGTATCCTACATCATTTCAGAAATTATTTTGGTAATGTAAGCAAAGGATTGGAATACTGGACTACTGAAACTCTGTTCTTAAGAGTACTCATGGCTCTAATGAGTGTTCATGAAAGAAAATAGAAAAATGGGAAATGCTGTAAAGCATTTTCACTTCTAAAGCCCTACATCTTATCAGTGAATTATTAATTTTATAGTTATCTTTCTGTGGAGGTCTGTGTTGTAATTATACTGTAGACCTGGTTAATTGTTTAACCAATATCTCTCAGTTTTAAAGAATAGAGAACAGGAAGGAATGGGTGCATATATAGTGAAAATCAAGTCAGAATGCTTCCAACAAAGTACAATAGCCTGCTCTCCTGCTCTTTAAAGTGTGTCAGTTTTTGTGGGGGGAAAAAAAAAAAAAGAATAATCTTTGCTTTTTGATTTTAATCTTTGCTTTTTTGTTGTTGTTGTTTTCCTTCAAGTTTAATCTGTATTGAAAAACCTACTTCGTGTAGGATTTCAAATTTCAGTTTCTTGGCTCCTATGGCTCTTAACTTATCTCCTATATCAAGTGACTTTCCTTGGTTTCTTAGATGAAGATAGATGATGAAAATCTTTTTAAAAATCTGTCCCAAAGTAACTTTGCAAAAGCACACCCAAAGCCTAGTGACCTTAGGAGGTGGACCCACATCACATTACATAGAATCAGATAGATTGGATGCCTTGTTCTCAGTGTTGCCCAGCCACACAGAGTAGTAGATTGGAGATTTTTAGAAGTTTTGTTTGAAATGTTTGAATTTAGTTTGGGAATTGTGGATCTATGTTGTTGTTTTACAGTGTTTAAGACTAAAAGAACTTATATTTAGGAAGGCAGGCCATAAGGCTCATAGGGAAGTCCTGATTCATATTGTACTTTTCTACTGCCAAAAATTATGCTAATTTAAAAAATACAAGATTTGAGTGATAGAAGAGAATGGTCATGAGAAAAAGGTGGAGGGTGCTTTTTATTTGTTTTGTTTTATTTCATTTTGTTTTCATTTCTTCCAGGAAGGCATGCCTACTTCAACGTTCATCTAGATTTGATTAGCTTTCAAAATCACTGTAGAACAGAAAAGTTTTCCGGTAAATGAACAGCCATCATTGCTAATGCCTATTAATGCCTCTTCCGATGTTAGTACTGTTCAGCAGTTCTGTGAGACAAAACAAAGCTAGCATTTAATTTAGTGGAATACATTGGTGGTCTAAAAGCTGTATGATTTCATATATTTAGCCAAGACGCTGTGGTATTTGCCTTGTTTTCTGTATTCATATCCACAGTCTACTGCAAATGATCATTATGACTCTCAGGCCACAGATACAAAGTTGCATGTAAGGAAATGACTTCTGTTGTTTGCTGCTACGGAAATATCAAGTTTCTGACATTTCATCATTTTAGTAACATTCGTGCACTTCGTTCTTGTGCCTGTTGCAGTATGTTCATTTAACTGTATGATTTAAAATGGAGAGCATTTGGCTAATTAGCAGGCAGCTGTTCACTTAAGTAAATGACTCATAGGGTTATATTTATGGTGCATAACTATTTTTCAAGCCTGGAAAAAATAAAAAAATAAAAAAAAAAAGGCATGAAAGCAGATGTTTATGCTTCTGTATCTATGAAAACACTATGAATATTGACTGTTGCTTTCATTCCTTGATATTTTTCTCAGAACTTAATGATTAACTGGTAACCACAGCTTTTAAAATGAATGAGATAGCATTGTACAGAAAATATCCATTTGAGTGTATATTATTTCCATTATTTGTCTGAAATGAATATGTAAAATGAATGCTCAAACACTGCATGAAGAGGCCTCAAAGTTTATGATATAAATAGGCTCAATTAAGGTAGAATACAGGAGTCTACAATTTGTGTAAAGCATATTAGATTTTTTTTTATTATTAATATTTTTTTGCTTCATATTACAAAGCACTTATATAAAATAGTTCAGCTACAAATTGAAAAATCTTGATCTCCCCAAAACATACAGCTGCCATTTTAAAATAGAATTAGTACAGTAAAATCCCTAGAATCATAGAATATCCTGAGCTGGAAGGGACCCACAAGCACCATCAAGTCTCCTGGCTCCACGCAGGACCACCACAAAATCAGACCACATCTTACAGTGTTGTCCAAACGCTCCTTGAAATCCAGCAGCTCAGTGCTGTGACCACTGCCCTGGGGAGCCTGTCCCAGTGCCTGACCACCTTCTGGGTGCAGACCCTTTCCCTAACCCCCAGCCTGACCCTCCCCTGTCCCAGTTCCATGCCGTTCCCTCGGGTCCTGTCGCTGTCCCCAGAGAGCAGAGCTCAGTGCCTGCTCCTCCGCTCCCCTTATGAGGGAGCTGCAGGCTGCCATGAGGCCTCCCCTCAGCCTGCTCTGCTCGGGGCTGAACATACCAAGGGACCTCAGCTGCTCCTTGTACGTCTAGTGAAATTTTAAACTGAGGAAATGGTGGCAGTGAATAATACCAAAAGGGATAAAATGTGACAGTATATTTACTATAAGCCTTTGAGACTGACCCTTCAGCCAAATGATAACCCATCATATTATGTATTCATCTAGCTCTATGCTGGACATTTTGCCCAGAAGAATACTGTGAGAGACAGTATCGAAAGCTTTGCTAAAATCCAAAAAAATCATATCAACTGACTTCACCTGATCAACTAGATGAGTATTGCCTTTGGTCTTTTTTGGGTGATAACAGACTTGAGCATTTGAAATTGAATGATTTGAGTGTTCCTCATTAAGACAATCTTGTGTCTGTGCTTCTCCACCTGAGCTGGTTATTTCAGAACTGAATACATCATCTCGGTGTTTTGGGAATGGGTTGGGTTATTCATCATTTTTGCCTGGCATTCATCAGCTGTTTCTATTCCTGCTGCATATTCTTCTGCAGTTCCTCTTGTCTCTCCTCTGCCTGCATTAGTACACAATCTTCTAGGCACTAGGGTCACTGAACTGTAGGTCAGGTATGGTATAAAATCTTTTCTAAACAAAGAGAAAATGTACATGACAAGATTCTTGTGCTCTCCCTCTCGCTTTTAAAACTACATAGCCAGCAGATAATTTATGGTTTCTGAGACAGTACTGAATATGACTTTCCATGGTAGTACTGTGCTAGATTACACCAGTGATTTCTTTCTTTTTTTACAAAAAGATTATTTTGTAAAAGCTAATAGTTAGAATACACAGTATCTAAGCACTTCAATCTCAGCAACAAAGGTTTTGGTTATTTTGAAAGGACTTGGTCTTCTTTCTTATATAAATGAAGGGAATCTGCCTCTTAAAAATGGTATATGTACATTCTTCTACAAAATCTGCTTTTAGTTGTTTTGTTGCTTTTCACTAGGACAAAGCACAAGTAAGAACTTTTCCTTTATGAAATCCAAATGCAATTTTAAAATCTTAGAAAATCTTTAAAAATCTTTAAATCTCCTCTTTAGGAAACAGAATAGAGTCATTGTAGGACAGGTGCTCTCTTAAATAATGACTATGTCTTTAAAGAGGAAGCTGAGGTGGATCAGTGTTGTGTGACTATGAATTACAAGACAGTAAGATTCATCTGTAATTTATTTTATTTTATTTTATTCATAAAAAATATTTCAGCTAAATATGCTGCTGATTTAATAGTCACCGGGAGTCATCAAGGAATTGTAAACAGTCTCTCCAACCCTATATAAACTGGAACTGCTTTAACATTCTATTAATATATAAGTATACTGAGTATTCCAGAAAAAATATATATCTTAGTACATTTTTGAAACACGAGATATATCAAGATGGCATGAAAAAACATGTCAAACCTAGATTTATGTAACAGTTTTGGACATTTGTTAATTTTTTATCACCCATTTTACTACCTATTTTATAAACTCACCGCCATAGTTCATTATGTTACGTTTAATTACCTTGGCATATAAAATGTCTATCCTAATTTCCAAAGTAAAAAGGGGAAAAAACAGCAAAAGGTTGGAGAAGCACATGTAACTGTCAAGATAAAACCTTCAGCTAAACTACTAGTCTTCAGAAACAGAACAACTTCCCCAGCTTGAGCATATTGTAAGATTTCACTTTTCATCACTTCTCAACTCTCAGAAGGTTTGGAACAATTCCCTATGTGGGACTTTACAGCTGTTGTAATGGTTATTCTGTAATATATTTGAAATATAAAGATGTATTCCATATAGAGCAAGATTTCAGCAGCCTTTATAAAGATAATAAAAAAGATGATCAGTTTAAAATCATGGAAGCCTCTTGTAAAGTGCAACATTGACGTTGTTTAGTATGCAGTTGCTCTTATTCCTCTTAACATCAATTGACTTTTTTTTTTTTTTTTTTTTTTTTAATGGAAGGCATTTTCTTGCTTATCTAAACAAAATAAAAAGCCCCCAAACAATATATAAGGTACATGGTGAATTTAAGTTCACATGTCCTTTGAAATAAATTGGCACTATTTGCCAAAGTGGATTTGAATCCAAGCAGATCGTGTGTAAAGTGTGGTAAGCAAGAGTAGAAAACCACAAAAGTAGTGGGTTGGAAGAGGAAAAAAAAAGGTCAAGATTTAAATTGTTTGTGTATTGAAGAGATGTAACCAAAAGCATCCGCTCAATAAGAAATCTAGAATTTTTTGAAAGAAAATTATTTAAGCATCCAAGCACAAAAGTGATGTGTAGCTTTGCTAACAAAAGACATAGATTCTGTCTTCATAGATGTGTTTTACAAATGCAGAGATGATGAGAATGAGAAAAGGGTTTAGAGAGAGGATTCCTCTCTCTAAAATAAAAGAAATAAAGTGTTCTGGTATTCAGAATTGACATATATTTGAGGTAAATACATACAGCCTAAAAACTGAAAGGGATCCAAAGTAAAATGAGGATGAAGACCAGACTAAATGCATAGAGATTATGAGACACCTACTAGATATCTTTCTTCTTTGTGAAGCATTAATGGTTTCGATAAAAAATAAACAAAAGCAAAATCTTAAACATTTGTTTCCATTTTTGAAATCTGCAATTTTATTATTCTCACCCTTTATGGAAAAATTCTGTGAATTTGCCTATTTCTAGTGAAACTGCTTAATTGAAAAGCAGTACAGCAAAAGCTAAGTGGTTTCATGTCAGACCAAACATATATTTGTTTTCAAGAAACCTAGTCTTCTACCACTGGATTAGAGAAGAAACTCTTCTAGGCACAGTGACACTGAGGGGTTTTTTTATGTATTTATAGGCCAAAAATAATTAAATATTAATTACTTGAGTCATTACTGATAGACTGGGTTTGTCAAACGTATCATTACTGGTATGAAGCAACATGTACCAGGCAAGCAGAAAGCAAATATTTTTACGTATCTGCTGTCCCAGGTAATAAAGGATCAGTAATATATTAACCACAGTGTGTTAACTCAGTGCACAGATATCTTTAAGAATGATTCCCAGTAAAATAAATTAAAAGATTTTCATAATGGATATGCAACCCATCTTTATAAGATAGTAGTCTCAAAACAGAGAGAAGGCTGCTGGCAGGCATGCACCACTTTTGCCTAAATTTCAGGTAGAGCTGTAACACTTCCAATTTGTGGATTTGTGGAGATGTGACAAGTTTCTGCTCACAGGTGGCAGAATTTCTCATAGGAAAAGAGAATTTCCTTAAAACCAATTTAAACAGTGCTAATTGCCAACAGCTATTGCTGCTGTTACATAGACCATTAGTGGTGCAGTTACTGAGAGAACTGTTACATGGGTATAAGGGTTCAGCAACAGAGCTAAACTTTACTCTTGTGGTTATTTGCAATGAAAAGCAGCTGCAATTTCAGTTTTCTGAAGAGGAGACGCTCTGGAGAGCCAACAGCTAAACACTGAAGAGAAACTGCTGTACTGCCAGAAGTCAGTAGGGATGGGCTTGCCATGCAGTGTTTCCTTTCACTATCTTTGCCACATGTGGCTACTTGGAATGTTTACAGTAACCTGAAATGGTTCTTCCCCTAGGAAAGCTTCAAGACAAGTTAAGTGGCAATATTGCCTGTTTGGAAAAAATGGAGGAAACACACAATGGGAAGAGTTTCATTTACTTTTC
The DNA here is from genome assembly GCF_965140915.1 of Aythya marila. Lineage (NCBI taxonomy): Eukaryota > Metazoa > Chordata > Aves > Anseriformes > Anatidae > Aythya > Aythya marila. The sequence goes on from NC_139043.1 coordinate 105,900,209, forward strand.
CCTGACTAACCTACAAAGTAATTCTAAGGAGCAAGTGGTGCAATGCAATTTCAAACTGTTGGCCAAAGTTCCAGCAAAACTGCGTGATTTACTTTAAATGCATTGTGGTCGTTTTGCTTGGTAAATACCCATAAACATATTTTTGCTGAGTTTTTAAAGTGGCGCAGGGATACATATGTCTGATCCCCATGACCCAAATGGTAATTGAGTGAATTATGTTTTTTTGACTCATTTTTGACTCTGCTCCACATTCTTCAAATGGAAAATTAATCTCTGTTGTTTTCCATAACATCTTTCTTTTAAACTTGTGATAAAAAAAGCAGATGAGTTCTGTGCAGTTTAACTGTAGGTGTTGCTGCAAAGCCTGTTCATTCATTGTGTGCTTCTACATGTCATGAATAAACCTGGTTTTGTCCTTTCAAAATAAATAGCGACAATTTTTGCAATTTCTTCATGATTAAACCTCAGTTTTATCTATTCTTTAAATGCTTTGTATTTTCCCCCACTTTGGATATCTGCAGTAACTGAACTGTCAGCCTGAGAAGATAAATTATTATACAGACTGTCAGCAATAGGTCAAGCCTCTCCCAGACATGCATACAGAGCTGTAGAGGAGAATTGTTTCAATGATCGTTAGAGCTTATGAGGCGAGTAATTCCTTTTTGTTCAAGAGCAAACAGTGGGAAGGGAGGACTAAAAGAGACAGTAGGCAGTAGGGAGGTGGGAAACAAGTTGTTCAGGGTTCCCCAGCCTGATGGAGATGGTATGCAGAATAACATACATATTATGTCAAGGTCTGCCAAGGGGTGGGAAGATTTTGGAAGCAGGCTTACCTTTCTGCTGAATAGCCTGAATTTGCACTGAGCCAGGGTCTACCAGTCTAAAAGGTCACCACAATTTTCAGCTAGGTGGGAACTTTAGGACATGGGCACACTAGGATTCTGTTTGTCACATTCTGTGAATATATGTTATCATATGCTTAAGCATTACTGTTGCTTTTTTGCAATATATATTATTATTTTTTTTATGTGTTAGGAAAATATTAGCCTGTATATTTTTGTGCGTCACTCAGAGACTATATAGAGGAAAGTATTTCTTTTGATGGCTATATTGCCAGCTCACTCTAAAAAGAATTAATATGATGCATTTAGGAAATTATTCTACAGCCCAAGAAGCTGTTTTGCTATGGACAGTCAGGTCCTCCAGAATTTATTGACAACAATCTGTATTAATGTTTCCAAATCCATAGTTCTAACTTTAAACTGAGACCTCCAAAGTTCACATTTATGCTAAGTCTGTATTTTGGAAATTAAATTCGTTTAGGCAAAAATATATATTCATACATACACATGTATGAATATACATTTTTAAACATATATATGTATACATATACATATATATACATATACATATACATTTATATACATATACATAAATATTTATTCCAGTGCAAAGTAGGTAGGTAGTCCATAATTACATTTATCATTCAGAAGTATTCTAAGATGTAGAAAGAATTTCAAAAGTTGTACCAGTCACTGTACGTTCACCAAAAACCCATACCTGGAAGGTTTGGTATGCACAGATAGAATGTTAGTTATTAGATATCTATCACACAGTGACTGTGAGTTTACAGGGCTAAAGTCTGATTAAACTATGTTTTGTTTTGCATGTGTACAACTTACATATATGTGTATTTTGTCCATTTGGTATATGGTATACAGAAAATTCATGATTTGTTGAAATTTTATATATTCATAGGGAAAAAAATTGTGCACTCATACAACCATTATACTCCATTTTAACTTTAATAAGTGAGTTTTATTACTGTACTGATCATTTGCAAAATCCTAGAGACACACTTTGCAAGCAAGCAAATATTCTCATACTTTTCTCAGAAATTCTGAATTAATACACAAACTACCAATCAAAATTTGTGTCATCCATCAGAAATTTAATCATATCAAATTAGCAGCCATTACCTCTGAGAGGTGCATTGCCCAATCAGAGTCTCACCAAAAGTACTGGATAAAGCAACAAATTCACTTCAGAAGAAATCAGCAGAGAGCTATCCTTATTTATCACCAAAATCAAAGCAGTAGTGTACCTTGTTTATTTTGATTTGTGTTGGCAGAAAGCAAGTGCCATGCTTTCAGGTAACATGCTTTCACAGTGGGAAAAATTCCAAGAACACATCCTTAAAGTTTGATTTAAATATGAGTTGTTTCAACTTCTTTGGCCATGGCTCCCTTGCTGAGTTAGTCAGATACTGCCCTTGCTGGCTCTGCTTTTGTCACCATAAGTCAACATTTATATATATCAGAAAGGTTAACTGTTTCTTCCAAAGTGAAAAGCTGGGATATCCAGTGGTCTAGAACATGGTGGCTGGTAAATCCTTTTTTTTTTTTTTTTTTATCTATTTGGTCTTCCACAATGAAATTAGCATTACCTGAAAACTTCTGTTTTCCTCATGGGAAAAGCTGTTGTTTTTTGTTTGGTTGTTTGTTTTTTTTTCGTGATAAAGAAGCAAAACTTTAATTTGATTTTAGTCAGAACCCTCATAGGATTGAACACTCAAAATAGCCCAAGTGCTGCTGAGAGCAAAACACAGCATACACAACTGGAGCAAAACACAATTTGTATGAATCCGCAATGCAAACAGAGTTTAAGAGGTGTTGTGAGGTGACTCCCCATGCCCTTCACTCAGAAGAGCAAGTTGAGTGCAATTCCTATTCAAGCACATTATAATTACTTTAAACACAGAAAGTTATTACCAGCTTGAGAAAGCAGATACATTCTCCCCAGCCAAGCCTAGTTCTATGTTTATAGAATTAAAAACAACACCTCTGAGGTGACAACTCAGATTAAAATATTATATATATATTATATATATAGTGTATATCACATATCTTTCCTAGACCCTGAGATAGATCTGGTAGATTGGGCAGCACGTGAGTAGTCAGTCCCATATCAGTGCCAACTCCAACTAAATCTTTACAGAATAAAACTTTAATGTAGTAAACAGAAAGTCTGTTCTTTCTCATGCCCTACATTAAGAAGAAAATTTTAACCCGTTTTTGGTTGAAGGAAACCATCAGCTCACTAGAACATGGGTACATCAGAGACAATCCAGCTGAATCCAGCTCTGTTACCTCAGTCTGGCCAAGACATAATTTGTCTTTCTCAGTTCTGTACTCCTTGTCTCTCCAGCAAGGGATGTTTCTACCAGCTAGCTGCACAACTGTCTAGGCCAATGCATGGATAACCATTTGGCCTTTTAAAATGGACTGGCCGAGTTTGTTGCTGTTTTTTTTTTGTTTGTTTGTTTGTTTGTTTGTTTTTATTATTATTTGTTTTGGTTTGGTTTGGTTGTTGTTGTTGTTGTTTTGTTGTTGTTTGTTTGTTTGTTTTTCTTGTGGTGTTTCTTTCTGTGTAAAGATGTGTTCATTTCCACATATGTAAATTAGTAAATTAACTGGTGTCAGATTCAAAATATGAATATTTTTTCTTCAAGAGACTTGTATCTCTAAACCTTTCTGTATGTTTCTTTAGGCCAGAGTGATTAAGACCAAAATGCTGTCAGCTTTGATACCATTTTTTCATTTTTTTTAAACATTTTAGAAAATTTTGAAAGAGTATTAATAATACTTCCAGTGACATAATAAATTCTGATTAGGTGATCATATTTTGTCCACATAAATTCTTCCAGTGGGCTTTTTTATTATTATTATTTTGTTCAAATACCATGCTTATTTTTAGAATATTTGTCTATTCCTGTGTTCAAAAAACAGAAGAAATACAAGTATTTTGAATACTCTCATTTTTATCTTAAATTTTTATGAATTATTTCCTCCCTGTCTGCTTACTTTTCACTGAAACAGACCTACAGAACTCCCTTGGGTCAAATGAGGCACCTCATGAAGGAATAATTGGTTGACACTTTTGTTCTAATTTCTTATTTGTCACCTGTTAATTTTGTCATAAATATTACTGAACAGGCTTCATTTTCACAGTTTATTCCAAAGGGCTGTTTTAAAGGCATTTCATAGGTAATTAGGTTCATAGGTAACATTACTTTTATTGAGCTTTACTGTTGTGCATTTATCTACCACGTAAATCACAGAGGGCAAAAACATGGTTTTAAGACATGGCTGACAGTAAGATTAGTTTATAAGTCATACATATGTACATGAATTTAATGGCCCAGAGTGCCATAAGAAATAGTACAGAAGTGTAATTAGACCCTGTCTCTAATCATTCTTGTACAACCTGTGTTATGCACAAAAGCACAGAAAAGACTCTAGCTTCCATTTTTGTTATTCATAATGGGTTGGGCACAACCTGGCTTGGAAAAGGACTTTACTCCTATTCCTTGCATCTGGACTAAAAATTAGTTCACCAAAAATATGCCATTCCTAATGACATTTAATTTTGCAATGTGTCTAAATGTTTGACTCAAGTTAATCATATATCTTGGGTAAAACAACTAGGCTTTATATCACATTCCGTCTTTCCACAAAACTCCAGATGATACACTCAGAAGTTCATGCCAAGAAACAAAATAGATTGTTTCCAAATAAAATGTGTCTTTGATATAAATTTACCATTTTTAGTGCAGAGAGAGAGATGAAGTGCTTTATCACAAGCATCTTGCCTTTTCATGAATGCTTAAAAAATTCTAAATACGGAAAGGACACTTTTTTTTGTTCTTTTTTTTTTTTTTTTTAATGCACTGAACAGTATTAAAAGCATTACTCAAACTCATGTCTGGTATTTTTCTAAGTGGTCACTTGTTATGCAAAGAAATAAGTATTTATATTATGAGATGTTTATCTTCTTGCACATATTTTTGCTTAAATTATTTATGAAGTCTATTCTGTCAGCATAAGAAAATTGCATTTTTGGAATCAACACAGCATTGTTATGTTATTCCTTAAGGTGTCTTGCATTTCTTAAGTGTTAATGGATGTCTCTCCAACTTCACTAAAAAGTTTTTCAAACCTAATTTTAATCATGCAACATATAATCAAGTCTTTGATAAAGTGTCTGGCCCCACTGAAGTCGCCAGGAAAATGTCCTTTGACTTCAAAGGTCAAAACAGTAGAATGAATCTGATGGATTTTCAAGTATAGTTTGAGCTAAATCAACAAACAGCGCAGGTCTAAGCTGTCTCATCTCCCCTGTCATGATGGCTGGTTCTTCTGGAAACTTCTCAGGCTGATGTGGAGCTGACTGTAAGGCCATATCTTGATCTTTTACATGCACTACCAAGAAAGACTAGTTTCAAATTAAATGAATCTTCCATCTGCATTTCAACCTAAGCAGGTTTGCCCATCTCTTAGTACAGTAGATACAGAGGTAAAACAAGATCTGGGATTTTTCAAAGTCATAAATTGAGGTATGAATCAGGTTAAGTATCACATTCTATATGTAAATAATTTCACTAGCCTCAAGAAGTACAGAATACTAACATCTCTCATTCATAACACCAACTGACTTCTCAGGATACTTCTTCATTAACATTTTTCACCCTTGTCATCAAAGCTGCAGACCCTGCAGGAGTATAATGAATCATTAAAATAGTAGCAATACAGAGGAATATTGAGGATTCAAACCAACAGTGAAACTTTTTTTTTTTTTTCTTGAGTGTATTTTATTTCAGATTCAAGAGAAGGGCCCCTTTCCTGGAGAGCTGAAAATAATATCCATCTTTTGATAATATGAATCTTCTTTTGAGCCCATCTGTAGAAGGCACTGGAGGGAATGCAGTAGCAAATACTGTGCAGTGGATCCCAGGCCTCCCTGGGAAGTGTAGCAGAGTGAATCAGGTCACTTTTATAGTTCTGGCTTCAGTGGAAGTAATGAAGTCACTCGTTTTGGAGCACTTCCTTGCAGCGTGAAGGCAGTCCATCTGAAGGATCATCCCACTTGCAGAAAACACTGTCTCAATGGAAGTCCAAACCCAGGTGATTGGTCATATCATTGTAAATAAACTGGCACAAATAACATTGCTCAAGGTTCTTTGTTATACCCGTGTTTTAATTTCTAATCCTTAACAGATTAAAATGTTTTCCTGTATATGCTTTGTTAGAGTGCAGCAAAAAGCTCATTTGAGAACTAATTTAAGTGCAAGCACCGATCCAAAAGCACTAATTTTATGCACTAGACAGTGAACTTATACTTCTTTGCCATTTTCTTTCAAGCAAACAGCTTGGTTGGTAATGCCTCTAAAGAGAATAAGACAATTCAGTGGCTGATAGGAAACTAGAAAATGACAGGATTTCCCTCTGCATGAAGTATTTCAGCATTGCAACTTGCACTGAAGCAGAAATATAGCTGTGCCAATATGTGAAGGCATACCAAAAATTCTGTGATTATAAGACTCTTTTGGTGTGGTTGCTCTGGTAATTTAAAGATCTGTTCTCTCTATCACCTGCATTTTTCCAGGTTCCAAACAATGTGATTAGTATTAGGTAATCTTCCCGCAGATCCTAACAGTACAAAGGTGAGAGTTAAATCAGCCTTTGAAAGAAGCAAGAAACTTCTAAACTGCCTATATTTTTTGCCATTATACTCCACACCATCTTAACTGTGCAATTATTATTTCTGTTATTGCAGTGGAAAACAGTATGATCTCTGAGTAGGCAATTTTGCAACCTATGGCTTAGGTGTCTGAAAAAGAGGAGTATTGTGATTACACTTCTACTGTACTTTTAAGAATAGTCTTTCTGCTTCAAAAATGGTCCAGTAGAACAATGAAACAAAGCAAGATAGGGATTTCATACCAAAATAGCAACTTTTAATCTTTCTGTGACTTTTTTTCCTGATTGCACATTAAAATGTATCTGATTCACTTGTACATAGATTTAACTGTGATTTAAATTTTTGATGCAGATAAGAACTTGGCGTACAATTTTAGGAATATGTTTTGGAATGCAGAATCCTATTGCAGTGCTATTTCAGCATTAAGTTATTTGAGGGTTTGGACAAAGTACTTTTTCACCAAAAGGCTTATATTTTTAGTAGAACCTCTTAGTAATTTGATGCTCTTATTGAAATTGTCTAGGGTGGGAAGGGTAATAACACACTAGCTAGGTGTTTTCACTTCTTAGTTCTGTATTCAGGTGCAAGATTGTATTTTCCAGGTTGTAAGGAGTAAAAGTGTAGGTCCCTGGTGTACAAAAGATCATAAAGTCTAAGTCTAATATGTCATTACCGATTTCCTGTGTACTGTGAATTATATCTTTAACTTTATTGCTAATTACAAAATGTAACTCTGTGGCACGAGTTGCTGGAAATCTTGGATCTGGAAGTCTTGAAATCATAGAATCATTAAGGTTTTAAAAGACAGAATCACAGAATCACAGAATCACAGAATTTTCTAGGTTGGAAGAGACCTCAAGGTCATCGAGTCCAACCTCTGACCTAACGCTAACAGTCCCCACTAAACCATTTCCCTAAGCTCTACATCTAAACGTCTTTTAAAGACCTCCAGGGATGGTGACTCCACCACTTCCCTGGGCAGCCTGTTCCAGTGCCTCACAACCCTTTCAGTGAAGAAGTTCTTCCTAACATCTAACCTAAAACTCCCCTGGCTCAACTAAAGCCCATTCCCCCTCGTCCTGTCACCAGGCACGTGGGAGAACAGGCCAACCCCCACCTCTCTACAGCCTCCCTTGAGGTACCTATAGAGAGCGATAAGGTCGCCCCTGAGCCTCCTCTTCTCCAGGCTGAACAAGCCCAGCTCCCTCAGCCGCTCCTCGTAGGACTTGTTCTCCAGGCCCCTCACCAGCTTTGTCGCCCTTCTCTGCACCCGCTCAAGCACCTCAAAGATCATCTGGTTTCAACCATCACCCTCCTACCAATGTCATCCACTGAACCCTAAGCACCAGGTCCAACCTTTCCTTAAGCACCCCCAGTGATGGTGACACTTCCCCTGAATCATAGAATCATAGAATGAATCTATAATCATAGAATCATCTAGAATCATAGAATGAATCATAGAATGACTCAGGTTGGAAGGAATTTTAAAGATCATCTAACTTCAATCCCCCTGCCATACGAAGAGATGCCATCCACTAGATCAGGTTGGCCAAGGCCCCATTAATCATGTAATTGAATGCATTTAACTATGTAGGTGAACTTACAAGTGTTTTCTATTTTCAGATAAATTCATATCCTGAGTTGACATTACTTGTTTCCAATGACACACGCATCCAATTGCATGTGAAAACAGTAGCAAATATCTAGAGCTCATAAAGAGAAATTAAAGTGAATTATAAAAGTTAGTATGTGACAGCAGCTATAGGAAATCCATAAAAATCCAGTACTTCTTTAAGGATAAGGCAGTATCTTAGTGTTCTGTAATCCATTATTTGCTGTCATTCAGGAGACTGGATATTCAAACTTGCTTCATTTTGTGTTACAAGAACAATGCTAGACAACAGGTAAAATGCAAAATAATTCTCAGGTACTTAAAATGTAACTGAAATAGATGCCTGTTTTTCTATGATAATTGATTATAATTAATTAGTTACCTTTGAATACTTGGAAATACATTTTAGGTTTCATTATCAAAATGACAGTTATCTGAATACTGTTAGATGTGAAAATAATCTGTGAAGAGAATTAGAAGACCAGTTAGAAGCCTATACAAATATGCCAAATGATTTCCCTCCTAGTAAAGACAAGAAAGGTCATATGATAGGAATACGAACAGGTTTTTTATATATGTAGAATAAGACTCAGGAAATTGCTTCTTGTACCTCTTTGTTTATAGCACATGCACATCCTTATGGAGTATATCAGCACAAACATCAGCACTTACTTTCTCGCAGGGATCTGTCTAGTCTACCCTAAGTGTCCCTTGGTTATGAACTGAATCATAGAATGGCTTGGGTTGGAAGGGACCTTAAAGATCATCTAACTCCAACCCCCTGCCATAGGCAGGGATGACACCCACTAGATCAGATTGCCCAAGGCCCCACCCAGCCTGGCCTTGAACACCTCCAAGGATGGGACATCCACAACTTCTCCTGGCAACCTGTTCCAGTGCCTCACTACCCTTACAGTGAATAATTTCCTCCTAATGTCTAATCTAAATCTATCCTCTTTTGGTTTAAGACTACCATTCCCCCTCATCCTATCATTATCTATCCAAGTAAAGAGTCCTTTAAATATTGAAAGGCCTCAATTAGGTCTCCCTGGATCCTTCTCTTCTCCAGGCCAAACATCCCTATGTCTCTCAGCCTGTCTTCATAGGAGAGGTGCTCCCACCCTCTGATTGTTTTTGTAGCCCTCTTCTGGACCTGCATAACTTTATTGTGCTGGGGGCCCCAGACCTGGATGCAGAACTCCAGGTGGGGTCTCACAAGAGCAGAGTAGAGGGGACAATCACCTCCCTCAGCCTGCTAGTCACATCTCTTTTGATGCAGACCAGGATGCAGTTGGCGTTCTGGACAGCAAGCACGCACTGCTGGATCATGTCTAGCCTTTTGTCCACCAGAACACCCAAGTCTCTCTCTACAGGGCTGCTCTCAATGAGTTCGTCTCCCAGTCTGTACTTGTGTCTGGGATTGCCCCTACCCAGGTGCAGCATCTTGCACTTGGACTTGAACTTCATGTGGTTCACATGTGCCCACTTCTCCAGCCTGACCAGGTCCCTTTGAATGAATCAAAAATTATGGTCCCTTATGGATCAAAAATTCTAAGTGAAGTGTTTAGAACAGAACCTCTCAAAACCAGAGAAAATTCTGTGAAATATGATGGATACCATCTCTGGAAACAGACCACAGGCTGCTCATTTGCAGAAGAGGATTTGGAAAAGATCTGGCCATGACTCTGTCTGGAAATTTCTCTTTCAGTTCTCTCAGTTTGCAGTTCTCTCTCTGATCAGTGTTATCATTCCTGCTGAGGAGAGAGCATTCTCTGTTCTGAAAGAGAGCTCGTTTACTGTGAGAGAAAAACATTTATTACAAAATGTTCCTTATCCACTTACAGGGTTCTTCAGCAATGTGCTGACTTGGGCTTTTCACAGCAGTGTTATGATGGAAACCAAAACAACTTTCTGGTTCACCCCCCAGGACAAGCTAACTGGAATCCTTTGTTTGTTATTCCCTGTTTGACTAATGCATATAGTTCTTACCTTTCCACTTCTGAATGCAAAGATATCTTTTTTTAAATGAAGCTTAAAAGTGCTAGAGGGAACTGACTACAAACAAACAGAACAACAACAACAAAAACAACAAATTACCCTTATTCATGAAATCCATATGTTTCAGGGTCTCATTTATGGCCTTTCTAGTCTGAATACGATACAAATTTTTCTCTTGTGCTCTGAAAAGAAATCTTTTCCTGGACTCAGGAGAATAGTTACTACATTTGGTGACTTTAAAAGTGAACCAGAACATAAAATAACTTCTTCCATAATGGAGCAAAATCTAATGTTAATATATTAAGTTGCCATGTCTTTCACCATTTCAAGTGTGCAGTGACTTTCTACTTAATGTAAAACTAGAGAAAATTATTAGTTTGTTGTTGTTGTTGTTTAATACTGAAGGCTTCATTTCTTTTCCTGTATTCTCTTTGATGAGGTGTAACACTTTAAAATGTGTCAAGAGTTACTCTAACTTGGCAATGGGCACTGACCCAGAAATACAGTGATCATTTACAAATTTAAACAGAATAGCACTTTCTTTTCATGTGAAATCCTAGCTCCATTCAACTTCTTAGCACAGATTTTCTTCATTTTGCTGTTCTTTTAAAGCACTTACTGCTTTTCCATTGGGAAGAGCATCATCTTTTATTTATCCATAGCTTCAAGCAGCCTCTTTGCATGCTTCTTTCGAATATGAAGCAGCCTGCACTATTTCAGTAGAAGAGTAAGTTTTGTGGAACATAAGAGTTCATTAAAAAGTTTTCAAATGGCATCTACGTATTTGTACAGACTTATTCCTAATGCTTGATTTTCATCCTGCTTTGCATAAACAAAACCTCTGTGCACCATTTTAGGAAAGTACACATGTAAATGCTTTTTGAGTTTTAATGAAATTACCCTTTCCTTTCTCTGTAGTACTTCGAAGGTGTATGTACGATCTTATGACTTGAAAAATAAGGAGTTCCTTCTCTCATAGACATTTAAAAATTGAAAACACAGACTACAACTATATTCTTTTTGTATAGTGTGGCAAAATTGATTTAAAATTTAAGTTTGTAAGCAGGTGTTGATGCTCAGAGGAAAAATTAGATTGACTGCATTGACCTGGTAGGACAAGAACTTATTATCTACTCAGTTAGAAAGTAGGTATGAGCTGCTAAAGAAGGAGCCACTAGAGAAGAATATAGGCTATGGCCACAGCTGTGTTAAGTCTGATGGGAAAATAATAATAATAATAATAATTTAAAAAAAAAAAAATGGAAAAAGACAAACAGAATGTTGAGTAACTCAGTTTTACTCATGATATTACGTTGTTCAAATGGGGATATTTCAATATAGAAAACCTTATCTTTCACAAAATGCATATCTACCACAACAATAAGTAAAAGAAACTGTATGTTGCCCAGCTTTTTACAACTTTCAAAGATTCTGAGCACAGTCACATAAAAGATGTTTCTTATTTTCAGTTCCTAGAGATAAGGCTGCTTCATTTGGCTCGCTAAATTTGCTGCAATCTAGGATCCAAAATGGTCAATATTCAGACTCAATCCAATGGATTGTAGTTTATCAATCCTTGTTTCTACAAGGTTAATAATTCCAGTCTCCAAAGCATTTGCATGACTGCATTGAAGTATCTGATAATGTCACTTTAGATTATAATAGTTTTAGAATGTTTTGTGTGTTTTCCTACTTGACACACCGTCTTAATTCTGCAGTTTATAACAAGATACAAGCATACATACAAGTAAGGATATTTTGGTTAGAAAGTGCCATAAATATTTCAAACTTTTGCCATTTCACAGTAAATATAACATCAAATTTGTACATTTGATATATGATTTGTGAGACTTTGTCCACACTTGTTAGGAATATATACTATGTCTCAGACGTGGCTTGGTCACTGGTGAGTAAATTTAAGTAATTTTTTCATATATAGAAAGAAATCTACCATTACTATGTGTGTTTGTAATCTTTGTATCACTATGTCCTATTCATTATTTCATTCATGTACAGAATCACAGAGAAGTCAAGGTTGGAAGAAGCCTCTGGAGAACATCTGGTCCTGTTAGGATGAACCCAGAGAAGGGCTTGGACTGGGTTATCCAAGGCCCAATCAAGTTGTCCTGAACTTTAGTAAAGAGATTTCTCTGGAAAATGTCTTCCAGTGTTATATTGTTCTCTCCATGAAAAATTTATTTTCTTATGTCCGGATGGAATTTGCCCTGAAGCAACAAATGCCCTTTGCCCTTTGTTTTATGACCAGACACTCTTGTGAGGACAGTGCCTCCATCTCCTCTATAAACACTATTTAGCTACAGCAAGACTGCAGTTAGATCACCCTGAGCCTTCTCTTCTCTAGGCTGAACAAACCAAATCCAAGCAATCTTTTTTTCTATGACAGCTACTCCAATCCTTTTATCATCTCAGTGGCCCTCCATTGGACTCCCTCCAATTTTACATTTCTCTCTTAAACTAAGGAGACAAGAACTTGGTAGACCAGAACTGAGTACAGTTGACCTAACAAGGTGCAGAGTAGGCCAGAACTGAGTACAATTGACCTAACAAGGTGCAGGGTAGAATAGGAGAATCCCACACAACTCTACCTGCTGGCTGCACTCCTGATGATACACCCTAGGAAATGTTTGCCTTTGTTGCTACCAGGGCATGCTGGTTGCTCACATTTAGCTTGCTGCACTCTAGAGCTGGACTACCAGAGCATTTTCCACAGAGATCCTCACCCTCCAGTCAGACCCCAGCCCATACTGCTGTGTGGAGTTATTCAGGATGCAGGACTGCAGATTTGTCATTGTTCAACCTCATAAAAATCTTGCCCCAGTCTTCCAGACAGTCAATGTGTATGGTGGTTCTTCTTTCTTACTTACCCCTCTCCTATGTCCTGGTTTCAACTAGGATAATTTTCCTCCCAGTAGCTGGTATGGTGCTGTGTTTTGGATTTAGGATGAGAGTAATGCTGATAACACAACAATGTTTTAGTTGTTGCAGAACTGTGCTTACACAGAGCCAAGAACTTTTCAGCTCCTACCACCGCCCTGCCAGGAGGATGCTGGGAGTGCACAAGTTGTGAGGAGACACAGCCAGGACCAACCAGGCCAAAGGAATATTCCATAACATGTGTCATCATGCTGAACAATTAATAAGGGGTGGTGGAGGTGTGAGGGTACCACTGCTCAGGGACAGGCTGGGTATCGGTCAGCAGGTGGTGAGCAACTGCATTGTGCTTCACTTGTTTTGTACAAGTGAACTTTTTTCCCCCCTAATTTCACTTCCTCTCCCAGTGGGATGGGGGATAACTGGGGGGGGGTGGGGGGGAGTAAAAGCTTGTGGGTTGAGATAAAGACAGTTTAATAGGACAGAAAAGGAAGAGAAAAAAGAATAATGGTAATAGAAATAGTAGTAACATGTACAAAACAAGTGATGCACAGAGGAAGTGAAAGATTAGCTATGTGTTGCTTATCTGCCTGTCAGGTTAAACCACAACATCATGTCACTTTGCTCACCCACAAACTTGGTGAGGGTGCATTCACTCTTGTCCTCAGATCATTTCTAAAGACACTGAAGTGTTGGACCTGGTACTTACACCTGAGGAACTCCAGTGATGACTGGCTGACCATTGAACTGTAAACTGTAATCACCCTATAAGTCCAGAAGATTACCCCTTTTTTCCATCCATCCTTCAGTATATCTGTCCAGTTCACTTCTTACCTGCTTGTTCACAACATATGTATGTGGCATCATGCTGGAGACACTAAGTAGACATGGATATGGATGTGCACACACACATATAGATAAAGAAGGAGAATATAAGCCTCTGTATAAATTTTCTGGTTTATCAATACTGTGTTATCAGTAGGAGTCTTTGGCTCATGAATAATCCCTCTCAATAAAAGCTATCAGTCTAGATAGGAAATTTAAAGATATTTAAATTCCAAGTTATTATTACTATGAAACTCTCTTAAAGACTCTTTATAAAAGGATTAAGATAGTAATTTTCTTTCACTGGTATTTAAAGCACTGCACTTCCTTCATTTTAGGGATCCAGCATTACAATTTCTTTAAAGAAAAAATTAATCATATTACAATAAGTTTAAACAGATGAATAATCTTTCTGAAATGGGACTATTTGTGTGTTTGGGTTTTTTTTGATGCTCTAACTTAGAGCCATTCTGTGAAATGCATTTCTGTCTTTGTGATAGATTCCATTAGATTCATCCTATTGGACAAAAGGATCCACTGTTTAAAAATGCAGAGTGATGCTAAACCAGGTTCTTCTTTTTGCAATTCCATTCTAACTGACCTTTCATTTTATAAGATGGCACAAAGCCCATTACATTATTTTCTATGAAGCACAAGCAGTCTGCTTCTTAAAGATATATCATAAATTAAGTCAGTCATTTTCTGATTAAGGACCTAAGATTTTGCCCAATAAAATGCATTGTATATTTGTTTGCCAAGGTAGCAAATGAAGTGTAAGATGGGGAACCAATGCGCTGTGTTATTAGCAATGCTCAGCAATAAAAATCTCTCAGCAAAGTTGTTGACAAATTAGAAAATACATATTTCTCTTACCTCAGAGGAGGTAAGAGCCATTCTTGTCTGCAGATTTTCTTCAATTTTCAGAGCACTGACAGGAAGAAAATCTGTAACCAGAGTTTTGAGGCTGGAGAGAACTGACTTTGTGGGTCCTTGTATGTAACAGAGGTGGAGGTCTGGCACCTCTGACTCCTAATTTAATAAGCTGAGTCTTGTTCAGTCTTAATAACGCATGGAAATGTAGTAACTCAAAAGGATTTGTAAGCAGTACATATTAAGGGGAAATTGCCTTAAACTAGAATGCTACTTTCAACTCCATTCTTTGCTTGGCTGAGAGATTTAGAGTGCATGATATTAATGCAGGTGCTCTAGACACTAGAAATTCACACACTGTCAATACTATAAATGAATGTTTCAAAACACACTTTGAAATTAAAGCTTTCCTAGACATAACAAAAACTGAAGTAGTTGGTCAAAGTCCACCCCTCTTTTTCAATAAATGACTTGGAAGAAGATAAAAACCCAGCACTAAATAAACATTTTGCTGAATTTTCATTCAGATTTCTGGAAAGTTGTGTGGTGAGGAACTTCTTGAAGTTCAACAAAGGCAAGTGCAGGATCCTTCACTAAGGGAGGAATAACCCCATGCACCAGCACAGGCTGGGGGCTGACATGCTGAATGCAGCTCTGCAAGGAGGGACTTGGTAGACAGCAGGTTAACCATGAGTCAGTAAAGTACTCTCATGGCTGAGAAGGCCAAAGGTGTCCTGAGGAGCATTAGGAAGTGTGTTGCCAGCATGTTTAATGGAGATGTTCCTCTTCCTCTACTTAGCCCTGGTGAGGCCACACTTGGAGTGCTGAGTCCAGTTCTGGGCTCCCCAGTATAAGAGGAACATGGAGCTACTGGACCAAGTCCAGAGGAGGGCTACAAAGATGATTAGGGGACTGAAGCACCTGTCATATGAAGACAGGCTGAAAAAAACTGTGTCTGTTTAGCCTTGAAAAGAAGTATGAAAGGGGATCTTCTCAATGCATATAAATATTTGAGTAGAGGATGTCAAGAGAATGGGGCGAGACTTTTTTCAGTGTTTCCCAGCAACAGGACAAGAGAATCACAGAATCACAGAATCACAGAATTTCCTAGGTTGGAAGAGACCTCAAGGTCATCGAGTCCAACCTCCAACCTAACGCTAACAGCCCTCCACTAAACCATATCCCTAAGCTCTACATCTAAACGTCTTTTGAAGACTTCCAGGGATGGTGACTCCACCACTTCCCTGGGCAGCCTGTTCCAGTGCCTCACAACCCTTTCAGTGAAGAAGTTCTTCCTAACATCTAACCTAAAACTCCCCTGGCTCAACTTAAACCCATTCCCCCTCGTCCTGTCACCAGGCACGTGGGAGAACAGGCCAACCCCCACCTCGCTACAGCCTCCCTTGAGGTACCTATAGAGAGCGATAAGGTCGCCCCTGAGCCTCCTCTTCTCCAGGCTGAACAAGCCCAGCTCCCTCAGCCGCTCCTCGTAGGACTTGTTCTCCAGGCCCCTCACCAGCTTTGTCGCCCTTCTCTGCACCCGCTCAAGCACCTCGATGTCCTTCTTGTAGCGAGGGGCCCAAAACTGAACACAGTACTCGAGGTGCGGCCTCACCAGAGCTGAGTACAGGGGGACGATCACCTCCCTAGCCCTGCTGGTCACGCTGTTCCTAATACAAGCCAGGATGCCGTTGGCCTTCTTGGCCACCTGAGCACACTGCTGGCTCATATTCAGCCAACTATCAACCATCACTCCCAGGTCCTTCTCTGCCTGGCAGCTTTCCAACCATTCCTCTCCCAGTCTGTAGCTCTGCTTGGGGTTATTGCGCCCCAGGTGCAGGACCCGGCACTTGGCCTTGTTAAACTTCATGCAGTTGACCTCAGCCCATCGGTGCAGCCTATCCAGATCCTCCTGCAGAGCTTTCCTACCCTCAAGCAGATCGACACACGCACCTAACTTGGTGTCATCTGCGAACTTACTGAGGGTGCACTCGATGCCCTCGTCCAGAT
This sequence comes from Aythya marila, assembly GCF_965140915.1. Taxonomy (NCBI): domain Eukaryota; kingdom Metazoa; phylum Chordata; class Aves; order Anseriformes; family Anatidae; genus Aythya; species Aythya marila. The sequence continues at coordinate 105,916,956 of NC_139043.1, forward strand.
CATCGATGAAGATATTAAAGAGGACCGGCCCCAGCACCGAGCCCTGGGGGACGCCACTAGTGACTGGCCTCCAACTGGACTTGGCTCCATTCACCACGACTCTTTGGGCCCGGCTATCCAGCCAGTTTCTAACCCAACGAAGCGTGCGCCAGTCCAAGCCAAGAGCAGCCAGTTTCTTGAGGAGAATGCTGTGGGAGACGGTGTCAAAAGCCTTGCTGAAGTCAAGGTAGACCACATCCACAGCCTTTCCCTCATCCACCCAGCGCGTCACTCTGTCATAGAAGGAGATCAGGTTCGTCAGGCATGACCTGCCTTTCATAAAGCCATGCTGACTGGGCCTGATCGCCTGCTTCCCCTTCAAGTGCTGCATGATGACTCTCAGGAGGATCTGCTCCATGAGCTTTCCTGGCACTGAGGTCAAACTGACAGGCCTGTAGTTTCCCGGGTCTGCCCTCCGGCCCTTCTTGTAGATGGGCGTCACGTTTGCTAGCCGCCAGTCGATTGGGACCTCCCCCGATAGCCAGGACTGTTGATAAATGATGGACAGTGGCTTGGCCAGCTCCTCTGCCAGTTCCCTCAGTACCCTTGGGTGGATCCCATCTGGCCCCATCGACTTGTGCACATCTAAGTGCCGTAGTAGGTCACCAACCAGTTCTTCATGGATAATGAGGGCCACATCCTGCTCCCCATCCCCTTCCACCAGCTCAGGGTACTGGGTATCCAGAGAACATCCGGTATTGCCGCTAAAGACTGAGGCAAAGAAGGCATTGAGCACCTCCGCCTTTTCCTCATCTCTTGTAACTAAGTTTCCCCCCGCATCCAGTAAAGGATGGAGATTCTCCTTAGTCCTCCTTTTTGTGTTGATGTATTTATAGAAACGTTTTTTGTTATCTTTAACGGCAGTAGCCAGATTGAGCTCCAGATGAGCTTTGGCCTTCCTAATTTTGTCCCTGCACAGCCTCGCTACTTCTTTAAAGTCCTCCTTAGTGGCCTGCCCACTTTTCCAAAGCTTATAAACCCTCTTTTTCCTCCTAAGATCAAGCCACAATTCTCTGTTGAGCCAGGCCGGTCTTCTTCCCCGCCAGCTCGTCTTTGGGCACGTGGGAACAGACCGTTCCTGGGCCATTAAGACTTCCCTCTTGAAGAGCGCCCAGCCTTCCTGGACCCCTCTGCCCTTCAGAACCGCCTCCCAAGGGACTCCACCAACCAGTGTCCTAAGCAGTTCAAAGTCAGCCCTCCGAAAGTCCAATACAGCGGTTTTACTGGTCCCCTTCCTGGCCTCGCCAAGAATAGTGAACTCCACCATTGCGTGGTCACTCTGCCCAAGACAGCTCCCGACGATCACGTCCTCCACCAGTCCTTCTCTGTTTGTGAAGAGAAGGTCTAGCGGGGCACCTCCCCTGGTAGGCTCACTAACCAGCTGTGTCAGGAAGCTATCTTCCACGCTCTCCAGAAACCTCCTAGACTGCTTTCTCAGGGCTGTGTTGTGCTTCCAGGATATGTCAGGGAAGTTGAAGTCCCCCACGAGTACAAGAGCTGATGATTTTGCAACCTCTGTCAGCTGCCTGTAGAATTCCTCATCCGTCTCCTCATCCTGGTTTGGCGGTCTATAGCAGACCCCGACCAGGACACTAGCCTTGTTGTCCCTGCCGATCCTAACCCAAAGGGACTCGACCTTGTCATTCCCAACCTCGAGTTCTACAACCTCGAAAGACTCTCTAATATAGAGAGCCACACCACCACCCCTTCTATGCTGCCTGTCCCTTCTATAGAGCTTATAGCCAGGCATTGCAGCACTCCAGTCATGAGACTGGTCCCACCACGTCTCCGTGATGGCAACCAAGTCGTAGCCTGCCTGCCGCACGATGGCTTCCAGCTCCTCCTGTTTGTTACCCATGCTGCGTGCATTGGTGTAGATGCACTTCAGCTGGGCCATTGCCTTATCCTCCGGCCTTGCCATTGTTCCCCCTGGCACAGCCCCAACAATCCTAGCCTCAGCCCCATCCCCCTTCCTACCTAGTTTAAAGCCCTCTCAATGAGCCCTGCCAGTTCCTGGCCCAAAAGAGGTACAAATGGAAACCTAGGAAGTTCCATCTGAATATGAGGAGGCACTTCTTTACTGTGAGGGTGACAGAGCACTGGCACAGGTTACTCACAGAGCTTACGGAGTCTCCTCTAGAGATACTCAAAACCCACCTGGATGCCATTCTGTGCAATATCCTCCAGGCTTGGCAGGGGGGCTGGACCAGATGATCTCCAGAGGTCCCTTCCAACCTCAACCAGTCTGTGATTCTGTGAAAGTTATTTTCAAAATTTGTTCTTAATTAGCTGAGATTTGTCATTTATGAAAGTAAGACAAAATACATTTTACTATGGATCTGCTAAACATTCCTTATGTATAGGTTAATCCAAAGAAATGCCAATTTCTATAAACTGTTTTCCTTCTCACAGAAACAAACAGATAAGACTCTGAATATATGTAGTAGATCTGACTAGAGCATATATTGACAATTATATCCAGCAAAACTGTGCTTACTAAGGCTACTTTCTCATATGTTTGCACAGTGGATCTGCAGCCAGAATAGCATAAAGAAGCTTTCATGCTGATAGGGATAGAGGTTTGTATGATATATGTTCATTTATTTTAAATTAAATGTTACTTATTACCCACTCTAGTTTACTCCTGTTAAGCAGTGATTTGCAATCCAATTGTCCTGAGTTGTGAGAAAAATTCTGGTGTTTTGTATGATTTCAGTGGATAAATTCCATTACGTTCCCTGTGTGGTTTCCATCTTTTTATTATTATTATTCCAACAGATTTTGTTTTATTATTGTGACCAAACCTTAGTATAATAGTTGTCTCAGAATCTATTAACTAAGAAATTAACACATCTGCAACTTGTTATGATATTCCCATTTTGCTAATGTTAGAAACAAATTTTGTACTCTGTGCAATTCTGCCGGGGAAAGATATTGTAATAACGAATTCTATTTATTTATTTATTTATTTATTTATTTATTTATTTATTTATTTATATATACACGATAGAGATATTATATATGTGTGTGTGTGTGTGTGTGTGTATGTGTGTGATAGAGGAGTAAATTGGTAATTTTCTAATTCACTCACTCTTCCAGATCAACTGCTCCCACAAACTGTATACATTTGTTTGTGTTATACTGTTGGGTTTTGGTGTTGTTTTGTTTTGCTGGAGAACTTCATAGTGATGATACCAGATTTCTGCACTCTTCATAATGTGATTTGAACCCTCTCAGTACAGGACATGGGTATCTGCTTTTCTTGAGGTGCAGTGGTGCTGTTAGCATCTGACTCTCCTCTCTAAACACAGGTAAGATTTTCATGAGAGATGTTCCCTGTCTCAGGAGAAATGATTGAGTCGGTCCCCAATGTTACTTACATTTTTAATTCTTTAAAAAATAATCCTTTAAAGGAAAGGATTATTTTGGTATCTAAGCCGTAAAGTTCACAGTTCTTGTTTTATCCTCACAGTTAAGCAGAATATTCAGATAAATGTGTTGGACGGACTTAGGCCAGACTGAAATCAAACAACAATACAACATATGCTTCTGACCTGCCACATAGAAATACATGTATCATCAATTAAGAAATCTTGTCTTCTTAAACTCCTGAATAGAACCAGACTCTGAGTTAATAAATCATTACTGTTTTTATGGTTTTGAGGACTTTCCAGAGAGTGATAGTGAATAGCTAAAATTATTTTTTTCTTAAATAATTCTCTAAGTAACTTCACTTTTGCTATTTGTACATAGCTTATGGTATATTTTTGGCCAAATGAGAATGTCAACATTTGTTATAGATTTAAATTTAAACCAAGATAGGGACTTATAACAAAGGTATTTTTTATTTAAAAATTATTATTATGCACTTATGCATTAAAATATGCTTTTGAAACTATAAAAGGAATGAAAATTTAAGAATTTTCTCCTCATCCATTTTAAACCACTCTGAATAAATACTATGTAGATTCAAACATTATTTTCCAAATAATTTACAATAAAATAATGAAGATGTCTGAAAAGAATATACATAATAAACAGCTTAGAATGACATAAAGGAAAGCTTTATTTCTAACATTCAGGATTAGAATTGTTGCTCTAACTAGATCCCAGACTGCATTAGAGAGAGCTCTTGGAAAACAGCACCATTGACAGAGAAAGAGGAAATTTTTCAATCTTTCATTCAGAGCTCAGATCACTTCAAAACCCTTTGCAACAAAATCTTGTATTGTTTTTTTCTAGCAGCTGCCATCTGTGTTTTGGATTTTATTAAGTGAATTTGTTTCCCTGAACAAAACAAAACATCATTCGGGCTACAAAACTAAGTAGACAGGTGGTCTTCATAAAAGATATTTTTCCCATTGTGTTCTATACCACCATTTAGTCTAATTATCCCTATCATCTCACCCCTCATATTGTGATTTTTTTCCCCCAGAGGAAAGCAAATAACAGCACTTCTTTTTGAGAACAAAGAATTAACTTGGAAAACATGCAAAAAAAAAAAAAAAAAAAAAAACACTGCCCATTGGTAGCATTGCAGAAATGCTTTGGCAACAAAATAAAGGACATAAAAGGGCATTTAAAATCTAGTCATTTTGAAGGGAAAAAAAATGTTAAATTATTTTCAGGTTCTGTGCCTGTCCTTGAGTTTCTCTGCCAGTTCACATTAGCTTTTTTATGAGCATTTGTGTTAGAAGTCTGAATACAAGAGTAACATTCAGTTGTGGGGGAAAAGCAGTACTACTTGGTGTAGGGCTATGGGAACACTACTATATATGAGGAAATAAACAAAAGTTGAATTCCTAACTTCCAGGAAAAGAGAAAGATTACTGGGTTGTAATATCATAATATAGCTTTTGTTAATTCTTTTATTTCAACTTCTTTCCTCCCCACCCATCCCCACGCCAAAACTCTCATAATAGTACATTTAGCACTATCAGTGCCTGGCCAAATTAGAAGTGATCTGCGCCAACAGTGTAATTCTATTAAATATATCCATTACCATGCATCCCCAAAGAAAAATTTACAGCCCATTACAGCCCACTCCCTTGCATGAAATGGTGAGAACACCAAGAGCAACCACTGAGATGAATTGTTATCAAGAGTTTCATTTGGCTTTTAAAGAAAAGAGAAAATAAAGCTTAGGCCAAGTTCTTAGGTGCTTGAATTCTTTCAGTTGCCATTCTATAAATATAAGATCAGGCTTCAGGTGCTTCTGTCCCTCAAACACCAAATAAAATAAAACAATTTTAATGCATATTTCCATATGTTCACATTCTAAAAATATGCTTTCTAGAGGTACTCATGCTTGTGTTGCTTTTGTGACTGTTAACAAAGAAAATATTATCAACTGAATGTGTGCAAAAAGTGAAAACTTGAAGTATCTAAGCATGATTAGAGTGAACTAACGTTACTATGTGTGTAAATGTGTTGCATGCATCCAAGTCCAGTTGGTCATTTTCAGCCCTTGTAATTAGAGCAACTCAGTACATGAGTGGAGTGGCTAAGAAAATTAGAACGACATTTCTAACAGAGTGAAGGGTGTTATTATGTAGGAAATGCTGAGAAACAAGCCAGGATTAAAAAGAGAACAATTGCAATGGGAGTTAAATCCCCTTTTTAATGAATTGATCAGCTTTGCAACCTTTTCAGTAATATAAATGAAGGAATAGAGCAGTGCACAGCCCTTCTGGTCACAGTAGAGTTGTCTTCATTGTAATATAGGACAGGCAGTTGGTGGTGCTTTTGTTAAAACACCATGGTCTTATTGCAGGGAAGGGGGTGGGGGATAACTGAAAACCTTCTGTTATTAGATAATATCAGGTTCTTGTGATACATAATCATAAAACCTACAGGTACTGTATAAATCCTCCTTCTTCCCATGATATTGAAGAGTTTGAATACAACGAAGTTCTGTTGCCATCTTAGCCTGAATCACTCCACAGTTTAGACACAGCAGCCAGCAGAACTAAATTTGAATTGAAACTTAATTGAATCAGCAAAATGGATCAGAGAATCTGTCCACATGTGTTGTCATGTTGGACACTGGGGAGGGGGATTCACAACACATAGCATGAAAAAATTTATTAGGTAGTGTCAAAACAAGGTTTGGCCTAATTATTTCATTCAGCCTTTACCTCTCAAAAATAGCAAATATGGGAGTATTCAGATATTTGTGGGGATAAGAGCTATGGGAAACATGTAGGATGAAATTAGTTGATTGCATGAAGAGAGGGCAAGTCAGAGAGAAGCCAGGGCAAGATTTTGCATGCACATTTTCTATCAGTGTTCTAAGTTGTCCAACAAGAGAGTGGACTACATTGCCTTCTAGAAACATCTTTTGAGACCAAGGCTGAGAGCATATTGACTAAGAAAGATGAGTCTCAAGCACTAGCATGCTCCCCTGTGCCTCCCTATTCCCCATAGAAATCAAGCTAGGATTTTGTTAGTAGCAAACGAAGTGGAAGATGTTGATTATGGTGAGAGCCATGCACTGACCATGGACAAGAAATCTTTTATCATATTAGGTTTATGTGGCAAAGTTTTGGTACTGGAGGGGCAAGTGTAGGGGGCTGGCTACAGGGGTGGCCTCTGAGAAGAGCCCAGAACCCTCTGACAGACACAGCCCATTCCAGCCAGCTGCAAAATGTGCACAATGTAGGACACAGGTGCACAAGCCAAGCTGGTGGTGCCTCTGTGATAATGTACTTAAGAAAAGAAAAAAACATGCAGCATCTGTGAGAAAGAGGAGTGAGAATACAGAAGAGAAGCAGTCCTGCAGACACCAAAGTCAGTGCAGAAGGAGAGGTGCTCCAGGAACCAGAGCAGAAGTTTCCCTGCAGCCTGTGTTGTACGATGGCAAAGCAGATATCCACACTGCAGCCCATGGAGGACCACAAGCCACAGCAGGTAGGTATGGCCTGAGGGAAGTTGAAGCCTGTGAAGAGCCCACACAGGAGCAGGCTTCTGACTGGAAAAGAAGTACCTGGAAAGAAGCCCACACTGGAGTAGATCTGGCAGGAACTGCAGCCCATGGGGGACCCATACTGGAGCACTCTGTTCCTGAAGGACGGACCCCATGATGGGCAGTTCTTGAAGAACTGCAGCCTGTGTCCACACTGTCCACACTGGAGCACTTTATGAAGGACTGTATCCTGTGGCAAGGAACCCATGCTGGAGCAAGGGCAAATTGTGAGGAGTAAAAAGCAGCAGAGCCCAACTTCTGTGAACTGACTGCAATCCTATTGCACATCCACCCATGCTGTTCAGGGAGGGAGAAGGGAGAAGAGTAGGGAGCTAAGGAGTGAAGTTGAGCCTGGGAAGAAGAGGGATGTTTCTAGTTTTACCTGTTTCTCACCATCCTAATTTAAATCAATTTTCCCCAAGTAAAGCATCTTTCACCTATGACAATAATTGATGAGTGATCTCTCTGTCTTTATCTTGTCCCATGAGCTTTTTTATCTTGTTTTTTCACCCTGCCCTGTTAAAGAGGAGCAATTAGAGAGCAGCTTGGTGGTTGCCTGATAGCCAGCCAAGTATAACCCCCCATATTAACTCCTTGCCCTTTCCACCATGTGGTAGGTAGCATGCTTACTAAGTGCCTTTCCATCATTTATATTACAGGCATTTCATTTTATCCTTACATTGCTAGCTCTTAGATGACACCTTGAAATATTTACCAAATTATGAGGGCTGACTGGCTTCCAAATACTTCCCAAAAGTTGTTGCACAGCAGTATACTAATCACTCTGACTACATCAAGGTGGGGATCATTCATCTTTTTCTGAAGTTCTTTATAATTTATCTTTCTAAGAAACAGGTAACCAAATAATTCTTTCTCTCAGTAATGCAATATAGCCTTCCTGAGATGCATTTTCATGTGTATACACAGACAATTTTTGAAATGTAATAGACACTATATACAAATTGCAGATGTGAGAAAGTTCTACAATGTATACAACATATCCATATATTCAAGGTACATTTTTTCAGAGCTAGAATTGCATGTGTGTTCAAAACATTTGCATTGCTTCTGCTAATGTAAGTAAGCCCAGGGGTTGAGAATCTATGGAAATGTAGTAGTTAAAACCTAAGTCTAATATGATTTTTTTATGTCTTCAGTCTGGGCAAATACAAGGATGGCTAAAAAGTGTCTGGCAAATTTATATCCCTGTTTTAAAGCACAAAGAAGCTAATATACATAATTTTCAAGCATCACCATATTTTTTTAAATTGACAAAATAACATGTTTTCTCTAGCTTATTTTTGCAGAAATAGTTTGATTCTTTTAGCTAAAATATTCAAAGATCAAAGGAGAATATCCCAATACTGGAAAATGTTAGCTCATTTGCAGAAAAAGTGCATTAGTGTCATACGCAACTGGAAAAGAAGTGTTATTGAGTGTTTGGCAGTCTTTGTAATAAGTGGTGCCACTAGTCTTATTTATAAAAAAAAAACCACAGTTGTGATACATAGAGTTTTCACACCACATGTTTGACATGATGTCAGTCAAGTCAGGTATATTTTGTGCTGCTTTTTTTTTTTTCTTTTTTCCAATATGAGTTTTTTCCAAGTGAGTTCTCTAGCAGTGTGTAAGACAGTTTGAGCTGCTGGCAGTTCTCCCCACATTCAATTCCTTCAAGTTCAGTGGTTCTCTTAATTCATTGCTTGCCTGGTCAGAAACAGCTAGGACTAGGGCCATAAATGGATGGATGGGAACCAAAAAAAAAATGAGCCTTCTGCTTACAGGTGCCTTTCACAAAGTCGGAGCTTAAGATTTTTTCTAACTGTCATTTTTTAAATATATTTCAGAGCAGTTAAATACACATCTTCTAACAGCAGCAATACATGCTACAGAAAGGGTTTCTTCCTCACTTCCATCTTGGTTTCACCTTTGTGAAAAATGCAGTGTTTAAGTCACCATATTGCAATTTATTTTAGTTTGTAAGGACACGTCTGAGTGTAGACAAGGAGTGAAGGAAAAGTGGCAGCTCTGGCAAGATTGTGAATGCTGTGGGAACCTGCTACGTGCTGAAGTTGTCAGTGTGGAACAAGAATTTGGCTGTGGAATCTGACGATCATCTTTGCAATACAAAATTAAAAGGTTAATAATGTATATTGACACAATAAAGAACTTGAAATGGTCCAATAGTGCTTGGGAAAAAATGTTTCAGTTTATCTGGAAATGGATGCATGTTGTCTAAATAACAGAAAAATTCAGCAACCTGCTGATATTATCTGACACAGTTCAGTTCTCTTTCATTTTTATTTATTCCTCAGTTGCAGTTGATAATGTATAAAGATATTTTCCTGTGGCACTTACAGTGCTAGTGGTAATCCACAGGTGCTTCTGTGGTAACAGTGAACCCTGCTCTAATCTATTTTGCTGCTTTTTAAATTCTGATTTATGCTCCAAGTTTGGTGTTTATAAACAGAAGTCATCCTCTTCTCGTGAACAGAGCTTTTTGGTGACTATACTTGTAGAAGAAAGTAGAAAGGGAAACTTGCTGTATCCAAAGACCAGAGGGTGGTGCAGGCTTGCAAGTGTTGTTCTCTGGCCTTCACGTTCAGTTGGCCAAAATGAAGAAAACTCGGAGTTGCAGCATGAGATGGTAAAACAGAGGTTTTAGGCCAGCTAGCCCCTTCAACTTAAATCTGTAGGACTCAATGAAATGCAGAAGAAAAAAAAAAAAAAAAAAAAAAAAAGAAAAAAAAAAAGGAAAAAAAAAAAAAAAGTTTGTGTAGTTATAGTCATTATAAGTATGCTTATGGAAGTCTGGCATTTTTCTGTAGGGTGAAAGTGTAAGTCAGTGTGGGTGTTGCAGTAATTTACATGCTAACATAGTTTTCTATAGATTATTGAGTATTATATGATGAATAGATTTATTTTTAGCCCACTCATGTAACAGTTATACAAATATATTAGTGATATGTGTTTTGCAGTAAAAACATTTTGTTGTTTCACTAGATAGGAAGCAGTCTTTCTTTTTTCCTTTTTCTTTCAAATAGATAAAGAATTTATCGAATGAATTTGTTCCCAAACTACACTAAATGTAATCTCCAGAAGTGGTAAAAGGCTGAAAGCAATTCTTTTTTCCCTTCTTATTTTATATCTGACTTATTATACTGCAAATTCATTCGTATTGCATATTCCAACTATTGAAATACAAAAGTAAATTACAGGCAATGACACATTTCACTGAACAAGTAGTCATAAACCAACAAAGTCTTTTAAGAGTTTGGGGAGTTAATATTTTTTTCCTTACCATGCAAGGAATAGGAGTTTTAAAGCAGCATTTATACATTCCAGCTTCTGATTTCCATTTAGCTTCCTACCAGCAGGGATGTTTCCCTTTGTCAGGATTTCAATTGCAGGAGGCCGTATGGAATTCCTCGTGGTTGTATCACACCACTGTTCTTTGAAAGTCGCTGCATCAAGGTTAGCAGGAGGACAGATGGTCAGGGAGGAATGCAGTGAACAGCATGTGAGAAACTGTGAATCATCATTTTCGGTCTGCATCCAATCTTTGAATACCTAGGAGTCCCTTTTCTATCTCTTAAGCCATTGAAAGGATCTGGTATTCTATAGATAATTTCTGAATCAGGACATAAATTAGTTAAGCAATACTTACTAGAAAAAAAAAAAAAAAAAAAAGAAAACTTAAACAAACAATAACATACTTCAAAGAATACTGAATAGCAACAAGAGAATGACGAGTGCACATTTCATCTCATTCTTGTTTTGGGAAAGTTGTTGTGGTCTTGAATGAAGGGTGGAGTTGTGAGTTTCACGTTATTCTAGTCACTGAGGACTGCCCAGGGGGAAAAAAAAAAAAAAGATTTCCATTTCAAAATGCAAAATTCCCTGAAGGATTATCCAATTCTTAGAAGACCCATGCTTCCAAATATGTTGGGTAAATGAATATTCATGAAGATGATGAGTAAGAACATGTGTGAATGTGCTTGAGTTGTCATGAATATGGCAAGCAGATTTTTTGGAGGTAATATAATGCATAAATCACAAATAACTCTGACTAATAGGAATACACTGTATGTGTGCATTCTTAAATGATCATTTTAAAAGTAGAATATTCAAGAATATTTTTGTATGTCTTAGAAGTTGCAATATCTGTAAAACTACCAGTATAATGATCAACTATGCGGTTTATCATTAATGGTAGTAAACCCTTGTGAGATTCACGATGGTATCAGTGACATGGTCTTATAGGCTTACAGACTCATTCAGTACACCTGAAGATTGTTGTAAATGAACCTTAAAGAAGTTGATAGTATAATTCACATCAATGTCTGCTTTCAGTAGTGAAGCAGCATAGAAGTAACTTTACTATAAATAGTAAAATTACTCTCAAGAATGCTCAGTGTAACCAAGATCTATTAGGAAAGTACCCGTGACCGAAGTCAGAGTTTTTATTCTTCCTCAGCCTCTACAAACAAGTTTTGCTATGACCTATTTAAACATACCTATTTTTGTGTACCCAGTCTGGAGTGCTCTTCATTCTAATATTGCCAAGTGCAAGCAGCAACTTTCATGTGTACGAACAGACAAAAGGGATTTGAACACTTAGATTGCCAGAACACTTAGATTCCTATGATTAATACATTAAATACATTAAATCATGAATGTTTGTTTTCTGATTTATAGATAATATAGAAAATTTTTCTAGATTCTATTTTTAAAACATTTTACTTGGAATAATTTTTATCATAAAAATTATTAATAGTTGTCAGCATTGAATGATAACTTTAGCAAAGAACATGATTAGTCTGGCTGAACACTGTATGTGGTACTTTTTGCTCAAGTCCAAGCCTATATAATGCTATACAGCTTCTTTTTCAACTCCTGCCTAAAGTTGTATGTTTAAGGTTTATAAGACTCATGGGTAGTTAAAAGTACCCCTTTATTAAAAATAGATATAGCTCATTGATTATTTTCAGTTTTACAGAACATTTAAGTATCAAGAAAAAAATTATTTGATACCTGACATGAAGACTAACGGGCTTTAAAAAAAAAAGAAAAAAGAAAAAAAAAATCTCTATATTAATTGAGAAGATATCTAATTAAAGCATGCTGTGTAATAACGTTTTTGGCCTATAAGACAGACCACAATAGTAGTTTGCCAGAAATAAACATTGCATATGTTTGCACTTACATTGCAACTAGCACGATTCTTTCCTCTGATATTCCTCTGGCTCACTGTTAATATTTAAAGAGTTCTTCATCAAATCATTCTTGTATGCTGCCAGTGCATAAGAAAATTCAATTAGTATGCCAAAAAATGGGCGGCAGACACTAAAAGAATATTTTAAGTGCTGTACTCAACTGTGAATTTGGCATGAACATTTTGTCCTCTATTTCATAAATATTTCTTATTATGAATTTATATTTGCAAATAGATTAATTTGCATAGGATTATTCAAGGTTGTAAAATTAATCATGTATGTCTACAGAATGAGGTATGTATGTGTTAACCAGTATTTGACTTAGTATTTACCTTCTGTTCCATTTTATATTCTGATTCTTGTTTAAAATGGAACAAATGTACAGGTATGTGATTGCTACTATTATATCTATAGCATATAAGTTGGAAAACTTCCTAGATTGAAGCATTGTAATACGGGTTACGTTCTGGGATATAAATAACCATGTCAACTTCAAAAGAAGAAACATTTTATATAACCATAATTTTAGTTCATTCAGCATTGGTGGAAGTTAGCAACTTAGTCAACTGCAGCACAGGACAGTATATTCTGTTTTTTGCAGTTTTGTCAATATATGGCAAACTTAAACACTTATGTCTGCTGGAATAACCTTCCAGAAGGAAAATGCATTTAAAAACATACTAAATTGTATAGTCATTTTGCAAATACCTGTTGGCAGTGCAGAATATACCAGAATCTAGAATTTTTCTAGAGAGACAAAAGTTAGATCATTCATTTTACTTTGGGACTGATGTTTCTCTAAAGAAAATGAAACTTGAAATATGAAACTTCATCAGAGATCGTTTTCTCTTCCAAAAGATACAGAGCAGCTTTTCACAAAGGGGTTTGGTCAGCATCTTTCTTTCAATAGTTTTGGAAGCTCATGGAGAGCAGACTTTGAACGAATTACTGCTGTACAGACTGCTTGAGTTGTAACAGAATGAAAATCCTCAGTAGTGTCATCTGTTGCATGGGGGTTGTAGAACTGTCAGTTGCGTTCACAGAAGGGAAGAGTATTCTGCTTCACACGTCAGTTGATGGTCTTAGATGTGTAATCACAGATCACATTAGTAGTGCTTCCAGGGAGGTGCAAAAGAACCTCATGGGTACACAAGGTAGCGGTAGACTTTTTAGTGGAAGCTGTCCTTCTTGCCTATGTCCAGGAGGCTACTTGCAATGGAAATATTTTTTCCACTGAAACAAATCTAGACTAAATACGCATGAGCCATGTGCTTAGCTAATCTAGTCTAATGGCAGAAAGCCTAAACTACCCATATGCTTGCCGTGGTCTGGAATTGCAGAGGCATGCTGACAATTTGGCAATTGTGACTGTTCCTGTGGGCGTCACTGAAACATTCCTGTTTCGCTTCATCTCTCTGGTATCATATGATGTTCTGGGAAGTTGTGTACATTCTGTTTCTTCATGCTTCACAGAGAATGCCATTGCATATCCTGAACTCCAAGAAGTCAAGAAATGTGTACCATGAGATGTAACTGACTGAGGTGAAACAGAAAGGTTTTCTCAGGCTGGCATTTTAATGTCTATTTGCTTATTATTGTTTCCTCTGCCTCTAATGTAGCCAAGCTCTCTTAGCCATAAATTTCATATTTTTCTCTTCTCTTCATGTTTCTTATCATACTTTATTATGTGTTCTCTTTCAACCAGAACATTACTCTTTAGAATGATAATGCTAATAATAAGAATGATATATGTTCCTGAGCATGTACTTCTAAGGGCAAATCATCTTAAAGCAAAAGGAAGTTAGTGGTGTGCTGACATTTTCCATTGAAGCAAATGGAAGAAAACTGTCCCTTGCATCATAAAGGAAAAAAATATGGTCTATGGTGTTCATTTAGGACTGAAATTAGCTTGAAAAGGAATCATATCATTAAGTATTTAACAAAAATACTGAAAACTAGGAATTCAGTTGCCTATTATTCTAACTTGACAGAGGGCATCCTGTTGGCCTTTAGAAATGGTTTGAAACAGAGGCCTTATGCTAACACTGTCACTGGATGTTCATGCATTGTTGTTGCATTCTGGGTAAATCTCATCCATGACACCCTGGTTTTACCTGTTATTCATACCAATGGTATTGGCAGCTTAGGGAAACAAATAGAACTTTGATTTTCAGTGCATTTTTAACAAGTTGTTTTGTATTCTTAATAATATCTTATTGTCTAATCACAGTTAGTATTTGGGAAAAACAAGAACAATTGCTTGGGGCAATTGTTCAGCTGGCCATGGGAGAATGGTGTCCACTATGTCTGGTAACAACAGAACTGACCGTGCGAGAAGGAGTAGGCAGGAGCCTATGAATAATGGTTCTAAGGTTTGCACAGGTTGCTTATTGAAAGAGTACAGCTTCACCTAACAAATCAGAGAAAGACACCACAGCAAACCTGCCCCAACACCATGAGGATGTAGTGTATCCTCCATGTAGTGGACTAGGGTTGTGCTGTGAAACGTGGCTGTAACCCAGGACACAGCCACTTGTTACAATAATTAAGGTGGGGTTTTTGTTGTTGTTTGGTTGTTTTGTGGTTGTTTGTGTGTTTTGTTTTGTTTGTTTGTTTGTTTTTCTGGTCATTAGAAGTATTTCTATTGAGATCATTTTGAATTTACAGCGTCCATTAAAAAAAAAAAAAAAAAATCAACAATTTTTACCAATGAATTCAAATCAGAAAAAAAAAAAAAAAAATCATTCAAATCTTTTTTGACTTCCTAATACAGCACATTCTAATTTCTTAAGCTTCTCTCTCTGAGAAGAACCATCAAGAAAAAGGAGACAGACATAATGCTTTCACAGTTGTCATAATTAAATAATCTATTTATCATTCTGTTTAATTACTTTCACAAGAATGCTCTATGTTTCCAAGTTAGACGTAAAACAGCAGATCAAGTTCTGATTTATCTTAAATAGGTTGCCTCATCGTTTGGACCAATAGGTATTGGACACCTTTTATGTCAACGCCATTATGTGTAAAAAAGGTTGTCTTACACTCTTTATTTTGATTAACTTTCCTAATCCATACTTTAAAATAGCGTTAAAATACTTGAAAATTTTACTTTTTATTTTACAAAGTTTTTTTGTTCTTCTTGGAAGTTGTGTTAGAAGGAGATGACTCTTTACGTGGATATCAATAGATTTTACACCTTTCAAAAGTCTAGAATATAAAAATATTAAAGATGCTGATAGCAATATGTTCATTATCATAACATAAAGCAAGCAGCTGTGTGAATAATGCATGGGTGTCAACTGGAAAATTTGTCTTTCTATTGCTTTGTGTTTCTTGACTGGCTGCCTACTTAATTGAGTCATAGTGGTGTTTTTGTTTCTCCATATGTATCTTTAATCTTGTCACATAGAATTGCTTTTGCAGTAGCAGTCCAGCTGTTTTCCTCAGTTGGACTAATCCAACACTGGAATAAAAAGTTATGAAAAGTGAACTTGTAAATGTTCAGTCATATTGTGAGTTCCTAATTTTTTATGAGAACCTGTAAGAGTGTAATTATCTTTACAGCCACTATGGTTGCTTTTGTCAGGTCTGAATTCAAAAGTTTATGAGAAGGTGGCAAAAAAATACAACTGCATATACAGTCCAAATAGTCACACAACCCTTCTAAACTACAAAGTAAAAATGTTCTTTTGAATGTGATGTGAGAGTTAACAGAGGACAAGTCAACCTGAGCACATAGATGAAATTTTCCAAACCTGCTAAAAGAAGGGAGGAGTACCACAGGAGATGCTCAGTCATCTAAGAGGATAAAAACTGAAGAACCAAAGAGAACAAATTAGTTGGCCACTTCTGAGCCTACTAGTAGCTCCTGCATCAGCCAGACTTTGAAGGCTAATTGTGCAAAACCTGACAAGGGATCTGTCCGTGGGCTCCTTGGCTTTCCCAGGTTCCTGGGCACTGCACTTGAGAAGCCAGTGCTTTCTGAAGAAATAAGGAAGGAGGATTCACAATATCTTCTGTGCATTTTACCCTTATTTTTGATGTTTAGATGCCACTGTTTCCCATACTCTAAATCCTGGAAAGGTCCTGTCGCGGGATGATTTCCCTGGTTATACCACTGGAGCCCAGGTCCAAAAATAGCAGATTGTTTCAAATGTAAGAAAATTCGAGCTCTTCTTATGCTTCTTCCCATCAGGAAATATGTGGGATTTGCCTCTCTTTACTCAAAACTTTCAGGAAGTAAACAAGTCTTCTATTTCAATCCCTGACAGTTCAAATTTGAAATAGGCCCATGCCGGAGGCTAGGTAGTGAGTAGAAGAATGGAATTGAGTACACAGATTGGGGAGACTGTATAAACCTTATTGCCACAGGAAACAGGAGGAATAATACTTAACAGATCATTTTTATTGTCATCCCTCATCTCTCCCATAGACTTCAAAGATGCACTGTAACTGTCTGAGATCACACTCAGTGGCTGTATTTAGACCATAAAAATTTCCCTTTAGATCCATCTTATGGAACTGAACCAATGTTAAAAGCTTTAGCAGGCTTGTCATCTTTTTCTTATTCCTATCCATTTAGGGTAGATCAGAGATCTCTTCATGCTGCTTCCAGTGTTTTATTCTGAGCTTTCCCTACAGATGTCCTTGACCTGCTAGTCTCTTTTTGTCCTGAAAAGAGAGCAATGACTTTTTTAAAGTATGTAAGACTCTTCTGAACACGGCTTTATAGTCTGTCTATAAAGTGCTTATCATAATTAATAAATATATAAATAGAACAGGATCATCATTTGTTAACATTCTACATATTCACTCATAAAAAGAATAGCAGCAGTCACTGGTTTTACTTGTATGCTCTTATTTGGTGTGTTTCCAGTTAGTGTGTAGAACATAAGCATCTTGTCTTCCTGTTTCATACTGCTGTACAAAAGCCTGTTATGAAGGATGAAGAAATAAAATGATGAGCCTTTTCATATGATCTTAAGCACATATGTTCTTAAACCTGAAAGAAAAGGGAAGGAAAAGACTCAATAAAATAAATATATATCCCAACACTGTTGAAGCCCACCTTATTCAATGAAGCTATCCTGAGCTGCAAACACAGAAGTTCAAAGCACAAATAGCCAAAACCTCTGCATCTGTACAGTGTTGCAGATCTCTGGACTCTGCCTGCTTACAGCAGAAGATTCAACCCATGCCTTCCTGTGTTCTGGAGCTGTTTCAGCTTCAATAATTCAGATAATAGTTAGGGATTTTATAGAATCATAGAATCATAGAATATCCTGAGTTGGAAGGGACCCTTAAGGATCATCAAGTCCAACTCTTGACACCGCACAGGTCTACCCAAAAGTTCAGACCATGTGACTAAGTGCACAGTCCAATCTCTTCTTAAATTCAGACAGGCTCGGTGCAGTGACCACTTCCCTGGGGAGCCTGTTCCAGTGTGCAACCACCCTCTCTGTGAAGAACCCCCTCCTGATGTCAAGCCTAAATTTCCCCTGCCTCAGCTTAACCCCATTCCCGCGGGTCCTGTCACTGGTGTTAATGGAGAAAAGGTCTCCTGCCTCTCGACACCCCCTTACGAGGAAGTTGTAGACTGTGATGAGGTCTCCCCTCAGCCTCCTCTTCTCCAGGCTGAACAGGCCCAGTGACCTCAGCCGTTTTTCGTACGTCTTCCCCTCCAGGCCTTTCACCATCTTTGTAGCCCTCCTCTGGACACTCTCCAACAGTTTCATGTCCTTTTTATACTGTGGAGCCCAGAACTGCACACAGTACTCGAGGTGAGGCCGCACCAGCGCAGAGTAGAGCGGGACAATCACCTCCCTTGACCTACTAGCGATGCCGTGCTTGACGCACCCCAGGACACGGTTGGCCCTCCTGGCTGCCAGGGCACACTGCTGGCTCATATTCAACTTGCTGTCTACCACGACCCCCAGATCCCTCTCTTCTAGGCTGCTCTCCAGCGTCTCATCGCCCAGTCTGTACGTGCAGCCAGGGTTTCCCTGTCCCAGGTGCAGGACCCGGCACTTGCTCTTATTGAACTTCCTGCGGGTGGTGATCGCCCAGCTCTCCAACCTATCCAGATCCCTCTGCAAGGCCTTTCCACCCTCATTTGAGTCCACGACTCCTCCAAGTTTGGTGTCATCAGCAAACTTGCTCAAAATACCTTCTATTCCTACATCCAGATCGTTTATAAAAATATTGAAAAGTACCGGCCCTAAAATGGAGCCTTGAGGGACCCCACTGGTGACCGCCTGCCAGCCTGACACAGCCCCATTTACCATAACCCTTTGGGCCCTGCCCGTTAGCCAATTGCTCACCCATCGTATGATGTTTTTATTTAGCTGTTTTATGATCATTTGCAGAACTAAACTCTACCCTAAATACTCATGGCTGCCAGTTCTTTGAAGAGATACAGAATATCAATGTGTACGTATTACAATTGGAATAAATTAATACAAATGACTAGTTTCTTAATATCTCTTAAGCAGATGACAGCTATAAGCTAAAAAAATAGTAATGTGTTTACATTTTGACTTTTGTCGCGTTAAGGGGTGTAGCTGATTAACCGTTACGGGCCCGGTCAGATTCAGGATACTGAACCAGTCGGACATTCACCAAAAACACATTAACCGCCTGGGGGTCCAGTCAGACATTCACCAAAAACGCATTAACGGCCTGGGGGTCCGTTCAGACATTCACCAAAAACGCATTAACCATCTGGGGGTCCGCTCGGACATTCACCAAAAATGCATTAACCGCCTGGGGGTCTGGTTAGATTCAGAACACTGAACTACCACGGATAACCACCCTCACCCTCGTTGCACTCAATGAGAGTTATCACAATGCAATCAAGTATGGTTTATTACAGCAACAGATAATCAGGTTCTTTTGGATTGCCGGCGATAGTGACTGTCTGCAAAAGCAAGTTAGTATGCATAAAATACACAGGTGTTATAGGTGTTATGGGTGTTACAGATGTTATAGATGTTATAGATGTTACAGGTGTTTCAGGTGTTTACAGATGTTACAGGTGCGCAGCCTAGAAATAAACGCGTTAAAAGGATCAAAGACTCTATAGAGGTTTATAAGCAAGTATTCAGATCTCACCCAAAGGCGTCCCAATGGGGGGGGAAGAGAGGCTCAGCCCGTCGACTGATCCCAAGAGTCAGGAGGTCCTAAGGATGTTGTCCTCGGGATGGTATCTCCCCTGACGGTGGTATCTTCCCTAACATCCCCTTTCTCTTCGGCCAATTTATATTATTTTCTATCTTTTAGGTGGAGCTTGAGTGGCTCTAGTCAAGCATATCTTAGTTATGATTGGTGTAAAGTTTTCCTGTCTCCGTTTAAAGTAATAGGCTCCGAGGAATTCAGAGCGCATGCTCAGTGAGGGGTGGTCGCACCTTGGAGGCGGGTAGCTTTTGGGATGGAGGTGTGTTTTGGTATTATAATGATATTATAATGAGCAAAAAGTACACTAGGGTACAGCATTTGTCAAAACATGACAGGTCTTTGGCTTAGGGTGGCAAAAAGTGCAGCTGTGTGCACAAGAACAATCGAGGCCCCATCTGATTACAGAGCCTAGCCGTGGTGTCTCCACTCCACTCTACACTCCGTGCTGTTCCTTAGAGCTAGCACACCAAGTTTCCCCAGTGCGATAGCATCAAAGGTTGGGAGCCTAGGGAACGCTCAGATAATGCAGTTATGCCCTACCCTGAAAGCCTCTTCAATGCTGTACCTTTTCCTTAAAAATGTGAATGTTAGTTTTATTTTCCTAGTTACTTCAGGCATTTACACCACAACTTTTAAGTTCATTTAATTTCAAAATGGTTATTGAAACACTGTCCTTTTATTTACCAGAAAGAGGTTCTACAGAAATTATACACTTCCAACAGCAACCACATGTTATTCTGAATTCCTTCATTGGATCTTGTCTAAAGTGCCTTAAATAGAACACTGAAAAAACACTGTATAGTATACTTGCAGTAATGCAAGTTTTGTAACAAGGATGTGTCCCATTTCTTTGCCAGTGCTCACAAGCATTGCTGTTTCAGCCTGACTGTCAGAATCAATAAGGATCACAAAGTCCGGTGTTACTGTGAACTTCCAAAGAAAGAGGAAAAACTTCAAAATTTACAACACTGGAAGAGAGGGGAATTGTTTTGTTTTTGTTGTTTCATTGTTTTGTTTGTGTTCTGTTGTTTCATGTTATTTTGCTTGTTTGTTTGTTGCTTTTCTCCATGTAGTACAGATTTAACATTGGTAAACAGTAGTGAATGAAAATATAAAAATAAAATCAGTTTAGAGGGTCACTGGATATGATTCTGAGTTACAATTGTGAAAACACAGGCTAACTTTTTAATACACTTTTGATATATATAATTATTGTTAAAATGAGAAACTGGTTTTCTGTGTGAGAATTCAAGAATTTGAAAAATAGTAAACCAAAACAAACAAACAAACAAAAATAGTGAACTGAAGACAGCTGTAAATAAACTTCTTGCATGTTATCTGCTGTACTCTGTTTACAGTCCAAGTTAGGTTCTTCATCAGGAAAAGAAGGGAAAGACCGAAGCCCTGCTCTGACAAGGTTCCTGTATATTTTCAGTCAACAAATTTATTGATTAAAAAAAAAAAAAAAAAAAAAACATTTTTGTATATCTTATCAGAGTTGTATTTTATAAAGTATTCAATGGCTGGACGGAAAACACATTCAGGGGTTACCAAATGCCTGAAAACCTGCTTTCTACTGTGATTTAAGAAACCCAATCAATTTAGGCTACAAAAGAGAATGAAATAGTTTCGCAGTATAGCAGTCATTTAGATGCAGCTATGTAGCACTGATAATTACCAGAACAATTTACTTGGATATATTGTAGATTCCATTACTTTATATCTTTAAAACCAGAATCACAATCTTTATAGGTGTTCTCTGTGTCAACAAGATGTGGTGCCATTGTAGCAGTCATGTATGGTTTTTATAACCCATATTTTTTATGGGTACAAACTGTATAGTGGCCATGTCTCATTCTAAGCATAAATCATAACGCTGTCATTTAATATATGATGAACCTCATGTTTTGAAAGGAAATAACAGATTTCTGTTGACTAGCTACAATGTAAATGGTTCAATGTAAAGTGAAAATGCTGTGTGTTATTGTTGGGGTTTAAGGGATTACAGCTTTTTAGTACACAATTTAAAGTAGACTGTAAAGTACTCTGCCTTCACCCTGAAATATAATGAAAATAGGAGGAAGAAGTCACAAATAATTATTATGATCTCCTGCATATACCAACAGCTTGATATATATATAGATAGATTTGCTTATGAGGCTTCTCTTTTAAAGAACCATTTCCCTGAAGTATTTTCAATGCTATGGAAATGTTTAACAGACAATTACGTATTACTCTGAAGGCAGTTTTTCAGAATTTAGAGCTTAATTTAGTTTAAAATACATTACTTAACTCATTTTTTAAAGAATTCATGCTTTGCAGTTTAACTTAGAAATAAAGCTTTTCATCTTAAAGTGTACATTATTCCAGTATAGTATACTTTAACATTTGGCATTAGTTATAAAATAAATTTCATATCTCCTTACAGTATATTTCATTTATGATAGTTCCATGTGATGAAATGATGAGTCACTAATACCATTCTCTTTTAAAGTATATTATCAATGTTTTAAAATTGTACCTACTAAACGTTATGGAAATGCATTTTTATTATTGCTTTAAACTAACACATATTAAAAGTGGAGATTAAGTAAATATACTTAATCTCCACTTTCATTCACTTGCTTTCATTCTCATGATATGTTCTCAGTCAAGAGTAATTATTTAATTTTCCTACTAAGATCTATAAAGTTATAACAGTTGGGACACTGTTAAAAGAAAAAAGAAAAAAGAAAAAAAATCACACTTCCTTTTTCTTTTAAAGTTGTGCTTTCTCTTCTACTATTTCCCTCCCTCACTTTTATTTCCCAGTTACAATGAACACTTTTTAATAAATACAGAGAAGTTAGAAGTGGAATATTCTTGACTGTATTTTAGCCTATTTAGACTTCTTAACTATAAATGTATATATAAAATTTTAGTTCAATTATTTTTTTTTAATTTTTAATGTCAGCAATGTGAGAGGTTCTGCAAAGGCTATCATAAAAACAGAA
This sequence comes from Aythya marila, assembly GCF_965140915.1. Classification (NCBI taxonomy): domain Eukaryota; kingdom Metazoa; phylum Chordata; class Aves; order Anseriformes; family Anatidae; genus Aythya; species Aythya marila. The sequence continues at coordinate 105,939,341 of NC_139043.1, forward strand.
TTTGGTGCTTTGGTATTACCTTTGAGGCCCCAATGTAGAAATTCCTAATGTGCCTATGAGCCTAAGGCATCCTAAAAGTAAGAAATTCTTTTACTATTTTCTATATCTCAGCACAGTGATTTGTGATGAACCTCTGGACAGAGTGCAATGAAGAACACCTCATCATCAGATCTCAGTTTCTTTCAAACATGCATGTGAAGCACTTGCACAAGGAAGTTAGGTGGCACCTAACTTCAGGGTACCATTTTATTCTTCCCTGTATCAAAGGTTCTGCATGAATCACCAAATGACCCACCAAACTGATAAAAGTTCACTCAAATTTGTCTTTATCTGAATAGTTAGTCAAGTACAAATCAATTTAGTTCCATGAACTTAGAAAACTTACCTGTATAATTCAAGTTCTCAGCATGTTTATTCATATTTCTTATTCAGCTATCCAACATCACTATTATTCAAAATGAGTAATTTCATCAAGTCACTTGTTCAGTTATTTTTGCCTCTCCTGATTTAAAAGTTATTTCTAAAACAATTTCAGGAATGTTTAAGATATGTTCACTGTTCTGAAAATATATATATATTTCTATTAAATATTTTTAGGATGTTTGCAGGGATTCAATAAAAGTGTTCTGTATTCAGAAATTAATCTGTGTTTTGACTTTACCTGCATATTAATAAATTTTTTTCTGATATTTAATTGGATAAGCATAGCTCCTACAATAATTCTTGTCATACGCCATTTGTGTGCATACCTCAACACATTGGTTCAAACATTGCAGAAATATTTTTTAATGTTTAAATTTACTTTTTTTTTTCAGATATGTCCACACCATTGAAACTATTTACCCCCCCCCAAAAAAAATGCATTAAAAAAATCCACTTAAGAGGCATGGGCACAGTGGAAAGTAATGGCATGTGCATAAGTAATGGCAGAAAAAAATAGAGATATTCTCTTTTAGAATATACATATATATTTATATGTGTATATATATGTTTTCAAACAGAATACTGTACAAAGAAAACCAAAGTAGCTGTTACAGGATTTTTGTAAAACTTCTTAATTAAAATTGCTGTTGTAAATTTATGGATTAAATATGGTTCTGTAGTTTAGGTTGAACTGAATGAAGCTTCAAAGAAGTTGAGATGTTTTGTCCTCTGCTAGAGGCCAAGATACTCACCAAGAGGGAATACAGCTGCTGTACTTTTCCAAAAGAGCACTATCTCCACAGACTTTCCATTCTGCACTTTTCATGTGACATGAACTCTATGAGTTCTTACTTGATAAATTTAAGTTACTTTTTAGAAGTACCGTGGGTTTTTTTTTTCAGATTCTTTATAAATTAAATTTTCTTTCCCAGTTTGCCACAGCTCACAAACGTTTCTCACAGAATTTCATGAAAAATCATCCACTTTCAAACTCATTGACATTTCAAGTTATTTGTAACTAGTGTTACAGGAAAAAGAAAATATATATATTTGTAGAAAATCTCATCCTCTGAAAATTAGTTTCTCTGTTTCTTATTACTTTTTATGTCAGTAGAGGTGAGGTGAGACAAGTTGATTTGAACAAGTGGCTTATGACTTCCAACAAATATAACTCCATTTTGTAGCTCTACTATGAAAATAGAAATTATTTACATTCCATCTAATATATAAGAGCAAATACACAACAACAAATATGAACCAGTTACTATAGCCATGAAAGATAAGATAGCTAAAGTTCTTTAACTGCATATATTCTATATATTCTTTATATGCTACAGCATATGTAAGAGTGCTGGGTCAGTTTTTAGTTGTCTTCTTTTTCTTTTTTTTTTTTTCTTTTTTTTTTAAACTTTAAAATCCGGAAGTTCAATGTTACAGTCCTGTTAGGCTCTACCTTTGACTAAGAGGTTTCCATGCCAAACCAAGGTGGTTTTTATTTTGTTTTCATTGTTGTTGTCATTATTTTGTTTTATTATTTGTTTGGTTTGATTTGTTGTTGTTTGTTTAGTTTTTTGACATCCAGACTGAGTTGGAGGAAAAGGTTAAAATAAGACAAAATCTGTTTTGTTCTAAGCATGACTGTTTTCTTCCAACCCAATGAACTTTCTACCTCATTTGATGAGCTGATTTATCTCATATCTTCAGAAAGGGCTTTTGTTTATTCTATCAGTTTTCTCCCACACAGAAGTTCATTGGCCTTGGGTATGAGCAGAATGTTCTTAGTTTCCCTCATCTCTTTTCCTACTGCATCACTGCAGAAACTTGGGTTGGGAATACAGCTCGTATCAAAATATAATACTGAGGATACTTGACCTGGGAGGATCTGGAATATGTCCATTACAGGGCAAGGTAATCATATTGCTGACATTTCTTGATACAATCAATAATCCATAATACCAATATGACTAAGTACATTTTCCATTAAGTTCTGGGTCCTGCACTTTGGCTACAACAACCCCATACGGCACTACAGGCTTGGGGCAGAGTGGCTGCAAAGCTGTGTAGAGGAAAAGCATTTAAGGTTGCTCAATGTCACCTGAACATGAGCTAGCAGTGTGCCCAGGTGGTCAAGAATGCCAACAGCATCCTGGCTTGTGTCAGGTATAGTGTAGCCAGCAGGAGGTGATCTTCCCGCTGTATTCTGCTTTGGTGAGGCTGCACCTCAAGTATTGTGTTCAGCTTTTGGCCAATCACCATGATAAGGACATGGAGGCCCTGGAACATGTCCAGAGAAGGGCTATGAAGCTGATGAAGGGCCTGGAACACAAGTCCTGTGAGGAGCGGCTGAGGGAACTAGGGTTGTTTAGTCTGGAGAAGAAGAGGCTCTCTACAACATATTGCTCTCTACAACTACATAAAAGGAAGGTATTAGGAGCTGGAGGTCAGCCTTTTCTCACAGAAAACTAGTGATAGGACCAGAGGGAATGACCTCAAGTTGCACCAGTGGAGGTTCAAGGAAATGTTGGACCTGGCACTTAGAGACATGGTTTAGTGGGTGACATTTATAGTAGGGTGATAGTTGGACCAGATGATCTTAAAGGTCTCTTTCAACCTTAATGATTCTGTGATTCTATGATTCTTGCTGGTAGTTCTTACTGGTAGTTAAAATAACAGGCATTTTCACAGACTTTGCAGTTTTTTTCCTTCTGGTGGGCTAGAAAGGGTAACATATGGGCTGTCCAGCTGTGAAGGCTCTGTAGTGTCATTCTGTTAAAACTATCATCAAAAATCTTACCAATGGTCTTCAGAGAGATTCTGTAAGGCTTTACAAATATATACAACTCTTCATTACCTAAAAGGGGATTACAGGAAAGCTAGGAGGGATTCTGTCAGTAATAGGACAAGGAGTGATGGCTTAACTTAAAAAAAAAAAAACTTAACTTAAAAAAAAAAATAGACTTATATTAGGTATAAGGAAGAAATTCTTTACTATGAGGGTGCTGAGGCACTGGAACAGATTGGCCAGAGAAGCTGTGGATGCCCCATCCCTGGAAGTGATTAAGGTCAGGTTAGATGGGGCTGTGAGCAACCTGGTCCAGTGGGAGGTGTCCCTGATGATGGCAGACAGGCTGGAATGAAATCTTCTTTCAGGTCCCTTCCAATCCAAAGCATTCCATGATTCTATGAAGGTTTCCATAAAGTTTCTCTGTGATGACACTTGTAAATTTCTTTCTCCATGTTTATTAGTTTCTGGGACTGACAACAGATTTTCAGGGGTGACACCACTCAAACTGAGCTACCAATTGAAAGCAAAGATGGGAGGCCATCTGCAAGCATAGAGACCCTAGTGATCTTATGTTTTTGTAGAATTCACGTTTGCTTGGACTTAAAAGAGCACAATGTACTTGAAAAAATATTTTTAAAGGAAATCAATCTCTATTTCTGTTAGTTGAGGTCAAGGTCTGTGAGTAAGAATGGAGCTGTAGAGTATCTTATAAAATGATGTTTCATTAAATTAAAATTACATGGGTGCTCTTTTCTGGGGAAAGAAATATTTAACATAATGTTTAGCTTTTTTTTTTCTAAATAATAAGGAATGCAAAGCTGTAAGCTGTAACAGTGAGTTATTTGGCTTGTCAGTGAATATCATGTCTTCAATATACAGGTAGAAAAGATATTAAGATCATGAAAACTTCTGACATGGAAAGATCAGGCAGTAATTTAACTACAATTCCTATTGCAAACATGTCATGCTAAAGACTTGCAGAGCAGGTAATAATGTGGTAGAAAACGTATTAGTGAGCCATGCAGCTGAGTGCTGTGTAATAGTGCAAGTTCTGACTTTGACTGGCAGCTTCCATTAGATCACTGGCAAACAGTCACTGGATTCTACAATGGCTCCTTTGCTTGGTCACATTATTGTACTTGTCATGAGGTTTGAGTGCTTTTTTAGTGCAAGGGTGTTCATTTTCACTGCATGGCCACATTGCAGAGCATGGAGTTACTTGACTTTCACAGGGAAAGTACTGCACATTGCATACACTGCATGTGGGTTTTATCTGCTGAGTATTTCATTCCAACTAGAAAAAATTAAGCCTTCAGCATACATAAGTGACTGGCATGCAAGGATCTATATATCTGTAATATCTATATGTGTATCACTTATTTAATTCTGTATGTTTTTTTGTTTGTTTTGTTTTGTTTTTTGCCACTGTGATAGCCCCTCTATTTTTAGGGGCCATCAGTACTGTAGAAACATGTGGCATGTCCCTGGCACTTGCCTCCTTTTGCAATCCTGAGATATCCTGAGAAACATTCTACATCACATTATCTGCAATTGCTAGAAAGTAATGACTGCAGTCCTTTCATTTTAAGAAATCTTCTATGAGGAAAGCAAGTGAAAGGTCTCTAGAGTTGCAGACTTTAGGCGTGACAGTAGGAAACCCAAAAGAGAGTAACCCAGATATGTATATGACAACTTAGTTCCAAATTTTGGAGTATCTTCCTTTTCATCCTTTTTCCATGTTTCCCCAGCCCAAAGAGCATTCTGGAAACTCAGTGTAGATACTGCTTAAAATAATAATAATAATAATAATAATAATAATAATAATAATAATAATAATAATAATAATAATAATAATAATAATAATAATAATAATAATAATAATAATAATAATAATAAATTACAATAACAAGTTTAAGGTCATAACTTTCATCATCTTGCAGAATGAGAAGAATAAAATGCAATATCTAAACTTACATATGAGGTATATTCTTCAATGCTGCGTATATGCCATTTATCAAATGATCTGGCTTAATATATACATACAATATTCTTACATGCATGTTACACAGACATAATCTCCTGACTGTCTTCTTTCTGAGAAAAGAAAATATTGATTGGCAGTTCTGAATTCATGGTGGAATTCACCACAGATTCTCCAATCAATGTGCTTTACCTTAGTGTGTCAGAGCAACTCTGTGTCCTATGCCACAGAAAATGCATGAGCAGTCTAATTACGTAGTATATTATTACTCACTGGAGCAGATCAGAATTTCTAAGAAGCTAACTGTTAATTGTGTGTGCAAATGAGGAGAGTGGAAGAGCAGATGATCACAGTTGAATATTTCAATTTGAAGAGCCAAGATTTTTGCATGCAATCCTGCCTATTGCCAGTCACACTTCTAGCAGGATTGAAAAAAATCAGTCTGTGTCAAAATGTTGCTGACATATTGCTGCCGAAATTCTTGCAGACCTGGTAATGTATTTAGATATGACTCAGAGATTAATTACACGCTACGTTTCTTTAATGACTACAGTTTTTGTGACACTCCCAGTGAAGAATCAACTTACTATTAGCCACAGAGATGAAGAAAAGAAACACAAGCCTAGACCTTCGAGGAACATAATACCCAGTTACTGACCACCACAGCTTCTCACCAAAAGCACATGGATGAAAACAGTCATCAAATGTAAATGTGAAACTTATCACCACAAGTATGCACAAACTAAAGAGTGTTAGAGTGTTAGATGCAGACAGGATTTATTATTATTACTGTTATTTATTAAATCTTTTAAGAGGGAGGCTTTCTCTGTTTTTTTTTCTGTATGGATACAGTTCTCATGGAACTTCTCTGAGGTCACCTAGAGTTCAGTTACATTTTTTCCCTGTTACTCCCACTTACTGTTAGAATGTTTATGTTAGTGCTCAAAACATTTCTCTTGATGATTCCCCTTCTCCTGTTCAAAATTAAATTATATTGTAAGTATTGGTTTCCTGGTGTGACTGCTGACAGGGAAGCAAAATGCACACACTCTCTTGAGAGTTTTACCCAAGGCACAGTATCTTTCATATTACATGCCAAAATCAATTAGAAAAATAATGTGAAACCTCATTTTCTTCTGAACACCTTTAATAAAATATGTGGATAGATGCTTTTTAGAGTACATATCCTTTTATTGATGTCTAAATTTTCGTTACTGTGATGAAATATAACAGAAAGGCCATACAGAATGGCTGCAAAATATCAAGACCTTTGGGATAAAGTGATCCGCTGTAAAGTGAGGAGCATGTGAAAGTTTGATTCTCAGCATAAACATACATTCCTGGTGTTTGTAAAAGTCTAAGAAGGAGGGAAAGTAATTTCCCAGGGAACATCCCATAGCATGTGAGTAAATAAATAAGCAAATGCTGAGAATCTATGTTGTTCGATATGGAAATTAGAATCTTTCTTTGTTTGCCATAGTACATAAGATGGGAGCATGACTCCAAATCGTACTGCTAAAATGCATAAATGCATATTTTATGTTTTCTCACTTCAAACAATAACCCAGCATTTCTTTAAAACAAACAAACAAACAAACAAACAAAAACACTGTGGTCTAAGGTATGAGTCTCAATATGGTCCAAATGCATGTTCCAATTTGTGCATGTGATTACATGCCTTCCTCAGTCAGAGCCATATATATAGGACATTACATGTTTATATTGCCTTCCTACTGTGCATCAGCCCTTTGCTTTCTGAACCTGGCACAAAGTTGAGGATTCAGAAGTGTCATCTAACTCACTGAAAAGTGTCTTAGAACTGTATTCACTGAACAAAAAATATCCAACATCTCTCACTCCTTAGTTTCTGAACAAGCACAATATTAAGCTTAAGATGCTATGGTCCTGATGATGTTTAACTAGGGCTTCTATGTTGGCATGTTGCACATAATATAGTTACATTGACCACCTTCTGTATGTTGTTATATCTCATTTGTTTTTCTAATTAAGCTACACACACTGACATACATATCATTGCTATTCTGACAATTGTCTTAGTAGTTATTGACCTTATACTTTGCATCGTGTCATATTTTGCATATTGCAGTTTACATTGCTCTGAATCTTGAACTGCCACAACATATTCAGATTTTTGAAATAAAATTCAGTGTTGACTCTTCATATTGACCCTATCAAAGAAATTTCTAATTATGAAGATTTATAAGTCACTAATGACCACACACCGTTTTTGATTATAGTAGTCATTTTGAGTTATTAATTATTCATTTTGTACTACCTGCTACATTATCCTGTTTTATCTGCTTACTTTCTATATACCTATATATGCATGTTTTTAGTGAAATCATTTGCTACCTCACTGCTTTTCACCGCTTTCTGTGACAATGTAAGAAACATAATTCTTCAGTCTTGTGCAATAAAATTGGAGGGGTTATGTAACATATCAGCAAGTCCTTTATTAGAGAAAGGATTTCACATATTTCTAAAGGAAAGAATATGTTTCTTGAAGACATGTTTTTTGAATAAATTTGGAACACACAAGTAAGCAATACAGATTAGTTAAATAAAATTTGTGAAAGTTTATGTACTTTATGCATTCAGGTTTTGTTATTTTGTATGCATTTCCACTTTAATTTTCAGATTAGAATTAATTATGCATTGTTCTGGCCACTAAGTGATTCCAACAAATTGTTGTGCTTTAGGGACACCATATTAGCAGCAAGGATGAATACATTTGTATCCTTCTTACCTGGGGCATCCTCAAGAAAACAAAAGCAAACAGAATGTGAATGCTGAAAGTAATAAGCATTCTTCAACCTCACAATCCTGTATCTATTTAACATCTCATTTACTCCATGCTATCAAGTGTTTTTAGTCTGCTGTCCGTAGAATTGCTATTTCTATTGTTTATTAATATGCAATATGTTCGTCAATTATCTTCCCTTCTTTCATGAGTAATTAAATGTTCCTAGTTTGGCCAAAAAACAATAATACAATAAAAGTCTAAATTTGCTTCCTTTCAGCTATTCGTGACACGATAAGGTAGCCCTGTCTCCAGCTGTTAATTGAACTAAACATTTGTTGATAGGTTCAGCCAACACAATTATAGAAAATGATGCATGCTTTTTGAAAAATACTGATGGAACTAGATGAGACAGTAAAGTTTATTTATTCTAGAAATGTTTGAACATATTAACACATTAAAGTGGGGCTGAGGTGTGAGGATGATTTAGGTACTGTTATTTTTATTTTTTTCCATGAAGAAGAATTACCCACTACATATTTAAGAGAAGCACCACTTGTTCCTTCACTGCAGAGCACATCATACTTGCTCTTTCCTTACTGGAAGGTGCACCTTGGGACATTTTTGTTTGTTTCTAATTCATTCCACTTTCAATACTGTAACTGAAGTAAAGCAAGTCTACAATCTAGTTAATTCTCATGGTCTTTTAACATAAATGGCACAGGGTAAATTCAGGGTCTATAGCTCGATAAAGGTTTTCCATGTGGTTGTAGCAGAAAAACTCTTACAGATACACCAGTATAGGAGTTGGGAATAAATGGTTTTTACTCTGAATTACAATTTTTCCCAGGTTTTGAAACCTTTACCATCACCCCTTCTTGTAACACAGGTTGGTGGTTGCCGTTTCTTTTGTGTTTCGTTTGTCCGTCACTCTATGCTACTTCTTTTTTTTACTCCTTTTTTTCAATCTGCTGTTCCTGCAAAGCTTTATCCACCTTCAATTTTTTATTATTTTTTTGTTGTTGTAACTCTGTGATATGCTTTCACAAGCATATCTTCTCTGTTTTTCCCTGTGTTTGTTCCTCTAATTCCTTTTGGGTAGATCATCCTATCTATTTTCTGCTTTTTCCTCCAGCACTTCCTCATGGAAGATGCATTGACAGCTCAGATTCAAAATGGGTATAGAACTAAATGTTATATTTTCTCTTAAACATTTCCACCATCCTACATGTCATGCAAGCTCATATAGCAGTGTTTAGCCAAGTTTGTTATATCTACCTCCACGATTTATGGAAAGCCCATTCTTTTTCTCTATAAGAGATACATGTTACTTTTCATAAACTTTTTCACTTTTTAAGACTTCTTGCCCATTCTCCTTAGCATCCATATTGCCAGTCCATCCAAAACACCTCTTGTAACATTGCTGGTCTCATCAGTCAAACCATACCCACAGCTTTTAAACTCATTTTGCCTTCAAGATGTCCCAAGCTGTTCTGTCCCAGCCTATAAATCACGTTGTTTTTTGTGTTTCCTCAGCCCAGCCATTCTGCTTCATCAATATATTAAGACTACATGTTCTTAATTATTCAATTACGTTCTCTGTACCTGTCATGACTTCACTATTCTGTAAATTATTGATCCTTTGGTAGGCCTTGTCTATCTATACGAGTTTTCCACAGCATAAAAAAGTGAAAAATTCATAGCCGTACAGATAACAAAAAAAAAAAAAAAAAAAAAGGAAAATGTATCACTGGTTCTGGGGATGACACACTTTACTGTACTTCTGTGTCTTTCTCATGTCTTTGGGGCAAGTTTCTACTATTTTTATCTTATATGGCATACTCATCTATTGTTAGCCTTAAGATAATCAAGATTAATCACCTGGAGGGCTCTTTCATGATTGTTAGTGGAATTAAATAAAAATTAATTGGCTGAAGCCTTGCTCTCACAAGCATTCAAGTATGATAGATATCTATTCATAGATAACAGAGATTGGAGGATTTTGATTTGGTCTTTATATCCTTTGGTGGTATTGTTCTTGAGTGGATATTCTTGATCAAGCCATATTTTCAATGATTCAAGTAATGGATTTACTACTACATCCCCTTGGATGTTGTCTGTTACACATTCTAATGGATTGTATTTTTAAAGGAGTTTTGTTAGGGATATAAAAACTCTTTAGAACTGGTAGATTATATACTATAGTACTGTCACTTCAGTATAATTGACAAGGCCAGCTCTCTGGATACACAGTTTTTGTTCTTTATAAGTGCCTCAGACCATGGCACCTTAGTCCTCTTCAAGTAAGCCAGTGAACTCATGCATTTGGAGTATTTCAAGTGCCTTTTGTGGTATTTTGAAAACTGGTTTTCAAATTCAGGGTCTCCTGAGAATGAACATTTTCTGTATTTTAGGAATCCAGTGAGGGGGAGTGAAATGAAGGACATCCACTCTAACTTTGAAACATATTGAAAAAGCTTACCACAGATTCAGGAGAAAATATGAAATATGTTCTGATGAAATGTAAAGTAGGCTTCTCCAGACTGACATCAACTTAAGCTATTTTAGAAAACTTAATTGTTGCCAATTTACCAGTAGGTAAAATGTCTACAACCTGTTAAAACACGAACTGTATCTGAGAGAACACTGAAAGAAAGTAGGGGAAAGCTTTTTGCAGTATCTATTAATACTCTAGGAAAGATCTCAGGGTTGACATTTCTGGTAGTAAAACTTGATTAGCCATTCTGGAAGGGAATAAGGTAGCTGAGTGACTCTCATTCCAGTTGTGTGCAGTACAACAGGGCATACTCTAAAGTCTCCCATCTGCCCACCAGGAGCTGAGGTGGTACCATAAGAAAGTCCTGAAACCCTGTAATATATGCATTAATAGCTCAGAGATTGCAGCAACAGTTGTGTCTGGCCTTTTGCTGGTGGCAGAGCTGAAATGAGGCTATCTGGCTTCAAACCATGTGATTATTATATCACATGTGATGAAGATTTTCTTTTTCAACTAGCAGTAAACAACAGTCTATAACACTGTGAGAAACTTCAGGGCCAAATAACTGCAAGTGGATATTAAGTGTTGAAATCCCTTACACTGTTAAAGCAATGTATGAGTGAAAATGTACAAATGTACTTGCATCTGTGTTCTAGCTGGTGAAAACAAAATCATTTTGTTTGTATGTTATTTAGGCATCCCGTATCACTACTGCCATGGGAAAGATTATGTGAGAAAAAGAATACAAGAAGGTCTATCCCAATTATTTTTATAGTAAGAATGAATGCTAAAAATGCACGTGTTGTTTTCTCTCATAGCTTGAATATCTCATGGCCTCTGCTGTATTTCATTTTTTTTAGGCCTTTCTCTGAGACCTGCCCGTTGCATAGCCATACGTATTAGATGACTTTGGGACTTGCTTTGCATCAACGATGAAGGGATTATCTAGCAGCCGTAGTCATCATCATGGGGTTACCTGTGACCCTCCGTGTGACAGTCTGCCACATCACCCGGACAGGAAGCCATATTTGTTAAACCCAGTGGACCCTCATCCTGCAGACCACCCTTACTACACTCAAAGGAACTCTTTTCAGGCAGAGTGTATGGTGCCGTACAATGATCAGATTGCCAGCAGCACGTTTCCTCGGAGACATTACAACTCGCACCATGAACTTAAGGACGAGTGTGCTCTGGTTCCCCATGGAACTGCCAACAAGACTAATCGCATTCCTGCCAACCTCTTGGACCAGTTTGAGCGGCAGCTGCCCCTGAATCGGGATGGCTACCATACTCTGCAGTACAAGCGGACTGCCATGGAGCACCGCAGCGACAGCCCAGGGAGGATCCGGCACCTGGTTCATTCTGTCCAAAAGCTCTTTACCAAGTCCCATTCACTGGAGGGACCATCCAAGGGGAGTGTCAATGGGAGTAAAGCAAGCCCAGAGGAGTCACAGACAATGAGGTATGGGAAGCGCAGCAAGAGTAAAGAAAGGCGATCAGAAGGTAAGCCCAGATCCAATGCATCAGGATGGTGGAGTTCAGATGACAACTTGGACAATGATGTTTGCATTTATCATGGTCCCAGTGGGGTCATGACCATGGGAAGATGTCCTGATCGTTCTTCTTCCCAATACTTTATGGAAGCCTATAACACTATTAGTGAACATACTGTGAAGTCATCCAGAAGCAATAATGATGTCAAGTGCTCTACCTGTGCAAACCTGCCTGTGAATTTGGACTCCCAGTTAATGAAGAAAAGCTCTTGGTCCTCTACATTAACCGTGAGCAGAGCCCGTGAAGTTTACCAGAAAGCATCAGTTAACATGGACCAGACAGTGCTGAAGTCAGAGACGTGTCAACAGGAACGGTCATGTCAGTACCTCCAGGTACAGTGTGGAGAACTGATTTCTGTTAACTGTGCTCTGCCATGTCACAGGTGTTTGTGAGGGATGGAGGTTTGTTCTGATATTTCATCTTTCCTGAGAGATTTCTAATCACTAAACAAGGGGCCATGCAGCTGAAATTAAAAATAAATCTGCTTTTTTTTTTTTATTATTTCATTTTCTTCTTTTTTTTCTCACTTTCTTTTTTCTTTTTTATTTTTTCTTCTCTTTTCTTTCTTTGTCAGCATTCAATATTTCAAAGAAACAGTTCATGTTAGAACAGGCTTAATTTTTTCATGTGGGAAAAATAAGACCTCTTTGTGTACTTTTTGAATTTATAAGGCAGTCACAGTAGGGGTATAGAGAATGTGATGTTGTAGTGCTTGTAGTTAGCATTACAATGTCAATTAAATGAATGTTACCAGGATACAAATTCTTTGATTTCTGTAATTTCAGGATTTGCCTTCATTTGCTGCTTATTTTATTATGAAAGCTTCTGAGACCCTTTTGAGTAACTTTGAGGTACCTTAATACTTTATCCTGTTGGAAAACAATCTACTTTCCTTTTTGTCATAGCATATAAATTCTCATAAAATACTTATTGTAAAGTGTCCAGATTTGTTTATCTGGCTATTCCTCTTTCTCATGGCTTTGAGTCAAAAATATAAAAGCAAAAGGTTGAAATTATTGCTTGTTCTGATTATACATTTTAGGAGTACATCACCTACTCCCTCACAAGCTGTTTGCAGTTAATACAGCGTCACTATTTTTCACCAGTATTGTATCTTTAAATGTCAAGAATCAGATGTCTGCTCTTGGAGCTATCATACTGCCGGTGAATGTTTGTGGCAGGAACATGGATCAGAAAATATTAAAACAGTTTCATTCTTAGGGGAGCTGTGGATAGCTTTTTTGCACTTTAAAACGGAGCACTTATGGCACATCTAAGTGTATGTGTAAGATGGAACAACGTTGCACAGAGAAGAGAGAAGACCATGAGGAAAAAAGAGGTTTGCTGAGACAATTTGGTTTCGTTTTAATGTAGTGGGACTCTTGTCTATTTGTATAGAAACTGTAAGGAGTTTTCTCATATGGGTGCTTTAATGATACAGTCAGCTTTCACATTCTGTTGTTTAAACCAGTACGCAGAAAAAGCGTAGGACCGAGGCATACACATTTAAAAATTGATCTTAAAAGGTATTATTGAATGGCATGCAAAATAATTCTGAATGCCAGCATCTGGGATTCTAAGCTTTAAATGTAAAGAAGTGGATCGGTGTATTTTCTATTAATTACTGGGAGTGGAGTGTGAAGACAGGGGATAATAAGAGTGCTAAGAGTATGTTTACAGCTGTTCTTATGGACTGGGGAGGGACAGGGGTTTCAGAATAGCCTAAGGTTACAGCCTTTTCAGATTTGTTGTATTAAGTCTCTTTTGTCTGAATTCTGTGAGGGACAATAAATTATTACTTTAGAGTCAATTGTTGTGATTACTTTGGACCTTGAGATTTCTTTGTTGATGTTTTTGTTTACTCCTTTGATCTTCCTCTCAGGCTTTGATAAAATAGCTGACAACTCAGTTTGTGACCAGATGGCTAGAAAAGAGCAAAAAACTGTGCCAGCATCGGCTTTAAACGAACACCTCCATAGGGACTTTTAGACAATGTTTAACTGATGGGAATAGACCCTTGAAGTGGAATTAGAGGACATTATCTGTGTCTGTATGAAAATATGTCCAACAACTGTTAAGGGCAGGAATTAAAATAACTAAATTCTGTGTTTCTCATACTGTTTTTCTCATACTGTTTATGTTCACATTCATAGTTTTGTTTTAGTTTTCCATTTCATTTCATTTCATTTCATTTATTTCATTTCATTTTTCTAATTGTATGCTTGTTTGTAAAAGTCAGAGAAATGTAACTGGACTGAAATTGTTTAAAAAAAAAAATTTGAATCGGGTCTTGATTAACATTGGAAATAATACTCAAACAGAACAGGGTAGATTTAAGGGAGCAGGTCAGTATTATTATTCTCTCTTGGCAGTATAAAAAGATAAAAAATAGGTATAGATCATAAAAAGTAAGGCTGAATGCATCCCATTGCCTTTCTCTTCATTGCATCACTCATCTTTTCATTCTACAAGCCCTCTAGGGCTTGGACATTGTTTCCTTTTGTGTTTCCCCAGTGTCCAGCACAACGGGGTCTGGAACATAATTGAGGCCTTTTGGCTGTCCTGTTATATGAATATATGTTAACAACAACAGAGTATCACTCTGTCAGTGGGCTGTAGCAGTATTCAGATTATCTGTTGTTTTCCTGGTGACCTTCTAATCATTGTACCAAAGGGCTGGTGTCCTACATTGTTAAAACAATTAGAAATGCACTAAATGAGATAAAAGCTATTTAGCTGCAAATTCATGACAGTACTGGACAACTCTGATAATGACATCAATTAATAGAATGCTTCTTTGTTGCTTTATTTAACTCATTAAATGTTAAATAGATGCTCTTATCAACTCACTTGTAATTTAAGTCATTGTTTATAGCCCAGGACATAAACTCTCTGATCCTTAAAAGAAGCAACTATTTTGCTCACGAAAACTGTTCTTGTGGTAGTATCTGGACACAACAAAGGAGTGATGTTCCAACTCAGGGTACAAAAACATTTTCTTTGTCCTGGTAGCTCTGAGTATATCAGAGATCACAGATAAAATAGAGTTCATATTTGCTTGTAACATCTTTTACCACTGAAGTATCTGGATGAATTCTCAGTGTAAAGACATGGAAATAACAAACAATTATCTCACTTAGTGTGATATTTTCCACATAACCATTCTGTGAAAGGAGCTGGCAGTAGTTCATGTTACAGATGGGCTTATTTCTCATAACTTGGAATTTGGACTGAGTGCAGTGTCCTCTCGCATCGCACAGACTTTCCTTACCCCGGCAGGCTCCGCTTCCAGTACAGGTGCTGAGGTGCGGTGTCCAGCCTCTGAGTTCAAGGGCAGAGAGGAATCAGGGAGGCTTGGCTCCACTCTGTGACTGTTATCTCAAAAAGGGTTATTGGTTCCCAGGATGGTTTAAAGACAATCAGGTAAACCTTTTCCTCTTAGCGGCATTTTGGGGATGGGGTTCTTTTTCCCTCTTCTCTCCATTTCTCCTTTCAAAAACGAGGATCTGGACAGTAGAAAGATAAAGTCCTTTATCGAGCTCCTTCCTACTTCAAGAAAAATATTTTCATTTGATCCAGATTTGCAATCACACTAACGTGAAGGAAGGTGAGAAGGACCTGTGGTTTTCTCAAAATTCTTCAAAAAGATTTCCCTGCCTTATAGAGAATAATCTATAAGGCAGTGGACAGCTTCCACTTCTCTGGTAGCTTCACCTTTGAAATAATTAAAATTAAGCAAAAGTATAGAACATGAAATATAAGCAGACTTTTGTTCTGCAAGCAATAGGGCCTAAATACACTGGTAGATATTTCTGACACTTTTGTTTCACTATGAATTCATGATTGTTGAAGTTAATAGAATATCAAATACACTGCATAGTTTGTCTCTAATTATAATTTTGCTGTTCATTATTCCCTGTAATTACTATTCCCGTAGTCCTTAGTCCATTTGTAAAGAGATGGAGAAGAATATAAAAGATGACATTTTTTGTATTATTCCTCTTTTCTTCTAATGTGGGTCAGTCATGTGTTTTCTTTTGACCCAATTTGATGAGACTGAAGTCAGTTGTGTCAGATATTCAGGGCTGAGGAAGGAAGTTTACTCCTGAAAGCTGAAGTGAAGTAGGTGGGGACAACTGTGCAGTCATCTGAGCTCTGCATTTGAATCAATAATCCTTTGGTGGGAGAATATGGGAAATACTATAAAAACTGTAAGCCAAGTTTTGGGGTGTGATAAGCATTTCCTGGTTTTTCAGAGGCTGGATCTAGTGGCGAACGACTCCGGTTGGTACGGCGCTCATTTTCCTATGGGAAGGTTGTCTGTAATGTGCAGTATGTCCTATAGTGTTAAGAAACTGATATAGTTAAAGTGACTTGTTTTCCAGTCTTGGAACAAAGCACTTCCATAGTTTCTTAGGATATACTGCTCATTCCCAGCATCTTTCTGTTGTCTGTGTCCATGGGTGGCCAGATACAAGGTAAGGCCTTATCCCAAATCAGGATGCTTATAAGGATCAGGATCTGTCATGTGATTTGTTAATGCAGCATGTTAATTGCAGTGTGTTTGTCTTTATGACACAGAACTTTGTTAGGTCTGTTATATTGGGCTTAACTGGGCAAGTTGATCTGCATTTTCTGCTGTTCTCTACTTTTTCTTTACTCGTGTTGTCTGTGTTTCTGTCATAACTACCATATTCAAATTAATCTTTCAGTATATCCTTGCGAGGTATATGGATGTTGCATTTTAATGTCCACTAATATTAATGAATATTTTCATACATCAGATGAAGCATGTATAATTACCCCTGTGATTTGCCAGTATCAGGTATCAAAGTATTTCACTCAACTCATATGACACATATGTCTCAGTAAAGCTAGTGAAACCATTTAAACAAGCAATTTTGAAATAAGATGTCAAACATTATAACATTTTCTAGGTGTATTCCAGGTAACAAAAAAATCATGAAAATATTTAGAAATTGTTAAATGTTCATACTTTATTAATAAACTAGTTACTAGCTATATTAAAACTGAAAAAAAATATATATATATAATTCACATGAAGCTAATTTATTTCCAGTTTTAAAAGTGTTTAAGGATGGTTAACATGAATAATGAATAAAGTTATGAAATTTGGGGGCAATTGGAATTATAAATAAAGCAAAACCTGTTTTTTAAAGATATATATATATAAATAAAAATAATTCTGATAAGCCTACATGTTGGTTATTTAGCCAACCTACAAACATTCTACCTACAATATGCCTTTACTACACTGGGAGAAAAATTTAGAAGATTATTTCAGTATAGCCATCCTCTTCATCCTCTCAGTCCTTTAATTTACCTTTCTAAAAAATTGTCAGCTGAAAGAATGATGAGAATGATATTGCTACATATTTCACCTTAACAACTGCTGTGTTCTCATTCAGTTAATTAAAGCCTGAACAGACCTTTGGCATCTGAGTAATGCAGAAATGGAGGCCACCTAAGTTCTAAGAGAGTTGTTCTATGGCAATGTCAGTACTTCACATTTAGCTGCAATTTTATCTGCTCATGCTCCTTAAGTTGGTATTTTTCTATCTGTTGGTTTTAACACCATTCTGTAACTTCTTAATATTGAAAATACTGGCACTGATGTTATTTCTTCTAGATTAACTTGAAGAATTACTTTTGGTTCATTCTGTTAACATCCCTATGTTCTCACAGTGCATTCATTAATGAACATAATTCTGTTTGCTGAATCTCTTTTTTGTGTTGCTAGCATACAGTATAGAGGATTTAGCAACATGCTTGTGCAACACTATGTTACATATAGTGTTATTGTCAGAAACATTTGTGAAAGTTATGGATGCATTTAAGCCAGCATTTATTATCTACTACAGTTCATTTTGGTACAAACATGGATAAAACTTGATTCAGACCTGGAGTTGAGCCTTTCTGCAACCTTAAATATCTGGAGTGTTCTAATCTGTTTATTTTCATTAAATTCACCTGGAATAAATAAATAAATAAAACTCTACCAAAATCTTCAACACAAAGCCAGTCCAGCAAATAAGATCATTTCATTCTGTATCAGAGTTCAAAATCCCTAACATTTCTTATGGAAACTTGCACAGTAAGTGGGAAAAAAAGCACTGAGTGGTGACATGCCTTCCTTATTCAGTGCTAAATAATAAAGAATATTTTTCCTACATCCAGCTGTTGATTTTTTTGTTTGTTTGTTTCAAGAATGGAATCTGTAGCACAGATCTTGAGTGGGGAATACCACCATGATAGACGAGTGGTTTGAGCTGGAGGCAGCTGGCAATGGTCTCTGTTCAGCTCTTCAAAGTCTCCAGCACTGTGCTTGTTGCACAGCTAACCTTCTGTCTAATAATGAATTAAACAACATGAACATTAATCTGATGTTTCTGTACATGCTTTCTCCTCTCATCTGCTTACACTGAGTTTGTGCAATGGACTGTCTTGTTTGGGTAGAAAGATTATATGACTTCTGATAAATAAATATTTCTCTTACCAAAGGCTAGGCAATGTGCCATGAAAATGGAAAAGACACTGTGCCAGCTTTGATAGGCCAAGGCTTCCAGAGACCTTAAGTTGTTTTTTCATGCAAATAAATTTCTGACTAATTTTGCTTTACTGACATAAATGCAGCCTGCTGATCAGTTTGTTAGAAACAATTCTAGATTTCCTATACTCTAGCAATTCAGTTTCCAGCAGAAGAGAGTCAAGACCGTGACCTTGATTAGCCACTGAGATAGAGCAGAGGTGACAGTTTGGGGTCACTGAGACATCCTATTAAATTCTGAAACCAGTAAAATTTCTTTAGAGCTGAATAAAGGCTTCTTACACAGATATAATTCATTGCTGTAATCCAAAAGAAAGCATTGTGGACGTCTCAGTGAAGTCTGGCCATTGTATACTAAAATATGACAGAAGCTAATAGCCAGCCAGAGATGGTAGGTTAACTGCATTACTTACAGTCGTTGCCTGTGTGAGTGAGACATTTGCAAAGCATTAGAGATTATCTAGTTATAGTCAGCCAACAGAAACAGCATCATGGCTGTTTCCCTCAAAATACACTCTCCACCACATCTGTTTCTCTTCCAGGGATTTCAGATTCAGCTACATGTTCTCTATCCATGAGCCATTTTCTTGCCAGCTTGATAGTGGGCTTGTGGTTTTATGCAGTGAAAGAAAGGTAAAATGACATCTTCTTTAACAGCATTGGTTTTTGATGCTAGCTAGTCACTGTATGCAGGAGCTGAAGTGACTAGGGAGATGACTTTCACCCCAAGAAAGTCATCTATTGGTGAAAGAACATTTCTCCACTCATTGAAATTATCCTTTCAAGGACTGGTATTCACATTAGCAGTCATACTGTAGGTTCTCATTGTCCTTCCTGGGTGAGGAGTGATATCTCATTTTAGCCATCTGAAACTGAAAGCTTTAAGGGTTTAGAGAAAGATGAGAATGAATGTTTGCCCTCTACCACAGAAACAATAACATCCATGAGTACCAACAAAGGAGTTTTAATCTGTGGTCCTGGCCTATACTCAGGCTCCACGATTTTAAATAACAGAGGTGATAGCTGTTTGTCGTCCTTTCTGCAGAATGTTTGGGAGTGGCAAAGTTGCAAGGCCCTTGGCTGTAATCATTGTGTCCAAGTGGCCTTCTTCACTCTTTGTTGGACTTTTATGTGTAAAACAGCAGGAGAAAATTGATTTTGGAGTCAGGTCGGGATTATCTGTGGAGGAAACACAAATTCCTCTTCACAAGACAGACTGTGAATCAGATTCACAAGTGGTCAAGGCATCTTTTAACAAATGAAAATGATAAACTGTAGCAGTACTTGAAAAAGTTTGTCTATTGACTTACTCTGAGTATTCACACTGCCTTTTCAAACTACCATTAAGGTAAAGAAGATTGCAGTTCTTCACAGTGCTCATTCAGGTTTGATGCAGGTTGCAGCCTCAGGATTGAGGAGGTAATGTTCTATCTCAGGCAGGTTCTTTGTCCTGGCTATAAATACTCTTCATGTAAAACAACATGAAGATAAGTCAGCTAAATTAATTGAATTTGTAATAGAACCAGACTGCTGAAATCATACAAGTTAAAGCAAGAATTACTGCAGATACTGAACTTGTTAAGTTTGTCCTAAATGGTACGAATATTCTTGTCTGCCTTTTTGAAAACTCTTGAAGCTTGCTAAACATATATTGTTCGAGGCTTGCAAGGCTTCCTTGTTTTTTTGTGTACTTCAGTGATTCTTAACACATGCAGGTTGATAGACTGAAATGTTGCTTATCTTTATTGGTCTGATTAATTCAATATTCATGAGTGCTAGGAATAGGCTTAGTAAGTGGAAGATAGCAATTGAAACTTCCTTAACAACACACAGAAGAAGCATAATAATGGCTAAGAAAACCAAATTGCATGGGTTTGAAAATCTGCACTGAGCAGTCATTAAGCATTGTTCTTCAGTTGTGTGATTTCATTTCATTAAGTATTTGCATACTAATAGAAAGCTAAAGTTACAAGTCTACTGCTGTGAGCAATGGTTAGCCACTCCCTTCCAGTCCTTGTGTTTACTTCTATAGTCATCCACATTGCTTTGGCAAAGCACAGGGAGAAGCTTTTATGCTTTCAGCTGCAATAAACCAAATCAAACTAGAGATCAATAATGAACTTAATTTGCTATAGAGACAGTCTCTTTGCTATTTCATCCAATAAGGTAAGTTGAAAACAATTCTGGGTAAAAGGAAGGAAACTAGAAATATTAGATATTCTATTTTTTATTTGTTAAAGCTTGAATAAATAATAATAAAAAAATGTTTTCTTTATCTTTGTCCTTACATGCTAGGCTTATTTCACATACCACTAAGTGTGAGCTGCTAAAATGAGTGTTTGGAAACTGTGGGGCCAGTATACCTGTTTGCTTAGTTTCTTTATTCAGGGTCCTAGATTATCTGATAGAAAAATCCTATTCCTTTATATATATTAAAAAATAAATTTAAAATAATAATAATAATAATAATAACCAGTCAATCCAGCCTGGCTAACAACAGTGTAAACACTTCCAGAAGTCCATAAATTTATTTAAAGATCAGGATAGGTAAACAATACACTAAATGAAGCTGAATCTAGGTAAGATGTTGGCTGGTGGCAGTGTTATCTGTATAGTCTGTTCTGTTTAGAAAAACATATCTACCATTTAATCAAAAGAAAGAAAACATAGTCAAACTTAGTTTTCATACTTGTAACAAACATTTTATTTCCAGGTATATAGCAAAGAACTGAAGTCATAAATTCAGTAAGTTGCCTGGCTTAAAGGCCATTGCTGAATATTTTGTATGTATTTCAAGTAATAATGATTCTCTGTTTCACTGGGCTTTTATGTATGATTAAAGGACACTCTTGATTTTTAGGTGTGTAAAGAAAATTGTATATGATCTTAAAGATTAGAATGAAATGTTTCCAGGATCTCTATTAGTTCAGTACTATGAATGATAATAGTCCCATTTTAATAAAAACAATGATGTTCATTGTTAGATCTGAGTTTAGCTCTTCCACCTCTTTCATGAGAGTAGAAACAATCATAGGAGTCATGTATCTGCTTGATATTCTGATAGTGAAAAAATGAAATTGCCAAGGTAATTGGATAACATGATTTTCTTAAAAGCATGAAACAGCTTTGTCTCAGGTATGTCAATGCCATTAATCCTCCAAGGCAGTAATTGCTGTGCATATGCACTTGCATGAAGCACAGTATGTGACCTTGCAAGATATAATATTGGACATTCAAGTGAAGTCCAATAGTCCAAAGAAGGAAAATCTAGGCAGACTTCCTGACTAAAAAAAAAAAAAAAAAAAATCAAATAAAAAAGAGATGGAGGTTCATATAGATACTTCTCCCAGCATTTTCCAGAACAGAAGGAAATATGCTACAGTATGTTCAGTATCACATGTATAGGAAAAGAATAGGAAAAGAAGGAAAAGAATTCAGGAAATAATGTGACCAATTTTATTTTCCTAATTTTATTTCAGCTAGAATTTTATATTTTTCTTCTTTCCCATGATACAAACACTTCTGTTTGACAGTAAATTGGATTGTGAGCTATAAGCAGCTACAGCCATTTGTATTAGCCACCAAAGAAAGCAACTCTGAAAATCAGGTCACTTCTTTTAGCAAGTATTGCTTGAGGTATTTGTCTTTAGACACAGAAGTATAAAAATGTTAGCATTTTATGATTCTATTTTCTTTTATTTATTATAAAATAGTTATAATAATAGGAAATGTTGAGCTTTAAGTGTTGTTTGTCCTACTCAAGTAATAAACAGACAGTGCTCTGAGATCCTTTCATAAAAAGCATTATAATTGTTAATAGCCAAAGCAAAAATCTACTACTTTTAAAGCATTTCTTTACCTCGCTAGTGCTCTCAAGCAGTTACACTGCTTTTTCCTACTCCATCTTCTGAAATCAGGGTTTCCAGCTCCTATGAAACTGATTTAAAATAGAGGGGAATTGGACCCCTGTTGTTCTTTTAAATACTGAAACCTTAATGGAAAATAAATAAATAAATAAATAAATAAATATCTACATATCTGCAATAAAACTGCTCAAACTGCTTAAACAAAATAGTAGATGTCCCCACCTTTGTAGTTAAATATCTATTACATAATTCTACTGAAGTTTTGCCTAGGCAGCTAAGATAGTTTGTACAAACACTTTGCTTTTCTCAATGTTTAAACTGAAATTCTATACAGCTGGGTTGATTCTTTAGACTGTTCTCTTTTTTAGGTTGTTCTCTAACTCTGGGTGTTTTTCCTAACTACAGGCATCCTTTTCTCTTTGGCCCATACAGGTTTTATCCTTAAAACTGTGATTTGGTAATGGGACTTGCGTTGTTATTTGTATAATTTTCTTTATTTTTGCACATGCAAGTAGCTTTCAGTACACAAAACACCCACTGGGCTTGTGGCTTGAGATTGCTTTGTCCCTGCTCTCTATGTGAACAACTCAGCTTTTCTTTCTGCAACTTTCTGTTTAAAAGGCCAAGGAGCTACTAAAAAGATAGTGTGCTGTTATTCATAAACTGCCCTACTTCCCTGAGCCAGGAGAGCTCAAACTGGAGACTTCCTCCTTATCATCTCATGTAATTTGTGCAGCTAGAGCTTTCACAGCTCATCACAGTACATTTCTATCTGTCCACAGTGTTTGCATGTGTAAATAGGATGTTTTGTGGCAAATCCATTGCAACCAGCTTTCGAAACTTGGTCTGTTGTATCTAAATCAATTTTGAGAAGCTTTGGGATGAAAGGTATTATATGTACTTTTATATGGGATTATTGACAACAGAACTCAGGAAACTGAGTTATAGTGCCCAGAGCAGCTATATCTCATCTGTAGAGCAGCTAAAAACTACAGCACTAAATTTAACTGTATGTCTGTAATTTAATAAATCTACAAGTGTTCAGTTTGCCTATATTACGGGTGCTGTGTGAGTATAATAACTTTAACTCCTCTGACTTTTGCTCATTTGGAGACACAAACCCTAATGTTATACCAACATATTTTATTTAGTGCATTAAAGACTAATTGACTAATTTATTTTAATGAGAAAAATCACAGATCTTTTACTAAATCATAATGAATAAAATATTAAACAGATTAAAGTATATGTCCTATGAGAAGTCACAGATTCTCTACATACTCCTAGCTATTAAATATCTGCCTGAAGAGTGATTGGAAAGCATTTCATCAAAATGTCAGCAAAGCTTGGTTTTACAAATCCTCTATTAACTTCTTTCTTGTACAAGTCATTTGAAAAGTCAAGGTTGACAAGCAGGAGCTGCAGGTTCCTAGGTGTAGATGAGGGATGTTATAAGCACGGATTGTATTTTCTCTGGTTGCTGATGCTGTAGCCCTAAGAGCAATGCAAGCATCAAACCTGGAAAAAATATTATTGTCTGTCTGTCATAAGTGTGCTGGAGGAGGAGTGTAAAATGTTCCTGTATGTCAAAAATCAAAATCAAATCCACTAGAAAATATTATTTTCATTTGCACATTGAGAAGATGTACACACCCAAAAAAGACATCATCAGCTGTCCAGGCCTGTGATCTAGGCATAAACTTAAAAGTTGAAACATTGCATATGTTTTTTATTTGAAATTGAGGTTTATCAGAACTGTATATTCAACTCTTTTCCTCCAGTGGGTTCTGTAAATGCTTTGTACTCTTAGCTTGTAATACTCTAGTACTTAGAGTCTTCCCCTTTACTAGAAGAAGGATATTGCAAGTGCTTTTAAGTATAGTTATTCAATTACTTCTTACCAATACTGATTACTGCATGCCATCATTCAAGTATTAAAAAAAAAAAAAAAAAAAAAAAAAAGACTTTGAAATATATTCATACCCCTTAAGGTCCTTCTTGAAGTAAGTTATGATTTTCTAAACAAGATGGCATGTAAATGGTATGGCTGAAGTTTATGAAGCAATGGATGCACAAGGTACTCACCAGAAGTTAAATGTTGTTGAGGAGCAAACTTTTCATAGAAAAGACACATTTTTTGATTGTCCTGTTAGCAGTTAGTATTTATAAGCTGTTGGAAAATTTTTAGTAAACCTGATTTGAGACTCTATGTTTAATCAAAAAAGTAGTGAACAAGTAGAAATCCGTAACTACATTTATTTAAATCTAACATTAATATGCTTAACTGAAATGTGCTTTTGCAGTTGCACCCTTACTATAAAATAGTAAAGGATCTGCAAAATAACTTTAGGACAGTTATTTCAAGAACCTTGCTCCACTGCATGTTGTTTCTGCTGTTACAGAAGTGCAGGTGTTGGTTTACGATGGCCAGAAGCCCCAAGAGCAAGCAAGGGAGAGGATGAGTGGGCATGATAACGGTGCTCTTGGACTGTCCCTTGCTGTGTCCTAAAATCTTGTGAACACACATTCTTGGTGTTCCAGATCTCCATTGCAAAGAGTGGACAGAACTTGCTTCAGATCAAAAGAAATAATGAATGTTAATAATAATAAGAAAAATAAAGGAATAGAGAGTTTTATGACTCAGATATGCAGACTAACATAATTCAAAAGGAAGATCCCTGCAAGCTGATGAGAATCCATTTGCACTAATTATGCTATAGAAGCTACATTATTGTAATTTTGAAGTTGCAAACATACTTTTGTGATGCTTACTACATAGCTATACCAACTTGAAGTGTGTCTTTAACCAAAATCATTCTGGTGGGTGCAGATTCACATGTAGCCATGCATACTCTATCTGAAATGACTGTGATTTAGAGATTCATATTTTATCTTGCTTTGCCATGTGTATTCGATACATTGAGCTGAACCAAGATTGCTCTGTAATCTGTCTGGAAATCATTTGAATGAAAATGGTATTCACCAAAGAAAAACAGATTTATCCAGCCCAGAATTAGGGCTATATGAGGCTCCTGTGTTAGAGAGATTTCTGGAAACTTCAAGATAACGACTGGAAAATAGCATAGCTCCAGAGGCATTTGTGACTATACAGGGAGAGAAGGGGGCCTCCACTGCAAACTACAATGCACAGTCAAATGGTATGGAGGATGGGCCCCTGCCTGTGTGAATTTTAGTTATGTTTCTGTGGCAGCTTAGCACGGTCAAATCTTGCTGTGCAATTACAACAGGGAAAAGTGTACTAATAAGGGAATTGTGTTTATAACTGCAGGTTCCTCAAGATGAATGGTCTGGATACACTCCACGAGGGAAAGATGATGAGATTCCCTGCCGACGAATGCGTAGTGGCAGTTACATCAAAGCCATGGGGGATGATGACAGTGGAGATTCAGACACAAGTCCGAAGCCATCTCCAAAGATTGCTGCACGGAGAGAGAGCTATCTTAAGGCCACACAGCCATCCCTTACAGAGCTCACCACCCTCAAGTAAGTCAGTCATCGACATCATATAGAGCTCTCCATGGAGAGATACATTTTCTTTTCCTATTTCTTTCTGTCCTTCACTAAAGGCACCAGTTAAGGAAAGTATTTTAACAACTGTGTTTGGTCACTTTTGGTACGAGCTTTTTTGAATTATGGTAGATTTGACCATGTATTTCAATGTTACTTCAAAAAGGGGCTCCACTACCTGTGCTTTGAATTTGCAAAGTATTTCAGCCTGTTAGTATTAAGTGAAAGTGTTCAGGTGTGTACAGTAGGTCTGTTCTTTGAATATTTTGCTGAACTGTAACTTAGGCCTGCAGAAGCTTTACATAATTGCATGTGTGTATACATATATATGTGTATATATACTCATCATGAATAGCACATGCGAAATTAGCCCTAAGCTAATCTTTGCAACTCATCAGAGAGCATCTGACATTTAATTAAAAAGAACAATGACTGTTTGAAAACAGACAAATCTGTGGTTTCCACTCCTTAGTTCACTTACAATCACACTATTTTGTGGAGAAATGCAACTAAAAGTGAAAATACTTAAATTGTTTATGAAAGCTTTAGTCAAGAGAGACGACAAATTTATGTTTTTTATGTCATTTTTTATGTCACTGGATCATTTTAAAAGAGACCAAATTCTCATGAAAATTGTACAAATTGATAGTTTGGGTATTAGTGTTTTCTTCTAAATGATTCTAAAATGGAGAGCTTTCCTAAAGCAATCAAATAAATTATATCCATAAAGGAAAATAGTGTGGATTTAAATCAATAATTGTTTCTGTCTGTCTTCTGCAAAAATTTATAGTGAATCATAGTTCACCGAACCAAAAATAACTTAATTTTAGTACAACATGCCTAAGGCTGTAGCTTTAAAATGGAAATAAAAAGAGATGTATCTCTTCTAGTATCTGTGATTAAAGACAAAAGACTCCTGCATTTTGCTCATTAACTTCCTCCCTTTCCTTGTCCTCCTCTACCCTATTTTTTCCCGGAGATTTTATCTGAGAAATAGGTTGTAGAGGAAGGTGTTTGATCTTTGTTAAGAATGTCATGCTCTTGACATCAGTGATGAATAGACCAAAAGACCAGAACATACTTATTCCAGCTCCCAATAGCAGCCTGCCTGACTGTCTCAGGGGAAACCAGGAATTTTGTCTGCTCTGTCCATTAATGTCCAGGGAGAAAGCTGTCTCATTGTCTGTGGGGATTTTCATGAATTTGCTGCAGGTTGCTCAAAGTTCATGACTACTCTCATCATCCAGCAGACTTTATCATACCCTTTCCTCAGCCAAAACTCTTCTGCAGTTAGGTATAGCAACTTCAGTATAGCAACCTAGGAAGGTGAATATAAACGTTAGGTGTCAGCACAAACTCCACATAGCCATGCTTTGTGCACAGACACACCATGAGGAATGACACTTATCCATTCCGAGCCTTAAGAAATATACATTCAGTGTTTCCATATTACATAAGTGAAGTACAGTGAATCACAATGATTTGCTCTTGGTCATTTGTGTTCTCTCTAGATAGGAGATTTGCAAAATAATATGGAATTATTAAAAAGTCTTTCATGTCACTGTTCACCCCAAAGGACGTTAGTTAGATCAGAGGGGCTAAGCAGCAGAAGCATTTGGGTTTAGCTTTGAAATCATTGTAAAAGCAAAGTTCTGTTATGAATCCTTCGTTTCACATATGTCCTTTAATCCATTCCTATTCAAGAAAGCTTTTATGAATGTGCTTTATTTTAAGCTGCACGTGATAAAAGTCATTTAAGTCTAGGAGCTATGCAGAAGTGCATTGTAAATGTCTGGGTGGAAGAAATAAGAGGAAAATGGTAAATGGTATTAAACAAACAAAAAAAAAGGACAAAAAATAAAGTATATTTAATTTCCTGATGACTTTTCAATATCAATTGGCATGAAGTAGAACTATTTCTTTTAGTCTAGATTGATACATAATTTCTTTCTGGGAAACCTTTTCACTTTCAGAGACTAATTGTATAATATATAATTATGCATGGCTTTTATTCCTTTCTGATGAACTTTATTTATTTATTTATTTATTATTTGAGAAGTAGCCAAGAGCTCGCTCTGGGAAATTAAGTTTGTTAAGCTCGGTCTTTTTTGCAGACTTCTTCACACCTTCCTAGCAGTATAACTTGACCTTGACCTACAGAGGTTTGCTTATTCATCCCAAGTCTGCGCTGATTACTCTGAGAGTCGTGATAGAATTTTACTAGCTTGTCAGCCAGAGACTAAATTAGAGCCCCTAACTCACTGAATATAGGCCATCAAGCAATTGTGTAATGTGTGATAACAAGTTATTTCCTTGACTTACTGTTGACTTGAGCTCATTTAGCACCTGATTAAAAGCTTAATGGAAATGAGCCAAAAGCCACTCTATTCAGCAGACAGCCTTTTATTGACACTAGTGGACTTTTTACCTGACCTGCAGAACATTATTAACAGCTTAAAGCTGAGTGGTATTCACTTTTTTCATTAAGTTTCTTATGTCAGCATAGAAAAACGTGCCTTGTGAAATCAGTCTTCCTACAGTGATAATTGTCAAGGATCTTTTGCATTTCTTTCTGCTACTTTCTTTCTCTGTTGTTTTTTTTGTATGCAGTCTCCTGTACAACAGGTAGTTGGCTTCACTTTCATCTTTGGCAGGAAAACAACTTAAAAACATTTCCCCTTTTGCTTTTGCTGTTTTTTTGCAGGGAGTTTTCATTGTGTGGGACTTCTCTCTGAGTCTAATATTGGCCTCACAACCCACGCTATTCCTCCCACCTACCTACCTACCATTGCTCATGCGTCTACTCTTCTAAGAAAGGGTTTTCATTATTACCAATGTTTCTTTTAATATAACGAATAACTTTTGTACAGCACAACTGTGTCATTTCCCCTTTACATAATACAAATTTATTTTTCTGGGATTTTTTTCTGAGATTTTTTTTTTCTTCCTATACTTTACAATCTCCCTCCTACCATATTCCTCCCATGCCATGGTTTCTATGTGGTTACAGCATAAATCAAGTGCTATGGTACCATTCTGAATAAAGCACAGCTTGCTGTGATCTTGAAATGCACACCTCCGCTGCTGCACTCTCATTATCCTACCAGGAAGTGAGCAGCTTTCTCTCAGTGTGCTGGCAGTATACTCCTGGTGTTTAATTTTTCACAGCCCAGATAAACTGATCCAGATGGAAAAAAAGAAAAAAAAAAAAAAAAAAAAAAAAAGAGTGACATTCCGTTGCCCATTCCTGAAAGGTAGCATAAGTTTATCTTGTACCTGTAAGCAGATAGAAAATGGACGGGTTAGCTAACTTGTCAAGAAGGTGCAGTCAACAGATAACTGACATTTCTATTACAGCTGAGCTTCATTCAAGACTTATTCCTTTACTATCTGTATGTACCTCTGTATGTACATTGGTTATGTTCAGTCTGGTTTTCACTGGAAAAAAAAATAATGCAATTACATCATCTTTCCACATTCCATCTGTCACTTCAACCTCCCAGTACCTTTGAAATCCATTGGCCAACTTTTGTCAAGTTTTCTAGAGACTGAAGTCTGAAAGATAGGAAGTTCCAGTAAATTTTATGAAGATTTGTAGCTGGATAAGGGAGAGAAAATCTGCAGTAGTCTTTTAGGATCTCTTGAAAGAATATGGGTCTAGTATCCAGGAAGTCACTGCAAAGTAAAGCTTGATGGCAGCCTGAAAAATGAGGAGTATGGAAAAGATCAGAAAATCCTACTGAGGACAAAAGGTCTAAGAGATGTATCCTGTTACCATAGTTTTTCTAATCCATTTTTCACCTTTTTTATTCTCCATTCCTTGCACACTCACTGTTTGCAATAAGTGCTTTCCAATTCAACACTGTTGCTACTGTGAGAACTTCAATTGTTTGTGTCTCCTGCACATCTTTTATTATTATTATTTTTTCTCAAATATTGCAGTTTTTAATGGTAATCCATTTGTGCATATTTTACATAGGTTTTGGTTTATACACAGTTGCAGGCTTGTTGCTTTGGACTCATATTTTTTCATATAAACTTCTTTCTGAAAGAAGTCTTACTTACTGACCACCAATGCATTGAACCACTTTAGTGAGATTTTGATACTTTGGAGATGCATGCATAGAATTCATGCAAAAAGGAGAGAGAAGAGTAGAAATTACTTTTTTCTTACAAATATTTGTACTCAAGTTTTTTTAACAGAGGTACCATATTTTCCCAGACAGTTGTGACTTGGAGAAACACCATTCTAAACACTGTAAACACTGTTTTATGAGCACAAAGATACACCACTGATGATGTAGACTGTGTGAGCAAAGAGCAAAAAGCATTAGGCTTTTTTTTTTTTCCACCATGGTACAGAATTTGTCTGTGTAATTTCCATCATAGCTGCATCTCTTCCCGTGGATTACTGATTCATAGATGACTGATACTTAAAATAAGCCAGGCAATTCCTGACTTTAAAGCCGATCAGAGACTTTCCAAAAATAGTATTTCAAAATATGTGCATATTTATATGTGTACACATATTTATATGTGTACATATATTTTTATGTACTTATGTAAAATGTGTCAGGTTTTTCTTATATATTTTAAGGAGTCTGATTAAGGAAATAATATCAAACCAAGATAAAGTTTTTTTGAAAATCTCAGTGTCATTTTTCTTTATGTTCTATATAATAACAGTGAATGGTCAAGCTCATTTAAGAGGGAGAATCTGGTAGAAAACTTAATAGCAGTGAAACATACAAGAAGAAATAGAGGTTGAGGTAGAAAAGATACCTGATTTATACATCCTGAATTCAAACTTTTCATCACCTGTCTGAATTGATATATGGTCAGTTCCTGGGGAACAAGCTTTCAAGCTAGGGTAAACCTACATTAAAACTACATCTTGAAAGATAGAATAGGATAGGATAGGATAGGATAATTTGAAGAAATTATTGATAGGCTAATTTTATTAATAAGATAATTTGCAGAAAAACTCCAGTCATCCCATTGTTACACTAGTAAAAGATGCCTCAGATAGAAAATCCTGAAATACCTGTAAAAGTATCAAAAAAATATATAACCTGCAAAGCTCTCAAGTATTTTTGCTTGTGTGGTAATTTGTGGAGGTCAGAAGGGAGGTGATATGCACATACGGAGTACGTCATCTGCAATGAGTGAAGTAATGATAAAATTGCATAATGTCTGTATTTGAACATGATGCTAGGACCAATGTGAATGAGAAGATGATAAAAGGTCTTAAAAGCTTTTTACTCTAAAGACCCAGCAAGTGATATGATTCATGGCAAGAATGCTACTAAATACGCTGAAATATGGAGATCATTCTGGCTTTGATTTTCTTAGTGATGCAACACGTGTTTGTGTACATAGGTATCTTCATGGCTTCACAAATGCAAATATACAGCTCTCAGAAAACTGTGGAATAATAAAAATTCTGAAGATAGTTCTCCCACTTTCTCAGCTTCCTTAAAATGCTGTCCTTGGGAAATGCCTGTACTGAGGGAAAAAAATGCAAGAGCTAAGGCTAATTGTAGCCTGAATCACTGGCTAGGTTATTCTGGACATCAAACAAACTGAAGGTGAATCCAATGTCCATACACTGCACTTCAGTGTCCAGTGTCACATACATCCTTAGGAATGAAAAACATCTTTGTCTTCAGAATGAAGTCATGTTTACTTAAAGGTTATTATATATTACTATAACATGCTCAAAAATACCCTGCCCACCCCCTCACATAAACAAAACAAAACAAAAACAAAAACAAAAAAATTGGAGTCATATAAACAGAAGCATACTTTTTTTTTTTTTTTCTTAATGGAGTGCTGTCCTCATTCTGCTAAAATTAATCAAAATGTCCCGTTAACTTCACTGACACAGATCACAGATGGAAGGGAGAGGAAAAACATGAGGTGATGCAATATCTTCATCTTACTTACAATGAATATTTTTAGACACATGCTTGTTAATTTTCTTTCTTGTTGAGTGACTTCCAATTAGGGAACAATGAGTTTCCTAATTAATACAAGAGCAATAATCTGATTAATCTTTTATTAGTATTTTACAGTATGTTTCCAGTGCAGTGTTTCATTGTTTCATGTTGCAGTCATTTTCATCAAACCTCTAGCTTGTGAAAGATGTGTTTCCCTTTTTCCTTCAGGTGTTTTTGTTTGTTTGTTTTGTTTGCTTAAAGCAGGAGTTTTTTAGACTTCCCATGAAAGAGACTGGAGCATCTCCATGAATTTTGGATGCTCAGCTGAAAGAACAGTATTCTGGAAATACTGTTGGTCTAGGTAGTAACATTCCCAGACCACAGTCACTGATGCATGAAATATTACTTAGCTTTTTATATGTATTATTGCAATCTCTTCTCTTGTCTCTACAAAAGCTAGAGAGAACCTGTTGGACAGCTTTTTCACTTTTCAGGCTGATGTGTCAGGTACAATTAAGGGCAGCGAATAATTTATAAATCAGAAGAAAATTTGAAGGCAAAAGAGTAATAAAAAAGCACATTTCTTTTAAAGTAGTCAGGGGGCATACCTCTGAATACAGTGATTTTCTTATGGCAGTTGACATCATTTTTGTATATATTTAAGAAGCAGAGGATAATGACGGAAACTTTACTGTAGGAGCTTAGAGCAATATTGGACCTTTTCAACAGGAAGCTAGCATCTGTAATTTTCCACTGATTAATATATGAAGTCAATTAATCCTTAGTATCACTGACACATACGTGAAAAACTTATGCCCCTGGGCAGCATCCCTTCTGGGTTTTGTGGTCCCTCACACACAGGTATGAGTTCCTGTACAGAAATGAATTCTCTGTGAAGGAAGACAAGGCATTCCTACAGTTCACTGCATGGTATGTAGGTGGGATTGGTACTCCTCCTCTCCACTTCTGTAAGGATCCTCACTAGCTTATCTTGGCGGTGAAGCTGAAATACTCTGTCTTCAGTAAGCTGTTGCGGTCTCACTGCTACATTACTTATCCCATCATAAAAGCGGCCCTGGTATCAGTCCAGACCTAGCTCCATCTGCTCTTACACCCTGTTAATTCCGTATAGCCACAGTTGTATAAATATTGATATATTTTATTGTTCCTCTAAGGTGACAAGTCAGAATATTGTTGTAATTTATGACCTAAACTACTGTTGTTGTTTCACCTATACTCTTACCTTTACTTGCTGAAATTTCAGGAAATGAGTGTGGTTGTTTCACATTGACGGGCAGCTAAACTCTACCAGACTGCTCTCTCACTCTTCCTTCTCAAAGGAAGATGGGGAGAAAATACAATGGAAAGGGCTCAAGGGTTGAGATAACGACAGGGGGATGGCTCATCAATTGCCATCACGGGCAAAACAGACTCAGCATAGGAAAAATAATATTATTTATTGCCTATTGCTAACAGACTAGAGCAGTGAGAACTAAAAGCAAACTAAAAACACCTTCCTCACCTTCTCCCCCAAAGAGAATATGGGAACAGGGAATAAGGACTGTGGTCAGGTCCTGATGCTTCATCTCTGCACGGTCCCTCTCTGCCCCTGCTCCCCGTGGGGTCCCTCCCAGGGGATGCCATCCTTCCTGAACTGAGCCTTCACGGCTTCCCACAGGCAGCAGCTCTTCCAGAACTCCTCCCTCATGCCTCCGTACCACGGGGTCCATCCCCCAGGAGCAAACTGCTCCAGCACAGGTCCCCCACAGGTGGCAGCTCCCCCCAGAGTCCCTGCTCCTGCATGGGCTCCTCTCCACGGGCTGCAGCTCTGGCCCGGGACCTGCTCCTGTGGGGACTCTCCATGGGCCACAGCCTCCTCCAGGCCACATCCACCTGCTCCACCAGGGGCTCCTCCACAGGCTGCAGTGTGGAGATCTGCTCCATGTGGGACCCATGGGCTGCAGGGGGACAGCCTGCTCCACCAGGGGCCTCTCCACAGGCCGCAGGGGAACTGCTGCTGCATGCCTGGGGCACCTCCAGCCCTCCTGCTGCAGTGACCTGGGGGTCTGCAGGTTCTCACCCTTCCCTCCCAGCTGCTGTTGCACAACAGATTTTTTCCCTTTTCTAAAATCTGCTCTCCCAGAGGCCCAACCAGCATCACTCATTGGCTTGGCTCTGGCTAGCAGCAGGTCTGACACGGGGCAGCTTCTGGACTCTTCTCACAGAGGCCACCCCTGCAGCCCCCCTTCCCACATTACCAAAGCTCTGCCACTTAAACCAATTACAAACAGTTACAATTAACTTATGTAAGAATAAGCATTGGACAAAAACTTTAAATTCGCTAGTCATCTTTTAGGGTTTAGGGTTTGTTAAAACTGTAGGCCAACAGTACTGGAATCTGGTAGCATACTCATGGATTTTCAGAGATGTGTTTTGCAATGGCCATCACTTAGACTTTTACAGGATCTGCTGAATAACAATTCTGATAATGATGTTTGTAAGCAAGAATCACATCTTCTAAACATGTGTATTTAATTGATCCCTCAAGTAAGTTATTTGCTATCAGGAGGCTGATGTAGTCATTTTTTTTACTGTCATCATGACTCTCCAGGCTGGAGGTAATATTAAAGGCTGTCACGTCATTTGCATGAACATTAGGTGGACATTTTTTAATAAATAAATTCATCTTTCCTATGCTAGCCTTGAACTTCCTTTCAGGGAATATCTGAACAAGTTTCCAGAAAATATGAAGAGCATGTTTGTACACACATATGAAAGATTTGTGTACAAGTATTTACTATGAGAACATTTGTTCATATTAGGGAACATAACCCATGATGTCTGACTTATCTAAAAAATGAATACAGAGCACTTAAGTTCCAATGCAGCACTTCAGTTCCAATGCTAATATATAATATTTTCTATTTCAATCAAACACTATGTGATTAATCCATTTGATAAACAGAAAAATATCCAATAAATTTTAATAATGAATATATTAAAGTAAATATCAGTAAACATTTAGATAACAATTTTTATGCCATTCATTTATTTGTAGAGAAAGGGCATGTACAACCTCTGCTGGGATCATCAGGTAACAATCCCATCTGCCTGAAGAACAGTTGAAATAAGAGAAGAAAAGTGGTCTCAAACTCTTGTTCAAATCCAAATTCCCATTCAAATTTTGCAGCTAACATTTCTAAGCTAAGTTATAGGGAAAAATATAATGGAAAAAAAAAAAAAAAAAAAAGTGATAAATGTAACATGAACTACATCTCCCACTCCAGAACCTAACAGTTGAGGTACTCTTCCTGTAGTGGTACCTCTGGCATTTCCGTTCAGCCTTATTCATAAGAATTATGTGTCAGCCTTGAAAGAGTCCTTCATCTTTTCTTCTTTCCTTTTCCCAAAATGTATTCTCAGATTCTTTCTTGAAGAGCTGTTTAATTTGTTCCAAATATAGTCTTGCAAAATAACAGATATCAACAGCCACCATAACAGGAAATTATATGGGCAATTGTTGAAGTTAGTTTAAAATATGGGAGAACATGTTTGATATATAAAAACAGACAGTTTCACATTTTTTCATGTAAAGAGTTAAAGCAGACCTGGTTTTCATTTTTCGTAAAAGGATTCCTGGGTTTTTAAAGTATTTTTCCAAAGTTTTGTTAAAATGTTGACAAAATGTTCACCTATTTCTTCTGAGGAAATACATTGTTATGAAGAAAAGAAAATCAGAAATTCAGTCATATTTTGTTATTCAACATGGACTTACTTTTAGTTGCATGTCTCTATCTCAATAGAAGGAATATCATGTGAAGCTGTTTTTTGTTTTCTTTTCTTTTCCAATTTTGTAACTTTTGTGAAGATTATGCCATTATTAAGTGAAGCTTCTTCTCTGCCTTTGTGCAGAGCAGGTATCCCCTTATCTGGGGAATATGTTTTTCTAGTTACTGATTTTATTTATACAGTAATACAAAAACTTTGACCCCTATTCCATCTCTACCCCTATACCATCAAAAGCCATAGGTCTTATGATTTCAATCTGGACTTTGTGGGGGTAAAGGAGGGTTGGCGAGGATAGGGAGGGAGTGTAGGTAGGGGGAGAGTCAGGGAGCGGAGTCATTAAAATGCCATGTATGACAACAGCATAATTTAGAGGAGTATATTGGAACATTTATTCTGCTTCTCTCCCTTCCAAAATGATAAGAGTTAAATGTCTTTGTTCTGCATATTCTCATACACACACTTACATTGTTCTTCCTAAATGGGACATCTGATTTTCTTTGAGTTGGCCATGTGGGGAAGTGTTGGCAAGGTCTGGGTTTCAGATTGAATATCCCCACCTTCTTCAGTGCTCTGATGTCTGTTTGACTGAGACCCTGTTTTCATTCACCAAAAAGCTTGTCTGGTTATTGCCGGTCACTGGAAAGTGCTTCCTCATAGACATCACAACTGTGAAGATGAGACATATTGATTAAGCAAAATGTAACCTTGTGACAGTTCTGGAATACTGCTTTGGAAGTTGTTGATTTGTTAAATAAAAACTGCAGCCTCATTTTGATGATCACCTAACTTGCAGAAATGAAAATCTTCATCCTGTGTCTACTTATCTCGCTCAATTTCACACAAGGTTTAGCTTTATGATAAAATCCTTAGGTTAAATCCTGTAAAAAACTTCATTTTAAATCAAGTTATTTTGATGATTTCTGGTCCATCCCATTGTCTGCTTTATAAATCACAGTTTATCATTCTATGTGTAAAGTGGGCACTTCTAGGGCTTACTTTAAGAAATACAATTATAATCACTGAACAACAATGTGATTTTCAGCCATCTCTTTCAAGATGTAGTTTTTACACACCCTGCATACATGTATATATGTGCAAAACTGGTCTTGTTTATGTTTAGCCCTACTTCTGCCCACCTATTTAAAAAGCTGTCCCAGGAAGTAAGTTAATAATGTCCAGTGGGAACAGGAGAAGAAACGCCACTTTAGACTGCAAGGACATGCACTAGCTAGATGTTAGGACAGTTTTCCTAATGGTAATGATAGTTAAGCACTGGAGTGGATTGCCAAGAGAAATCACTTCACTAGACATTTTCAAAAACAGGGTAGAAAATGTCTGTCAGGAATAATATAGGTATTGCTGATCCTGCTCTAGGGTAATAAGAGGGACCAAATGACCTCATGAAATCCCCTCCAGACTGATCTTTCATGATTCTCTGTTTTTCTTAGGCTATTCAATATACACAGTATCACTGTTCTTACTTCCTTTCTTTAACTTATTTTTTAAATATAAAAATAAAACCCTCATCATGACCAAATTATTCCTGCAGGCCTGCTGTTGAATAGTAAATATAGATATCCCACCCACAGCAGTGCCTCACAATGCTTTAATGTATTTTAAATGTTATTTCATTGCTAGCATTTTGAAATTATGTTCTAAATGCTGCCAGCAATACCATGCTTGAATCTTGATATGTGATCTTGTACTATCTGGTTTAGTTTGCTAAGGGGAGCTCGGATGATGTATTAAACCTGCCATGCAGAAAATTCTCAGGCATAAAAAGAGATGTGCACTTGCACAAAATTCAGCATGGAATCCTTAATGTCCAACATAACAAGACAAGCAAGCAAACAACAATAATAAAGTCAATTATTCATGATAATTTTCTGTTCTGATCAGCTAGAAATGTGCTGTTCTTCCACTGTGAAATGCTGTAGCCCTTTTAGATTAAAAATAGAACAAGTTAAAATAGTGTATTTTGCTTTAGTTTTAATGTGCAATTACAAGACAAACAGTAGTGTATTTCTTCTCCAGACATGCTTTGGTATCTTCTGCCAACTTGCATCATGTTAGGGTGAGAAAGAGGGACATGGAAGTGAGTAATTGTTCTGCCCTTACAGATAGAAGAAACTATTAGTATCTAAGTCATGCTGATGCCCAGTCATTTGTTCCTTGCATTTTCTTGTGTTTTACTTGTTATACTGATAAGATGGAGTAACTTTTTTTTGTTGAAAGCACCTCTGCAGCAGCTTCCAAGTTCCTATAAGAGATTTCTGTGTTTGCATCTGTATCTGACTTCTGTGTGGCAATTTCCAGTTCTCCTCTGCTACCTGATCAGCCCGCACCATAGCTGCCCAGCAGCTTGGCCTGCAGCAATGCCAGGTCCTGCAGACAGCATTAACTTGTTCTGTCACCCACGAATGCCAGCAGCAACGTTCAGAGCACCCACATCTTTCCCTTTATTTCAGTGGCAGCCAAGCTTGGGTTGTGTCTGCATAGCTCTGCACTGTGACAGTGATGTATCATGCTGAAGGCAAGCTCAGGAGCTTTCAGGGCTAGTACATAAATCTCTCCTGTTTTAAATCTGACAATTGCGATTGCAAATCTGTGCTAAGCCTTTATTACTTTTACACTTGAAAGGAAACCTTGAAAACCTTCCTTCAGAAGGCATTACTCATTGGGCCAGTCCCAAAAATATTTTGTTATTACTTAGGACTTTATCACACTAAAAAAAGAAAATAGTAGAGTAAATAAAGAGAGGTTTATTAAAACTCTCTTGTAATAGTAAATATTTATTAATGTCCATATAACAAAATTTGAAAAATGTAAAATATAATGCAAAATTGTACAAGGTTCTCACTTCATTACTTACACTCTTTGCCTTTCAAAACTGAAAAATGCTACTTTATCTTAACCCCATTTAGAGAAATAATATGCTTCTAAACTTGGTGTAAATCTCAAAATCACAGATACATAATAAAGAAAGTTTAAAACCACTGTGGATAAAATGGTATCAAACTGGGCTAAAACTTTATCTTATAGTAATTATTTTTGTAATGGTCATAGAAATTATATTTATAAAAGCTGGAATTTCATGGGGGAAGCTTTCAGTTTGGGGTTTTGAAAATGCCTTTTTTCTTTATTCGAGTGGAATGTAGCCAACATGTCATTCCACCATTCTCATGAAGTTGCAGACAAAGATGTTAGATATTTCAGAACTGTTGGCACTGTCTAGTCAGAAGGGCCCAATCTAAATGTTTAGCCATGGATTTGACTGATGCAGAATCCATTGGACTCATCTCAGTTGTGTGGCTGTAAGAGCTGTGAGACAACAGTGCTTTGGCAAAGATTTGTTTTTCGGACTTGTTTGAAATTCTGGTGAGTCAGGCTGTGCCACTGCAGTTTGTTCAGTCATCTACTGTTGGGTAGAATGTAATCTCTGGCGTAGCACTAACTCTCTGCCTATTACTTTGCCCCCTCTAGGAGATCATTTGATTTAAGGCACAAATTGATTGCTGTTTACCTGTGATTAACAAAGAAATTTGAATTGAGAAGGAGTGGATGATGCCATATTCAAACAAGATGATAGACTGATAGGGGTTAGACATTTTTTTTTTAATTTTAATTTTAATTAATTTTAGTACTACGTCACTGTTTCTGTTGCCCCTTTCCTTTCTCTGTTCACTTCTCCCACTTTTTTCCCTTTTGAATAATTCCTTCATATTCTTAAATCCTAATCCTAAGTACAGAGCTAAGCATCCTTCCTTATAAGCCAAGACGTTCATGAAGAATACCACATCTAGACTCCCTGTCCCTTCAACTATCAACTATTTCTATATCCCTCCCCACCATCACCACCACCTATTTCAAGCTTTAATGAATTTCAAACCTTTGCAAATAATGAGAGTGTAACATTCTCTTCTGCTTTCATTTATTACAGCCCTGGTCCTAACACACCCTCCTGCTATAACTTTCAACCCTGGCAACTTGATTATTAAACTTTTTCAATTGTCCTCTTAATAATACCATCACTGTGAGTTTTGCACAGGCCTTTTATCCCCATGTTCCCAGCCCTGACTAGAGCTGCTCTTTTGCTAACTCTCCTGCATCCTTCACTCTGCATGCTTTTGTCACCCAAAGGCATGAATTTGCACTGAAAAATGGTTCTGCCTGCTTTCATTTCGGGGCTCCACGGCCACCAACTGTACAGGCAGCGGTTAGTTGCACTCTATCAGCCATGCTTTGAGCTATCCTGGGAGTGATTCCTTGGGCAGCTGGGTTTGCTGCCCTTGCTACTGACCAACAGGCAGCCCTTGTACATGGACCCTGGTGCAAACATACATGAACTCCAGGCAGATTCTTTCCCATTATCTCTAATTGTCCTATCTCCAGAAAAGTTAATCAGATTCATTAGACCTCCATGAGGACTGTGGTATCTGCCTGTGTGCTTTGCCTCCAGCAGAGGATTGGCAAGCCCTCATTTTCTATTGAAATTTCATGTTACGACTATTTCTTGTCCCAGTTCTCACAATCAATATGTCCACATAATAATAGTTATTTAAAGCAAGTAGTTCCCTTAAGGGCAACAGCCCAAAGAACGGCAAAATAATCAATTTCAAATTCATACAAACCGTGAATCACTTGAAAAGCTGTCTCTTTAAAAACAGGGCTGTAGTCTGATATTGATGTAGATTGTTCATCTCTTGCATTTGTTCTCAGATTATCTGTTTTACTCTATGTACCACCTTAGATGATGTAAGTAACAGAAAATAATGATAAATAATATATGAAGGTAGAATCTTTATTTTTAAGGAATATCTTGAAATAATAGGTGAAATAAAAATGATACTTAAGTGATATGCAAACTGCTGGTTTAGAACTCGATGCCTATTTACAGGTCTGTTTTAAAATATTTTTGATTATCAATATAAGAAACATAACTTTATCCCTTCCTATAAATAGCATGTTTATATTTCTGGAGAGGAAAAGTAAAATTAGTCTTTTTTTTTTGTAGCCATGAACAGATAGCAGTTTGTTTCTGATCGGAGTATTACAATTTCTATTGTAGCATCTTAAATTTCACCATTACTCCCTCAGTATTTCTACCATGGGCAGTACTGAGGCCAGAATGGGAAGGTTAAATCTGATCCAGGGTAGACCAGAGATGAATTCCAGTCCTTTGCCTGGCTCCCTGGGCTGCCCACTGCCCCAACACAGGTGGAAGGCAAGGCTTGGGAGAGCATCCCACGCTATGGCAGGGTGTGCACTGCACTCCAAATCTACACTGAGCTGATATTTATTTCTTTGTTTTAATTCTAAGTCATGGGACTTATTAGGGACAGAGCACAGAAAAATGATTGTGGGGCTATTTCTCTTGGGAATGCTAGGCAACTGGGATCTGGGTCCTCAGTACTGTATTCTGCAGTGTGCTGTTTATAAGTCTCAAGTGTGGCGTGTTTAAAAGCTGAGCTGTGGAGGGTGTGTTGGTTGGTTTTTGTGTGTGTGTGTGTTTGTTTTTTTCCTGACAAAGTACATGTGAAGTTTTAAATGTCATCCTCCTACCCAACACAATTGGATGATAACCTCTGCCATGAATTAATCAAGCTGCTTGTTAAAAACATTATCTTGCCAGTGTTCCTCCAAGTTCTTTTCAATTCAGGCAAATTTAACAGCTTTCTCTGCCATGAAATGATACACTAAGGTTAATTATAGCTCAGGAGCGCTCTAAGGTATGATTTGGCTGCTCAGGTCCAAGAAGAGCGCAAGGGGTGCACCTGGAACAAGCATTTGGCTTGCTTTGTTCATGCAGGGGTGGGCAAGAACAACCGAGCAATTAAAACGAAGGACAAGATGCAGAACTCTTGGGTCTGATGCCCTTCTTTCAGACAGAGGAGGGCAGGGGGGTGGCAGTGTCCGGCCCCTGCTCCTCCATGCCGTGCCACAGCAGCAGAGGAAGCAGTGCTGGGTGCCCAGCTGCT
The DNA here is from genome assembly GCF_965140915.1 of Aythya marila. Lineage (NCBI taxonomy): Eukaryota > Metazoa > Chordata > Aves > Anseriformes > Anatidae > Aythya > Aythya marila. The sequence continues at coordinate 105,981,010 of NC_139043.1, forward strand.
CCCTGCACATCCTCTTCCAGCTCCACGTGGGCAGGAATAAAAACATTCACCTCCTTCACATCAGGATGCCACTAGAAATGCGTCATTAGTCAGCACAGCAATTACAGAGCCTTCCAAAGAGGCTGCAGAAGCGCTCATGAAGTCACCATCAGTCATTACCCCATCGCCCTCAGCTCCAGATCACAGCAGCATCTCGCTGCACTCATTGAGGTGCGTGGGGAGAGCCTGTATGGTACGAGCAGGGAGGCAAGGCGTGGGGAAGAAGTTGTATCTTCCATGAATTTCCCCACTGGTGCTGCTAAGATGAGAGCTGAGTGAGCAAGCTCTTCTGCCAGCAGAGCTATGGGATGAAAGAGTCAGTTCTTGTCGATCCTTCTGAACTGTGCTCCTCACAACACGTCCTGCTGCCAGGCTGCTGTCTTCTGTCTTTCCACCTGCTGTATGTGTTTTTACTCTCCCCATGATGTGTGAAAGCCCAAAGGGGAGCATTTGTTGCTCCTAGGAGTAGCAGTACCTCATGTTGCATTTTGCTGCGTCTGTTGAAATCCACAGCTACAACCTTCCCGTTACTTGATGCATCTCCCCCTCTCTTCCCGCTGTGCAGCCCACACCCATCACTAACATACGTCCCAGAGGTGGTTCAGATGCCTTCACAGGGGGTAAATGATAGATAGACGTGCTTCCCTCCAGCTAATCCTGCCTCTCCTCGACACTCTATGCCCTGCCCATGCACACTGACATACTGCTTCCTACTCACATCTCTATAAATTTTCTTTGTATTCGTTACCCTTCACACCATAGCAGAAGGAAATCTTAAAATGCTTTTATTTTTTTTTTCCCATAGGGAAGGCCGTCAGAGCTAGGAAAAGATGTTTTAATATATCTCAGAGACTAAGCTGACATGGAATAGGCTGTGCAGAGAAGCAAGCACACCACACAGGCTGACAATCGCAGTCTGGCTGTGTGGAGGGGGTTCCCACTGTATGTTTTGTGCAAACCTATTCCTGGAAAATCTGTGAATTTGCTGATGAAAAGCCGTTTGGAAGGCTGCAAAGAACACTCATCTCTGTTATGGTCTCCTTATTTCTCCTCTTTGGAGAGGAGAGACAGCAGCACTGACAGCCCTGTACTGATAGCAACCCAACCCACCAAGAACACGGTGCTGTCAGGCCAAGAAAAACCTGCCAGAGCCTGCAGAGGAGCAGGTTCCTTCTTGGCCCAAGACCTCGGTGAGAGACCTTAGTCAGACCTTAGAACTCACAAAAGAGAAGATTACCCCTGAGCTTGCCACAATCTTTTCATGAGGAGTATCCATTTTCTCCTGATGAGTAGTTGATCCATTTCCTCCTACTACTTTCTTGGCTATTTAGGCAGGTAGGACTGGGCTTGTTAATGTAGGCAGAATTTGTCTAAGTTGAGAAATAAATGCAACTCAGACTTTCCCCTTAATAGACCTTCAGGAAAACTTAAGATTTGATCCACCTAATCTGTAACAATTGCCTATCTAATTAATTCTTTGCCTCTCTCCAGACTATTCATTTTATTTAGCATCTTCCTGTTACTGAATAGCTCTCATCAGTGAATAGTGAATAGCTGTACATGCAAAAACCTGCCTTCACACATCTAAATTGCTTCCTTGCTGCTATAAACAAGTATTTATCATAGTTATCTGTAGTGAAACAAACAAAATTGGTATAATACAGCTATTGCAAGTGTATTACTGAGTTGGGCTTTTCTTTGTTTTCTTCTTTCAAAGAGCTTCACTCTTAAAGAATGTGGAAGTAATTTTTTAGCAGGTTGCCAGTTGTTCTAGAGAAGGACAATTCCTTTTTCAACTGCAGTGCTGACCTGTCCTTTCCAGCCACTAAGGAAAAGTACTTTCCTTCATGTAAAGCACATTAAAAAGTTTTAAATCCTACAGCTTTTGTAATGGTATAATGAATGCTGTGAAAGCAAATTGCTCTTTGAATCCTAATTAACTGAAAATCAGGTCCAAAATTCATCTGGGCTATAAAATAAGAATATATTCCAAGATGCATAATAGATGCATAGCATTTTATATATCCTTTCTGTTTCTTGAGCCCTTGAACTTTGTATACTTTCTTCACCAACTGTGAAAAATAGAGAGGTTTTTCCTTTCACTGAAGAGATTTTTCAAACCTCATGAGACAAGCTTTAAGGAAAAAAAACATTATACATTGCAAAAGCGTAATAAATTGCAATTATTGGCACTAGATTATTCCTCCCTCTAGTGGCTGGCTGGCTCCAGTGAGAATAACTGGAGCTCTTTATTAACATCTCATTGAATGATTCCATTAGTTTAACTACTGGGAACTTACGGTTTTCAGGCTCACATCCTCCAGCTCACTGCTTGCTTGGTAATCCTTCATTCCCTTGTGTATGCAGCCATGACCATGTGATGTGACCAGCCTTTCAAGGCCACCTCAAGCTTTGCCAGTCCCTTCTGTTAATCATATTACATGATTTCCATTAGCAGTCATGTAAAGAAGGTGACCCCACTTCTGATGCGTTTCTGTAGTTCCACACAGTACATTGCACCAAATCCAAGCAATTTAATGCGGCAGATCTCTGATATGTTAAACTGAAAAACTGATGTATTTGAAGCAGCTTAATTTGTCCAGTCATGGTTCAATACTGGGGACAGTTTGGGTATGAGTCTTTTGTCCATCTACCAGGATGCGTCCATGTATGTCTGTATACCAGTTATACCAGTGGACAGCTTGGACATATACACATCATTAAGATCAAACACATCCCCTCATGAATTGTTCAGGAAAACTGGAAGGTGTGGCAAGGCTGGAGAGCCCTACCTACTTAGTCAGAGGGACAAAATTTGGCAGGTTGACAAATTGGCCCTTACCTGGCACATCACAGGTGAAGCCAAAGTCTTGGAACACTGAGCAGACCCTCAAAGGTGGCCTTGTGAGTGCCACCTGCACACAAAAACATGCTGGTGCCCAAACACACAGACACATCTCTGCCCTGTCTTTTCTGACAACAAGAAATGGTTTAATACATGTATATTAACAAAAAGCTGTTGTTTTCCTAATCCAGGTGACAAAAATCTGAGCTGTAAAAATAGTTTTGCTGCGTATAAAACAAACATTTAAGGAAGAGGTCATCTGAGAAAGACAGCACTTATTCATCCGGTTCAATTAAGTTAAGTAACTTCAGGGCAAAATTGCAGCCCCCCTCATAAGAGCTGTGAGGCTCAAGAAAGTAATGTAGGTTCCATCATGCTTTGCTTAAAATGGGCATTTTAAACATTAAACCTTTCTGTAGCTTGCTGCAGTTTTTAGTAGGCTGGAGATATTTTCAGAGTGCTATGTTCCCTCAGCAAAAGCATTGACTTCAGATGAGAGTGTAAATCACCATACATAGTCAATAATGGTTTTAATCTAAAAATGCATTTCTTCTAAAGCACCTTTTGACCATCACACCAAACATTCTTTCCTCTTTATTGACCAGCTTCTTTGCTTTGCACAGAATATGTGTTTCTGGAGCTGAACTTTATTATTTCTTTCATTCTCTCACTTTTGCCTCCAGTAAAAATATGATGCTGCTATTCTTTTCCAACCAGGAACCTCAGTCACATTTGCTAACTTTAATTCAGCATCAGAAAATCACATGAGAGGTGCTGTAGGGAACTATTAACATACCTGTTTGCTGAGCCCAAGAGTTTATACGACTTCTCTTCCAGGTCACAGCAATATTCTGTCAAAAATGAAATCCAAAACCCTGAGTCACAGGCCATTGCCCATGGTTTTAAATGCCAAGTAGAAGTTACTTATCTTGGAAATTTTAGAGTTTAGGATTTTTTGATTGTTTGTTTTGTTGTTGTTTTCCTGTTACAGTGTTTAAAAAAAAATAGATAGCCAGGTATTTTCATCTGAGTAGCAGAGGGCCGTCTTCAGCTTCACCATGTAACCTATCATAGAATCATTATGGTTGGAAGAGACCTTCAAGATCATCTGGTCCAACCATCACCCTACTATCAATGTCACCCACTAAACCAGGTCCCTAAGCGACAGATCCCCCCTTTCCTTGAACACCCCCAGGATAATTATATTATCCAATGAAGATTTTTTTTTCCTACCTCATTCACAAGTGATTGTCTGGCTTCTGATTTATACAGGATTAGCGCACTCTATTAATCAGTCCTCCGTGAAGAACTAGTTTTATTCCTTTCCCTATGCAAACAAAGATGTTTGGGCACTTTTTTTTTTCATTTTCATCTGACTTCAGTGGATTTTATTTAATTTTTCATTGGAAAAGAGCAGTATTCCAATTCAGTAAAGCACACATTTTAATTCTAAGATAATTAAATTCAAATAAGTATTTGGAAGTACTTAAGAACTCCTGCTATTACAGGTCAAGATGCCAGCTGACTTTTTCAGGTTTTAAAGGTTTTCTTCCTTGCTAATGAGGTACACAATCCCTCTGAAGATCCTCAGCCCTGAAAAGGATCCATGTTTCAGAAACTTTTTTTACTTTCTCACTGTCTCCATCTGAATCATTGCCCTTGACGCTAACAGCATGATAAATGGTTCTCCGTTCCTTTAGTTTCAGACCCAAATAAATGTTTCAGGGTATTTATTTTTCATGTATTTAAAAGATAACTGTTTTAAATAAATTGCAGAAAAAAAAATCCCTTTCTGTTCCCAGCTGGATTTGTCATTATTATGCAAGCTTCTCAAGATATTTTTTTCCTTTGTTCTCTTGTACTCCAAAATATCATAAATTCTGTTTCATCAGGATGCATTGTGTAAAAGTGTGGCCAAAGGATAACCTATAAGTCATCTGGTTTTTATTTTTTTTTAATATATTAAAAAAAAAAGAAGGAAGGAAGGAAGGAAGGAAGGAAGGAAGGAAGGAAGGAAGGAAGGAAGGAAGGAAGGAAGGAAGGAAGGAAGGAAGGAAGGAAGGAAGGAAGGAAGGAAGGAAAAGAAAATTGAAATGTGTCTTAAACAACATTTTAATTTTTTCGAGCATTCTAGTAATCAGAAAAGTTTTCACAATATAAATCAACTGCAGGCTTCCAGCTGAAGGTATTCAGTTTTTTGATCCTGTCTGTAAAAACACTGACAAACCAAACTGCATAGGCAATGATGCACATACCTGAAATAATGTTTTACCACTTCACGTTGTTTCTCAGTGCAGCAGTATGGTCTGTTTGTAACCTCTACAAAACAAAACAAAACTGTAATGACTTTGGAATGAAAAGAGAGAATTATAAAATATACATGGACAGCTGGATTTTTTTGAACTATCGGAGTTGCTTTCAAGGGATTTCTTTTGAAGTGAAAGCAGCTGAAGGGAAAATGGTAGCAGCTCCTTTTTTTTTTTTTTTTTTCTGAGGAATAGCTCTGGTAAAGTTACATGCAAGCAAAGTCTCCCTTCTCCTGTGGTATTGCTTTGGCTGTGCATGATCAGAGTTAAAAGGGAAAATCTCCTAGAGTAGGAAAGACTGCAGCCCAGACAATCAGCAGAGAATTTGTTAGAAACCCTAGTTCACACCATCTTTTTTTAATTTACTTATACTCTAGACATTACTTTACATAAAAGTATAGAATAAAAGTTATTATTTCCAGCTTCTCTGGTATGACAGGAGAGGTGGCAGTGTTTTTTTGTTATTCAGTGATAACTCCCATTTGAACAGTTTGCCCTGAAATACTATTTTAATAGCAAAAGACAGCTGCAGGTCACACCTGAGCTCTGAGCTATGTTCATCCAGACACAGCTTGAGAAACTGTTGGTAAAGTTATCCAGGAGGTCACTGCTTTGTCTTCTCGTCCCCCTCTCAAACCCTCCTGTCAGGAGCGGCTGGCATTCAAGTCAAATGTCAAGTTGACTTGACATTTCAAGTCAACACCTCCCAGGTGTCTGCACAGAAACAAAACATAGTAAGTCAAAAGTACATGCTTAGGAAATAATAAAAAGCAGTCTTCTTTTTAGACACTCTAAAATGCTTAGTGTTCTTCAAATAAAAAACAGCTAAAGTAGAGGATACTGAAATAACCACTTAGTGAGAGAGCACATATGATCTTCCAAAATAGCACCATCAAGGGAAAGGAGGCGACAAAATCCTCCACCAGCACATATTACAGTCCAATTTAGTAGTTTGCAAGTGTCATCAAGAAATAACTTGTAGCCACAGCAGGAGAGCATGTAGCATGCTTTTCCCTGTATTGCATCTTGCTTTCTCAAGCATCCTTTTGGAGGTAGTACCCCTTAGCTTAGTTAGATTTGGTATTTTTCTCTTTTCGTTAGAGAGTTATTTGCCTACCCTCCTCATAGCTTTGAGATTGCTTTTCTGAGTTTTTCCAATAGTTCTGGTTTGTGTTGCACATCTGTATGGCTGGTGTTGAACCTGCTTTATTTTATTTTATTTTTTATTTTTTTGGTAGATGTCTGAAACTTTTAAAATGGCAGAAGACTGAATAGGAATTGAGAAAAGCTGTCTATGTAAAATGCACTTCAGGAAAAACACAGGTGGCTGCTTATTCATATATAGGTTTTGGAGTAATGGTGTTGACTTGCAAAACTAAGAAGTGTTCCTGATCTCACTGGGAGATGTTTGTACAGATCTAGCCCAGATGTTTGGAAATCTCTTTCTGAGCTCGGTGCCTGTCAGATGCATGGTAGGGCCTGCAGGCTCAGGGCCATACAGCATGTAGGTGACCATCACTTGGTTTCAGATTCACATGGAGCTGAGGACACTGGAGACTGAAAATGTTTGTGCAGCCTGTCAAGAAAATTGCTCTGAAGTAAACACTACATTGACACTTATCAGTGAATACCATTTTAGTATTTACCTGGAAAACATAATTTGTAGGTAAATACTGACCGATACCACAGCTTGGTGTAGTACAGCAGAATGCTCAGTTACGGGAAGCCTGCCCAGAAGATGCTTTTGAGCTGAGCATGCATGCGATCCTCCCACTCCTGGGAGCAAGCTGGTGCTTCTGCATAAGCCGTGGTGATAAGCAGAGAGGGCTGGTTACACAGCTAGCTCAACAGAAGCCTGGGTGACATTCCTGAAAAGCAACAGCTCTCCTATTGTGGTTTGGCAGAGAGCTATAATTCTTGGGGTTTCCCACCAGCAGAATTAATCAAACTTTTAATGTATGCACAGGGGTGACCTGAAAATTTAATTTGGCAGGTAAGGTCTGGGCTTTTGGAGACAGTGATTTTTCTAGAATAGCACAACGGTTGAAACAGGCAATATCCTGGTCACAGACACCCTGACGTTAAACAAACAAACAAACAAACAAAAAAACAAAACAAAACAAAACAAAACAAACAAACAAACAAAACACCCTGGCTGTCAGTATTCCGACTAGGAGCAACCTAAACCAAACTAAGATACTCATTTTTTTCTCCTTGCCATGAATGCATCTGGAAGTGCAGATCTACAGGTGTGACAAAGGATGTTTTGAGTACGTTACCGAACACCTGAGAGGGGGAGAGAAATGACAGTGTCATTTGAGTCACTTGTGATAATAGCAGCAATTAGAAATGTAGTGGTGAAGTGGTTCGTGTCCGATGCCTAAGCTGTGCCTGAGCAGGCCTCGAGGCACCACCTTCCCTACTTCTTGTAGGGCTTGCTGCAGGTGTTTGGCTAGCAGAGCAAAGCTCTTCACTTACTGAAATGAGTTTCATCTGAGCAGACTGCGGATAACTTTTGAGTTTCCCCAGAGGGAAGCGGTGACACAAGTTACCAACAGCATGAAGTTATATGGGGTCACATGGGTGAGCTGAGAGGAGATAACAGAGAGCTTGCTGCAGGAGGGAGGGTTTGACATTTCTGTTAGCAAATTGAGAGAGAAGAGTTCATTAAATCAGTGCTGGAGATGTTTAATAGAGAGAGAGGCTGGGTTAATGCAGGGGATTTGGAAGAGTGGGCCCTGGTGCAGATGAAGGATCCCTCAGGAGCCCGCAGCAAACAAGACAGCTGCTGAGAGCAGCAAAGGATCTGTCTTCACCGTAGCAGGGGCCAAAGAGGTCCAGGCAGGGCTAATTACTCAGACCCTCATGCTCTTAGCCCAATATCTAATACATGCCAAGAGCTTTTCCGGCTTAGATAAACACATCTCTGCTGCTGAGTAGTGCTTGTTCCTGGGATTATGCCTGCCAGCCCAAAGGATGCTCACACTGAAAGAGGGAAGAGCCTTGTGTCATATTTGGTGAAGGTTCAGAGATCTTTTCCTCAGTCAAGGATCTCCAAAACCTGCTTGTATGTATACTTAGATTGATAATGGGGGATGATTAGATTGGTAACAGGGGATAATAAGGCCTGCAGCTTTCCTCTGAGAGGAAAGCTACTCTTCTCAAGGTAAGCACCCTCAAAAATGTTTTATCTTACCAGAGTAGGTGTGACAAAGAGGGTGGATTTCTTTTCCAGTGTATATAAAAATTGTGTGCTGTTATACAGTAACAGCTTACCCTAGCGTTACTGGGTTGAGCTGGTTCACCTGGGATGAGCAGTTTCTATGCTTCAGCATCTCTTTTCACTCTCCAGGGTGGAAGAGAAGAGCGCTCACAACTGTTCCCCCCACACACACCCCCACATGGGAATCAGCACCAGCATGTAAACCAGATTTCTGATTAAAGAGAATTGTATAATGTCTGCCTGCATCATCTTCCATCTGCTCTTGCCAACTCAATTGCATATGGCACGATGTGTCACTTCCGTGCTATGCTCTATTCTTTATGCGCTCTGTCTAGAAAGCATGGAGATGATTCAGCATGTCAGTGACAGGTGAAAGGATCCTTCAGTTCACCTAGGAGGATCTTTGAGATGAAGGGGGAGCCTTGCTTTAATGTGTGTGCTAATTTTTACGCAGTAGTCAGCTCTGTTTGATAACATTTAGTAGTTAAAAAGGAGTAAATGTGGTCATGCAATATCAACTACCTCACCTTCAAAAAAAAAAGGAAAAAATCCCAACCCTGAGCTTCAGTGTCCTTTGACAGGTCCTTTTTCCCTCTCATAAAATCACAAATAACTGTTTTCATGTCTGAAAGCTGACAGTAGACCAACATGGGGAGTTTTAAAGGGGACTGTGCTTTTTTGAAGCAGTTGCTGGGGAAAAAAAAAAAAATGTCCATCCAGTTCCTGCTGTCCTCAGTGAAACAAACAGGAGCTCTCTGGCAGGATACCATGTGCTTACTGAAAAAGCTGCAACAGCTGGAGAAAGACACATTAGAGAGCTGCATGACACTAACCTGTGTAGACTTCTGGATTAATTGTTTTTTTAAGTACTTTCCTCTTCAGCCCTACCAGCGTCTGTAAAATCAAGCAGAGAAAAATACACAGCACCACAGTTTCTGCCTCTTCTCACCCTGTGCCACAGCAGGTGAGAGATTATTAATGCAGGCATGGTTTTGTGGTATGTGCTGGTTGGTCCATACAGCGAGGATGGTTTGAATTCTGATTAATGACATCTCTTATAATGCCAGTTTTGTGCTGATAACATTGAATTGCTCTTCAGCAGACGAGCTTTTCTGATTGTCTCCAAGTTTTAGATTTTTCTTTCTCATACTTGGCTCTGTAGTAACACACCAAGGACTTAAGGAGAGAGTTATTTATTTGTTTAGCTTCAAGGTAGGAAATTCCCATGAGGAGGTTCACTTGATTCTAAACAAAAGCAGAACTGGAGATCTTCAAAACCTGGAAAAATCCCTGGTGAGGGGAGAAATGCTCAAAACTGTTATGTACAGCCCTTATCTTTGTCAGTAGCATGACAGCTTTGTGTTCACCACACTGAAAAAGCAGCAGAACATAGGTGCCAACATGATCAAATTACCCCAGGCTGGTGACCCATGTCATGGCTAGAATCAGACAGATGCACTTGAATGACTTTGTTCTGTACATGATCTTCCCTGATGTCCTTCAGTGTTTGCTCAATGTCAGACTGCAGTTATTCTTCCTTCCAGCAAAACCAAAATGCAAATAAAATTAAGCACAGAGATATATGTTGAATATACACATTAGCCAAGTGGAGATGGAGCATTCTGCCTGTGGTAAACGAGCCCCTGGGAGCTAAGATGTCCATTACAGGATAGAAAAATGAGAGCAAGGATATTTAGCAATAGTGGTGGGTTGCAGGATTAGGGTTTTTTTCTTGTTGTTGGGTTTGATTTGTTTCTGGGGACTTCTTATTTGTTCAAAACCTGTTTTTAGCATGCTCCTTTGCTGACTTCCAGAGGTATTCAGGACATGTCTCTGGACTTTCCCTTTATTCTGCTTTGTCATTTTGTGTTGGCATAGCACAGTATCCAACTGGCACAACCCTGTGCTTTGTGCTGTGAATCCAAATGCTAAACTTGCGGAAGACAACCCAGTCTTAGGAATATTTTTCATTACAACACTTCTTTCTGTTGTGTCTGGCCTAAGCAAGGGGGTAAGCAGCCATTGTTGGTCTAGTCTCTCCCTTTATTTCATTTAGACACAAAATGTAGTAAATGAAAGTGTTTTTCATAAAAAGCACATATATGCCAGCATGCATTGTGCTTTCCTAAATGAAAAGGAAATATTTAAAACTAAGCTTGTCTCTTCTTGTGAACAGGTACATCCTTCTTGTCTTCCTTTTCTTTGACATTTCAAAGCTATTTTGAAGGCAAAGAAACTCTTACAGAAATACATTCAAAGCTATTTCATTTTTAACATCCTAACACTATATTTTATACCCTTTAATATGTGTGTGAATGAACTAAATTATGGACAGAATATGTAAGTCAGAAATGACAAAGCAGTATGTAAAGAGAATTTATGGCATTCCTTCCACTTTCATTCATCCTGGTGATCATCTGAGTTGGGCACCAGGGTAGGACATGTTTCCTGCCTCTGTCCCACACCTCCCTTTACAAACCAGAACAAATCAGTTAGCTCTAGCACCTCCTCTCCTTACCTGTGTTGACCAGTTCCTCACTCTACAAATGGTCAGTTAAATACAATAGGGACCAAAACTTGTCTCCATCTGAATTAAAACTGTGTAAATACAAACACATCTGTAACAGTGGGTTGAAAGTACTTCTCAACATGGATGTCTTAGGGGTGATTACACGTGTGCCTTTTAAGCCTTTCATTTCTATTTTTGAATGAAAATGAAAGACTCAGCCTCAGTATATCTGACACGTATGCAAAGGCAGCTTAAAATTTTCCTTTGCACACCTACTTGATCCTCTGTTTTAGATGCTTCATTTAAACTTATTTTCTGCTTAAAAGAGCACCTTCCCTCTTGTAAGAACCCCTCACAGGCTTTCAATAGGGTTGCCCTCACAGGTGGGGTACCTCAAGCTTTCTTGAATACCATGTCAGTCAGAGACACTTGCCTTCCTTTACCCAGGGAAGCCCTTATTTCTCCACCAGGACCCTGAAAACTTCATTTTTCCACTCACCTCAACATGACTTCTGGTCAGCCCCCTCAGGCCCCACAGCTGTGTGTAAGACCCTGGGAAAGGGCTTGGGCTCTGAGTTCAGGACTGCCCTTGAGCACTTGTCCCATGTCACACAGGCAAGCAATGCAGCACAGAAATGATGTGGCACACTTGAGGAGCTCGTTGAAGATGTTTAATAATTCACATCCTCCTTCTTCCAATTAATATATCCAATGCAGTGAATAGAACTAATTGACCATTTTATATTGGCACTAAGAGCTGTCCAAAGTCTTAGTCCCTTGTCTATTGTACTAAATTGTGGAAATTACAATGGCACAAACAAAAGTTTAGGTAATACACATGCAACATGACACAGAGTTGAACTCTTGAGGAAGAAAAGGTTATTTTCATTTGCTGTTTACAGGTAATAGTAACTTTGAAAAAATAAATTAAACATTCAGAATTTCCCCTGTTGTACATAGCCAGGTTTGTGCTTAACTTTAATAATTTCAAAATTTCCAGTGGCATTCCAGCTGTTCATTGAAGTGTACTGTAGGAGATAGAGACAATTTATTACACAGCTATAAAGGTAGTAGTAATCATCATAAATGTGAACCTTCAGATGTTTCTTTGTCTGTGCTTTAAATTTTTATTTTTTCCCCATCACTACATCCAGTGAAGCAGTGATTGTAGCAATCAGTACACACAAAGCCACCTCTTCCAACAGCTGCCAATATCCTAGCCTGGTTTAAACAACAGATGGGAGATACGTGCAGGCTAGGATAAGTGGCCACCTGTAAAACATTGTTCTAGATATGTGCCAAACTGGCCAGTCATATATTCAGGAACAAGAGCAGTGAGAGAAAGAAGGCAGCTGTGCTGACCACCCACATCTGAAACAACAGAAAAACATTTACTCTCATGGATGGATGCCTTTGTTTTCTGCAGAGCTGGGAAAGTGCTCTTACACTACGCTAATGCACGCAGAAAATGAATTTCTGTACCTTTTGTGGTTGCCTTCCATGACACTGGGAGCATCTGTACCCTGGCTGCAACAGCAAAATCTTGCTGCCCAGGGTGCCTGCACCTCGACAGAGTGGTTCCAGTCTTTAAAGGGCACCTGCCTCAGCACTTGCAAATTTCTGTCTAGCACTATCTGTGCACTGAATTTTGCAATGTGTTGCAGTCTGTTCTTGCAAGGTCAGCTAATCAGTGAACAGCAACAGCCCCAGGTGACACGTTTGACTAACTGGCAGCTAATCAAGCATATTTGAATTTTGCATGTCACATATTGGCAGCAAACTGTTCAAAACATACTCCTAAAATACATTTTGAATTACTTTAAGAAATGCATTTCAGGCAATGCAGATCAGTTTACAGATCTGCAGGGTGGTGAAGTAGCTTGCATGCATCTGAAAAATTATGTCTGATGAATTATTCATTCTATTTTTATTTTCTTTTTTCTTTATTTTTTATCAAATAATGGACAGGAATTTTTTAGTGCTAGTTATCAAAATGCTGCAGCTAGCTGTTATTGATGGCCACTTTTTCATTGTCTCTTCCTTTTTATGAGTCATTTGAAACATTAGTAATTACGATGTCTAAAAAGCTTCCTACTTTCAACATGTGAAATGGCTTAAGGAGTCAAAGTATATGAATATGAGTTGCTGTGTGCTGATTTTCACTGCACACCCAGTGAAAATGGCAAGCAAAGGATTTATCATAATCTTGTGACAGGAATACCTAGTAATTAGTAGAAGTTTACATATTTTTATTAGGTACATAATTAGCAGCTAGAGATGTGTATTGCAGAGATGGCCTAGATTTTATTCCTGTATTGTACCATTCAGCAGTAGACCCAATTTCTGAACTACTTAGGTGTACAATTACACAATGGAATTGTCCTCCTAAAATACATTGACAATTACCAGAATTTTGCATGCCACTGGGAAATTGCTCATACTAATTGCTATCATTAGCTAGTTGAATGCAAAATATCTGCAAATGCTTGAGGAATCAGACATGAAATGGATCCTCTTCTTTCAGGTCAACTGGGTATGTATTTCTAAAGGTTCAACGACCAAGATTAAACCTGTAATTAGGTTACAGATTTTTCTTCCATATACCAGCAAATGTCCACGTGAGATTTACATTTCAAAATGGAAGAAGTTGTTAATAATTAATTTGTTGGCTTTGTAATACTTGGAGAATATTGAAGACATTTCAATTAAAATATCAAGGAATCACCCTTTCAGTACATTATCTGACCGTTAATCATTTTAAAAGAAGTATCCTGAAAACTAAGTGTCTTGTAAAGAAGTCATGACATGGATCACTTTTTTTGGTGACTCACATCTTTATAGGATGCCTTAGATTATGGAAAACATCTCACAGGTGGATTATGGAAAATTGTATCTAGATGTTGTTACCCTTGCTGGTTGACTCTAAGCACATACATGTATGTCAGGAGTACTGTTTGTGCCCATTACTTACAGGGTTTCTTTGTTTCTGACTACCTGTCCATCACCATCTGTCACTGGTATTGGAAAGGTGTGGAATGCTATCGCTTCAGAAACACAGTTGTGTTTTTTACACTTCTGATTTGACATCAAGTCATGTAAAGCTACTTACCCAGCCAACATTTTCTCAACTTGTCAGCACAATAAATGAGCTGACATTATCCTTATTTCATAAATACACAAGGATTGTGTGATGACTGTTTCAAGTCTTGCTGTCCCCATGAAAAACACCTATTATCCCTGCTCCTGGTGAGACCATTTGTGCTTGATGACATATAAATATATATAATTTTTTTTTTTCCCCAAAAATCTTTCAGGATATCCAGTGAACACTCGCCAAAGCTTCAGATCCGGAGCCACAGTTACCTGAGGGCAGTGAGTGAAGTCTCGATCAACAGGAGCTTGGACAGCTTGGACCCCGCGGGGCTGCTGACATCCCCTAAGTTCCGTTCCCGCAACGAGAGCTACATGAGAGCCATGAGCACCATCAGCCAGGTGGGGGGGGGCATGCATGGGCAGCATGGACAGGAAACACCAAGCCATGGAAAAGCTTTATTTCACTTTAAATAAAATCAGACTGCTGTATGCTACATGCTTTCAAAACATCTTTTAAAAAAAATGTTTTCATACATTGCTGTTTGTGAGTATAATATTTGATAATGCCATAGCCTGCCTTTTACAAAAGGATGAGTGGACAACATGCAGTTTGTTTGAACAAACAGTTTAACCTTTCATTTTTCTTTTCCAAAAGCAGGTGCTCATCAACAGTGTCTTTAAACAGGGCTCTCTTAAGGATCTTGTGTGTAGTGCCTGAAATCAAACTCTTTGAATACCTTCAAAAAATCATTTGCAAGCTGATTGTGCCACTAAGGGAAAATTAAGCCTGCAGTATTTCACAATTTTTTAAGTATTTTATTAGATTAAATCTGTCCTAATGTATACATTTTTAACCCTGATAACCTCTAAACTTTTCACCTGTATAGTGCAAATATCACAGAATATACATAAAGAGCAAAGGTCTGTCCATAATATTAACCTGAAGTTCTGTGGGACTTCTTTGTAGTGCTAGCACTCCACAGGGCAGTGCACCAGTGGGTCATCTGCTAAATCTTTTAGCTTCTTGGTATGATTCTGTCTTGTTTGCTTAAATGGATCATTTAGATAAATCCCTTGTTTAAAAGTACTATGTTACACCAGTCCAGAAGTGTAGCAGACAGGTTTTGTGGTGCTGAATACTGGCCCCTTACCACTGACATGTCAAATCATTGAAATGTCAAAAAACTCGTGACGTTATTGATGCTAAGACTTCAGCTGTAACCGTAACAAATACATGGGCCATTCAGAATGAAACCGTAGTTTGAGTTTCTGTGGTATTCTGTGTTTGGACATTGTAGCTTCAGGTTATTCAGCTGTGTGTTTTATAGGTGAGGCACTTCGCATAGGGTATGACCTGATGCTCTCAAAGTAGGATTAGGATATATCTAAGATAAGCAGCACTGAAATTCAAGTCCCAGAGGAAACCATAAGCACTAGGTTAGGTTAGCTTAGTTATTTAGCTTGACGTCTAACACTTAGAGCTGTCTGCCAAAGAGTTAGTATTGCTTGTCAATATAAATAAGAAAATAACAATCTAAAAAAAGTCTTACTTCATAGATGTTTATGCAGGAATATGGCTGTTCTCCACCACTGTAGAACTGTTAATATAATGTACTATCCAGCACTTTTCCATGCTCTTTTAGCAGTTTTCCTATGAAAAAATGTTTTAGAGATTTTCTATTTCCATTTTATGTATGAAAGTCATAATGTTTGCCTTACTAAAATTCATCCTGGAATAGAATATTTAATATTTTTTTTGCATCAGCCTAATATAATCTGGTGTCTTCTGGTATCTAATACTTCTCCTGGTATCATGGCTTTTTACATGCGTAGAAAGTAGCAAAACCCTCAAGTAATAGTTTCTGTGTGCATGTTTCCTACAGCGATAATTATGATGCTTTAATACCAAGCTCAGGGCTCGACTCTGAATTTAGAAACATGAACATCCATTCCTTTATAAGCAGTGATAGGTGGTTTCCAGGTTTGCAAGATCTGCAGCAAAGCCACATGCTTTTAAATGTTCCTTAACCTGCGAGAGTGGAAGTCTTTGTCACCACCTAGTGTCTGCTCCACAAAGGGTCTAAGGTTTCCTTTGCACCTTTCAGCTCTCAGCCAGAGGGGTCGTCCAGGAGATGTAGTTATACAAATATTATCACCCTGCAGCAAAACTGTTTGCCTTACCAGCCTCCCCCTTTTCAACTCTTTGCTGGCACATCTGCACTTGGGCTTCCCAGCCCCTCAAATTTATCACTGCAGTTGCCTGTGGGTTGCATTGATTGTGTCCCAGGGTTAAGCTGACCTTTATTTTCTTACCGCCAAAGAAAGCATGATTCCAGTTTTTCAGTGTAATTAATGGTCATAATGGCTGGAGCTTCAGCCCCCCAGGGTGAGGTAAACCTCAGTTGCTACTGTGGGGACTCACAGCTTTCCACTGGTCTTGGCTGGAACCAAGAGCCTAAATACCAATCAATTTCTTCCTAAAGACTCTTTTTGTGTATATTTTTTTTCCTTAATAATTATTGCTTTGGAAAATGGGATGTGTTTTGTGCAATTCATCTGTTCTTCATGTGCAAAGCGGCCTTCTAATAGAACTGGCCATCGTGCCCCTGTTGCTTGAGGGTGTTCGTGCAGGACGGGGTGGTGCAGGGGGCATGCTGAATCTGCCCAATCTTTGTCCACAGGTGAGCGAGATGGAGGTGAACGGCCAGTTTGAGTCCGTCTGCGAGTCGGTGTTCAGTGAGCTCGAGTCTCAGGCAGTGGAGGCGCTGGATCTGCCAATGCCCGGCTGCTTCCGCATGAGGAGCCACAGCTACGTGAGAGCCATCGAGAAGGGCTGCTCCCAGGACGATGAGTGCATCTCACTGCGGTCCTCATCTCCCCCGCGTACAACCACTACGGTGAGGACCATCCAGAGCAGTACTGGTGAGTAACAAAATGGACATCCAGAGGGGTGGCAGAAAGGGAAGGTACCTTTCTGTGTGGCTCCATCAGGTCATCCACGAGATCTCTGCCAGACATAAAGCCCATGAGAGAGTCTGTGTTTCAGCAGGGAGCTGGACAGAATAATCAGCTTAAAACTAGGCACAGACCCAGGCTGATGCAATTCTGTTGCCTCCTGTGTCCAAGCTAATTTATTCTGGGCTAAGAGCTCACAGAAGAGAAGTCCAAGGTCATATCTCCTCCTGCTCTCATCCCTAAAAGAGCAATCACAATTTAGCAAAGCTGAATGAGAAGGCTCTGTGTTAGCAGCTTTGCTAACTCTTACCAGCAGTGGAGGGTCCCTCTGCCAAGTTTTGCTTTGTGAGGTGATCTTCTTTGTGCTTTCTGAAAGTTGGAAGTTATTGGGTGTGTTGATTAATGGCTCCAGGAGACTGGTACAGCTTTTTTGGCTGTATTTTTGTAATGCGAGTGAAGGAAAGAAGAAAAGGTCTGCAGGTCAAAACATGCGTGTTCACACCCTGTTGTTACTCCTTCTACAATTCAAACTACTCAAGCCTTGCAAGAGGGAGAAGTTTCGGTCTAAATATGAACCTTCTCTCTTCTAGAACCTCTTCTTTTAAGGTTGCTTTTCTTTTGGAAATAACCATGATGAATTCCAGATGCTACTGCCAAAGTTGGTGCTTAGGGGGAAGGAAAAGCAAGTCAAAAACCAAAAGGACAGCAAGAGGCAGGAACCATCATATGCGTGTGTATTTCACAGTGGGAGGATGAGGAAGGGCATTTTTCTCCTGATTTGTCTCCATCCATTCCTCTGTTTTACACAAGCTTCATTTACTATTCATGTACTGTTCATATTCATGACTAATATTTACTATTACAAGTATTTCACTGTGCCTAATACCTCTTTTCCAGGTTTTCTAATTTCTGTTTTCTGTATTCTAAACTTTTGCTTTTTTATGTATTATCTCCCAGGTACAGTTGTTTGTACGTTGTAAGTTCCTTATCTCTAACTCCAGTCTTTTTATAAAGCTGCTTGTCAATTGGTTTATGCCATCAAAGGATACTTTCAATCCTTTTAACCAAAAGTGTTCAGCTTAATTCATGATTTTTCTAAAAGTAACTAGTTTAAGCTCTGTTGGAAATACATTGGCAGTACATCACAAACATCAAAGCATTTTTAAGAAATGCTGCAGAGGAGTTCTCATCAAAATCACTAACCATTAAGAAATAGTATTCATCTCACAAAATTCTCTGCTGTGAAAGTAGTATGTGTGTGCACAAAGGGTTCGTACCACAAAGACAGGATTTAAGTAAGGTGTGTGTTCCTTCATTGCAGGGCTTTAGCTTGTGTCAAAACATAACTGTGAGGCAAAAGCTGAAGGATGGACATTTTCAGGGATTTTTCAGTGTGCCTTTGCTTGTGTTGGATCACCGTGGACGTATCAGAGTGATTTTTCATTTCTTTGAAAGTGGTTTTGTTAGCACTTTTTCTAAATAAAGTAACTAACGATTTATCCAGAAGGCAATAACTTTTATCTTTGCATAAGGGGTTGTTTCTGTCACTTAGAAAAACGGTGCCTCTCTTTGAGGATGTATGGGGGATATAAATAGGGTGTGTAAACGGAGAAGGGGGCTATATGTATCAGCTAAAAGTATTTGGAAAACCCATAAGAGGAAAGTCTTTATTGTAAACTGTCTTTGGTCTACCCTCTTCTTTCGTAGTGCAATCACAAGCAGAGTCCTGGTCTCTTCTCTGGGCAGCTGGCTATATTAAAAAAAAAAAAAAAAATCATAGGAATAAGGTTATGTTATGGAAAAATGTAGTCCAGTGGGTCTGTCTCATGTTACTGCTTGTGTAGTCAGCCCCTTAAAATAGAGAGAGGAGTGATTTGCAGCCCTCTCCTTGTACATCCACAGAAGCATTTGAAGCCTGCTGTAGGTATCTATTTTCTGCTGTGGGAATTTTACTGAGTTATCTTTCTCATTTTTTAATTCTTGGACTCCCAAGGGCCCATCCCTTGCAGTGGTAGCATTTCAGACAACTTGTCTCTTTTATTACCTGACTTACATGCCTCTATCCATTTAATGGGGATTAGAGCTGAATTAATTCCATCCAAAAGTGTCTGTATTGACTACCTTGTTGTTGCCTGTGGCTGGCTCATAGAAAGAAAACAATAACAGGAAAGACATCATTGATGGTTTCTCTTAATATCAGCCTCTATAAAATGGCACAGCAGTAAGGCAGATATGAAAAAAGAAGAAAGATATCTCAGACTTATCTCCACTGAGTGATGTTTCAAATGCTTTTGTGGGAGACAGAAGGGCAGTTATGATCTAAACTATGGATTTAACATCCCCAAATGAGAGAGCAGTCCTTCCACTTCAGAAACACCTTTGCCTGTTCAACCAAGGAAGGTTCCTTTCATCAACATTAGATCTTTCTTCGGGGACTAATCTACAAAGCTCTGATCATACAATGACAGTGGGAATTTCATTGCTGGCAGCCCAGGAAAACACCAACTTGATGGTAATAGAAAAGACAAAAAGGTGCTATCTGTCCACTGGATTAAAAATTTTGCCTCCAGAGCAATGGCCCACAGCCTTTCAGGGCATCTGAATAAAAATATTAAGTAAGCAGTATGGACAAAACCATACCTCTGCCTGCTAGCATGTACTACAATGGTTGCTGCCTCAGGTTTTAATTTCCTTTTGCCTCATAGCATGGAGGTTTAGTTCTGAAAGCAGTAGTACATGTCTACCAGCGTAGCTGTTTGGATGTGCTCAACCTAACGATAAAGCCAGCACTAATATTCTGGCTGTGGGACAGAGCTCAGTGATGGCTGGGTGCCCAACTGGTGGTCTCTGCAGCCTGCTGTGGTCTTCCTGCAGCTGAGGCAACGCAGTGGGGTGACTGCATCTGGCTGAAACCTAGCCCGGGTGTGAAAATGAGGCTGTAGGCACAAAGCTCTTGTCATCACCAGAATGAAATGCTAGACTACAAGTGGGAAAAAATACCCTACCCTCACCAAAGTGAATGTTTCTGCATGTATGTGGGAGTCATGCACTTTGTTCTTGTAAGATGGTCTTGTAAGTGAAATGGTATTTTATCCTTGTATTCAAGTGAAGGGTTTTCAAATGAAGAAAAGAAAATATGAACTTATGACTTTATACAGACATAGAAACGTTTGGGAAATGAGTGCCACGTCACAACTTCATCATGCCTGGAAAGCTGGGAGGTTGAAGCAGACCAACAGCCTTGATATTTGCTCACTCCACATTAATCAGACCCATGGAGGGAGCTGACCCCACACCACTGAGCTGGCCCCCAGTGCTGGGCTCTGCAGGCTGGGAGCTCCAGCAGCCCTCAAGTGCTGGCATGCATTGTACATCGTACAGGATAGCCTGCACTAAAAGCTGCCACCCATGTCATCTGGTCTCTTCAGAGTTGTTTAATGAGGTGTGAGTTAGTATATAATTTGATCCCAGGTTATTTGCAGATGAAGCCATTGTAACTGAAACTCCTCAGCCAGCAGATTCAGTCACTAAATAGGCAGCCTTTTAAGAATTTAAAAAGCCTTTAAATCATTTCAATGTGCACAAAGAGCATGGCAATTAAGAAACAATGAAAATTTAAAGTAGTCTAAAGAACATCTTTCTCCCACATTGCTTGTATTTGACTTGTACGATGCAGAAGAATTTTGTAGGTCATGTTTCTACAGCATGCCTGTGCAGCCATGCTCACTCCTTTGCGGCACAGATAAACCTTACTATGTTGTGAGAGCTCAAGCATTAGCACATGTGGGTACAAATACATAACGGAGACTGGATATGTTTAAGTGGAAAATGTGTAGCTGAGCTCAAGCTGTAACATCAGGAAAAACTCTGCACTAGATTGCAATAGGTGTTTTCTCAATATCTAACTTCCGTACAGCCAGATAAACAGAAGTATCAAAATTATCTGCAGCAATGCCATCTGGTGATGCTCAGTAATATTGCACTTCTGATTAAAAGCAAAGCAAACAAAAATCCCAAGGAAATCGTGCTGTGTAGCCAGCAGGTTAGAGAAGGACTGAGAGTTATCACAGTGTATGCTAATTATGGTGCTTCAGCTGAGCAAGCTGTTCTCTTTCCGTTCTTCAGAACATCTGACCAAGAGGGGTCAGGTACTTTGTGGAAAATCTCTAAGGGACTGACTGCCTAGCCAATGGGAAAAAAATGCAAACAACCTTAAAAATAGACTTATGCCAGGCAGAATTCAAAAATAAAACCAAAGCCTGTGGAGAAGGAGGCTGGAACTGACTGTATACCAGCTGTGTCCAAGCTCTCCAGGACTCCTCAGAGCTGTCCTTCCAAAGACCGTTCTGTTGAAAAAGAAATAAGGAATGAGGTTTTCAGATTTGATTTCCAAATGAAGCCAGGATTGGTTTTTGGACTTCTACCAAAATGAAGGTATCTCCACAGAAGGCCTGAAGAAATATAATAATAGTTACGGCCTTCCTGCAGATGTTGAACTTAAAATAGATTTGGAAAGTGTAGAAAGCTGTTTGACAAAGAATTTACACGTTTCATTTCCTGTTTCCCTGAGTAATTCTGAAATGCAGTCTGCCTTTGGATCCACTATCAAATTGCTTAAACCAGTGCTTAAAAATGTTTTTCTTTACTAATGAGGAGCTGACCCTGGAAGAGAACACTGTTTCTAATTTCAGAGGCATCTGACTGTAGATAGAGCAAGTTTCATCTTGTCTATTCCCAAAGTTAGCTTTGTGAATTTTAAGCTCCACATCACATACTCGCACAAACACACACATGCATACACACACACACACACAAAAAAAAAAAAAAAAAAAAAAAAAAAAAAAAAAAAAAACCATGTTTATAAAGCTAGTGGAGGTTTTTAATGAGAAAAACTGAGAATACAGTTCTTGCTGGCAGATTTCTGACTGACCTGGACCATGATGCAGGCACTCATGGAAACTGCTCTGATGAAGAGTGAGAAAGGAGCAAGGCTAAGACAAGAGAGTCAGCCCTGGAAAGACTAGCTATACCCAAACACTTGGCAGGTTGCAGCAGGTTGGTTTGTATGTGGTGTATTTATGCCAAGGGCAGGAGTCAAAATAAGTTTGATAAATTCTCTTTTACCTTTTGGACATACAGAATTTTGTGAACTGGAAGGGATTGCTGGAGTATATATTACACAGGTCCCTACTTAGGGAATGCTTGGTAGCTACAGTTGGTTCACCATGTAAGCAATGTCAGACAGTGGAATGTGTTACACCAATTTTTCATCTTTCTCCCTGGCTCTGCCTCTTTTCTCTGTTTAATTATGAATATTGAATTTAATCTTTAAAACCCTGAGCTGTTTGGTCCTGTCTGAGATACTGCCAGGATTTGGAGAGACAGCCTTAAGCATTCAAAACTGTGATCTTAAAATGTTCTGAAGGACTGTGTTGGTCTTTGTAGACATCTCCAGAAGGACAGAAAAACTCTGATGTTTTTTTCAGATAACACTTGTATGTTTGACTTCTCTGGTTGTCCAAAGGGCTTGGATATCTCCAAGGATGGAAATTACGCAGTACTTCTGGACTGCCTCTTCCAGCACTTAACTGCAGTATGATTTTTATTTTTTATCATATAAACAACTGAAATTTCCCTTGTGCAACTTGTGCCCATTATCTCATGTCCTTTTTCATGCACATCTGACAAAAGCATGGCTCAGCCTTCTCTATAACCATCCGTCCAGTAGCTCCCCCCACACCCTCCAGGCCCTACAGATCTACCTATCAACCCGTACGGGAACATCACACTCGACCCCCCTACCTGTCTCAGTGCCCACTTTGTGCTGAGACTCTTGTGCTGGGGAGTGTCACACTGCTCACAGACCCCAGATGTGTTCTCACCAGTACTCAGCCTCCCTCAGACTGCCAGCTCTGGTTTGCAGACTGCTTTGGCAGACTGCACAGCATGCTGCCAGATATCCACAGCACAAGGGCACACTGCTGAATGTCCTTCAGCCTGCTGTGCTGTGAGTCCCCACCAGCCTTTCCTGATGCTGAGAATAGGATGGCCCTGTGACTTGTAGGTTTGACGGTCTCCAGTGAAACAGGAAAATGTGTAATATTTGCAGAAGAAGGAGATCTGTAAGAGAAATCTATGTTATTCTATGAAAAAAACTTTTAAGGAGGTTGTCTAGTGGCGGCACAAACAAAGAGGATGCAGTGATTAGTAGCATCAAATGAAATGTTTTAGTATTTATTAGTGTTTAAGAGATTATTGTACCGCAATTAAAAGTACTACGGATGCCCTTTGCATATGTCTGTATGGAATGTGACTAAATGTATTCTGCAACTAACTCATTTCCATTTATTATATTGCACACGCTAAAGTGATAATCATTTTGCATGACCAGACTTGCACAGCTCTCCCTGATGCAGTACAGATTGTGTAAAGGTTTGAGCTATGCTTTTGCCTCAAAAAAGCATAGCTCATTTGCCTGTGTGTTACCAAGTGCACCATTATGTGGAGATGGTTGTAGGAAGGTCCAGAGCCCCAGGTAGATGGCAACTTCCCAGTGTACAGCTCCAGTGAGACTGTCCTGGTCCCACCCCACTCCTGCTGGTGTACATGTACTGCAACTACCCTGTTGGAGCCTACAGGCATGCTTATCCAAATATATTACAATGCCTGAAAGTTCAGTGCTTAGCTGAAACAAAATACCACTTGATTTACCATAGCAAATACAGAGAAGGGTATTACAAGCAGTATAATAATTTGAAGGTTGCTGTGTTGACTGAGTACCACATGCCTGAAGTCTCATTAGGTGAGAATTAGCTATTTTTTATGCCTATAAACAAACATGAGACCTCAGTGATTCAGAGTCCAAGAAGCAGTGGTTAAATCAACTGTCTTTACTGCTCATTTCCGCAAGACTTGTCTACCCTGAATCACAAAGCCTGAGCTTGCTGACAGGTCTCCCTCAGGCAGAGGCAGCAGTGTTGCTGGGGTCTGAGAGCAGTTTGCCTTGTGTCCCACTGGAGAGATGCAGTGCAGGACCAGGCTGATGCGACTTCCTGGCAGGCAGGTCCAGCAGGAGATCTCACTTGGCAGCCTCATGTATCTGCATTTTGGGGGGCAATGTTTTCTGACTTGCAAGCAGGAGTAGGAAAACCCCCTTTGAAATATGGCTGGAATTGCATCGCAAGGAAGCAGGTTTCCCATAGCAGCGCCAGCTTGTAATTGCACACTAATAGGTAAAATGTGGAGCAGAATATAAAATAAACCCAGGGTCTGTTTCCACTTACAGATTGTGGGAGGATAGTGTAACCTTTATCCAAAATGCTGCGCTCAGGGGCTAGTCATCGCTCTGAACTAGAGAGACAACAGAACTTTGTGCATTAAGTATACATTGTCCCTTAGCTGAGATGCCAATAACAAATGAAGAGCAAATAATTCAATTTTCACTTAACAGAGAAGCACAACAAAGACCTGAATCTTTTCTTTGTTCTGGCTTACTTTAAATGCAGTGTTTTTGTGATGGCAGTGGCAGAAATGAGCTGAATCAGTAAGCTGAAGACATGGCCCAATTTATATAATGCAATCACATTTTCAGTAATAATTCCTACCGTTTTTCTAAAATAGACTAATGTGGTCACTTCTAACTACAGTTGTCTTTTGGGAAGCAAGACCTAGGCCTCTTTCCTGAAGGGGCTATGCTAAATTAATCTATCCATGGGATAAAAATAACTCGGGTTGTTCTTTTTAGCATGTGCCCAGCCCTCAGCAATGCCTTGCTAGTCTCCTGCAGTAAGTTTCATGTTGTTCCTTTAGGACAAACTTGAACATTTTTCATAGAATCATAACACAGAATGTCTCAGGATGGAAGGGACCTTAAAGATCACCTAACTCCAACCTCCTGCCCATGGGCAGGGACACCTCCCACCAGATCAGGTTGCCCAGGACCCCATCCAACCTCGTCTTGAACTCTTCCAGGCATGGGGCATCCACAACTTCTCTTGGCGACCTGTTCCAGTGCCTCACTACCCTTACAGTGAAGAATTTCCTCCTAATGTCTGGTCTAAATCTATCATTATCTACCCAAGTAAAGAGTCCTGTATCCTTTTTATGAGATCCCTTTAAGTACTGAAAGGCCGCAATGAGGTCTCCCTGGAGATAGGTTGTCTTCAGATATTAATTACAAAGCTCTCTTGGGCCATAGTGTATTCCAAGAAGTAATGAGAAAAGATAAGATATTTGATGATGATGAGCTTTTTAAAGTGACTGAGTGATTTTGGAATTTACAAAAAAAAAAAAAAAAAAACAATTTTTAATAAGTGCATTTAATGAGTACAGCTCTGCAGGGCCCCTCTTATACTAGAGCAATTTTTTGACACTGTTGTATCCCATCATGTAATTCCCATTTCGGAGCTCAGATATGATGTATTAGGTACCAGATCCAGTAAATAATTACACATTTTTGTGGTGCCTAAATATGTCTTTATGAAGCAGTCTAACAGTAATTGGTTCTCTGAAGCTATGGTGGACTATGGGGTGCATATATTATTAACTGCTTTTTGAAACAGACACTGCCTTTTTTCTTTAGTAATACCACAGATAAACCCAAAGGAAATGTGGCAGCAAAGAAATGTGTGCATTAAAAAAAATTACAGGAGCTGTGAAGTGTACATAGAGATATAATGTACTCTTTATTTCTTGCTGTTACACTGATCTCACTGCTGTGCTTCTTAAAATGCTCAATTACAAAGCACAAAACGACTCAGTTCTGGAAAATACCTAATGTTATCTTGCAGAGGACAGTCTAGCTGCCATTACAGACTAGTAGTCCCTTTTATCAAAGGCACACTGTAGGCAAATGCGGGTAATCTGTTCTAATGCCCCAACCTTTGTCTGGCCTCTGGTGGGGGGAATCAGTGTGTTGGTTGTCAGAAATTGTTTTCCCTTGCTGAATTTGGCTTTGGTCAGATGGGAGAGCACTAAATTGCATTCCACTTAAAATGCAGTAAACCATCCGAGTAGAACAATTCCTAGTTGCTCTGATCAAGGATTTGAACTAAGCTATCAGAGGAGAAGAAAAATAAATAAATAAATAAATAAATAATATGAAAGTACTCTCTACTGTGACAGAGAGTCTCTACCTCTTGCTTGTTCTGTTGAGAAAGATGCCTACTTTTCATCTCAGTACAGTCAAGACAGCGATGACTTGATAACCATTCTTTTTGCTCTAATGACTTTTCAAATAAATTCTATGTTTAACTAAAGTAAAACGTAGATCTGTATTCCTGTGGGAAGGTTTACATGGAAGTCAGAATGTTGTAATAGCATAACAAAATAAATGCTACCAGGCTCTTTGTTTAAACAAGGCAGGCTATTGAAATTCCTTGCTCCCACTTTCCCTAAACTCTTAGCATAGAGTGTTATCTATAATCCTGAACTTTGCTAAGAGTCGAATACAATTAGGTGCATCTGTGACAGGAAAAAGGCACAGTCTTAGCAGACTAAAAACACATAAGCTATGGATAAACCGAAACCCATCCAGGAACTACTAGCCCTAATCTTCCTGCCTCAGGAAGTCCAGAGAAAATCTGCAGCTTTCCATTTTGCGTGAAGTGTAACTTACACCTAAGTGACAGTATTAGCTGGTGCCCAGTGCCGTGGCCTGTCTTATCTCTGTCTTATCACTGTCTTATCTCACACAGTTCCCTGAACTCGCATGTGACATTTTGCCATTTGCCCTTTAAAATAAAAAGGGAAAGCAGGGGAAGAAGGTATTCAGACAGATGGAAGTAGGGTGAGGGGATCTATTTTATCTGTTGGAAGCTCTGTGTTTTGGAAGGTTGCATGTGTTTTGGAAGGTTGCATGCTCTCACCTAGCTGAAGTCAGTTGTTGTCTTGCACCAACTTCCAAGGAAGCTGCCTCTGTCTTCATTCACATCTCTTTACACCGTCTCTCCCTTTTTGGGATGTTGCTATGGGTAAGCTAGATCATGTTAAAAGTTATGTTAGTGAACAGCTCAGGCTTATTCTCTTTTCAGAAAAAGAGAGACAAATTAGGGCAAGAAGTTGTCAGTTAAGATTTCCATTACCAACTTTTACCCTTCCCAAATCTTTCTCTCAGATTTTAACCATGGCTGAAGAGCTGTGTCGCATTAGCAGACAGTGTAGAGCATCATTCAGTATAAGAGGGCAGTTGTGTTTAACCTCACAGCAGTTATCTCTGGGCCATTGACATCTGTTTGGGTATAGTGTTCTTGCACATACCAGATTTGGTATTATAAAACAGAACATGCTGCCATCATCTGATTTGCCTCCCTAGCCATCCTCCTTTCTGAACATCATATACGTGCTGCTGTCCTGAAAGCCTTTTCCTGTTTCTGTCAATGCTTGCTGAGAATGAAAGCACGTATCTCCCTTATGGCAACTATTTGCAACAGAGAAGGCTCACACTAAGTGCAAAGGCTAGTCTCATTTCCTGTGAGGTCTGGTGGGATGGTTGAGTAATAGATGTAGGGTGAAGGGGTACTAATCCTGAAAGCATGTGTTTTTTGTGCTTTTTATTTATTTATTTATTAAAAAGAAATTAACTCTGAGTTAGCAAAGAGGTCTAGAATTGTTTTGTAAAATAGAAACATGTCCAGCACTTCAAAAATCACTCATTTCATCAACATGTAGAATCAATAACACCTTTTCCTGTATGAATAGTTGATGGTAAGAAATAGATGGGCAGGGCTTTCAGCCTGAGTGTTTACAAAATGCTTTGACTTCTCTTTATTCCCTCATCACATATGACTTGGTATGTGGACTAGATGCAGATGATGTGCTACCTAGCACACTATGTTGATGTCATTTGATCCACCAGCGTAGCCAGCAGTTGACACATTTTTAGGGCATATTTTCTGGTTGCGATGAGTCTCCGGTTTCCCCGCAGGCAGGGGATAGAGAGAGATATGAGATGGTCATCATCAAAGTAATGGCTTCCAGAATCCCTTTATTGCCTTTAAAAGGCTGGTGTAACTAGTGAATAGAAAATAATGAGCATGACAGATTAGAGTGGGCACTGGACAGAAAGCTTAAAGAGCTTTGGGAATTCATGGGACTGCAGAAGCAGTGTTGGAATTTCATCAAGTGAAGGGTAACTCTTTCTCCCATCTGTTTTGTAGATAGATTTTTTAATATTTTAAGTACAATATTGCAGATCAGAGCAGTCTGTTACTCTTCAAAAGTGAGACAGATTTTTTTCCATTACAAACTTTGCTAATTGAGGATCTAATTGTAAAAGGTGCTGAGTGTCCTCAGCTGCCAGCATCATAGAATTAGCTCATAATTTCCATATGCTTGGTGTCACAGAAACATCTGGCTCCTCTATTTTCCTGCAGGTGCCTTTACAACCAGAAGAGTCTGGGTCAGGGGTATCAATCTGTTGGAATTCAGTTTATGATATTTTTAAAAATTATAAATGTAAATGTTTCTAGTCTTTTTCTGACAAAAGTTTAAATCTTGAACCAGATCCTAGGGAATAGTATAAAAATGAAAAACATAGGTTCTGGACAATCATTTCAAATGCTGTTTTTGTTTTTGTTTTTTTTTTTCCATTATCCTGCTAGAAAAGACAGCATCCTGGGGAATGGCAGTGAGGTAAATATTTACCCTTTCTCTGTGCTATAGTAACAGACAAAGTTGTGGCACAAGAAAATGTCAAGATTGTTTCTGTTGCATTCATAAATGAAAGAGGTAGGAGGAGTGGCTCTCTCTCTCTTTCCACCCCCACAATTAGCAAAGAGATTGTGCTTAGTAGGATGAGATGGAGCAGTCCTGGGTACCTTGCATCTGATGTCTATAAAATCATATCATGAACTGACCACTGACACAATATTTCATATGCATGTGCTAAACAACTATACAAAAAGGCCACCCATTGCAAAACTAACAGGTGTCTATTAAAGAGATTATTTCTATTTGTACTGCAAGTAAGTGCACTTCCTGCTAGCCAGCTGTCTTCTCCTCCTCAGAATGTTCTTGGTACATGTATGCCCTTCACATCACCTTCAAAGAACTGGCAAAAACTGCATTTGCCAGCTACTGCTGATGAGGAAATGAAGCTTTACTGAATCTTCAGCCAGCTGCCTCTCCAGCATGTGTTGAGAGGAGTCAGGGACTCTTTCAATGAGGTATTCCGGCCAGCACGTATGCAGAAGAACAAAGAAAAAGGTCTTTTTTATCCTAAGCCATAACCTGTGTAACTACAAAATGTTGCCAGTTACTCTCACTGATCTCCAGAAATAAATAGCATAGTTTTCAAACAACTTCAATGTAGTAATTCCAGACATGAAATTTAGCATAGGCATAGGATTAGGCATATCCACCTGGTCTAAGCTTACAGTTTCAAAACTGTACTTCTTTTTCTCACCTGCAAAGTGATATTCTATGAGCCTTGAGGCATTGTCAGCTTCTGACACTGAATTGCACTGGCTACATTGGCATCATCTGGCATCGTCTTTTACATCTAATTTTTCCTCTTGAAAAATCTATTATTGTTATTGGAGCATGACATTATTCTTCTTAGAAGAGAGAAAGAAGCCCAAGGAAATTACTAATTCAAGCTGTCAGCAATATCTAGCTCATTCATATTGTTATGAAAAACATTTTACTTTCAAAATAAAACTGGTGCATGCTTGCTTTTTGACAATGTAACAGAGAGAAGTGGGCATGTTTTTACTGGGGCAGTTGTAGAGATTTTGCAAAATCCAAATTAGCATACATCTTTCTCAAAGTGCAGAAAGTCACAAAGTGATGGGTTTTCATCAACTTGGGAGAAAGTGTTGCATTTCTCAAATTAACTTAAGTGAAAAGAGGCTTACATTGCAAAAGCAGTAATGTCAATTAAATCATTTTGTAGAATGAGGGTTGCAAATGTTTCATGTGTCGCTGATGTGCCAGGCATCTGCCAGTCAGCTTTCCATTATGCACAATAGCTGTTTTGCTGATTCTTATCAGTTTGTCTGCTTAAAATGTGTTTCTGTAAAAAACTTTGGATTTCATGCACTTTGTCTTTACTCTCACTACAGCTTTCTCACTCTGTCACCACTGAATCCATACTTTAATACTTGGCTGATGCTGGAGGCAACTGGCATATCTTTTCCTAGACTTGTATTTACACTGTGGTTTCTCTGGCTCAGTCCATGATGACTTCCTGCAGTAATCAAGCCTGAGCTGTTTGCCATGCTTGGCAGAAGTGGTTAGTTAATGAAGATTTGTTTGGGGACAAGCAGAAGCTAATGGGATAGCTCATTTACTTAATAAACACTGCTGTTTGGAAAATCATATCTGATGACCTCATGTCACTCTTGTCCATCACCACACTTCTCCTAGGTCTTTTATTCTAATTTTTACAACTAACAGTTCTCCAGCCATTCTAGAACACTCTTCTGGAGAAAACCTAGTGATGTATCCGTACATACTTTTATCACATAGTTTTCTATCTTTTGTTTTTTCCTGTCTATGAAAAATTCTGATGTCTTGTAGTTTATCAGACAGCAACACCTCAAGCAAACTGTCAGACAACAGACTTTTCCTAGAACTGGCCATATGTGATTGACATTTTCACAAAAAGCTGAGGGAATACCAAACAGCAATGCATAACTGTATATTCTGTGGCAAACTTAGAATACATGAGATCTGCCACTAATCTGCCTCTGTCTTAAAGAAGTAAACTGAAATATAAAAAATATATGACATAAAAGTGTTGCATCTCAACCTGTGGCATATACAGAAGAAATAGGTTTTTTTCCAAGGAAGAACTCCCAGGCAGTGTCCCAGATGCCCTTTTCCCCATCAGATATGGCATACAGATAGCTAGAACTGTTATTTTCACAAGGCATTTAATTTAATTTCCATGATTTGAATACAGACGCTTTCTCTGGATTCATATCTGTTATACTCATATTTTATATGATTATATACTTAATGCTAAATGCATTCTTGTATCATAATATTACTGGTCTGCATCTATCTGATGTTCACACACACTTTAATCAATCATGGCTGTAATAGTCCTTATTTCCTCTAAATTTTTCCTATACATTAATTTTCTGGTTTCACCCTTTTGATTAGCATGAAGGGGAGAGCTGTGCATTCACAGTCAAATTTGCAGTTGGACCCAGCAGGTAGGTGTCAATGCCAGCTGAAGAATGTTACATGACAGGCTGCAGGGAGTAAAGGGGAGATTACAGAGCTACAGCTCTGCCAATTTGAGAGATGTTTCTGGGCCTAGAAAATCAGATTTTCTCTTTCCTTCTTTTCTATGTTTTAATTGTGATTGTTTTGTCATTTATAATAATGGTGAGGCCATCTCAGCAGACTGGTTATCTGTGGATTGTAGTAGTATCACAGGTAAGATCACCCATCCAGGCATGAACTGTAAGACCATCCTTATTTGCAGCATCTGTAATAAAAGAAATGGGGAGAATTAGCAGAGCAGACTGCATTTAAGGAAAAAGCATTGTTAATCTAGAGGCATGCTAAACACAGTGTTGTTTTTTTTTTGCTGTACTTTTTTGAACTGTATGTAGTTATCTTTCTGACAAGCTGTCCCTTTTCATAGGTTCTTGCTTTGTTTCTTTTTCCTTTGATTATGTTTCACATTGCTAGTCTGAGTAAACTACAGAACTGTTCCTGATTTTTTGAAACTAGAAGCACTGAGAAGTTTTACACTGAAAAACTTGTGTAGCTGTGCTTATGGTTGACTCTGGTACCTAATCCATGAGCCAGCAATGTAAACCTTTCACAATGTCTTTGTTGCTATTTCACTGTACTTGGTAGCATTAAGGTCAGTCTCCCATTCTCATTAGGCTATGTAGTCTGTTCCCTCTTTGAGTTAATGAGTCATTTGTATCTTCTCAGAATTATTATTTACCATAGTGGTACTACCTCCACTTGAAGTAGGACTGAAAAAGCTGCACTTCAAGTGACAAGTTCCTTGCAGAAACCAAAGTTCACAATCCAAGTCCTGTTTTATTAGTAAAAAGACAAGAATGCAGTTCACTGCAATGTAACTTCTCTGGCCCATTGGCAACAGGGCAGAGTTCAGGTCATGAGAGCAATGAACCATTAAAAAGAATCTGGCTCACAAGAATAGTACTTGAGATTCAGAGACTTTTTGCATTTCAGCTTGCAAAGGCCAAATGCATGTGTGAAATTTAGTGATTGTACTTACTGAAAATAAAAACTCTTAAACAGAAGTTGCTGGGCTATTGAAGAACTGCTAGCAAGGTGATCTCAATACCATCCACTGCCTGACCCATAAGGGGGGAAAATTAACGGGTTTATAGAACTTGATTATCCACGTCACCATTTTTCTTAACAGGAAAAATGTTTCTTCATTCTACACAGAAAGATTGAACTAGCAGATTATGCAAGAGATTATGCAATTCCTTCTTGCCACTTAAGGAATTTAACAGTGGAATAATAGCTAATTTCTCATCCTGCATATAATTACGGCAAATTCTGCTGAGAGGATCAATTTTTTCCAGTCTCCATTTTCTTTTTATCTAATCATACTCAGCAGAAAGCTCTGCCAGTAATCTGACTGGCTTACTTCCACTTCATGATTGTTCTTTTACAAAAATCTTTTTTTTTGAACAAGTTGTTAAAAATACAGTACAATTACAGTATATTGTGTTCTTCCAACTGGTAGATCAAAAACTCTAAAATTAATGGGTGAAAGTAAGGCCTGTATTTCACTCAGATGCATGGACTGTGTGGCACAGGGTCAAGTTTTTTAATAAGTGCGCATGGATGTGCTGATTTATCTCATTTTATTGCCTACAGAGATCCCTCATTTCATTAATGGGTCACAATTGGCCATAATCTAATCTGACACGAGGTACAAAACTGTTAAATAGGTTTAAACACAAATACAATTACCCTTAAAAAAAAAAAAAAAAAGGTTGATAATAACAGTGGTAGTATGAATTAAGCCTAGTTCAGGCAATCTGAAGAGTTACAAGATAAATCCTTTTTTTTTTTTTCTTTTTTCTTTTTTTTTCTTTTTATGTATTCTGATGGAAATATTAATTCTTACTCTTACTGAACACTGAAGGCCATAGTGCTTCAGTAGGTGAAGTGAATTTTGCCCTGAAATAAAGATAACCTAGATCATCCTCTCTGGATATCAGAAGAAAATACATTACTTTATGTCTTCTGAAGCTGAGCAGCTGTGGCTATCTGTGAAATCACAACAAAATTGTGCAGGTGTGCTCAGCGCTAGTTCCTTCACAGCCTGAGTGCTTCACGGGCTGTGATGTGTAACTGTGTGATGCTGTAGCTTGCAGCAGCCAAGGCACAGCTCCGAATTTCACAGCTGCCTCAAGTGCCAAAGACAGACAGTCCCAAGGAGTGAAGTTCGTCTGAACACCTTTTGTCTTTCATGTTCTGGAACTCATGCAACTGCCATGATACCCTCTTTTGCTAACATGAAAACTGTTCTCACAGCTTTTAGAAAGCCAGAAAGACACACTTAGAAAGCAGCAAGTAGCAAGCAGCATTGAAAGCATAACAGAGGTCATTATCTGCTGTACCTCCTGCTTCCAAGGAGACTGATATCTGATCGTGGAAACAAGGAATGTGAAATGATATTTCTGATTTAGAAAGCTAAAAAAATCCTTCAACAGGTGCTTTACTTCAAATGTGCCTCTTCTATTGCAGAGGTTTGCAACTTTATTATTAAGCAATGCTTATTTTCTTGAATGCTTCTGTTGTGTTCAGGTTTTGATAATTTTTAGTTGGTCAGATTTATTCAATCTTGGAAGATTTTTTTTCATGCATTCTCCTGTTTATATTACTTGTTTCAATAAATTCCACTGTTTTTACCCCTAATTTAGGGTACAAATTAGTTCCAGTCAGAAAAAGCCAGTCTGATTTGACATTCCTCTGAAGTATACATGCTTGTGGTTATGACGGAGAATCATTTCAAACTAAAAATTAATAAATTAAAACCCTCTAGAGGGTAAATGCAAATTTGTGTCATAGCTTTCCTAAAGACCAATGACCACAATGCATTCTTCATCCTCCAACATGATTGTTCTTCATTAGCATCAGCAGTAAGCCCTACAAAGCATTGCTGGAACTCTCTGCCTTTCACAATGACACAAGTGGAGATCAGTTTTGCAAGACCTAAGAACTAGATTTCCTTATGCATATATTCTCATGTAGAAACAAAGGGGATCGCATAAAGAAAATAGCTAACGATTTTTCCTGGAGAATTTCATTTAAGGTATGAATCCCTGGTTCCCTCAAAGTAAGCATTGTTTCACAATAAAGAGTCTGAAGCAGAATGCAAACATTTACTGTCTTCCATGGGCATCTTTAGAAAGGATAACAACATGTTCAACGAAATGGTTTTCTTGCAAAAGCTGAAGATATCTCACACGTTGAGGAAAAAACAAAAAATAAGCACCACACCATAACTATGTATTTTTCTAAAATAAAATAAAATAAAATAAAATAAAATAAAATAAAATAAAATAAAATAAAATAAAATAAAATAAAATAAAATGTTGACATTTTTGCCTGAAGCTCTGGAAGACAGATGTTCAAACCAAGGCCCAAGTTGTTGTCTGGGCAAACTGCCCTTGGGGAGCTGACGGAGGAGTAACAAAGCAGATGAGGTGACCTGTAAATTGTTGATGACTCTGAGATAGACGAGGAGACAGAATGGCACTGTTGGATTAACATTAGGAGGGTGGTGACTTGTCAAGGCAAGAAGACTGAGGTGGAAAGCCACAGGAGAAAATGTGTTAAACTGGGATCTCTAAGAGGACTCACCATGATCAGAGAGGAATTCAGCTGGGACTAGCTGGGACAGAACCTCAAGTCCATTGATGGTTTTTGAGGAAATAAATAAGCTTCAGCCTATTCCTTAGAATGAGTATCCCCAAAGGACCCAGAAAAACTTTTAACTCAAAAAACTTTAAACTCAAGACTCAGGTAAACTCATTTTACCTGTCAGTTTTACCTGTAGTCATTTTGAAAATACAGAAAGCTCAAAGTGACTAGACAAGACAGTACAGAAATAAAAAGTCTGATGAATGCATCTCCACCTGCCCAGGGTGTCCTTGCTTCCAGGCTTGCTTTGCCCAACTCAGTGACTTTCTGAATTGCACAGAACTGCACTGAGCTGAATTGCTCAATCTGCTCTGCTTCTAGGCAGCTTTTCTTTCAGCCATCCTTGGTCCAGGCAGTGTCTGTTCCCTGCTCTCCTCAGCAGGCTGCATGCACAGCAGGATCCTACTGGAGCCTTCCTTCATCCCATCCCCTGCTGCAGTCACGCTCTGCTGGAAGGAGCACAGCGCACAAACCAGGAACAAGCATATAAAGTGCCTGCTGTCCCTGCCAAGGGGAAGTGAGAGAGTGTGGATAAATCAGTCAGAGACAGAGGAGATGGGCAAGACAGACGGTGCCAAAGCTTTTGGTAGGCACAGCAGGAGTGCATGGGACAGGAGTGAGGAAGTGCTAAGAAGCCTGAGACCAGAAGCAGGGGATAACAGGGGGACTGTTGGAAGGAAGGCTGTGACTTAGAAGGCCAGGAAGTGTCCTGACTTGGGAGAGATGCCTGAGGAACAGCTGCTAGAACAGGAGGGTGAACCTGGGTTGCATGGAAGGGCTGGGGAAAGAGATGGAAATGAGAACAAATTGGAAGAGGCAGTGGAGAAAGGCTTGGTGAGGAGCAGTGGAAGTGTGTGTTCCCTCAAGGCACACTCTTTCAGAGCCTGACTCCTGTCCCTGAGGTTTCTCAACCTTCATCAGTAAATACACACAGGCACCTCATGTGTGTCCACCTTGAGCATGATGGCCATCTCCATCTGTTATTACCCCTGGTGCTTCAACCAGCAGTGAGGTGGATTTCAGTCTCATAATGATGCTCTTGATTTTCAATATAACATGGCACAGTAGAAATTTCTCTTGTGCTGTTTTCT
Organism: Aythya marila; assembly: GCF_965140915.1. Lineage (NCBI taxonomy): Eukaryota > Metazoa > Chordata > Aves > Anseriformes > Anatidae > Aythya > Aythya marila. The sequence goes on from NC_139043.1 coordinate 106,016,948, forward strand.
CTTGTTGCTTTTTTTTTTTTTTTTTGTAAAGTAACTAAATTATGCAACTGAAATTACTTTAGAAGACTGTTTTAGAAGATTGTTTTAGAAGACTGTTAAAGCCACAACACGAAGCATTCATAAAGGAGAAAAAGATAGACTTAAACTTACATATGCAGTCTTATTTTGGCTTCAATGTAGACCTTTTCAATTTCACAGACCTTGATTATGGTTCTTGTATCAAGCTTCCCAGAAGGTGCCTGCCTGCCTTCCAGACAGGAGACAGACTGGACTGTGCTCAGGAGATACTCAGGGGTTGTCAAGGGATAAGAAATAAAGGAAGCTGCTGTCCACTGAAGACAGAGCTCATTTGTTGCAGAAGTCAGAAGGTGTGTAACATGGGAGACTAGGGACTTGCAGTGATAAAAAAGATGGTCTTATAGCTGAATCCATGGAAAGCCATCTTAGAGAGCTGCATTCTGCCCTGCTTCTCACAGACCTGCTGCTGTGAGATGTTAACCGTCATTTACTTCATGTCTGCCTGCTTTGAGTTCTTGTTTTATAGTTTTCTGGCCCGAGATGCAGACTTGATTTGTGGAGGTATTGAGGAAGAATGGGAGTCACAAGGAGCTCTTGCTTGTAGGTGGTGATGCAATCTGGAAAATTAGTTAGCATCTCAGATGGGGCACTCAAAATTGTAGGTAATCTGAGATTTAACTGTTCTACTTCTCATTTCCCCATCTCTGAAATGAGAGCAATTAACCTCTTTTTCCTCAGAAGAGTGCCTTTAAAATACAGTAATTCTTTAAGAAGAAAAGATTAGCCACCAAGAAAAACAGTAATTCTGTCTTTTGAGTGTCATGTGAGCTGTGTTTAGTTGATCTGTGATGGGACTGCATGTTGAGCAAGCAGGAAAACCCAACAAATGACAGAGTTTCTGATCAGATTAGCATTGCTTATTCTGTGTACCAAAGCAGTAGCCATTTTGAGAGGAAATAGCCAAGGGGGCTAATTTTAGGCTTATGGAGGCTGTAATTTTTTTAGTGTTGAGTACAGGTCATTTATTGTTTTTCAAGCATCCTCTAGGAGGCCAATATATTATGTGCAGATGTGTGGCTGTGTAGATGATATGGAAAAATATACAATATACATTTTATACCTAATCTGTTCACTGATTTTTCTCCCACAAAATAGTTTAAAGTGTAGTTTATCCCCCTATGTGTGCATTTGCCCTGGGGTCTTCTGTACATGGCTTTTATAAAAAGTCCTGTTCATAGTGGGAATTGCTGTATTCACCTTAAGTCATTTCAACAGTCATATGGAGTTATTTCATTGGCAGAAGATGCAAAAAGTGCTAAAGAGTGCTGAGGGTCTTGCAGTACCTGCCAAGTCTGAGAGACCTTCCCCCAGTTTTTATACACTTGCAGAATTCAGTGTTGGTATAAGTAAAGCACTTTTGTATGCAATATTTAAAGGTCTACAGATCTGATGAATCATAATAATAAGTCTACCCCCCAAAAAAGCTATTATTAAAAGCAAATTGGCAGAGACTGAAAAGTGTCAGAACAAAGTGAACCTACAGGCTGCTATAATTTTGCCTTTGGGTTGTAAGATGTATTGCACATAAATGCACTGGAATATATTGTTAGCAAGGCTAAACATCGAAGATCTAAGAAAAGCTAAATGTATTGATAACAAATGTTTAAAAGGAAGATTTTTATTGTGGTGTTTTAAATGTTCAGTATTTCAAAGAGTTTCCAGCTTTAGCCTTAATAAACCCCCAAAATGTTTCCTCCATAACTTTGCCTTCAGCCCTAGAAATAATTCCTCTTCTTGAAACCCAAAACATCAGTGACAGCTCTTCTGCATGTTAAGACGTCACTACTTAAAATCTGATATCTCATATCCCTGCAGGCTCAGAAACCGGAGCTTTTTATCACTGCAGAGGGCTGATCTCCAGCTGCCTAATTGTTCTGAGCAGCTGCTTCTTTCAAATCCTGTAAGGACTTGATGTATCAAAGTTGAAATTATCAATTTCTGGCATGAAAAGCTTTCATGAGTTTTATACATATATTTGTTTTTATGGTCTCAAAGCTTGAGCCTTATAGAGTTGGGCACATAACTACAAGAAATCAGTCTATGAAAACTGAAACACTAGCAGCATGTTTTTTAGAAGTTCTCATAATATGTCTTCATTTAGGAAAGATGCAGCTACAGAAGACTTGAGCTGTTGAAAACTTATTGACACTGACACTCGTGTACTTTTTGGAGTAGAATGTAACACAATACAGTGTTAGCTTCAAAATATGTTGTGTGGTTGTTTTTTTTTTGCACAGCTGCCCTTTGCATTCAATTACATGACTTCAATAATAATGAAAAATGCCCTATCCAAAGTAGGGTTTCATAACAGTAAACAGGATAATTTGATCTCAGAAACATTAGGATGGTCAATTAAACAGAAAGTCAAGCAACCAGCCACCTGTTAAAGCCCTTCACTGTCCCTCCATAATCTGAAAAGCTCTCCCTGCTCTCAGGCATGCCCAGTCTTTTAGAGAAGTGAGAAGGTCACCTCAGGGGGCTGCCAGGAGCAGAGGGAGGCAGGAAGCCCTGGAGCCATCCCAGAAAAGCATCCCTACCCTGTCCCACAGCAGACCCACCTAGAGCCAACCCAGCTACCGACAACCAAGTTGGTGCTCCTGCATTTACTGTCTGCTGAAGTTGTTGAGTTTTGATAGATCTGACAACACTAATCATGTGTTTGGTGTTAAAAGCTTGGGATTTGACATAATGATAGACCTACATGTCTTAACTAAAGGTTTTAAAGCTACTTTGAAATGACAAAAAATGACATTTTCAGAGATTTTATGACAGCCAAATGATATCATATGTTCTTCCTTGTTTTTCTGTGGAAATTAAGTATCTAGACCAAAGTCTGTCATTAAACTATTTTTCTTCAAATTGCTGTCATATTAGCCACAAATGCAATCAGTAAAGGGCTCATTTTCCACAGAATAGTGGCATATACTTATGGTATCATAGTGTTACCATTTTGATGCTATATGGGGTCTATACAAAGACAATCCAGATTTGAATCAGTCCAGACAGAAAAGGTGTATGACCATGCAGGTAAGTGTATCAGTATGCAAAATCCAATGCTTTTACAGTCTCTTAAAATTCTCTCATTTTGGCCACATCATCCCCTATATTGAACAGTAAACAGGTGGTTCCTTAGTTAAATCATAAAAAGCACTGATAAAACTCCATAGCAAATCAAAATGTGCAGAGGTAGACCTTTGCACACACCTTGCCATAGGTTTTCCATGTGGCATTCCTGATTCACTTAAATTGTCCCTCAAGGTTTTTTTAGAAACTAGAATAAGACCATTTCGAGTTTTTTTGTTTGTTTGTTGTTTTGTTTGTTTGTTTGTTTGTTTGTTTGTTTTTTGAAGGATAAATAAATCAGTTCCAAGCCCTGCAAGCCAAGCAAGTGAATTTATATCAGAATGACTTCTGACTTGGTGCTTCATACAGAATTAGAAATGTATAACGTGAAATGGTTTGGAATTTCCATGTTTCAATCACAAATATAAATGTAGGACTTGGCTTTTGACTATGCTGGGAGGAAATCTGCTAATGTCCACTAAGTAACATTGTTTTGAATGATAAGCAGGTGTTTGTTGGTGGGAAATTGTGCTGAGATGAGGAGTAATAAAGGTTCAAATTTTACAAAACACTTCCCTCCCTTTTTTATCGGTAGAGTGAGTCCTGAAAACCCTCTGTAGAGAAGAGGTAACTAGGTCATTTCCATGATGTGAAAAGGGGTATCAGACCAATACATGATGTATAGCAACAGACTTTGAAGGCAGTATAGCTGCTAAACCACTTAAGAAGCAATTGATTTTTACAAATTGCTGCAATTTGTAAAGTTTGTCATTTGTTTTGTTCTACTGACTTCTTGGAAAGATAATAACAAGCAGATTATGCTTGTCATGTATTACCTTAAATTCTGATGGATTAGTTTGCTGCCATTAATTTTAATATTCTAAGTAGATTTTTTCCTTCTCTAGTTAGTTATGCCACTGTAACATTTATGTTCTCCATGACTTCTCAAAGCAGGAGGGGTAATTAATTTTTTAATATACTTAAGTTATTAAACAGGACTTTGTAATTTCTTTTTTCATGTACCACTATGTGTTTTGAAATCCAATTAACTACAACACTTTGCTAATTCTCTACATCCATTCTTTTTCTGTACAACCATTCTTCTATAAAGCGAAAATCTTAGAGTCTACCCATACATACTCCAAAAGGTAGCTGTACCTGTAATCTCTTTAACTTTCAAGAATATTTCCAAAAACATTTTCAGAATGGGCCTCTTAAGTGGAAATTGTGTACAGAAAATGTCATACAGTGATCTCTGAAATCTTTATTTTCTTGCCAGGGAAGAAAAAAAGATTAATTTCTTTCTTCGTCAGACCATTATTATTTACTGCTGAATTTACTGTTCAATATTTATGGTTTCAAATATCCTATTTATTTACTTTTATAATAAATCCTTGTGATTTCATTCACACTTTTAAAACTAGTTGTGATAATACTCAATATTAACATTGTATTTTTCATCCTCAAAACAATCCATGAATGAGAACAATAAGGATTATGAGCCCTGTATCACTGATGAGAAAGCTGAAATATAAAGAGAATTAGAGCTTGAATTTTAATCTGGACATTCTGATTCAAGTCTTGTAAGTGCTGATAGCCTTAAGCTTCTCATTTAAATATTAAAGTTTTCTTCTCCTCATATTAATAACATATATGAAGTGGGCTTACATTGCCTTCTATTTTAATTCTTGTTCATTTAATCTCTTAATTTCAATTAAGAATTAAGATGAAACAAAAATAGTATTAATTATAAGCATTAACTTTCACCTCAATAATTTGTTTTTCAATCAACAGACATTAAAATGGTGATTTAGGAATGATTATGTTGATTTTAAAAGTTCAAAAACTGTGTCAATATATTTCATAATTAAAAAGTTGCATTTTTCTAATCAATATACTACTAATGGATTTTTGCAGAGTTATTGCTTAATTAAGTTTTCTCAAGCAAAAGTTGATTCTTGACAAGTAGATGAAAACTAAAGAACAAGCAAGCTCCCCATGACAGCTGGATATCTAATCCTTCTCAGAGAGGGGAATGGACAAACTGAGGTTATTTCATTTTGATATGTATGAGGCATCTGCATGAAAAATTTTGCTCAGCATCTTCCCAGGAGTCTTGCTTGTGACACTGGTGATTTACCTCACTTTTTTTCTGCTCACCAAATTAAAACTGGCTCATTTTAACAGGTGTTTTTTGCCTTTGGTGTTTAGAATGTAAAACTTCACACAATCAGTCACATTACCCAAATGTTTCATATCTATCTGGACTTTCTGGTCTTTATGTGAGACAGGAAGATTAGCCCTTAGAGTTGATATTAACTGTATTTCCTAAAAATGGCTGAAATCATTGACTTTCTTATTTTTTGCAACACAAATGTTTGCACTCATGAGAAAATTCAGCTGACTTAATTTTGGCAAATCAAGGAAATAAATGGCAAAAACAGCTGTAAGGAAATTGATATTTGGATAGCTTGCTTGGAGTACAGTGAGAGTAGAGTTTCTCTCTGCTAGAACCATTAATTTTGCTGATTTACTGTAAACATTTGAAAAGACATGAGAGAGCCTAATTTCCTGTCTTTCTTTTAGAAATAGTACTGCCTGATTCCCACGTGCAGCACACTTCAGCTTGGAGTGTTTATCAGTACTATTTATCATTCCTGTTGTGCCTGGGTGGCAGTCTTTGAGCTATGGCACATGTGCTACCCCAGTTCACTACAAAAAGGGACCTGCAGATCTGCAGGGGATCCCTAAACCTCAAACCACATTCAAAGTTGTTGCAGCTAGGAGACCACCAAGACCCCTTCCCTAAAACTCTCAAAACTGGGGAGTTCACATTCAGGTTTGTGACTCAAGAGGTACAAATTATAATCTGAATGAAGTAAATAGAAGGCAATTTTGATTTTGTATGAGGATGAGAGCTTCACAGAACTTCAGCAGAAAACTTTAAGCCTTTTGTAGTCACAAGATTAATCGTTAATTCAGGATAGGATTTAGCTCAGGCATGTTTATCCAGCATCCCTAGTGAGTCAGCAGCTGACCCAGAGCCCACAGCTGATCTCTTGCTCTGCCTGATGACCAAGGCAAGGGGCAGACAATGTGGCTCTGCAGGACAGACCAACACAGAGGTGTTGCATATCGGTTGTCCCCTACAGTGGGGAACGCCTCCCAACAAACATAGAATCACAGAATATCCTAAATTGGAAGGGACCCACAAAGGTCATTGAGCCCAACTCCTGGCTCCACACAGAACTGACCAAAAACGAGACCACATGTCTGAAGAGTATTGTCCAAACACTCCTTTAACTCTGTCTGACAGGCTCAGTGCCGTGACCACATCCCTGGGCAGCCTGTCCCAGTGCCCAACCACCCTCTGGGTGCAGACCCTTTCCCTAACCCCCAGCCTGACCCTCCCCTGTCCCAGCTCCATGCCGTTCCCTCGGGTCCTGTCGCTGTCCCCAGAGAGCAGAGCTCAGCACCTGCCCCTCCACTCCCCTCGTGAGGGAGCTGCAGGCCACCATGAGGCCTCCCCTCAGCCTGCTCTGCTCGGGGCTCAACCAACCAAGGGGCCTCAAGCACTCCATGTACATCTTGTCCTCTTTGTAGCCCTAAGCAAGGGCAAAAAGAATAAAATGTCCCTAGACCTCTGCATTGCATCCAGAATCTGCCCTGCTGGCAGTACAGCCTCTGTAAAAAGCAAATTTGGAGAAATTTCTGAGGTTGGACTTCCAGGGAGCAAGCAGCACAGGCTGACTTTGCTTGAACAGGCAAGATGAGATGGTGTGATCAGCAGGTTGTGCTGTTGTATCACTGGAAGCTGTACCTCAGAACTCCATCCAGCTTGCTGTAAATTGCTTATGGCAAAGTGCACATTTATAACCAAAGAAAAAGATCTTTTGAACACTTAGGCAAATATTCATCATGTCTTGCAATTAATGTAGCTTATGTCATATAAGATCTTATATTTGACCTGATGATATTCACATCATAGTCATCACCCACTTTCAAGATTAGATCATTTAAACAAACATGCTGCTCTGATGAAGTCATTGTGTTCTACTACCTCTGACTTAAGGTTGCAATATCTAAAAACGTTTCATCATACAACAATGAAACTTTGAGTAGCTGGTAGCATGCTTGTAAATGTCCAGGTTCCAGTGCTAAGGGTCTGGATTATTACTGCTGAGGTGAGAATTTTTCTTTTACTACCCTGTTTTAGTAGTCCAGAAGAAGATATTTTAAAATCATTCTAGACAACTACATCCTTTTTTTTTTTTTTCCCCTATTCCTCTGTTCTACAACCCAAATAGAAAATGTTGTTTCACTTGTTTCCTGTTAACTGTCCCAGAAATCTTATACATCTGTCTTGGCCAAACAAAAAGCAGGCATGCTACCATTCTGCCAGATGACTAGAAACTGTCTGTTCATCTTGCTGACCCAGTTCCAACCAAATAGTGAATTTGGAACATAAAAACATTCCACCTGCCTAGGTCCAAGACAGATGAAAGACATTTGGGTAGTATTTAGTTGGCAGTGCCCAGAAAAAAAAAAAAAAAAAAAAGAGAGAGAGAAAATAAATAAATAAATAAATAAATAAGGATATGAATAATTTCCAAAATAAAAGCTTTAAAGAACATATGTGATTTTGAGGATTACCATGTGCAAGAGGATTACTATCTGAGAGACAAAGAGAATAACAGATTACAGCACATTAAAGGGGAGTTGTTTTACATCAAAGGTGTAGTATGGTTACACATTTGATATAATACAAGGCCAGGGAGCCTTCTGTCACAGGGTTATTTGTAGCAAGGATCAGGGTGCCAGACAGTCAGGATTTAGCGTGAGCTTTCAAGAGAGAGACTCTTAACTTTTCTGATTTCAGCTCTGTATACCAGTGTTTAAAATACATAAAGATATGTTTGCAGTCAGAACTGAATTAACAACAACAATAATCAGCTTACAGATTCCTGTTCAGTGATATGCTGAAGAAAAAAAAAAAAAATCCCTCCAGAAATTTAGGTCAAATGTAAAAAGCCTACGTTTGGTTGGGGAGAACATCCAGCTGAATAATTACATGATTCTGTGGAAAGAATTTTTATTAAGCAGCCCAGCAAAATAGCCTCCTCTCCGTGGCAAAAGCCATATTTCAGATATTTATTTTCCTTCATCTTCTCTTGTAGATTTGTTTTCCTCAACTGAATACGGCAAAAATCTGGGGAAAAAAATACTGGATGTTTACTTTTAAATTATTGTGTGGTATATTTTTAACATTAAGAAATTATATTTTCTAGTAAATTTTGTATTAAAAAATAATGATCAACATTACTATGACAATGGATAGGTAGGGTCTAGCCCTAAGGACAGGAGCTTAATTCTCTTGCATCTTATTTTGCTTCCTCTGCCTGCAGATATAGCTTGTAACTCACTTGTTACAGCTTTGAGCCTTGAAGCTGTGACAGCATTCCTGTAAATAAGTTTGCAGCTGAATGGAAGTTCCACATTTTCTGTCCCAAGAGCACAGCACAGCAATTCATTAACTCTGAACTACCATCCAGCCACTTGACATAGCCCTGTATGTATCCCGACTCTCTTGGGACTGTGTCGGTAAGTTCCAGTAGTCATCAAATAAAGCATCCAGACATATTGCAGTAAGCCTACTGTTAGTGTAATTAAATAAATGCAGGGAGCATGCTAATAAGTCTTTGGCAGAGCAAGCCGTTCAGCAGCAGCGAAGGTTGGCAATCCACTTCTCAGTGTCCAGGTGATGTTCACCTGCAATGTAAGTGGCCCTTGGGGCGATGTTTGCCCAACATGCATGCACTGTCCTTCCTGTCCACAGTGTGCAATACCAAGGAAACAGTATTTATGGTACACACATAATCTAGCAGGGTTTCCTGGTGCTGTGCCTGAGGAAGTAACAATAGCAGGCAAACACCAGAGGGAGTTATTGTTCTACTACAGATCTGTGAAAGGGACGCCTCGGGATACAGTGCTTTTAAATAGCGTGACTATTTTCTAACCGAGTGAAAAGGCTCACACGATACGGCTTTAGAAAAATGCAGATGGTGAAGCTATTCATTCTAGTGACGTTAGAAAGAGTTTGCATTCTTCACCTTTCTTCAGTGTTGACTCCAATGTACTGGTGCTTTGTACCAAGGAGTTGCTACACAGCGTCCACCTACGGTCTAATAACTTTTCAAGGTACGTTTGTAATACAAAGGGCTAACAGGTCAGTGTTCAGAGCCAGATGAGCAGGAAATAAGAAATAACCATTTTCAAATATTTATTAAATAAGTCTTTTCTCTTGGTTCATCCACACTTGCCCTATCCCATACCCTGTACCAGTGTCTATGGTGGTCAGGTCAATGGACTCTCAGAGTCCTGGTCCCAAGGAGTGCTGCATGCTGGAACAGGACCAGGATGCAACCATCTCCACAGGTGTCCCAGTTTTCTGTGGAAGCAAATCTGGGTACATAGGTGGGAAAGAAACCAGTAGGATACTCATAGGAATTTTGAGGTTTTGGGGACTTTATATATGAGGACCCTATATACTTCTATTAAGCCTCTCATATATTTCTACCAAGAAAAAAAAAAAAAAAAAAAGATAAGAAAAAGTTGCAGGACTGTTCTCTGCAACACTACATCACAGGTCTCAATCCTGCAGCTAGATCTCAAACAGCTGAGGCACACCACTGTTCTGCTTCTGCAACTTTGTCCCGTGACTGCAAAGGATCCTTACTTCAGTGCACCACGTGGTCTTGACCCAAAAGGCACAGTGCCAATACATATCTGCTCTGTGAGCCTCCAAGTGTTGTCAGCTTGCCCTGAGCTTCACCTGTAGCACACTATGGCTGTGCCTCTGCCCTTTCAGCAGCTAGACCTGTATTTTGACTCTGTGCCTGCTGAAAGCCAGAAACCCACAAAGCCTCAGATGGCGCACACCAGAAAAAGTCAGTCCCCTGTGCTCTTCATATAGAGGCTCTTGTAACCCCTCAATTTTCAGTAACTGATTGAAAGAAAATACACAGGCAGCCCCAAGGTGAATCTGTGCCAGTATTTTTTAGAAAAACATTTAAGCGAGCAAACTGACTCAACTCCATTATACTTTGCATAATGCTGGGGCAGATGGGAAGCTTCTGCAGTTTGCAGCTGAAATTCCAGGACAATGGACTAAAACTGAGACTCACTCACTGCTTTTTCCCCACATGAAATTAGTGCTTCTGCACTGACTGCTCTTAGTTTCTCTTATTTACATGATGTTTAACTTTCCACAGCCAGTACACTGTTTCACCTGTAGATTATGAAGAAAAGAGCATCTCATTACACAATCCAGCTGTCTTTTCAGCAGCAAAGACTTCAAAGTTCGGTTCTGAAAAGGGTATGCTGTAAAAATCATCTTTGATAAGACATTTACTTATTTACTTCATTTAGAAAAAGCAGAGTAAATCCAGGCAGAGCCCGATGTTAAATTATATACCCCTGACTTTTACTGTGCTGCCACCCTTAAGGATTCTGCAACAAAGCGCTTTTTTTTTTTTTTTTTTTTTTTTAACATTCTTATTGCAGGTGTGTAGGTGTGTAAGCTGCAACAAAGACCAGCCTATTCCTTTTTCAGGTGCGTCAGCTTTCCAGAGCTTACCATCATAAAAAGAGGATCTTGGCATTGTTATAATGGTGAACAGAGAAGATGCTTAATACATTCAGGTTGTTGACACAGTCGAGATCTTTTTAAAAGATCTGGTTGTTATTAGAGGTTGGTGTTTAATTTTTGATTCATTAAAGCAGAAGCATACACAAATTATCAGGCAGTAAATCTTTTTCTTCCAATAAGTAAAAAGAACCCTGAGAGAAGTAGAAACAAATTCTCATCTTAATTATACCAACATAAATGTATAGAAGGAGAAATGTATGTAGGTAATTGATGATGTGCATAGGTGCCTGGTAAACTTCACAGAAAGTCCTACACAGACCAAATGTTTAAGTAGGTTTGTTTATGTAAAGGTATTTAAATATCAGTATTGCTGTGAATTCAGGCCTGACTCCCTAGCTAGAAGGTAATACATTGCTCCTAATTTTGAAGGTATAAATCAGTGTACAGATTTCAAAGTACCCACAATATGAAGAGAAGTAAGGGTTACATATGAAGGCCAACTTCACCTTAGGAAAGCAAATTTTCCTCAGTTGTTTTCATAGCCAGTGAAAAGACAGGCACCTAATGTTAGGCTGTAGTGACAGCACGCTGTCTTCAGAAGCAGTACTGTCACACAGTGTCTGTGTCCCTATTTCACAGCTTACTGCTCCCTCCAGCTCTGCTAATACAGCTGCTTTCTGGAGCTGTGCTGTGAATCTGGCTTTTAAAAAAATAGCCAAGGGAAAGGTAGAAAAGCCTGAATTTGAAAGATGAGATGTGAGTCATGTACCTGATGTGGTTGGCAGAACCCTCCAACAGCTGTGCTTTGGTACAAGTGGGGATGTAGCAATGCAGAAGTAGCAATGCACAAGTACCTGCATTAGTACTGCCATGGAAAACAGCTACCATCAAACCTTGACCTTAGTAAGTGCTCTGAAAGGAGCTGAAAGGAGCTACTGTGAACCTTCCCTTCATTGTGGACTTTTTCACCACAGACATTTAAACATTTCCATGTGACATTTCCATGTGAGGCTAAAACATTTCTGTGGGACTTGCCCAGAGCTCCCAAATAGTGCAGGTGTTTCTTCTGCAACAGACTTGTGGCACTGTGATGAAGAGAAATTATACTTTTTTGTAAAGTAGCTTTTATGATGAATCTTACTGGCTGGCCTGGAGAAAGTTGGCTTGCTAGGGAATACAGAGTATCTGCACAAGAGCTCATGGGTTTAACCAATGTCCTTCATTGAGTACTGATACCCCAAAGAAGCTGACAATAACATATTGTCATGACTCAAAACACAGAAACATGGTGAATATCCCTTAAGACCAAAGCTCAATTGCAAACACAGGAGCTCGGTCACTGATCTGTTGTGCTGTATCTATTGATGCATGACAGAAAGAACAGAAACTCACATGGGTACACGAAAAAAAAAAAAAAAAAAAAAAAAAAGCTAGATATAGCATAGAAAACCTCAGGGCATGACACTGGGGTGTGAGGGAGGGAGATATGGAGTGACTATTTTCGGTTAAGTTATGTGCTGACAGCAGCTTAGATTTGCAAGATAGAAATCTTTCTCCTACTCTTCCAGGCTTGAAGGAAGTCAGACTCCCTTTATTCTTTGTTAAAAAAAGGGTGTAGAGATTGATGCTTACTCCATCACTACAGTCCTTTCCCAGCAATAACAACCATCTAACACAAAACTGACTAGCATCTCAAGTCAAAAAGGAATAGCAGTACAGTGTTTTTGGATGAGGCAGACATGAAGGAAGGTGACATGCTTTTGAATGTAACGTTTTCTAATCAGATAAACATACCTGTGGAAATGACAAGGCATCTAAATTGTTTGAACAATAGTATTTGTGTAAAACCAGGGCGCACTGCAAACAGTGTATTCAAAATAAATCATTGTGATGTTACCTTAAAGCTCAGGTTTTGCCAGGTAACGTGTATGGACAGCAGACAAGGCATTTGTAATGGGAAGAATCATTTCTCACTCGGATCTTTCAGGATCTGTGTCTGTGAAAATAAATCCCACACCTGAGGGATAAGAACAAGGATAAAAAGGTCGGATTGCCCTTGGGAAAATATGGCTTGCAATACTCTTATAGTTCTTCTTCTTTAATAACACATTTTTAGAAACCCGTGTTTTTGAATGCCTATTTTGAACAGTGCCTACCCTTTGTGTCTCTTTCATAAGGCCTTATCCCCTACAGTAAAATGAACTTCAGTCACAGCAGCATGAGCCTGCAAATGTCAGACTGCAAAAGAGAAGCACTGGACAACAGTCCCAATGGCAACGTGGAGACTGATTTCCAGGGGTGAAACTCTTGAATGACATTTGTCTCTATGACCAGCTTATTCATTTCCTTCATTTCTGTCTTATGTCTTTACATCAAGATATTGGGACACTTCATTTGATGTTTGTCATCTTTAGAAACTGTAGCCTTACCAAAAGTATATACCTCATCGATACGAAATACGGTGTCTCTTACACCACATTTACCCTAACTCAGCCATTTACAAGGTAGTGTGCCATCTTATTTGAAAGAGTTTACATATCAGTTAGAAGCTCAGCACTCCTTTATGTCCCCTGACCGGTTTATTCCTCTAATTTTAATAAAGGATGTTTGGGTGGAAAGTTTGCCTGACTGGAGCCTGACTTAGAGCCTGGTGTAATTTTATCACTGCTGGCCTGTCAGCCTTAGTCACTGAAGCATTTAATCAATACCTACCAATGCTGAGCTGTTAGGATGCTGTCATCCCTGTTACTAGACTCCTTAGTTTCTTCTTTTCTTTTCTTTTCTTTTCTTTTCTTTTCTTTTCTTTTCTTTTCTTTTCTTTTCTTTTCTTTTCTTTTCTTTTCTTTTCTTTTCTTTTCTTTTCTTTTCTTTTCTTTTCTTTTCTTTTTTCTTTTCTTTTCTTTTCTTTTCTTTTCTTTTCTTTTCTTTTCTTTTCTTTTCTTTTCTTTTCTTTTCTTTTCTTTTCTTTTCTTTTCTTTTCTTTTCTTTTCTTTTCTTTTTTTCCAGCTGAATTTGCATCAGAAAAGTTACATAGGCATCAACCCAGGATTTGTGCAAGGCTGCTAACTGAAAGCATTTCCAGGTTAGCTGAGAGCAGCCCCAGAGGTGGTTCTGCTTTGTCTCTGCCATATCCTGTCTGATCTGTCACTCATTGGAACACAGATCCATGCAGGGTCATTTTGGGGACTCAAAATATGTCTAGCCTTGTTTGCCAAATTGGAGAAGCCAAGGTCTAAGCAGTCCTTCTTGAATACAGTCCACTCTCCAGAATTTATTTCTCATCTGCTCTGGTGTGGGCTAGAGGAAAGAAAAAATGCAAGCAGAATGCACTTCTGAAAATAAGTGTGAGGGATATTTTCATGGTAAGGTGGTGGGACAGTGCATTAATGACCTCTGTTTCATTCAGTCTGTTTTCCTTCATCCCTACAATGACACACAAAACACCCACACTCAAGAACACTGCGTGATTCTTATTAAAGTCTGTCCTCAGCCAAGCCTCTACTTGACAGTTCTCATGTTTTGCAGGGATTATTTCGGGGGACAGCCAGGGCAAAAACAACAGTCTGAAGCTATTTGTATAGACACAGATGTATATTCCTGGGCTAGCATTTCCCTGCCTGACCTCAGGAAGACGTGATGAAACCCAGCACTAGCAGCTGAGCCAGTGAGGCTCTTTGAACCGATAACCGTGGCATGTTCTGTGATGTGGTTTGCCTGGAAACCTATTTGTTTCTTTTGAAAAGCTAAAATACCAGAATGACATCAGTTGTAGTGTGCGCTGAAAAGCCTAGGCTGAGATGGCAGACTGTTTTATTCTTAAATGATTGCAGATGTTTGGGTGACGGCTGCAAAACATGAGGCTTTTCGAATGTGTACATGTGGGGAATGAAACCAGGGACGTATATAAACATGAACATATTTGTTATATACTACAGCCAGTCAGCTGATCACATTTCAGATTGACAGTTATTGAAGATGTGCAAAAATCAGTGGAAACTATGATAGCTACAATACATCTGGTTTAGTGAGGTTTGTTTTTTTTTGTTTTGTTCTGTTTTTTTTTTGTATTTCAGAGTATATAGGTTTACCTCCCTTTGTCTGATGCCGGTTGCATATGAGACATACAGAACTGTTAGTAGTCTGAGGAGGAGGCTTAGGAGATATGCTGCTGCTGTTTTTTATTACCACCAGATTGCAAAAACATATATCCTGAGCTAGTTTTCTAGCAGGCTAACTCTCAGCTCTATATCCCAGGAGCCCACAATGCTAAGTTAGATCTGGCTGGTACCAATTTAGGAACTTTTCTAAGTGTGTGATGCCCTTTAAGTGACTGAGTAATTTGCCAGAGTCGTGGGCATGGGAAAAGTATAGGAAGAGTTACTAGCTGAAGAATTTATAGGCATTAAGTCTCCCTCCTGAACTCCAAATCTGGGCTGTTTGGATTTAATTCCAGAAGGAAAGTCCTTATACCTCCTGCTGGTGCCTTATCAACAGGGGGGCTGAGAGGGACTATTGGAGGCTGTGGCCACCTTCTTCCCACCCATAGGAGAGTCCAAGTCATTGTGTGTCTTCAGCTTCAAAAGGCCAGTGGCAAGCAAAATCTGTCATGGTAAAATGGGTTTTGTGTCATCTCATTGGGCCAAATTCTAGCTTATTAATACCTTGTCACATTATAATTCTGACGTGTCCTCACACTGACTTGTCACAGCTTAACCCTCTATGCAGCTGTTGAGAGTGAGTGAAGAGGGGGTTGCTGCTGTATCCTTCCAGTTGTTCTTCAGTGCTATTGCTAGTTATGCTAGTGGTAATTTCCTTTAAACCCAGCTGACATTTCTGCAGCTTATGTGTTTATTACTGATGATAAAGCAAAAATGAAGCTTCAATTATTTACACAGCAGAAAATCTCATCTTTTAGTTCTCTTAAAAATTCAAGTGTCAACTACTTAATCAAAGCTATCCTTTTTAACAAACTTTTTTGCTTTTTTTTTTTTTTTGCAAAGTGCACAGCTGGAAGATGGAAAACATATTTTGTGATCCATGTTGTTCTTTTCCATTTGACAAACATTTTATTTTATACAGTTTCCACATCTGCAAGTGTCTCCTTCTTACACCTCTGTCTTTGCATCAGTCAATGTCATCAGCAATAAGGCAAACAATTACAGGTAGGAAAAATGCAGTGAGGGAGTCATACAGATGGTATATTGATTTGTGTGCCAAGAAAACTGACATTGAATTGCACATGGCTAGGGAAGGACGTTCACTGTTTTTATGAAACACATGCAAAATTATTTAGATGTCTTGATGGTACTATATGGGTTCAAGAAGCAGCTGTGCAAAGGAGCAAAAGAAAAATCCACTAAGGGCTATCAATTCCAAAGGATACTGCATAAGACTACAGAAATTGCTAAGCTGGAGGTCACTGGAGCTGGGAGAGTGGCTGGGAGAGAGAGAACAGTGTTGCCTTGTTCTAGTAGCAAGCAGTCTTCTATTGCCCCTGTCAGAGACGGTGGTAGCGAGGTGGAGCTTGGGCTGCTCTTAGCGTCACAGTGAGCAAAACAGCTTCTTAAAATTGATGGTAATTCTTATTGTCAGCACGAGTTTACTCCAGCTATGAGTTCCCTCAATGCATGTTGACCTATTTTCAAGTAATTGCACACAAGTGAGACAGTGTCTCAAGTGAAAAAAAAAAATCAGGTTTCAGGTGCATTGGTTGAATAAGAACTCTGCAGAAGTGTGTGCTGGAAGGCAAAAATAACTGATAATTTCCAAACTTGTAGTTCTTACTCTGTGGTTTGTTCCTTTCTCAATTCACCCAATTTCATTAATGAGTTTCTGTTTAAAATGTTTTCTCAAAAGTAGCAATATCTGATAGGTTCAGTAAAGCTTAGCAGTAGGAGGGAAAGCACAAAATCCTTGCAGGATGTGTTCATATGAAAAGCAGCAGGCAGCATCATGGGTTGAAATGGGTGCCCCAAGTGGCACCAGGGATTAAGGCCTTCATCCAGAGCAAGCTGAAGTCACTGTGATAATGGCTGGAGAGAGAACCTGACCCAAATATGAAGGCTCCAGCTGAGTTCAGAACAGCTGGACACAGTTAAAACAGCACACCTGGTGAGATGGCTTTTGCATCTCACGATGTTAAGCTGCGACCTGGGAAACAGAACTAATACAGAGCCAAAAAGTATATCTTGCTGGGGATCCTGCTTAAGAGAAGCTGCCACTACCGTGCAAATAATATTGATACAGAGCAGCAAGTACCTGATGGAAAGGTGGAAACATGACTGAGGGAACAGAAGTGCTTGGTTGCATTAACTTCATAGAACCATCCAGGCTCAAGCCTGTACTTTTGCCTGTCTTGCAAAGTGGCCTTCTCAGTATTGATGGTGAACACCAAAAGGAAGGGGAAGGGACAGTGTAAAAGCTGTTGTGTTTCAGAGGTGATAGAGTGGATCGTGTAACATTATATAAAGTAAAAATATTTGATTCAGAATCATTAGAAATTGAATGTATCATGTTTCTGTGTTTAACGCAGTGAGATTTTCAAATCCTGGCTGAGGCTGGGGAAAAGATGTAGGTCTGGGTTACATCCAAGCAGAATTTACCTGCAGTGATGGAGGTAGTCACGTTGCGCTGGTAAGGACAAAAGCCCTGCTGGTTCTCAGGGAAACTCTGTATAGTCTGGTCATTCTGGTCAGAGAGCTAAGAAACACAGCTGCCTTCATGTTCCCCTTTCTCGGGCAACACCACAAATGAAACAGGCTGGCCTCCAATGTACTGAAAATAGCTGACTATTGTTTTGAAACAGCTCGTTCCTTAATAAGTTCTGTCTTGTTGGCATCATTTAAGATATAGGTCTGGAAGCCATATTCCTATTTGCATCTGCTGGTCACAACAGCATAAGAAAATCTGGGAGAGGGTTTGCTTGGCCAAGGTGCTATGTCGAGATAGCAATGCAGCTGTGGAACCAATGGGTTTAATTCACCAGTACACACGAGGGGTTTTTATGAGGCTTTGCAAGATGTAATCCAGAGGACCTCACGGTTTCTTTTCTTTTTTCTTTTTTTTTTCCCCTTTCCCTGAACGAGAAGATTATTCCAGACTGAGGCCCTCGTAGCATATGTTTTCTGCAGAGCCAGTGATAATAGCAACATTTCAGCGAGGTCCCTGTATGAGTTACGTCACTTGTTTTTTTGACTCGGCGATGGGAGAGGAGCGAGCGAGGAAGCCTGCTGTCGCTGCAGGAGAAAGGATACAGGTCCTGGCGGCCAGCCCAGGCCTGCTCAGTAGATCAAAGGCTCTTCTCTTGGCTCCCAGAGCAACCGGAAAAGCAGCTGCCCAGTACCCTTTCAGCATCCCTCCTTCCTTTCCCCCCAAGCCAGCAAATAACAACTTCTTCTTGCTCCCCACCTCAGCGAGGGGCTCGTTTTGCTCCCTCAGCCCCCTGCCAGGCAAGGTCCTTTTCGGGAGAGTGTTTGGGTTTGCTACCTGCAGGCCCTGGGGTAGGTTGGCGTGGACGCGTGGGGATGCCGCGCTCCTCTCGTGCTTCTCCTGGAGAGGCTGCGGGCTCAAACCTGGGAGAGGAGGCAGAGCCGAAAGGAACGAGCCGTGGTTAGAAACCACACGCCGTTTTCCAGGCCGTTCTGATGGAAGATTTCAATTTGGAAAAGCACTTTCCGTGCCAGAGCAGCATAGCAGCCACGCTTTGAACGCCTTCCCACTCACCTCCCAGGAAAATAAATAGCATGGCTCTTTTTGCGGCGGCCCGGCGGTGGTTTTTCTTCTTGAAAGCCGTGACTGCCTTCCTCCAGAGCTGCTGCCTGTCAGCGCTGCTCGGCGCCGTCCTGTTAACCAGTTCCTGCCGGGAGGGCTGTCTGCTCTGACAGGAGGGTCAAAGGAGTGTGCCAGGGAGCGGCAGCCCCTGCAAGAAGGACATTAGGTCCACTCTGACAGTGGAGTTTCTCCCTATATCATGGGATTAGATGGGTGATGGCAGACTTTCAAAACAGCCACGCTGCTCTTTGAAGGTGCATGCAGACCTTGGGCACCAAATTACTGCTAAAAGGGGGCAAGCACCCCACCTTTGGGTGCCCCGCAGGTCGTGGCCGCATCCCCAGCAGGTTTTCTCCTCTCTGGTGTAGTGAACTGCTCAGCCCGGTGGTGGTAGTTGGACAAGCCACTCTGCCAGCGTCTGCTAAGGGTCTCGAAATATTTCTGTAATTGCTTTTGTTAGCACTGCGAGACTCTCCAGGCTGGGATGGCAGCTGCAGCTGGGGACACCAGGGCTCCATTGCTCAATAAGTGGCCCCAGAGCATTGGTTTACTGACTAATGATCTGCCATAATTAAAATTGCTATGGGAGCAATGTTTTAAAAGATCTTTGTTCCCAATGTGAGCTTCTATGGGCTATTAAAGCTGCAAGCCTTTTGGGAGCTCTTTGGGAAGCAGGAGCTCTTTACACTGTGTGTGCATGGTGCTAATAAGGCCTTCGTATGGGTTTGCCTGCTACAAATTGTGAGTAATTAATAAAATTCTGTAGAGAGGCATCAGAAATGTTTGAAGTATGCAAGGGCAGACTGGCCCAGCTACTTGCTAGGTCTGTGTCCATAGGCAAGGTGTTCTGTGCCTCAGTTTCCTCTTCAGTAAAATGAAGGCAATAGGAGATTTAATGCTTATTAGTGTCTGTGGATGGGTACTAGAAACCACTGGAAATGATAGGTATAGAAGCAGAGAAGGAGGAGAGAGAAGCTGCTTTCCATAGCTTCACTTATTATACCTGGTGTTATAATGGAACATAATTTCCTAACTCATCTTTCATGTAAATATCCCATATTAGACAGCAGTGGCACAGTAGGGGAAGTTAGAATAAGCAGAAAGAGTGAACTGCAGGATCATTATCACCAGAAATACACATCATTGTTTATTATCTATTGAGGTACAGTTATAACTAATTTTTTTTCCATTCTGTTCTCCTCCAAGTGTCTCCTACCATCATTTATTGTGTGTGTTGTGAAACTCCTTGGGGGTCCCAGTGAGGCACCAGCATCACGGAGAGGCGAGGGACCCCCATGTGTGCGCAGCCATTTCTCTGTCTGCCTTATCATTGCTCTCTGCCTCCACTGGCATTGCCCCGTTTGCTTTTTCCTTCCTCACTGCGAGTCTGGTTTCATCTGTGCTATGCCTGGAACAAACTATTTTAATGAAATGAATGTAAATTGGAGGGCAAAACACTCTCTTGTGTTTTGTTTAGCAGAAAACACGTTGCATTACCAAACATCGACTCTGTATAACAAGGTCCCTGCAGGAGAACTCAGGTGACAAGGAAACAACTGGATACCCAAACCAAACATGCACATGCACCAAATGGGATTCAGTCCCAGAGCATGAAGGATCTTTATCCCAAGAGATAGATGCGGGAGTAAAATCTGATCTTGAGCAGATTTTAGAATTCTGGAAAGTTAATCATTACAGGGACTTTATAAAGGATCTCGGGGAGTGGGTGAAGAAAGTAATTTGTCTTGAGAAGCCAGCTCAGCGCTTTCTTCATCTTTTTACTGTCCCGGTAAATCATTTATTGCAGCAACCTTTTAGAAAACTCCCACACAGAGTATGCTAGGCAGAGTCTCCCAAAAGTAATATTAGTCGGTGTTTATGCCTTCCGGACCTAAAAAGGAGGCTGTAGTAACAGGGTGGTATGGGCCCCTCCCGGATAGTGTGGAGGTTTGGAAACTTCTCTTCTCTGAAAAAATAATAATAAAAAAAAAACACTAGTAAATTGTTCAAGACTCTGGGGCTGCTAATTTCTCATTTAACCTTGCTTTCATGTGTTTTATTTCTGAGATACTTCATACAAAATTCCAAGTATCACAGTGCAAGATCATAAAGTGCCACATTTTTTTCTATTTTGAATGAGTAAAATGAAAGAGAAGATTTTGTTGTGTTTTTTGTTTTGTTTGGTTTGGTTTGGTTTGGTTGGTTGTTTATTTGTTTTCTCCTGTAAATTGATCTAGTGGACTTTGCTGGCTTAGAGCAGAGGTGTGGTCTGAAAGCTTCCGGTTTTAAAACATTAAGGAGAAAAATAGAGAAAAGGAGGATCTGTGTAAGTTCTATTTTCCTATCCCACAAGTTCCCAGAAAATCTGAAAGCATCATACATGACTTCTGGAAAGACTTGTTTTAAGGTGTTTTCATTACTTACAAGATTTTCCCTGCTCTAAAATATCCCCAGCTCAACACTGCCATTTGTGTGCAGCATCAATCCTGGAATTTGATGAGCATCTAAAAATAGTGAGATGTAAAAATGGAATTTCTTTCTACTTACATTCTGATTTTGAAACTATTTGGATGCAACTGATTTGTTACAGGAATATTAACCAAATTCAAGGACCAGAGCTTTGAGAAAGGTATTTTGATAGAATTTGATAAAGTATCAAGATTTGGCAATACTGTACTACAAATGGAACTAATAGGAAACCTTTCTATTATTTCTTTCTATGTGGCTGTGACCATTTTCTCGTCATGTATGTTAGCTTGTGATGAAAGAGAATAGTGTAAGAGGCACAAGGAGTAACTTTGTGTTATCTTTCAACACGAAAGAAAAACAGGTAAAAAAGTTTTGTATAAGTGAAAAGGATATGCACAGAGAGAAACTACATACATGCAAGATGAATATACTTTTTTTTCCATATAACATGAACTGCTAGATTTTAATAAATCTCCGATGTCCAATATATATAATCAGCCATGCTTTGCCATAAGGTCCAACAGCAGCAAATGGTGACATTAAAGGAGATTGTCACTGTAGTTTACACAGAACTAAATAAATACTTCAAAATGTATTTGCCAACGTTTTTTAAAGAGTAAAACTCAGGTGACAGGTGCAGTTCCCTGCTGTTTTGCACTAAAAGCAGGAATACGGCCTTATTCTGCCATGAATGAAAATATGCATGTCCTGGCTGCCAAACTTACTGCCTGAACAGTGAAGGAGTTCCTAGTGTGCAAGCAAAGACAATCAAGAAGCCTGGGGATTTACAACAATTCAAGAGAGGGTGTTTCCTAAATGTTGGTGTCAGGCATTCCTATCAAAAGCAGTGTTAATAACAGAGTCCTACACATTTCAAGCTCCCCATTGTCATGATCTCACAGTAAAATTACAAATCAGCTTTTTCTGAATATATTTTTTCTCTTTTTTTTTTTTTTTTTTTTTTTTTAAAAGGAATAACTGATTTTGGACTGGCTTCCTAGCTTCTCCCATTGCCTGACAAGCAAAGAGAGGGCAATCAGCCACGTCCCCCTGGATAACTTTTTAACCCCTTAACCTATTGCAATCAACTGTAAGGGGGGAAAAGCTCTCAAAGTTGTTTACATCCTGTTGAGCCTTGTAAAAATCAGTGGCAAGGTAGGTAAGCGCATCTCACATGTGCATCTTCCACGGGGAAGAGAGGTGGGATTGGGGGCTTGGAGTGAGGAAATGAAGTAGGAAGAAGCAGCAGGGCACTGGGCAAAAGGAAGCTGTTGTCAATGCCAAAAGGAAAGTGCTGAAGTGAGAAAGAAGTAATCCAAGGGAAAACAAGCTTCAGTGGCTCTGTTTCTCACAGAAAAAATGTTCTCACTGTTGCCAGCCTTCAAGCTGGAAGGTTATAATTGTGGCTTCAAAATAAGAAGTTTTTGCTTTTTTCATTCTGACAAGCTCCCCCTGCCTACCCACAACATCTGTGGAACAATGACAGTGTTTTAGGCTCTCCCAAACTTAAATTATCAGGGCTAATTTTCTGGAAGAGATCATTGGAATCAAGTGCCAATGGCCTATATTAAATACTGTCTTATGTGTAACTTTACAAATGTAAAATACGATATTCAATATTCCCCCCATATCCATCCATCTTTCGGTTCATCAGGAAAATGTTACTCTCTAGTAACAGCCAGCATTTACCTGGTGCGTGGATGTGCTCCGTGCACACTCACCCGTCTGTTGCTGCTGCAGCTCTGAGGGGACTTCTCCCCCTTTTACCTTCTTGCCTCATGAAGATGGTGTCAGCTATTCACCAGCATTAAAAAACACATGGTGTCTAGGGGTGGATCAGGACTAGGTCTCCTTCCCACAGCCACCTTGGCTGGGTGTTTCTCCCAGGAGGTAAAACAAAGCTGAAAGGCAGCTGAGCTGCAGTGATGTCTCAAAAAAAAAAACGGAGCAAAAACAGGAGTTTCCCCAGATGTTAATGCAGGCAGTACACCTGAGCACCTCCTTTTCAAGGCAGACAAATAATTTTGTTGTGCAGAATAGGCTGCAGCTCCTGCTGTCTTTTGAAACCAGCTAAGCCCCATGGTCACCACAAGGACTTCTGCAGTCCCAGGGGAGGCAGCGAGGGGCAAATAAGGTGGTGGACCTTGGTGTAGGACCACGTCCCTCCCAAAAGGGCTTGCACGGAGCAGCTGTTTTGACCAAACTGCTGTGCAGGAATCTCTGCTGAAAACGGAAGGCAGAAACAGAAGTGAACTGGTATCTGGAAATAGCAAGGGTTCCTTTACTGGCT
Organism: Aythya marila; assembly: GCF_965140915.1. Lineage (NCBI taxonomy): Eukaryota > Metazoa > Chordata > Aves > Anseriformes > Anatidae > Aythya > Aythya marila. The sequence continues at coordinate 106,040,266 of NC_139043.1, forward strand.
GCAGCAGTCAGCTGAGGAGGAAGGTCAGCAGAGGACAGCGTGGCGCTGTTTGCAGATGACATGGGGATAAGGGAGAGAAGACAGAAGGCACTGAAATTTGTTCATCAAGGAGTGAAGGAAAGTCCTAGAAGCACAAAGAAGAGGAGAAGCTAATGTGCCCTTAAAGGACATTTAACGTGGTATTGCTGACATGTCATCACAGCACCGGCACAGAGCTATTACATGGGTCACTGCAGGGACAGGGTTATGGTGCCCTTCTCTACTCTTGCTGGATTTATTTCATATTTAACTTTGCCGTTGAATTCCACCTTGTATAATGTTTAGTTTCGGGATAAGTACTACAACGCTCCATTTCTTTAATTCTGACCTGGCAATAGGGACTTTTAATCTCACCTCCTGTACACTGTACACTATTTTGTCTGAAAAATAACATAAAGTCTCTTTGAACGGTATCCTTTGCTCTTTCTTAATACTTTTCATGGCAAGTTCAAAGAGCACTTTTCTGTTCTCAGATACTCAGGGTTTTTTTGCAGGCATTTTGAAGTTAGCAACCTTTCTGCCCTTTACAGAAGTTTCCATTAACAAACAGAGAACAGAGTCAGGTGTGATGCAAATGCTCAGTCACACACCATAAACACTGAATATTCCAAGATATTGTTGAAGTGAGCAGTTTATAAAGAGGTGCTAAAACCTAACCTAGATCTACAAGAGATGTTGTAGAGTGATGCTGCATAACCAAAAACATCAAATTTTGCATTCTTTGTACATAGAAGAAAAAGAAAGAAAAAAAAAAGAAAGAAAGAAAAAAAGAAAAAAAGTCTAAATCCACTATTGGTTATAAACACTTTATCCTAAGTTTCTTCTTAATATAGTATCACTGGCACAGTCACAGCCTTCCACAGTCCAAAATATAGCAGAGCCATCCTCATTCCTCCTCACCACAAAAATGTGTTTTCAATAGTAAGCAAAAAGAAAGTAAAAAGGAGCAGTATCTAAAACATGCTACTGTAGTCTGAAAGATTATGGGGGAAAAAAAAAAAAGAAAAAAAAGAAAAAAGAAAAGAAAAAAAACTTTTAAATGATTGGTTCTTATTGTTGGGTTTTGGTGGGGTCTGAGGGGGTGCTGAGACAGGGTGAGAGCCTAAACTGTAGGTGCTGCAAACACCTGCCTAGAAGCTGGTGGACCCTGGCCTGCCCAATGTCCTGGGAAACCAGACTTCCTAGGGATGCTGCTGGAAGGAGTGTGCTGGAAGCATACGTGTGCCGATAGCCCCACTTGTTGAGGACACCTTGCCAGCAGCCATCACCAGTTCCCATCCATCACATCCCCTTTGGTTGCAGTAGGAACAACACCTCAAAAATACCTGCACCAAGTTCTGCCTCTTCTTGTATCGGTCCCATGTGCTTGATGTCCCAACACTGTGCTAGTAGCTGCTAGAAAGATTGTGTTATCTGTACAACATAAACCCTGGCTGAGATATACAAACTATGCTCTTCAAGCATAGAAGTGATCCTGAGCTCTTCATCTGTATGACAGCGGTGGCTTTAATAACCCCTTGAACTGACTCAGTGTTTATATATTTCTTCCAGAACACTCACTTCTTGATTTTGAAATGAGCAGTAAGCTGCTTACTGCTTTCTGCTTATTGACATATATCAAATATCAAGGATAAAATGCAGACAAAATGCCTGTGGTGGTTGGGGCAGAATTCATTACTCTTGCAGTAGTCCTTAGCATCTTCTGGAACAGAAGGTAGATTGCTTTTTTTTTTTTTTTTTTTCTATTTTTAATATATCAAATCCATGAGAGCAGGGGGTTATTTGCAATCCTATCTGAGTAAATAGCTCAAAAGACAAAAGGTAATTGCTGAATGCTTACCACTGTGGTAGGAAAAAAAAAATAAAATCAGTTGTTAATGGTAAGCATTTGTCTCCACCATTTTTGTACTGTTATGCCTTGTGGGATGGGGAATGTGCTTCGTTAGGGATTTCTCTTAAAAAAAAAAAAAATGTAAACCATGTGCACAGTCAGTTCAAGGTTTTTACCTCAGAAATAATTATGTCCATAGCTACACACTGCCTGTTAGCTAAATGTCATTCAAGGTCTTCCTTGAAATCTTAGAAGCATAAATAATACCAGATTAGCTAAATTCCTGAAAAGTATTTTGAGGGTTATTCTTTAAAGCAATTAAGGTTGTGTGACATGGCTCATGGCAGAGAGAGGAGAGACTGAAATCCTAAAGGAATAAAGCAGCCTCCTCTTTCCATTTACTGCAGGAAAGCCTGTGTATTGTTAAGCGCAGGGCTTTTGTATGTGAACAGGAGCCACATGTACACTCAGAAAGAGTGCAAAAATGAAACATGATTGGGGAAATTACTTCAAATGGTGCCCACACTTCTGGGATCTCTGGGATCTCTAAGATTGAGAGTAGGAAGTGGATAAGCTGAGGTTCAAATTCACAGTGAGACATATACGCAGTTCATAAAATTCACAAATTCAGAGTGTTATAAAATAAAGAAACTAAAACACAGGAGTATGGGTGTACAAGGAAATGTATTTGGTACAAGGTTCCTTAAATGTAGCTGCCAGTAAAACAGGATTTCTACTACAAACAAAGAATCATATCCTTACCCAGTCCTGTATTAAATTTAGCAGTTCTCAGTTTCATGGACAGGGGCTATATCCCCAGGAATCACTCCAACAAAGGGTTCCCCCAGAAACTGGGAGATGATCCAATTAAAGAAGCCTGGAAAAAGGATAACTGCTTAATGATAGAAGTAACAGAGAGCATTAGGAAAAGAGAAACGAAGACTATGAGAGCACAGTGTATGAGAGAGAGAGCTTCATTTTCTCATTTGAGTAAGGTGAGGAGAATTATACCTGTCCTTATGGTGAGTGGAGTCCAGGTCCCTGGTATCAGGCTTGGACCTACTTGCTTTCCTTCATTTCTTCTTTTCTGGTACTTCTCTCTGTTGTTTTGTGCAGACTCCATATTTAAATAAAACAAAACAAAATAAAAATTTACATTGATTCTTAAGGAGTCTTTTTAGATGTACATCTCTTATCAAAAAGCGGCTCTGAACTTGAAGGCTCTGTTTGGGGCAGTACCAGCAGAGAATGATAGACTGCTCTTAATCCCTGCTGAGACAGGGGAGTGGTGGATGGGAATATAGGGGAGGTTCCAGAGAGCCATTGCCTTGGAAATCCCTCCCATGACAGCTTCATCGAAAGCTACCAGTTCTTGTTAGCTTCCTATAGGTACTGGCAGATCCACAGGGACTTTATTATCATGCTTGGAAGAACTGCGTAATGATGCATCTCCATCCCATGCTCATCACAGGTAGCATCCCAGAGATGGTCTGGGAGAGTGTGTGATTGATTCAGAAGCATCTGAGACTGACTCACCTTTAGGCACAGCTTGGCAAGTCTTTCTGCTTATCCTTTCTGCTTAACCTTTGCAGCTTCCAGTCTGACCTTCTGCTTCAGCCAGCATGGCTGTGAGTCGGTGGATTAGTGCAAGCTGGGGGCTCTGAGTGCAGCATGACCCCATGCTAGATCAGCCTATGGACAGGGCAACACTTTGTGAGGCTTTGCTGTTGGTAAATTAAATGTTGATTGTGTTGATTATGTTAATGTGCATGATTATCACTCTCCTAGAGCTCTAGTGTTCTTTGAGCAGGGACTTTTGCTGAATGAAAATCTGTATTAGATATATTTTATATTTGTCCTCTGTTAAGATACATGTGTATTTTGGCATGGGCTGCATGCAGGCCCACCAGGCCCCCCATTGGCATCAGCACGCCTTCATGTGGCAGGTACACTCCTGAACAGGCCGAACAGGCCGAACACTTTTATTACAATAGGCACATACCCAAAGCCAGATCTGGATCTATTTCTTCTCTGCTACCTGCGTGGCTCTGTTGTCCTTAGCAACCTTCTCCAGGCATGGGTGAGACCAGAAACAAGACCCCTGCTCTGTCAGTGAAATGGACGTCAGGAGCAAGGCTGGTGTGCTAAAACAGACACGTGATTACCAGAAGAAATTACTTGGCAGAAGTTGAAGCACCAGACATGCAGAAATGTTTGCTTTGAAATTCCAGAGACTTGACTGTCCCTTTGGTTTTTCGGAATGCTTTGATTTAGTCGTGTGGGGTGGAAGCAGTCTGTAACCTTGCAAGGGCACTGGGAATACTACCCCTTGTGCAGCCATGGGATATGTGAAGCGAATTAACTGTCAGCAAGCTTCGGGGAGACAGCAGATGTATACGTGGTTAAGAGAAGTTTGGCTGTCTTATGAAATTTATTTCCACCACAGGATCAAAAGCAATTATGTGTATGAAATATATAATCCTTGGATGGGTAATGTATAACAGGGCATAGCAATGTAAGTGAGGGAACAGCAAATCCATTGCATTCAAATATCTGAATAGTTTCACTTTTAATTACTTGAAAGCAGAAGAAAAGTAGGCTCCTATGATTTCCGTGAGTACAAATTATTCATGCCCATAAGGAAATCAAAATTTGGTGCAGCTAAAATAACCCATTTTTATGATTAATTTTCAGAAGTAAACATTTACAGCCAACTTTTCTTGCTTTTGGGTACAGCTTGCAGGACAACCCTTTCATCAGGCAAAGTAACTGTTGACACAAATCTAGTTGCTGTTCTTAAGTGCCTGTCTGATTTGCTCATGTGGCAGTAGTTACAGGTGCCTTGCTTACATTTTCTGTCTCTTCTTGTGTTACTAACTCAAATGTGAGCTTAGTTTATACCTCCCAAAAATTCTCAGAGTCTCAGAAAAAAAGCAGTGGAGCTGGATGCTGTTCCCGCATTGCTGGGGGGCTCCCACCCTCTTGCACACCAAGGAACATGTGTAGATTGTTAATGTACATGCTATAAATTGTTAATGGGATTTGCAAGAGAGGAGAGAGAAAAAAACACCTAGCTGAAACTTCCTCATAATAACTTCAGTAATTCAGTCCTCTTGTATGGCTTTTATATATTGTTAAATTATATATTAATATATATTAAGTGTTTCCATTTATTTTTCACTCTTGATATTTTGTTTCTATGATGATAAAGAATAAAAATAGGATGAGGGGAAAACACTGAAGCTTTAAAACTGAGTGTTATAAAAGGAAGGGAAACTGAACAATGCCATAAAAATGGGCTCTTCTTCCAGCTTTGGAGAGATGCTAGATATTTTTAAATTAGAAATTTTAAAATATGTTTGTTTGTTTTTTTCCACTGAGAAATCACCTGATTCTTTCTGATTTGCTGGTGGGCTGCAAAACCTTGTGAGCCATATCAAGACAGCCCAACTTCTCCGATGATCAAGCTAGAGGGCACAAGAAGCCTGCTGAGCAGGGGACCAGCACAAGCCAGGCTACAGGGGAAAGTACCTTTTATCTGAGATCACTCATTTGATGTGTTTTGGGAGATCTTAGTGAAGTACGTTTTGCTGGATGGAAAAAAAGAATAGGTAGACTATAATTGTTTTTGATTTGTTGACTCTAGGCTTGTTGGTGAGGCATCTGCCCATATTTTGAATCTCCCTTGGTTCTTAGTATTGCACTTTAAGCACATGTTGAACCATGGGTGAATATAAAACATGCACTTTTAAGAGGTTTTGAAGCATGGTAAGATGGGAGACAGGAGTTCCCATAAGGTGTTTGCTTTTTCATTAAGTAATGAAAAGGGATTTTTTTCACTGAAACTGAACAGCTTATTTCTGGTGAGTTGGGTCATCATGGCTGTCTCTGGGAATACTGTGAGTCCTCTGAAGATGCAGACTGCAGGCAACACAGTTGAACTTACCCACAGCTGAAAGGGAAATTGCATTTCATACATAATTCACAATGCACTGCAGTGATTCCGTAAGGTCAATATATGCTGTTAACTTGGAGGAAATCAGAGCAGGAAGAAAGGAGTGTTTGTTCTTGCTGATCTTTGAGAGAGCTGTCTACAAACTGCTGATTTCAATTCTACAGTGCTACACAAACACCAAAGTGAGCCCTTCTGCCCATCTACAAGCACTGCATCAGACGCAGATAAACTTTGCAGCTGGAATAGGATCTCTTTGTCTTCGGGTTTTCATCTCAAGGCTCAACAAAAATACAGACAAGGCACAAAATACAAACAGGAATGAGTTTGTGCAGCAATGAACTAGAGCTTTTTAGCATTGGGATTCCTCCTGTCTAATTGGCCATCCAAAATTAGTCATCTGGGCCTGCACAGAGAGGGAGGGAGACACTTCCAAGGGGCAGTTCAGCGCCTCCGAACAGAGACGGTTTAAGATGGGAGGGATATGTTATTTGCTCAGAGTGCTTATTTTGTCTAGGCTTTTATAACCATTTACACACATTCTTCCAAATTTGTTCTCTTTTTGTTTTTTGGAAATATTTTCTAAGTGAATTGTGAGGACTTTTTGTGTTGGGCTCGGATTTCCTTTAGCAGCGAAGACCTCAAATTAGCTGAGTTGATAACCCCAGCCAGCATGCAGGAGTCACATAGCTGGGATGTTGAGAAAAATAGTACCACAACAGGTCATGAATACTGTACTGGAAAACTTTAGGCATTTTGTGCATACGCAATGCAGAGAGTAGGCGCTTACAGAGAGGCTTTATCCATCTGGATAAAGAGTGCAAAACTTATTCCATTGCTACATGAAGCTAAAGCGCACATGTACATGATGCCAATGATGGCGTGATGCACTGAATTCCCAGACAGAAATATGGTGTCCCGAGAGTCTGTAAGGAAGGAGGAACTTAACTACAATCATGCCAGGTTGCTGAATGCTGTGAGAAGGGGGAGTGCATCTGAAAGGCTGGGATGTGAAGCAGAGCTGGGGAGGGGGCGGAAAGTTTGGAGAAAAGCCATGGAAGAAAATATAATAAATGTTTGTACTACAGAGAGAGACGTGGGCATCTGGAGGTAAAGGACTTCTTTTTCATACAGGCAGCATGTTTTTGCTTGTCTATATCTTTGTTTGAATGGAAAACCATTCAGGAAAAATCCGTACAAAGTCAGGAGAAAGATGTGTGTGAGTGAGAGCAGGGAGAAGCATTTCTGTGAGAAGTGCTCACGTGGCCACATGTGGTCTAACAAAAGCTGAAAAGGCAGCAATTCTCTCTCTGGATGCAATTTGCAAACCATCATTAATTAGATAATGCTGTCCCCTTCTTTTTCAACTAGTTTAAGCTGTAAAAGAGTGTAATCCATTGAATAATAAATATCCTTATGTTTCCCTGAATGTTCTTTTACTACATAATGATGCATGTCAAGAAGAAATCTGCGGTTCTCCTTGAACATCTCCAAAGTTGTTTAGATTTGCCTTTTTAACAAGCTTTTAATGTAATAACTACAGAGTAGTATCATAAGGCAATGTTTCCCAAACTGCATGAGCTGCCAGGCCCTGTAGGTGGTTTGCAGATGGTCTGGAGACCATATTAAAATAATAAAGTCATAAACTGGAGAGTTAAAACATGGGTGATAAGAGCACCGAGTAGGCCACAAATGAGTGTTAGGAATTTCATCTACAAACACAAGGCCTCTTGCAGACAGGAGGACCTACGAGTTTTCACTGATTTCTCTGGTGTTCTGCGTGGGTCAGCCTTTGCACCCACCAGAAAAAAAAAAAAAAAAAAAAAAGTAATAAGATGGAAACACCTGGAAAGGCAACATGTAGGGGTGTCTGCTTTATGCCACTTTGTAGGGAAGGATTTGAATGTATTTGAGCAAAACCAGCTTTCCATCAGCACTGCATGAGTGGTGTCCATGAGGGTGCATCCAACCTGCATTGCCACTTGCAGCAGTTTCCACTTTAAAAAGCCAAATATTTTCAATCTTATCTGTATCCTTAAATGTACAGCAAAGTGTATTCACCCAGGTCCAGTGTCTGCCCTGCCTCCAGTTTTGGCTGCACAAGAGAGTTGTGAAACCCATTAAGGGGGAGCGAAGGATGCTCTGCATTACTGGGACAAGTGTCACTGGAATGATGGTGATGTAGCTCTGAGCATTTCTGAACAGCCACAGTTAAATTTTCACACTGTGCATAGCCTGCAAATGATAAATATCTTCAAATGCTGGTTCTTATTTCAAATGCAAAGCTGTTATGTTTTCCTGAATTCCAAAGGGAAATATTTATGCTGGGCAAATTACCTTTTTAACCTCTAAATGACTAATATAATATTTATAATCTTTATATTCTATTCAATAGCACATCAAAAATGACATGGATGGGTGTGCTTCTCCTCTCCAAGGTTGTGCACTAAAACGAACACAAAATGGCTACTTTTCATTACACTTCTTAGTGACTAATGCATTCAGGCTACAGCAGAAAACAGGTCTGTATCTGCATTCTGCTAACAACAGCTCTCTTCTGAGCAGCCAGACAAAACCCCAAACCTGCATACCTTCAAATTCTGGGACAGAAAAACTGTGGGTTTGGTTTTATTTTCTAAGAGAAGCTAACCTGCATAGAATTGCTGTTCTTTTTAGCCTATATTAGACACAGATGATTAGTCTGAAAGGTAAAGAAAATTCTCTTCAAGTAAATGAATCTATTCATACTTAGATGAGCTATTCTTCTGCATTGGCAACCTGTGGAAATGGTAATCTAATCATGCCACAGGACTAGTATCCAATATGCTGAAAGCTTGTAATTCACAGCTCAAGGGGGATGTGGAAGATAGTTGAGAATGCAGTAATTATAGGGTTGGTGCTAGAATGAGCAGTGAAATAATGTGTATTATTTTGTTCATAAGCAGGATTTTTTTTTTTAGCCTATAGCAAGCAGGTTTGTGAGAGCAACCGAGCTGCAGGTTTTTTGTCTTTGACACAAAGCCGTAGGACATCTGGTGCTATTAACTATAATTCCCTCTGCATGCCAGTAACACCTTTACAAAAATATATGCACACGCATGTACATTTACCTTAAAGCTGATGAAAACTCTCTCCATTTCAGTCATGGAAAAAAAAGATTTCTGAATATCTCCTCCTAAGTCAGGCTGTAAAGTAAAGTGCTAGGAAGTAAAGCTCACTGCAAGGGATCTCAGTTGTATTCAGACCAGTTAATACCGAGGACACCAACCTCTTCCCTTCAACCTGTGGTGTCAAAATAAGCTAGCTTAAGCTAGGATGAGCTGGACAGCTTTACCCTCAGCTAAAGGGGCCAATAGGACTGGCCAAGTCATTGAAGATCTTCCAATAGCATCTAATTTTTGATTTTTTTAGCCCTTATTTTACTGCAAGTTTTATGTTGTTGTTTTGTTGTTGTTGTTGTTGTTGTTGTTTTTGTTGGTCGTGGGTTTTTTTTTTGGTTGGTTGGTTGGTTGATTTTTGTTTTGTTTAGTTTTTCATCTAATCTAGGGGTGTTCTGTGGTCTGTGTCAGATTGGATAGTGCTGCAAGATACTTTGGGACTTAACACATATTGCATGGAAGCTATGGGTAGGCCAAATAATCCCTAACAGTGTCATGCGCCTTAGAAGCTGAGAGTGCTACCCAAACGGAGCACGTTGTAAGAAACCAGAGATGTAAAGTGTAGCTCAGGAGAAAGGCATGCCTTGAAATCTGTTGCATCATATAAGAAAAGAACAAAAGCAAAATTCAAAGGCAGAGTTCAAAATGAATGTAGCTTTGTGTGTATATGCAAGGGTGTCTCTGTTCACATGGCAGTGTGTGTTCAGACAAGCACATGCACACAATTATTTATTGTACCTGTGGATCCCTCTTTCTTACACCTTGCCTACCTGTCACCCACCCTATTGCGTACTGTACAATGTAGAGTAAGATTTTCCGAATGCATTTCCAAGAATAATAATACCCGTATTGTTTTTATTAGAAAGTTGCTTGTGCACAGTAACAATTCTTCTTGCCTCTGTCTCATCTGGCAAAGTGCAAAATAACGTTGTGCAGACAGGAACATGTGTTAATGATGCAAACTGATGTTAAAATTGTCACGTAGTATGAATTTCACACATGGCAGGCTGTGGAAGCTCACTGCAAGCTCAGTTCTCGACCAAGATCAGTAAATGGCATGCAGCAGTCTGAAGAATGTGAAAAGAAGCTTTTTAAACCCGTTATTTTTTTTTTTTTCTTTTGACAACATCTAATTTATGGAGGAAGGGAGAAGCTGGCTCACTTCTCCTTAGTCAGGCTAATGCAAAGATCTATAAGATCTTCCTTTTAACATGTATCTCTGCAAGTGAGCAAAATAAAGGTCTTGAGCATTTCAGAGCAGCTTAGGACAATTTTAATACTGAAAGCTCTTTGACTGTAATGTTAACTTAAATTACGGTGAATAGTTTCTTCCATCCTAGAGGACTCCAACGTGTTTAACAGACCTGAGGCCATTTGTTATGTGCAAATTATGAAATGTAGATCATTAGGGGTATGCTTTTCCAACCTCAAAATTTAAATTTTTATAATAAGAAAACTGTTCCTATATTTTTTCTTGAATTATGTACAAATATTTAAAAAAAAAAATGGGGGGGGGGGAGAAAAAAAAACATTCTCTAGACCAGTGACTTTCTACTTGACACCATGGGGTTAAAGAGAAATTGCTCAGAAGAGGAAAATAGGGAGGAAAAATATAAAAACAATTTTGTCCTGTTGAGATGACGCTTTTCTCTTGATAAACAGGTCAAATCAGCGGGTTTCCAGTCTCAAAGAAAACTGCTGCAGTGGCCTACTTGGCTGTTAATACATAGCACATTCAAGGCATCTATAGAAAAGTCAACTGAATGGGATAACAAGGAAAATATGACTCATGCACAGTCCTAAGTGCTAAATTCAGGAAAATTATGAGGAAGACCCTTTTTCCTTTATGAGTAGATTTCACTCCTGGTGTACATCAGTTGGGCAGCAATTTTATACACAAAAGAATGACATTGTGGATGTAATAAGCCACCTTTGAAATTATTAAAATCTAATTGTTGACACTTTTTCAATCATTCTGCAGGCAGGGAAGGCTGTGCCCTCAGGCATTTTAGATAGAGGCCAGTTCACGTGCACATTTTGTTGCTGTTTTCTTCACCCAAGGTATTCAGCCAAATCACCTTGAATATTGCCTGTGTTAGTCTAGTTGCCCCTAGTTAGGCCAAAAAGACCTGCCTAGCACCTTGACAGACTCCAGAGCAGACAGAAGCCATGGGAGAAGACTGTGGGTTTATCATGCAGCAGCCTTTTATCTTCAACAAGGTCTTCTCTAACTTTAAATTCTCCAGAGTGACTACAGTTACTCCAGAATAACTATTCGTCTGGATACCCTTAACCCCAAATAAAGTGAGAGTGCAGTGATTCAATTTAAAGCACTTCCAAAATGAATAATAATAATAATAATAATAATAATAATAATAATAATAATAATAATAATAATAATAATAATAATAATAATAATAGCTATTCTGGAAAATGTCCAAGTAGCCTTAAATGTTTCTCCCAGCTGAGTACAGTTTCGCTGTGGATGATACCACTGTGACCTACAGCTAGGCACAGTCTGGATATCCTCTTAGATCCCACATGATAAAAAGTAAATATTAATATTGCTGGTAACAAAAGCTGGCTGATTTACTCACTGGAGTTGATTTTAATCTTGAATTTATAATTTTTCCCAGTTGCCAAGTTGTTTGTGAAGAGTCCTCATTTTCGCACATGTATTTGTTTATCATTTGTTTTCAAACAATTAATGAAAAGCAGACATTGGCTTGTGGATTATTTGTCATCTGTCCATTTCAATTATTTGCATTTTTTTTCTGGGTGATTGGTATTTGACACTGATCCTGCTCAGACTCTTTAATTTGATGTGAAAAACAAATAATGAGTAAATACGTTCTCTACGATGTTAACCATGCAGATAAAAGTGCTGGTATTAAGACAATCAATCTTCAAACACCCGTACAAACAGAAATTGAGGTCATATAAAGGTTTGCAAGCAAAGCAGTATGGGCATAGCCAAACAGAACAGCCTGAGTTGTACCATGTTGTTGCCTGTTGCTCTGCTGAGCATCTTTTTTTTTTTTTTTTTTTCTTGAACATTCACAGCTATTTGTGTCAGTTTATCTCTTTTCTTAATCAACTCGTTTGGACATGAAGATTCAGACCTGATTCTTTCCCTTTCTTTCACATCCCATATGCCTATGGGAGCACCATGGTACAGGTTTAAGTGACCTTCTGATTCACGGTGAGCCAGCAAAGTTTACGAGGCTGAGATTTTGATTACAAAAGAAACACCGTCTGTAGGAGGAATAGGTGTGTGCAATAAAAGGGTCTTATTAGAAGGATAATTAAAGAAGAAGAGCTTTCAGGCTTGGGCAGAAAAAAAATAAAATAAAATGCAGCTTTGGTTAAAAAATTGATCCAGCCCCTTCACTGCATCTTATGCACTTTGAGGCGTGGAGGATTTACAATGTGCGTGTGAGATTGTATGGATTTGCAGGATTCACTTAGCTGGCGTTTGCTGAGACTTTGTATTGGCCCTGTGATCTTTAGAGAGCACTTCAGTAGTTGAGAGATTCAAAAGGTCTGAATGCTTTGAAGTGCCAAAACTCATGTGGGTGTGTTTGCTTTCTCTCTTTGCGTACTAAATAGATGGCCTGGGTTTACCTTTTAACTAAGACAGCACAAAATGCATCTTTAATTTTTTACAATTATGAAAATTAAGAAATGCTAGAATTATTGTGTAGTCTAGGAGCTAGGGAGAAGGGAGGTTTATCCCAAACTGAGACCACGAGCACTAATTTCAAAATCTCTAGCTAAAGGAAATTGCAATAGAAAGATAAATCCTACTTGTGTTTCGGAGATAAAAGTTTACTCACATTGGTCCTTTACTGAGGCAATGCTGCTTTGTCATTGTGGAAATTATGTAAAATAAGCTTCTGACTTTTGCCACTGGAATGAATTCAGCCAGCAGGGTTTCGGGATCATGTTCTCAAGTTCTAAAATTTCCACTGTTACTAAACTGACTTATTTTTAAGTAAGTCAGAGTGAGTAAGATAGAAAAAAAAAAAAAAAAAAAAAAAAAATAGGTGTTGGTCATCAGATGCAGCCGGTGTCCCCAAGGAAGTTGTGTCTGACATCTCCTGCAAACTGTGAATCAGAACTTCTTCAAGGCTTCCTTTCCATGCATTTCTTTAATAAATGCAGAAACATGTGGAAAGATGAGAATGTCTCTCACATCTCAAATAGCTTGAGCCTGGTCTGTCCACATCCATGTGTGTCAGGGCCACCATCTTTATTTGTTGAAATATCTGGGTGCTGTCCTGTTGCTAGTTCAGGACTCCCAACGAGACATTATTTTTGTTCAGATTTACTGAAATGCATCTTCATACTCTATAGTAACCTGTGCACTTTGGTGAACTGTACATGAGATGTCAACAGTTTGTGTGCTGGACATTCAGGCTGATCAATAAGAATTTTTCATGCCAATCTAGTATTTTGAGCTGGTTTGTTGCAATATCAGCCAGGAGTCTTGTCATAAAATGACCAAATTGATAAAAGAATGAGGTCACCCACAGTGATCTCGAGCCTGTCACTGAGCAAGGTCAGAATTTCTTAATCTGAATGCAGGCTGGGAAGATGGAAACCAGATTTTAGTTTGGATATTAATTCCTCTCAACACAGAATACATATTTCACATGTTCTTAATATGCCTTGTTCACCAAATTATTCAGTTTTTCCTAGGTTTTGAAAAATGTTAATGTCCTCAGGCTTGAGTCAGTTTTGCTGTTTTACCTGAAATAAGGCCAAAGATAGGTATAATTTCTTGTGTAAAGCCCTTGTCTACATTTCCTCATTTGACAGTGAATGGATTTACCCCACAGTGCTAGATCTGCCCTGCACAGATGTCTTCCAAAAGGTCATCTGATAACCTTACCCAGACCACAAGGGAGGCAGAATTTTTCAGCTGGGTCATAACTCTCTGTCTCAGGTGACAAGTTACTCTTTTGCACAGACTGTGGTTTTAGTCATAACTTTCCCTCTTTCATTCCTTCTTCCTGCTGCAAGCATCTCTTCCTTTTGGTTTTGGGCAACTCACTTGTTTTTGACATTCCTACTCAGAGTGGGACACCCCACGAAAGGGAAGTTTGCTGAAGAATGTAATACTGATTATGTAAAAACAAGTTGGTACTCCCCTGGCTGAACAGATAGTCTTGCTCAATATCTAGGTGATACTTTCCTTCCTGAATGCTGATTTTCTATTTTTATTATTAATTCTCTATAAGAAAAATAGAGTGCATTGTTAAACCTGTGTGGGTCTTTGGAGCTATAGCAAACTGCATTGATAATAAAAGGATATAAAACAATTCCTGTGGTGTTTCCTGGCAATTTATAGCAACTAAAAATGTTGTTCATGTTGCTTTTATTATCACATTCTTCTTATAGTTTGTACTAGTTTTTATTTTCTTTGCCAATTGTGCCAGTTTCTTTGCAACTTATATCTCACTAAAACACAGTAGGCCTTCATTATTGCTGTCATCCAAATAACTTTTAAATCTTCACCTAACTATTTAATATAATCTTGCATATCAAGCAGCATAAAATAAAATTCTAAAAGCAAATTGAGAGGTAGACTTTTGAGACACTGAGAGGGCACTAAAAGCCTTGATGCAGGCAAAGACTGACCAAAAAAGCTTAAGTATACACTTTTTTTCTTAAGATGGGTTCTTAAAGAGATTTAAGTCCTTTGCTGGATCAGGTGACAAAGTGCTTTGCACTGTGAGGAAGCAAAACCTATGCTCATCAGCACAGTGAGGTAGTTTGTTAACAGTGTAGGTGGCTATGACACCAAAAATAGTAAATTCCATCACATACAGGTTGTTTTACACATATTTGAATAGCCTTTGTCAGAGCAATGACTTTCTGGATTGCTTAAAAGCTTCTGAACAGCCTTAGGGTTGAATAACGTGCAAAACTGGTGTACCTACATTTCTGTACTAGCTGTATATACCAGTCCCATAATGACTGAAGGAATATAACTGTCCTGTATGTATATACCTGGTGTATAGTGCAGAGCTTTGAAAAGTTCCTTGTTTTACTGTATCTTTTAAAATAATACCAAGTATAAAAGTAAGCAAACCATGCAAGAACAAGACAATTCAAGCAGAGCAACCCTGACAACAGATTTTGACTGAGAAAGTTAAAGAGGGCTTTTAAATTCAGAGATTTTCATTAGGTTAAATTAACACCTGTACAGCTTTCAGTGTATTCAAGTGGATGTAACTGATAACAATGTGAAGTGTGTTTGCACACCATGGCATAAAAGGAAATCAATTTAAAATCAGTTAACTGATACAGTTAATTGTGATAAACTCATTGAACGAATCACTCTTACATCCTCTGCATTTATTTATTTTTAAATTAAAAAAAAGACCTTTTCAATCATATCCACATATAAACATGTCCACATCAGGGGTGGATTTGCAGCAATTTAAACTAATTGATTTCTAAGCCAATTTGGATGCATCACTAATCAAATTCTGTGAGAGCAGCTTGATGCCAATGTGTGCAATGATACAGAATTCTGCTTACCCTACCTTAAGTTTATTAAGTATTTGGAAAACCACTGGGAGTAATAACCAGTAGAAGCTTGTTTTCTTGCTAACATCAGCAGCAAACAAAGGTGCATTTCCAGCCTCAAGAAGAGGGAACAATTTTTACAGTCATTTTTCATTGGACAGGAATCACACTTTGAAGTGTCAATACTCCAGCCAAATACTGCCTTTTCAAAGTTAGTTCAGTGAAGACTGTGATAACAAAATCCTTGCAGTAATGTTGAAAACAGGGATGTCCAACTATGTTAATGCCTAGCTAGCTTCAATGCTGCATGATCAGATTACTTTAGATAATTGGCTTGCCTGATTCTCCTCAAGGTTCACAGGCTAGTTTCTGGGATTCACAGATTTGGAAGAGATAAGGAGAATCCTAATTATTCTCTAATCTGATCTCCTACTTGACAAAAACTGAGCAACTTCACCCCGCAACTTCTCCACCAAATTTGTGACTGACAAGCTCCTGCTAAAATTAGTGACTGCTGAACTTGGTTTGCTGATGGTCGGCTCCATTGCCATGGGTTGAAGACTGGCAGCAGATGATCAGGAAGGACAAAATGCAGTGCTTCCCAGTGAACAGCAAAGGGGGACTCAATGCATAATCCCTGCTTCTTGGGAGCTTTAGGAACATGTAGGCTTGGTCCTGACCATGCACCTGCCCTGATGTATCTCCAGGTTTGACAGGATTCAAGTCTCCTATATATTGGCTGCTCAGATATTAAATATTCCATGTGTAAACAAAGGGAAACTATTTATAGAAGAATACATCAATATGTTCATAACCAGTCGTTCCAAATATTACATGACAATTTTGAGAAATACCACCAACAGTAATATACTGAAGCAGAATGGCAAAGGTGGGCTCCACTTTGGTAGGCTCACTGGGTAACTACTTGCTGAATGAGCTACTGATATAGTCTGGAAATGAGGTTCGTTTACAGCTTGGGTCAGCTTTTCAAGAACCCAGATGCAATTCAAAAGTGTAAGTAAGTGGCAAGTTTTTAAGTGATTAGCCTCAAGAACTTGCAGCATGCATCTGCAGCCCAAGTCTTTACATTCAACTGCTCCTCAATATTTTTTTATTTTTTTTTTAAAGTAAGTTTTTCAGACTATGTTTGGATTTGAATCTTTTGATTTTAATCTTCCTAGCTCAGGTGGACAAATGCTTGTTGAAAAAGTTCAACCTCCCCCCCAAGTTTCTGAAAATACAGGCTTTGGTTCTTGCTTTGGTTCTTGCATTGTGTTTTTACTTAAATAGCTGCTTATCTGTATATGTCTGCATTTGGTTAGTGCAACTCCATATTAAATAATAATAATAATAATTAAAAAAACATTTTGCTTTATTAACAGTATTGCCAGAGGGAAAGGGATGCAAATTCTGGAATTTCAGTGTGCTGCAGTAACACATAACAAAATGTTATATCAAAGTAACAGTGAAGTAGCTTCCTGGAAAATATATGGGAAAGGGATCCAATTTCATCAAGCTGCCTATTATTATATTTATTTACTGTTACACATCCTTGATCTTAGTGGGATGAACTACTATATTTCAGATAGTTTCCTCTGTTCTCCATAGATGCTTTTTATAAAATGGATTATTGATATTCTGAAAGTTTATGAATTTCTCACCGTGGTGATTTGATGGCATGCAAGTTCTGAAACACAAAATATTTTAAGTGTTCTTTTTTATCTAAAGCTCTAATGCTTCTTGTTTTCCATGACTGCTCTGAAAAAAAAAAAAGGGGGGGGGGAGTGTGAAGGATTTGGTGAACTATTTAAGTGCAGAAAACATTTTAACAGTGCAGTAGACTTAGTTTAAGCTATAAATCAGACAATGGTTCCCTGTTTTTTTTTTTCTCAGAAAAAAAGGAAACGTCGTGCAGATTAAAAGAGATGGCAAATTGTATGTTAACTCAGAAAGACCACACTGCTTACTGTTTTTTGTGTTGGTTTTTTTTTAAAGTCCTCTCCAACATGTTTCACTGAATGTAGAGGCTGATGTTGTGTATCAGATAGCTTCTACCATTACTGTTCTAAAGATTGACTCTCTGAAGCTCTCAGAGAGTGTCTGTCTGGGTCAGAATCATATCACCTGTGTTGTTCCTGGTGTTGTTTTTCCAGATGCTTTGTTGATAACCAGAGTTTAAGGACAAGGCCAAAATAGTTTCACTTCGGATTTTCCTCTCAGCCTGAGTTTCAATTTGAGATGCTGTTCCTGGGTTGTTGATGGGTACCTAACGGCATCACATCACATGAGCCAACAGCCAGGATCGAGCCCTTCAGTAAAGTACCATCTCCTTGGGCACCATGCAATTTTGTCTGCTGGAAGCAAATGCTGCTGCCATCCCCTCTGGTCACTTGATGGTGTAAAAAGGCAAGGGGGATCTTACATGTTAACCAAAATGAGGTGGAGGATTTGCAGTTCAGAAAATCTAAAGCTGAGTCCTAATTGCTTGACCCCAGTGAAGATCATGTTTTTTAAGAGTAAAATATTATAAGCCATCCTAGCAACTATCCACTTGGGCAATGACTATCAGCTTATGTGAGATGTTTTTCCAGAGCTTCAGCTGTTTACAGACTTCTCTGTTTGAGGCTGAATGAGCTGAATTACTGAAGTTGTGCACCGTTAGCATAATGGTAAATTTTAATGTATAGAGAAGTTCAGCTATGGCTACATAGTAGAAAAAGTGAAGTGGGTCTCATAGGAAGCCCACATGCAATGAATTTTGTCTGTGCATACATAATTTGTGGCAATATCACAGTGATAAACGACATTTAGCAGACACCTTTGGCTGCGTCACCTGTTCTCTGTGCACTAATTCAGCTTTCCTGGGATAGCAATTAAACTTCTGACTGGCATCAGCAGCTTCCAGCAGCAGTCATTAAGAGAAAAAAAAAAAAAAAGAAATCTGCTAGAGGAGTATTCACTTTTCATCCAGTGACTGTGCACATGCAGATTTTGTAACTCCATCTCACTTGAGATACTGGATGAGCCACGGTCAGTCATGGGTTTCAGGAGCCCCCTTACTGCACCAAGCTGGAAAGCCGGAGGCACCCTACCTGGGAGCAAAAATGTCCAGACTTCTGAAATGACCACCAGCACCAGCACAAGACCTCAGGGTGGTTGGGGTGTTATCTCCTAATGCTGTGGTGCTACTGTGTGCACTGAAGACAGTTTACATACTTTGTATAGTTTTCTGCAGGATTTTAGTTACCAGTTATGCCTGTTTCCAAAGCCAGCGTATCTTAGGCTTTTGTCGGCTGAGATATATGGCTTGGCAGTAGTGGGGATAGGGAAAAAGCATGGCATTGGCAGAAGTCCTGATGGCGTGGTACAAAGATTTCAGTAGCTCTCATTTGGGATAATGACATCCGTAATTCACTCCAGTATTATTCCCTTGGGCAGTCTTGAACTTCTTATGAAAATCTTTATTTCAGTTTAGTTTTAGTGGTAAATCTCTGTTTCCTTAGAAGCCATCTGCTACCTGAGAATAGCTTTTTGATTAAGAAAACAGATGCCCCATTTTCATACCAACTTTTTGCATGTGCAAATAACAATACAGAGTCTAAAACACCATTTCCAAGCATTCACACCCCTACCCCCCTCAACCTTAACAAAGCAGGGAAATAGGTGCATGGTAAGGAGAATAACAGCTCCATTTGAGCACACCTAGCCAAATCAAGCCCCACTCCTCTGCATGGGGAGCCCAGGAACTGCAGCTCAATGTCTCAACTCTGCATGAATGTGCCTGCATCCCTGCTTTGTGGTGCAGCTGGGTGAGATGCGAGTGTAGTGCTGTAACATACCGTTTTAATAGGCATTAAATCAGAAGGATTAAGTCCATCTGTACACGATTGAGGACCTTTTACCTTGTACCTTATTACTTAATTGTGTACACACTGTGTCTTTTGCTGCTCTCTTCAAACTGTGGAAATAGTCATTTTTCTCACGAAAAGCGCCATTATTTTAATTGACTTTAAATTTGCGCCCTCGTTTATTCTTGTATTCGTTAACCATGTTTACATGAGCCTGCCAACTCAGAGATGGAAAGATGTTGCTCACATATCTCATCACCTGAACCGCTCAAAGCACTGTGTGAATTTGATCTCTTTGCAAATGTTAGTCTGCCTTGGGGTTCTCCTGAGCACCCATCCACCGAGCTAAAACTCTGGGTTTGCGTGCTGGTGTTTGTTCCTGAGGGCTCATCTCCCTAGCGAGCATGTTTAAACAACTGAAGTGCTCTTACAATGAAACATTCAAATTCAGGCCTTTATTATTATGCAATCTGGGATTATTTTTTTTTTATCATTAGACTTCCTTCTGAACTGGGTGGTTGACACTCCCTGTTCCAAATTCCTCTCTCATGAGCTAGTTGTTTGGAAATACTGGCTAGGAGGACAAACACCGTAACTTTTTTTTTCCTAATCTGGAGAAAGTGCTTTTTCACTAGGTATTTGGGATTAAACTGTAACCCAAAAGCAGGCCACAGAAATAGGATAAAGATCAAAACAGAAAGGAGAGCATTACTGAGTGGGTTGATACAGCTGGGAAAGATGGGAGTGACTCAAGGTGCTTCAGGAGTCAGAGTTTTCTTGCAAATGATTTAACTTGGATCAAACCTTGCCCTAGGAGAGGAATGTATACCTGCTCTGGCAGCAAGTGTGCTCTGTAAAATAATACAGAAAGCTACTCTATATTGTGACAGACTGAGGATTCATATTCACATTTGCTATTAAGAAAAAGTTATTTCTGATTAACGCCGTGCCTAAGCAATTATAATGACAAATGAGACTCCTTTGACTCGACTCTCCAGTCAGATCAGTCTGAGCAGAGAACCTCGCTCCTTGATCCATGTCCAAGAATGTATTTATCAGGGAATTATAGAGCCCTTTAAATTCACTTCCTGGTGTGAATTAAACTAACTTTCAAGTGCAAAACCCCTTGAATGTTCCCTGTGTGTGAAGTGAGGATTTCCCTATCTTCTCTACGCATCCCGTGATCCTGTAATCTTCTCCATCAGCATCCTCCCACGCAGCAGTCCCCCTCCGGAGCTGGATGGAAGCACTTCCCCCTTGCCTGCAGGAACAGAGCACAAGGCGAGGTCCTCCTCCTGCACCCACCAAACACTCAGACCTCGGCTGCACAAGGAGAGCACTGGGGTTTTGTCCTTTTCCTTGGAGAGTACTCCCATTCTTCTTCAGGCATCCTAGCACTGAAAGCACCGTAGCCAGTTTAAAACCTGTCAGGTCCTTCAGGTTGCCATGTCACACGTTGCTGGGCTCTTGAAAGAGCTCCGGAGAAACCTGATGCACCAAATCCTTTTTGTTGCAGTGCTCCGGCTGCTGGGAGGGCGCAGCCAGCTCCGACACTGAGCGAGCAGCTGCCTCTGACTGCAGCCCGAGCATTGTTTTGTTGTCGTTCCTGCCAAGGAGTGGCAGGAGCTTGCATCGTTTCCAGTAATGAAGTGCCTGGGGTTCTTTTATGAGTTGCACACTCTGCTTCTCCGGAGCCGTACAGTACGTGCTGCGTGACTCCAGGAAACCGAGGATTTGTTTTGACTTGTTGAAACAACGTTCGCTGTTTCTCTTTACAATTTCACCGTATGAGTTGTCAATCCTCTCCCCCTCTTACGAATAACTTCAGACTTAATTAGCTGAGTGCAAACATCTTTCACTGCCATGTGGATTAGGCTCCTCATCGAGTGCGTTTACCAACAGAATGAAAGACAACTTAATCGGGGGGTTCTGTATTTGTACTGCAGTGTCCAGAGTGCTGGGTAGCTGTCGATAAACAGTTGCTATTGACTCTCTCACTCGTTGTGGGTGACCAGCAATGTGGGGACTAGCCTTGTTAAGGCTTGGTTTTTATTCTTACAGCCCTCTCTCCGACTTAAGAGCACTTTGGGGGTCTCATTATCATTCCCCTATCTGCTAAGTAGGATAAATGATGCCTACCTGCCTTGCAGGGATGTCCTGAAGGTGCTGCTGTCTCCTCAGTAGTTCCACAATGACCTTACCAACTGTATTTTAAATGGGGCAATTAATACTTTGCTGAATTGCAACGTAGCATGGCTGTAGCAAACCTCTGTTTGGAACAGGATCATCATGGTATTACCTGGGTATATGAGTGTGTAGTTATAAGCTTTGAATTCTTCAGTGGTGAATTTCAGTTTGCGTCTCCACCACTCGGAGAACATTTCTCCAGACCATGAGCCACTTGGGGCATTTCTGGGATCCTATTGCCCAGCCACAGCCTCCACAATTCTCCATAATTCTGCAGCAAGAACAGATGATTTACCTGAACGTGCACAGTCACCACAAGGGCTTTTTGGCAGCATCCATACCCATGAAGAACTGCATAAAATTCACAACCTTCTTTGTAAAATTGTCATCATTGCTGTTAGTTCCATGGATGCCTTTTGTCATAAGCACATTAAAAAAGCACCTTTAACCTCTATAAACTATTCACTTCCCAGGAGCCAAAATTTGACAAGTTCATTTTTAGCCGTGTATTCTCTCCAAGATGCCGTGGTTTCTGTTTGATTCTTCAGAACTGAATCATAGCTTCAAGACCCTCGCTACCTTAGCAAAATACTCTTTTTCCATTAGCATTTAACGTGTTTAACATGGGTTCAGACATGTTATCAGAAACTTACACCGGAATCCTTAGAAAAAAAAAAATCTTGTGTGATTTCATGCCCCGGAAACACCTTTTACACTGTAAGTATTCGTGCAGGTTTTGGGAGATATGAGGCATATGGATCTGAGCTAGTCAAATTAATACCATAATGGCTTCTGGCTCAACAAGCACGTACAGTGCAAACAGAGAGCAGAACAGCTGTAGCAGACTTACCTTTTATGTGGGTGGCATAGACGTCTGCCAGTTAAAATGAATCATTTCTTGCCATATGATTACTGTTAATAAGAATTTATGTTAACGTGTTTGTGTCTGAACTTTGCACAGGTTAATGCCTGCATTTATTTGCTTAAAAAATAGAACATATCATCATTGGTTTTTGTTCTTAATGGACTTTCTTTCCTCATTTGAAAGCATTGCACTTCAGCACTGCAGAGCTGCCAACTATCCCTTAAATTAAGATGTTTTTATCTCCATGAAGTGCTTTCTGCATGTAATTCTGTAAACACCAGCCAATAGTTTCTAATGTGGGAACCTCAAACTATACTTCTAAATCCATATAGAAGCATTTACAATGACCTTCAAAATATGAAGAGGAGTCCTTATAAACTTTTTTTGAAGTCTCTCTTGTTGCAAATGTTTATACTTATGCTTTTCTTTAAGTAGTCCCACTGACAGGCTTTAGCCATTGGCTTCATTACATTAACTCCTTTTGTGTAAAATTAAGCATTTTTCCTAGAAACAAAATGTTACATTTATTATGAGACATATCAACAGCAAAATGTTGTTTTAAACATGCCCTCCACAGCTTACAAAACATTTCAAAGTACCTGAGAAGTCTGTGCAACAAGTGAGCAATTTATGGCATGAAATACACAAGTTCAAGCATGACGAGTGTTAACAGTCTTTTACTTAGGATAGCTTTGGGATGTGTCTCTGAACAAAGAAATGCAGTTTTAAAATTATTTAATAAATAAATGTATAAGTAAATACAGTGGGACAGGGTAGAGAGAGAAAAAAAGAAATTGCAATAAAACTGCATGAAGTACACATTAGCTGGTTATGTGATTGGAGACTGATCCTTGCGTGTCCTGTCTGGAAGCTATGCCCAGAACATACATTTTGGTGGAATGACTTGTTGACTCTACTGGTTGACTTAGAAGAGTTAGCAGCAAACAGGCTGGAGAACACAGTCCTAAAAGGCTAAGGAGGAACTTGGCAAGTAGATCTTTTCTTTCCCTCTACTGTGAGAGGACATGAGTAGAGGACACTGATAAGTGGGGTATTTCCATAGTGTTGTCACTGGAGCTTTTGGGGGCTCTTTGGCTAACAGCATTCTCCTTACTTCTGTTCTCCTCATGCTTACTGGTGTCTTGAGATCATATTTGCATACATTTTCCCTGCAACGTCAACAAATCAAGAACCCTCATATGTTTTTCCAGTGTCATCCTGCATTACCACCTATAAGAAGACACCGCCTCCAGTCCCACCAAGAACAACCACCAAACCATTTATTTCCATCACGGCCCAGAGCAGCACAGAGTCTGCCCAGGATGCATACATGGATGGGCATGGACAGAGGGGAGATATCATCAGTCAGTCTGGACTTAGCAACTCCACAGAGAGCTTGGACAGTATGAAGGCACTAACAGCTGCCATTGAAGCTGCTAATGCGCAGATCCATGGCCCAGCAAGTCAACACGTAGGAAACAATACTGCCACCGTCACCACCACCACAACCATTGCCACTGTTGCAGTAGAAGACAGAAAGAAGGACCACTTCAAGAAAAACAGATGCTTATCTATTGGAATACAGGTATGGTACACGACTTGGATTATATGTGCACCACTGTTTGGGGTTTCTACACTTGTTTTACTGCTTGTTACACAATGTTTCGCGTGTTTTTCTTGTTTTCCTGACAGGTGCCTAAGTAGAATTTCCAGCAGCTTAATCATGCCACATGGTACTAATGATGTTTTACTAATTTATCATAAAAACATCAGACGCAAGGATTTGTTTAAGTCTCCTTGCCGCTTGTTATTCAGCTCTGTTAAATTACACACATGAGCACTAATCTATGAATCATAACACAGCAGGGGTCAGAAAGGCATGAATTAAATCATTGAAAGGGAATGTGTAAAACAATGATTTACATTACACTATCACCCCAAAAATATTTTTGTCCAGCCTCACTGAATTAATTGTCACTGCTTATTCATGCATTTCGTAATGACTGGTGGCCGCTTGAATGAGGCAGTATTGTTCCTATCTCAGACTCAAGAGCAGAGGATAAGTTCCTTCTGATTTGCCCTTGTTAAAGAAAATTACACTTTTTTTTTTTTTTTTTTTTACCTCTAGTGGAATGAAATGAGAAAACTAACCCTGCCAAAGTTGACTTGTATTTACAAAAAGGAGAAAAGCAAACAAACTAGACCAATTTAATCTGCTATCTTAATTAATCTTTCCCATACCCACCCTCACTTCCCCCTCAAAAATAAATAAATAAATAAAAAAGAATGTGCATAGAAGGCCAACTATCTGCTTGTAGGATTAGTTCTTGCAACAAAGTACTTGAACTTACAATCAAGTGAGAATCAGCATAGGTTTTGATGGGAGATGAGTCCCAAACAAACAGAATAGCAATCCATAGCTTATCGGCCTTCCCAAAAAACATTATTTTTTTCCTGCAGATGGAAATTGTGTTTACAACCTCCTCTGTGCCTGGGCAGGCTTATCTGATTTGCAAAGCCTAAGAATTTACCATGAAATCTCTGCATCTGCCTGATGAGATGGGAGGCGCTGAACAGAACTATGTCATCCCAGGGGCAGCTCCTAGAGAAGTGGTGTCTTTACTCCTTTTAACTTCTTCTTGGGAGGGCAATGGTTAACTATTGCCTGTGGGATCAGTTTACTGTACCCTTTCTGTGCTTCACAGCCATTTGTTTTGGATATATTCTGAAAGAAGGACTTCTGAAAGTTCAGTGTTAAAGGCAGGGGCAAGATCCAGGTGGGATAAGGATAAAGGAAAACTCTATTATTTATTCCTATGCCCAGCCAAGGCAAAGGTTCTCTGTTATTGTTGTGATCCCTTCTTTCACTGAACAAAGCAACAAAGACCCTTTGCAGATGAAGTAACAGGTAGAAAGAAATAATTTCCACATTCGCAGAAGCCCAAATGAACAGCTGTAACGTGAACCAGGGTTCCGAAGACACCATTTCCCAGCTGTCTCTTCCGAAGGTAGTGTTGCTGCAAGTAAAGAATGCAGCTTTTAAGAGTCACGGGAGACCCAGTTTCCTGGCATTTGAGGAAAACATAGTCCCAAACACTGTTCAAACATTTGAAAATCTCCTGCTAAAATTCTGAAACTTAGAGCTGACATGCATAATCACAACCCCTCCATGAAAGGTGCGTGGGGATGGTCAGCCTCCCTCTCCTGACTGCAATGGGAGCTTCACTCAGCCTTAGACTGAACTCAGAGCAGGTAAACATCTTCATTATAGTTTGGCTCATCTCTGTGGAGCAGTGCAAGCCACGTTAGACTGAGGTTTGCCTCCTCCTGTAATAAATAAACCGAACATGCACTTGTGGTGAACCTCCTGGTGTGTCCTCTGCACCTCTCAGTTGCTCTTAGGTCACCACAAGCCTTTGCTGTAAATCTGTTGAACAAACAAGCAAAGTAAAACAAAGAGAAACCCTACCATCAAAACGGTTAACTCTCTCTGTCAGTTATGTTATTTAAGGTGGAATTAGGTCCCAAAAAGCTTCAACATCAAGTAAGTACTTTACTTCACTGAACAGTTCTGAAACTCCTTGATCACATTTCCTGCACAGGGCTGTTGAATTTGCTCTCAATAGCAAGCCAGTAGAGGAGATGCTACCTACATCTGGAGATCTTGTACATGTGGGGTCAGAGTAGGTTCACAGGTCACTGTGGTCCAAACTTGCTGTGTTTTTTTTGTGTGTTTTTGTTTGTTTGTTTGTTTGTTTTTTATTTGTTTGTTTGTTTTGGTATGACTAGCAATCTCATATATAACACCTGGAATTAGGAACTACACTGGCTGGACCCAGAAGTTTGTGATTTTTCTCAAAGGTACATCAATGGTTAAACTTTAATGCGATACTATTGGTTCTCACAGAGGCAATATAAAGTTCCTGCTTGTGCTCCTAGGGACCTCCTTTCTGCACAGTAGAGCAGCAGAGAAAATGCCTCTGATATCTACTTTCTTCATATCCTACCTGTACAGTGCTCTGATTCAGGACACTGACATTTAAACAAAGTAAACTCATCATTTTGACATGACTTACCTACATGTGCAGGTACAAACTAACAGGTGAAATCGAACAAATGGTGCAGCGCAGCAAGCAGTGTTCCAGCTGCTCAGAGGCTCTGGCAAATCTGAGCATCCAGTCTCCACAAAATACTGGATAAACCCCACCTGCATTTCTCAGGCCTAACATCGTCTTAACAGAAATGCTTTACAGATTAACAAGAATGAGTAATATTCACTAATATGAACAGACACTGCATACCAGAGATAAGATATCCAAGTGGATGAAGGTAGTTATGGTACAAGCCATATGCACAGACACTTAGTAGTGATCGTGCATAGAAATTGTAAGTAGCCAGGTGATATCTCTGCCAAAATACATTCTAATGAGCTGCGGTGCTTTGTTGTTTTTTGTTTTGCTTTTTAAGGTTGATGGTGCTGAAGAATCTGCCAAATCAGTTGAAAACAAAGCAACTAGTAAGTTCCAATCCATAGGAGTTCAAGTTGAAGAGGAGAAATGGTGAGTGAAAGTTAATAATGTTTTCCTAGAGTAAACAGTTGTGCTACAATTAATTTTTAAGAGTCCCAGTTCCTGCATGGCAACATAAACCTGCTTCCCCGCTGAATCATTAGGTCATCCAGCTGAGAAGCTGAGACTTATAAATGTCCTGGCTCTTGTTTGTCAGAGGTGATTTTTCAGGAGCAGTGGGAGAACCGGAGAAGTTTTGCTCACACCTGGCTATAGCATGGCACAGGAGCAGCCACTGGGCACTAGTGCTTTTCAGCAAGAGAAGGGGCACCTTGCAGCCTCTCCTGAGAAAACCTGGGTGCAGCAAACCTGAGCTGACAGCATTTGGGCCCTCAGTCCTCCCCTGGCTTGCCGGCTGTGGCGTTGGTTAGAGGAGACGTACATTTTCATGCCTTTTTGTTCCCCCTGTACATCTGCTAAAAATACTCAAAAATAACATGTTATCTACACTATTTTAAATTCAGTGAAATATCTCTGTAAAGTAGCAGAATATTTTCCTGTGGCTTCAAAAGGCTAAAGTAATTTCAGTAAAAAAGAAATGTGATTTGCAATGACCCTGTCAGGCTGTTACCAAGTTCCTCATTAACCTGCTAAAACATCTCTTTCTGGCAGACATTTCTTTATGCCTTAGACCTCAGCCCCATTTACCCACAGCTCTTCTGCCACTAGATAAATGAGCACATTAGAATAGATGCTGAAGGACCATTTCCCTCCAGCCTGAGCACAAAGGCAATAACTATCCCAAAAGCCCAGCCCTCCCTCACCACCACCCACCACCACAAAAAAAAAAAAAAAAAGGCTGTTTGTAAATACCTTACTTCCAAAGTCCTCTCTCTATTGCTGTTTTTATTGCTGCAGAGAAAAAGGTAAGATTTGCCTGTGAAGGTCTGCCCTGAGGAAGCATTATTTCTGCATTGCCTCATGGCAGCTGTGTTTGGGGCATTTCTTGCAGATAAAGTTGAGGTTGCTGCTGTTGGGAGCAGATGAACAAGCAGCAATCTATCATGGACTTTCAGAAGTGAACAGGCAGATAAAGGACAGCCCTTAATCCTCACAAAATGAGTGTACTTAAGAAACAAAGGGTTTATCAGCACAGTTTGGCACTCGTACTCCTTTTTTATTTTTATTTTTTAACACAGCAAAGCACAATGTATTGATTATCTGTTACAGGAATGGAATTGTAAATACAGTGCCTTCCTCCCTGCCCCTGAACCCTAACTGCAGAACCTCCGAAAAGCTCTACCAAATTGAATCCATGACAAATGAGTGTTTAAAAAATTATTCCAAGATTCAGAAATATTAAATAGACTTAAACTAAAAAAAGAAGAATGACACAGCAAACGATATAAATACAGTAAATTGATCATGTTTTTGTGCCAGTCAAAGCTATTAAGTGCACTGTTCTAAAGCAGGAAATCTCTTTGCTTAATGCACCAAAAGCCTACCATACAAAATTTGTTTCACTCCTCTTCTTAGCTTCCTGTTCTTTCCTCCCCCTTTCCCTCACCTAATGTGACGGTCCTTCTTGCCCTAAGGAGTCTTACCTCCTCATGTCCTTTTAATTTTTCCTGCTTCTGTGCTTGGACCAAGCGAGCAAAAGATTTTGCCTCCATTTCTTGATCCAAGTGGCTCAAAACCAGAGCATCTTTGGAGCACAGTATATCTCTTCCATCTTCCACCTCAGCTCAGACCTTTCATTAGCCCTTCACTCTCTGCAACCTGGGCTTCCTGCCAAGACAAATGACTGAATCCTCCTCCTCTTGCACTGCTCAAGGGATAAATGTGCCTACCGCTACCTGACCATATTATAACTTGATCCATCACTGCTGTTCGTCTTATCCTTCGTTCTTTATTCTGTCTGTTCTCAATTCTCCTTTTTGTACCCATCCTCTAAATGCAGCTCTAACATTTCTAGTATTTACAGAGTTCCACAGTCCAGTCCTTCTCCTGGGGGAAAAAATAAAAATAAAAATAAAAACAAAAACAAAAATAGCATACATTTATTTCAACAGTGACCTCTTCCTGCTGTTACTCTTATCTCACCTGATCTCCCTCATGATGCTTACAAAACCCCAAATAAAATGTTCTACCCCTTTCTTCACATGACCCATCCCTTCCAGAGGCAGTTTTGAAAGGTATTTCTAACAAAACTCAGGGCACTTCCACTTCAGTTTGTCCTTTCTCTCTACCTGGGGCTCCTTCTTGACCTCAAGGGACCACCTTCCATTCTTCAGTTACAGAAGATAATTGAATTGTTGGAAGTCAACTGTTTCTACTGAACCAGAAAAGAAGAAGCCATATATTATACCAGGCCAATTAGCACACATATATCCTTTTTGAACAAGGGGCACATCCCTTCAGCTCTCAGTCCCATAACTCTTTAATTACTTAAAATCTCTTGCATCTTGCTATGTGTGCCACCACATTTCCTCCCCTTACATCTTTACCCCGAAAATTATCTTGCTCATTGCTCCTAGTTGTACTATCAGCTGGTTATTTTACTTGGTTTGCCATCACAAGAATTTATGAATGCTGAAATAATGGTAGTTTATGGACTAAGGACAGCCGTAGGAGACTAAGACCACGGGTGCACGTTCCTCCTCCACCTTCTCTGGCTTCTATGGGTCTGTAAAGTGTGGTACACCACACCATATCAAATGAAATGTTTTGAAGTGGTGATAAGGTAATATTAAACAAAACAAAACAAAAAATCTTCTGTATCTTTGGGGAAAAAAAAAAAAATCACTTCTTAGGCTTTTGTTACCATATGAGGCCATATTTTTCTCTTTTTTCATTTAGGTTTTTGTTTTTGTTGACATATTGTCCTGAAAAAAAAAATAC
Source organism: Aythya marila (assembly GCF_965140915.1). Taxonomy (NCBI): domain Eukaryota; kingdom Metazoa; phylum Chordata; class Aves; order Anseriformes; family Anatidae; genus Aythya; species Aythya marila. The sequence continues at coordinate 106,070,092 of NC_139043.1, forward strand.
ACAAGTTTTAGGGTCTTCCCTCCACAGTGGGTCCATCATAAGCTCTAATTCAAACTTCTTAACTCTAGTTTTTAGGACATGACCTTCAAATCTGTATTTTAGCTAAACTAAACTGGGACTGATCTTTCCTTGATTTTTGATCTGCAGCATTTTATGGCTGCATGCATTCTCCACAGTGGGAGCCGTTCAACTGAGAAATTCTATAGGATTTTGGTAACATGAAACAATAATAAAGGATTATAGTTTCGCCATTAAGACTCTCAGCAATGAAAAAAGCCTATGTTAGTGGGAGAGGGGGAGGTGTAGGGCAAAGAACATGACACTGTAGCTTGGAGATGTATGGCCAAAGATCCTGCCATCAGGATGTTTTGTTTTGTTCTGCTGAGGGTGTCTTCCAGCTTAGCAGACAAACCCACAACAAGAAAGAATATAGCCAATAGGTAGAGTGAGGCAGGTTTAATCTAATGTATGAGCCACTGACACTTGCCATGGGTCAGTTGGTTTAGAACCGACATCTTTTCTGGGTTTTGTGTTTTGGTTTTTGTTTGTTTGTTTAGGAAAGAAGTAAGTTCTCCAAGTTGAAATGTAAACATGTTTTTCAAAAGAAAGCAAAAGAACATTTAGGAGCAGAGAGTCAAATGCTAACAAGTGACCCCGTTGTTGCTGTTCAAAACAGATCTAGTGTTGCTCTCCATACTGGTTTATCCAGTCTGAGGTTTCATGGCTTTCTGCACCTTAGGCCAGGTATCTGCTGTAGTTCTCTGAAGCTGTAATTATTACACCTTGTGCCTGCAGGGCACAACTGAATACAAAAGGACCAAGCCTGAAAGCAGAGAAAGAAGGAAGCCTCTGTTTTTAACAATTACCAGCAATTTCTGAACTCTTATTTTTTTAGGTAGACCTGTGGATGCTTTGTATGTGTAGAGACAGTGAAAACTTAAGTATTAGCTTCAACAGCTCTCCTGTGGTAAGGAGCTTTAAGTGAGAGCAAAACAAAAAGGACACATGTGGGACACAAACGGTATGTCGCAAGAGCAAAACATCCTGGAAGTGAGCAAGGAAACTATGTCAGAGGCTAAGATTACCATCTATTAGGTGGCTTATGTAGATGTGCTGGAGGTAGGCAGATAGTGGATGCCTTCCTGTATTTCCATGTCATTCAGCATACATTTCCTTGGGAGTATTTTTTTAATTTTGAACTGATGCTATATTCTATTGCCAAGTTGTTTTTCTTTTGAAGACAGATAGGTTACACAATCCACTGCCAAGAATCTGTCAAACAAGCCTGTAGCATACTATAATATAGATAAAACAAAGGCAAAAGAAAGTAGGTCATTCTGTTTTATTTGTTGAGCAGAGTCTGGTTTTGGTGGTACTAGCTCATAATGAACCCAGTAACAGTACGGTAAGAGTATGCTCCTGAAAGCTTTGAAATGTAGTGCCTCCAGCAGTACATCCTCTTGGCAAGTAGACCTCGATGTTTTCACATTTGGGATTTGGTATAGGCTGAAAAGCCAGGGTGTTCTCTGAAACTATAAATGGTCATCTAAAACAGAAGCAAATCACAATCTTTGGCACTGCAGAAAGCAAGAGCAGGAGTGAGTGTGGAAGTAGGGTCATGGAGAAGGATCCAGCCTCCCTCTGTGGGAGTTGCTTTTCTCCTGCTTTTCTCACTCTGGAAGGTGTGGAAGAGGACACTGTACTAATACCTTGGCTCTTAGCAAACCCAGACTAAATGACTGAAAAGAGGTCCTGTGTGAGCAAGGTGCCGGTATGGGCACACATTAGTGTGTATGTGAGTGTGCAAGCATGCACTTCAGTGATGGGGATAAGGGATTTGTCAGGTTGGTAGCCAAATTCAAGCAGTATTTAAAAAAAAAAAAAAAACTGACACAGACCGGACCAAAACCTTTTCACTGTAAAGTCAGCCTAAACCTCAAGTCTTTCTAACCATTAATACCAGTCTAACAGCTTTCTCTGCCAAGGACCGGTAGCAGATACTCATGAAAAATTTAAAGGAAAGTGTGCAAAGGAAAAGTGTGAAGGGTGTGTATAAGCAGTACTTAATTACAATTACACACTGTGTGAAGAAGTACTTTATTTTTGCTAGATGTAAATCTTCAGGCCTCTAAGCCTTACAAACAGCTACCTTCCTCCCTGCAGTTCCTGCCCTCAAAAATGGTGAAATGCCACCTAGTCAGGATTTCATTGCACTCTCATAGCCTTCCTCAGCCATCTCTTTTGTAAACTAAGAAGTGTCTTTCCTCCTGTGGGAGCCATACCTTATCGCCAATTATCCTTGTCCTCCCTTTTGAACTTTTCCTGCTGTATCAGTCCATAGCAAAATGCTTCGCTCTGTTTGTCAAAGGATAAATACTGCCAAGCTGCAGAGTTCTGCTCACTCAATATTTTTCGGTTTGCTGGTGCATATCATGCAAAACTGCAGCAACACAGCCATGGCTTCTGTGTCACTTAACAACCACATGTTTCTAAAGAACTGCAAGCAGCAGCTGCTGCATTTTTTATTTTATTTTATTTTATTTTATTTTATTTTATTTTATTTTATTTTATTTTATTTTATTTTATTTTATTTTATTTTATTTTATTTTATTTTATTTTATTTTATTTTATTTTATTTTATTTTTGTATTCTAGACCATTATAAAAAAACACAATCTATTTGTTAAGGTTTTCCAGCAACCAATTTGGCTGAGAAGATACTTGGAGCTTTCTTCTGCAGAGGAATTGGTCCTTTTTTTTTTTTAACTGAAGAACCCTTCCTGACTCCTGTTTTGCTTTGCCCTACATCAGCCACCATTAATATCTTCTACCAGCAGAACTTGATACAGTGCTCCCTGAAGTCTGCTGCACTGTTCCTTATGTATCTGGATGAATCAGGTATATAGCACCTGAAATTCTCCTTCAGCATCCTTCCATCTGCTCCCTCCCCAGCTGCAGACTAAAGACACTTGCCCAAATGCTGTCAGTCATACTTGTCTAATCAGCTGTTACTCTTCAGTGGAAGACGGAATATAAATGAAGGGAAGTTTAAATGGTTCTCAGCATCCAGCTCTGCTGTCACCAAGATTTTCACTGCTGCTCAAACTCAAGCTAAAAATAGCACTGGTGAGGGCAAAACAGCCAAAATATCACAGAGAAATGGGTCCTAAAACTAGTTTCAAGAGTAAATGTGAGATTGTGAATAAATTCAGACTGCATTATCAGCTGCCTGAGTGTGGTGGCATCCTGGATTAGTAAGAAGGGTTGGGAATCTGTCCCCATTCAATTCAAAACTATGTTAATTCTAAATATCATTGATTTAAGTAACATCTATGTTAATTACTTTTATGGTTTTACCTTCTTTATCTCCTTCCATCATGGGGCAAGACAGATACCTGCCTCACTTGAATTTTTCCTGTGTTCCTCAGCATATCAGTTTCTAGAGCTACACTGACTATAATTATTTGCCTGCATCTTTTCCACTCAATCCCTTCACAATTTACTGCCTGTCATACTTGCTCTCACTTGCCACCCCCTACACTGCATTATGTGTCTTTTACTCCTCATACATCCCTCTGCTCCTTCTCTATCTGCCTCGCCACCTCAGATTCCTTGGACTGCAGAATTTGGGGTGCTGCTTACTTAAAGAAAAAAAAAAAAACACTCAAACACAAACCTCCAAACCTCCCATGCTTATGCCTTCACCCTTCCTGGCTTTCCTGCAATCTCACAGAGTTTTGCTGTCTGCCCTCAAAGGGTCCAACATATGGAAGTAATGCAAGATGAAAGGAGGCTATCTACAGGGTAGCAGCCATTATGATGAGGGTAACACGGACAGTAACTGAGAAAGTTAACTTTTGTGGAAAAGAGACTGTTTTGAGACCACGGGTTGAATATGGAAAATAAAAGGTCTTAACACTGGGAATGGGTGCTAGAACTGAGAGCTGGCACTGGTATTTGCAGAAGCAGGAAATTAGCAAGTACGTAATTACGATGAGCAGTTATGAAGAAGCAATACAAAATACTTAGCTGGGCTAAAACTTACCTTCTTTATAAATGTAATGTACACTATTAGATAGTGGACTCATTGATTTTATTTTCTTGTCAATCTCATGTAAATGATTTTTGAAATATGACTTGTGAGTTCAGGTGTACAACTTCAAAGGGGGGTGAGTTTTAGAAGTTGAAAGAGCAGCCACTGCTTCAAATCAGGCCCTTTTAACCTTCCACGAATTGGTGACCTGAAATCCTGAGCCACCAACACTTTTAGCTATCTCCTGGGCTAGCCTCTGGCTTTGTTAAATGACACAATTAGGGGTGCTTGCCTCAGTAAGCAGTGAGCTTGCATGCAAAAGAGAGAGATGTTTGTTGGCTTGCAATGAGAAAAGAAGTCTATGCTGATCATTTCAAGAAAAAACAGAATGTAGCACTGAGAGCCATGACTGCTATTCTTAGGAGGAGAGGCAGAATCTTAATAGGTCCTTTCTTACCTAACTTATCTCATGCCACCTAGCCAAAGCTTGCTAAACATGTTGTGTTTGTGCCCTCCAAAGCTTTCGCAGGTTTACACGATCTAATAGTGTAACAACAGCCGTGCAAGCAGACCTGGATTTCCATGAGAACTTTGAAATAATCGACCCTCAAGAGGACAATATGTGTTCTGGACAAATGTCAAGACAATTTTCCCGAGATGCAAGCACCTCTACCGTTAGCATACAAGGGTCAGGAAACCATTACCATGCATGTGCAGTGGATGATGACTTTGACACAGATTTTGATCCATCCATTTTACCTCCTCCTGACCCCTGGATTGACTCTATCACTGAAGATCCTCTGGAGGCTGTTCAAAGGTCAGTGTGCCCACGAGATGGCCACTGGTTTCTGAAGCTACTTCAGGCAGAGAGAGATCGTATGGAAGGCTGGTGCCAACAGATGGAGAGAGAAGAACGGGAAAACAACTTACCTGAGGACAGTAAGTAACTGACTACAATAATATTGCAACTAGAAAAAAAGTATTTAATATAGGCCAATCTGACTCCTGTGAATTCTGTATCATTCCCTGTCTTACTTAGCTAATGAAACTATGGTCGTGATTCTCTAAAGGACTGTATGCATGTATACAATAATGTGTATTAAAGTTGACAGGGAATGCAAATGCTCAGCACTTCTGAAACTCAAGAGATAGTAGCTTTTAGGATTGCATACTTTAATGGATAATTAGGAGATCCTGAATAGGGATCTTGCAGTATTGATGTTTCATAACTCTTCCATTTGAAATCACTTCTCACAACCTTAGAGTATAATTTAACAGATTCTGGTTCCTTTTCATTAAATTCATATTTTCACTGCCTTTTTAGAAGGTAATTTGCATCAGAGCCTTCATATGCATCTCCCAGCTGAAACAAATTACAAGTTTTGCTTCTAAGTTGTTGTCTCCCCTCATGTCTCTTGCAGTTTTCACTCGTTTGACCCTCCTGGTAAAAAAAAGCTCTCCATATTCTGTGATAAATGCACACACTCATGCAACCTAACTCTTAGTTGTCACCACTACAAGACATATTACCCCACCCATAAAGTAGTGGGAATGACACTTTCCTGTCTAGTAAACCTTCACTAGTAAGTAGACTTGGGTAGTTTATGCCTTATATATTCACACTAATTAGGGAAGAAGAGGTGAACAAGTGGCTCCCTGTCCAGCATTTTTTCCTCCAGTAAAACAGATCTTTTTTTCCATTTATTTCCATTACAAAGAGCAGTATTATTGCTAGCCATCAATTTTTGGACATGGGTAAATCTGTGGGCTGCGGAGCATGTTCCTTGTGAATGACGTTTTCTCAAATTCTCAGAGGGAGCTTCTAGAAATCACTAATGAGCACCTGAATATCAAAATTTCATTATTTTATAATTCTGGGACACCTAAATGTATTTTCTTGGATATAGCAAATACCACTTTTACAACCCCAAAATAAAGTCCTACCAAACTCCTAAAACTCCTACAACTGGAGCTCCTACAACTTCAGCTCCAGGATTCCTTCTACCAAAATTCAAATTCATCTGTAATTCTTTTGAGGTGTGAAGGTTTTGATTTATGAAAGGAAAAGGATCAACACTGACAAAAAAATGTAGGTTTTAAATAATTAGTAATGGATAATCCATTTCTGCTGAAACTTTCCATTTGACCTAGTGTAGGAAATAACCATAGAGAAGTTTGATTTAAATAGTTAGACATTACTGTAAGCCACTGGAAATTGACTTCTAATGGAAAGTATGAGATAACCTTAGCATTTACATTAACATGTACATTCAGTTTTTCTATTTCTACAAATTTTCTATTATATAATAGGTTAGCTATTTCCTCTGGGGGAAAATACAGAAGGATTAACCTTCAAAGTACAACCAGATTCCCCAAGTTTTAGAGTATTTTAATCTCATTTTTAATTTACATTATAAATACATTCAAAAATCTCATTGAACATGTACCAGAATGCAAAGGTTTTCTTTTGTTACTATGTGAGAAATAAAGCCATGAACTAAGAGAATTTAGATTGAAACTGATGCGTGAGTACATAATAAAATAGGAAATTACAAAACATTTGGAAGTCCAAGCCACAAAACCCACTGGCTTTCTCTTTGCCACAATGACCAGCAATAGTGGAAAGGCCTACATATTTTACGTGTCCACTGAAGGAGCTATTCACTTTAGGCAAAGGACATGGATTTTACAGGGCTGATACATGCAGAAAGTGTATGTCTGTGTGCAGAAGTTTCTCCCTTTGCTATAAGATCGTTTGAAAGCTCTTTTAACCGTCAGTGAGAGAAGTCTGTTGTGAGGGAGATAAAGGCATAGCCGGGCTGGCTCTTACCAATGCCCCTCATAGCACACACGATACGTGTCCTGCAGGCTGTTCCCCCTCTGGAGTTTTCTGCCCAGCACTTCTCCTGGAAGCAGGAGGAGGAAAAGGGTCGCCTACGTTGCTCAGCCCCTGCTGAGGCACCAATCCTGGCGTGATGCTGCTGGCCACTCCGGCACAGGGCAGCTGCCTCCCACAGGGCTCGGCACGTCCCACTCTACCTGGTGCCAAGGAGAAGCATATGGTGGGGCCACGCGGCCCGCTCGGCAGCGCCAGAAACAAAAGCTTGGTTGTTACAAACCCGGCCCCAAATTATGCCTTTTTTATACATCTACAAACTTTGAAGAGGGGGAGAGAAGAGGTGCGTGCGGTTCGGTGTAGCTGATGAAACACAACCAGGGCAGGGAGCGCATCCTTTGTTTCGACCCGCCATCCACAGCGCATGTTTGGCCAGATAACCAAATAATGTCAGCGTGCGACGAGCGAGGCTTTCTGGATGCCGCGGCAGCTGACGGAGGGCTCTCTCCCCCGGCGCTCCCCGTAAAGCGATCCGCGCTGCCTGCAGACAATGCGGCCCTTGTGCGAAACAGCTGTCCGGGGGAGCCGGCTCGCTGCTGCTTGACAGTAGCTGGTGTGTTACGGGGAGACGTGGGGTATTATCTAGCTGGGAACGAATCTGCCAGATGGGCCCGAACGCTTCGAGCCAGGAATGGAGTCTGGTGCTGTGTATAAAAACAAGCTGCGGGGCGGTGGCTGCCCGCTGAAATGCCAGTATAGGGAGAAATACGGCTCCCCCCGCACCCTAAATTATTTATTGTCTGGTATATTCTGGTCTTATCTGAAATCATTTTCTGATAAAATTGTAGCGTGTGTAACAGGCAGGTGAAGAGCACTCACACTTCAGGCTAGGGTACCTGATAAGGCTTCTGTGTGTTTTATTGGTATAGGGGTGTTGTCTGCAAACTCCAGTGCTCTCATTAAAAAAAATAAATTAATTAGTTAATTACAGATGTGAGGCTAAACACACTATAAGAATTGATTGAAGCATTGGATCAGGCCTCAAGTGAAATCAAGCATTTGCCTTTTGGTTTGTTTTGTTTTGTTCTCCTTCCCCTCCGCTCTCTCTGCCCACCTCTGCCCAGCGAAATGCTGTTCAGTCAGAGCCTGGCTGCTGGCGTTGACGACTTTTTGCTTCAGCCTCCCCAGCAATTAATGCATACAGATGCAGCATTAGCAGCAACAGGTCTGGCTCGCCTCGCAGCGCTGCTAGCAGGCAGCAGCTGACCTCTTTATTTCACAGCGGCATAACCCCACAGCTTGGCCTGGCTTTTGCTGGATTCCTTCTGTTGTTTGGGATTTGTGTGGGGCATTCAGGTCTCCGACAGAGCCGGCAGGCTAGCTGTGAGCACTGGCAGGCACGCTTCCCTTCCGTGCAGTGCTGTAATGTAACTCCTGTGCTGAGATAACCATCGAAAGCAAACAGCGGGCCTGATTCACCACAAGTCTGCCATGGTGTGGGTTTAGTGGCAAGGAGAGGCAGGCTGGTGAAGAAACACCTGAAATGGAAAACCAAGGCTCTGACAAGACATGTCGCTCACTGCCTTGTGTGTAGGTTGTACTCCCCTGGACTAGCCTGCAAGCAGAGCTTGGCTCCAAATCTGTGAAAACCTTCAGACTGGAGTCTAAATTCGGCCAATTCTAGCAAATGATACGGTTTGGGTGCTTTCTGCTGCTTTGTTTTGTTTTGACTGCATCCCCAGGGTGGTAGCAGGACATCCTGATCACAGCAGCCTCATGCAGGGACAGCCACAAGCCTGACCGACAGCCCCCGGCTGCCCACCTTTGGTCACACACCCTATTCGCCCTCCTCCTCCTGCTCCCATGTTCACTTCTCCCTGGAAGGGACTTCTCCACACACCGGCGTTTCTCCAAGGAAAGCCAGCTCCGGGCCGGCAGCCCTGCCGGCGTCCAAAGGCTGGCAGAGAAAAAAGAAATCCACAAGCAGTGAAACGACATAGCTAGGGAAAAAACGTGAAGTGTGCTAATAGAAGCCAAGTAAGTCGGAGAGCACATGGAAACTGCTTTACTCCCAGTGAATAGCATTTACTCATGCAGACAGCCCTATTAATTTCAATGAGATCACTCCCATAAGTAAATATGACTCAAAGCAAGGACTGCCTGCTCCAAAGTTTGCTCCATTTGGCTGTTTTCTCCTTAATAGCTGGGCTTAAAACCTGAGCAGTAGCCTTAACTCTGAATTTCCTGGCTTTTGTCATGCTTGGCGTTATTTAAATGTAGCTCTGTCGGGATGAATAGGCTAAAACGCTGGTCCATCCTGGCTGGGAAATGGATTGTGACAGCTCTATGGCAGGGTTGCTTCATATGCACAGTGCGCAGCTAACATCTGCAAGGCAAATGTCAGCCCGGGTGCCTGCCACCCCTGCCACTGCTCCTGACACTTGGTCCTCGCCCTGCGGCCAGCCAGGTGTTGTCCCACCAGGAGCACCTGCCAGCCACAGCCCTGCCTGCCTCCTTCCTTGCTCCTTAGGCCCCCAGGGCATGGTGGCAAAGTTGAAATGCAAAGAGATTGGTTGGTGCTTTAAGACCCAGAAAGGTGGTCATTCCTCCAAAACTCCCCTGGCTCCTATATGATGACTTTTCACATCACTTCGGTTTGCTTTGTTTTAGCTGTTTTCCGCATTTTTGTTTTCCTTGTGACATACACAGTCTCCTTCCAAGGTGGGGCAGGTGCCGATATCACCAGTTCTTTGCTTGCGTTTTAAATCCTTTTCATTTCTTTTCCCATGAAAACTTAGGGCGGATACTTATAACAATACCATCCCACAGTAGGTCCCATGCAATTTTTAGAACTAAGAGAAGCAACCACGTACTGCTTGAACAGCACATAGTCTAAGTTTATACTTCATTATGTTTTAAAAGGGCAACAGGCTAGGGGCTAAGGGACACAAGGAAATTTCCCGCCATATGTCTATCCCACAATCACTTTCTGTGGCCTCTGGTCTGCAGCAATAATAGCAAGGAGGCACTCCAGATGAGCTGAATTGGATCAAAACAGCTGTAAAAAAAGCAGTTCTTCCAAAATAGACATGACTGTCTATTTCTTAAAAGTCATTACAGGAGATATCTGGATTTACAAGGAAGAGAGGTCAAAGCAAAGCAAAAAAAATAATAAATAAATAAATAAAAATCAGACTGTGAAAACAAAAACACTGCGGTACACGCTTCTCCCCCTGGGGACGGGGTGACAGCAAAGCATATGATGGATGTTAATAACATTGCTTCATGCATTACTGGAAGGCATTCAGATCCGACGGTGCTGAGTTTGCTGGATAACCCTGTTTGGAAAAGAAAGCAGGCATGAATAACATTATATAGGTGTTTAAATCTGTTATGATTGCATCTTGATGGGTTGGTATTCTTTGCTGTTACTTGGTTTTATGTATTTTGTTGGTATCCTATTAGCTGAAAACATCGATTTGAATGTTTAAATGTATTTGTGCTGTTCCCCTTGCTCTCTCTGGTTCTTTTATGATGCATTTTGGATGGAATTTTGCAATTCCATTTACTTTTTCAGTGTATGGCTTCAAACCTCTCAGGATTTTCTGCTAAGAAAGTGTCGGGCTGTTTCGATTTTTTATTTTACTACACCTTGGCCTTTCTCTTTGGCACTGGAGGTTTTGACTGAGTAAGAAAACTGGGCACTCTGCCTCAAAACACTAAAAGCAACACGCGTCTGGAAACAGAGCTGTGGCTATTGATAAGGCTTTGTGCCTTCTGGAGAGATTCCTTTCAGTCTTTCACATTCTTTGTGTCCCCCCCCCCCCCCCCCCTTTTTTTTTTTCTCCTAACTTCCGTGACAGAGTTGGTTGTTGACTGGTTGCACATTAACAGACTGCTTGCTCTGGAGGGGCGAGGAATCAGTGACACTTGACTAGATACAGCCGCGGCTACAGCAGAAGTGGCAACAATAGGGAACAGCATCAGCATGCATCCCACAGTCAGCTGGGATGATGGTTTTTCGGCAAATAGCCAGTCGCTAGGCAGCCAAGGACAAGGACTTCCTTCTCCCTCCGCTGAGATCTCTGAATATTAAGCTCTTCTTCCCCCAGAGGAAGGGGCATGCTCCCATCCACTGCCAGCAAGGTGTGTTTAAATCTGCTGGTGCTCGGGATGTGACCGCCGCTCGGTTAGTGCAGGTTTCCAGGAGGATCCTGTCTCATCTGTTTTCCCCTCCCGAGAAGCTGAGAGACTGTTTTTCTCCCCTTCCCAAGTCTTGGGAAGCGTCAGAGTGGCCGAGCTCCAGATGAGGCAGCTGTTCCCAAATATACTCAGTGGGAAGAGTTTTCATAACAATGGGAACCACATGAAAGCTCGCGGAGAAGCTCCTCCTACTATTGAAGAGCCCTTTCAGTTGAGTGGTTTGCATATTGGGTTGCATAAATGACTAGACACACCAAGGGGTCCATTTTCAGTACTGTGCGCATAGAATTAGACACGCAAGCCTTGCTAACAATAATGAGAGTTGTGTGCAAAACTCCCTGCGCAATATGCTGAAAATATTCTGCTTGGTGGATCTTCCAGCTCACGGCGATTTCCTGGCAGCGCTGAGCCGAGTTCTGGGAACAAAATGAAAGTCTGGGCTCTGTGTGTGTTCACAGAGCTCTTTCCTATAGCTCCCCCCAAAAATGTGAAAAGACTCTCTCCTGCCCCCACACACACACTTTTTTTTTTCTCTTTCCTTTGTATGTCTAGCGTATAAATGAACTCCACATCCCACTTTTCCTTAAGGAGTGAGCTTTAAGGCTGCTGACGGAAAAGCCATTTGCCCTTAAGGAGCAGAGCGCAGATTTCCCACTACTGTGCGTCTGGTTTCGCTTCGCGGTGGGTGTTTGTGCCAGCTTGCTTAGCGTGTGATTCGTGAGCGAATCCCTGGGAGATGCCTTTCTCTTACCAAGCCTTGCACGGCCGCATTCTGGTCACACAATGCGAACACGTGTTGCAGCTGGTCACAGGACTGCAAGACCCCAAAAAAGAAGGGCTTTTTTTTTTTTTCTATTTTCTTTTTTTCCCTTTTTCTTTTCTTTTCTTTTCTTTTCTTTTCTTTTCTTTTCTTTTCTTTTCTTTTCTTTTCTTTTCTTTTCTTTTCTTTTCTTTTCTTTTCTTTTTTCTTCTTTTTCCTTTCCTTTCCTTTCCTTTCCTTTCCTTTCCTTTCCTTTCCTTTCCTTTCCTTTCCTTTCCTTTCCTTTCCTTTCCTTTCCTTTCCTTTCCTTTCCTTTCCTTTCCTTTCCTTTCCTTTCCTTTCCTTTCCTTTCCTTTCCTTTCCTTTCCATCAGAATACTCAGCAGTATTTTCCAGTGGAGCTCTGACACCTTTGTGACAGGTTTTACACAAAAAGTGACTGTGCCTAAGGGATGATGCAAAGAGTGGGAGTTTAGGACTAGTATCTCTTCGAGCTCTGCCAGCAACTCACTCACCCCGAGCAGCCCACTTCAGGTCTCTGTATTTCCTGTCCCTCCATCACCACTGTGGAATTGTCATGGAAAAGCTGCTGTACTTATCTGATGTCTGGGACAGCGGGTACTGCAGGGATCTGTGAGCAGAAGTGGTGAAAATGGTGACACAATGGTTGCCATTCATGGTTTTCACTGAAGTGGTTTGTTGTTTCTTTGTTTGCTTTATTTTATTTTTAATTAAATTAAGTGAAAAATTAAATATCTTTTTAACCAAAGAATTGGGAGATAGAAAGTTATTTCAGCTGGCAGGGAAAGGGAGGAGACCACCACTAATCCACCCTCTGTACAGAGCTGCTCCAGACAGTGCAAGAGACAGGCTAGGACCAGCGAGGAGAAGAGGCCAGGGTGTGAGTGCTCCCTGAAGAGTGTCTGGGTACCCGCATTCAACAGCGGAAGCCACTTCTGATACTGCTCATGGGGGAAAAAAAAAAAAAAACTCAAAGGGTCTGGATGAGATTTATCTGTGTGTATTACAATCCTCAATTCCTCAATCCCTTTCCAGGGCTCACATCAAGCAACACTCAGTTAAACCTGAAAACAAGGCATCACGTTGCTGCACAAGATGGCAGAGATGCTGGTAGAAGCAGTGTTTTCCGAACTGCGTGCTTGATGACAGTTTTGGAAAGCTGCATGCCATGCTGCAGGAAGCTGTGTTTGTGTTCACAGCCTGAGCCTGTGTCCCGGTGTTGTTCGGAGGTGCAATATCTTGTGTGCTTTCTATGCAGGGTGCAAAAGCTTTTGATCAGTCACACCTGTACTGCCATGAAAGTGCTCTGTGCCAGCTGGAAGTTGTTTCACTGAAGAATGAAAGGCAGCTGTACCAACAGATTAATATTTTGCCAGTGCAGGCTGACCTGAGAGCCCTTGCAGCCTGCTTTGGCCTAGTGCAGATCTGCCCTCAGCATTATCATCTTCCCAATAACCCATGTCTGAGAGACAACACTCTTTAGGAAACCTAGTGCTGGTTCCTGCACAGCTTTCTCTTCTCATTTTGTAGGCTTTTGGTTGGCTGCAGCAAGGAGAACACCATGACTTACGCCTCTTTTTTCTCTCAGTTCTAGGGAAAATCCGAACTGCAGTGGGCAGTGCCCAGCTCCTTATGGCCCAGAAATTTTACCAGTTCAGAGAACTTTGCGAAGAAAACCTGGTATGTAACTTTTATGATAAATACTGTTGTGTAACTCTTACTGCCAGAGGAACTGTCTCTGAAGACAATCACCTGAAGTAGACCTTTTCTGACTAGCAGGGTCTACAACTTCTCCCAGTAAAGGAATTGGTATGAATTGGGGAGTGACACCGTCAAACTCAGTGGAGTCAGCATGAGTTTTGCTAATAGTTTAAGATCCTTAAAACAAAGAAAGGCAAAAAGCTTTGGGTGAGATATCACTGAAGTTCTGCAGCTAGATCTGTCCCTTCACCCCTGAGTTCAGGTTGGTGCGGGCATGGAGATTTTTGGGTGCCATCTTGGGGTCTGTCAGGGTGGACCAGAAGTCTCACGTAATCCTAATGCCGCCTCTATTCAGCAAGACAGAAATACCAGGAAATCAGGCCTTGAAGATTGGTGGCTGGTACTCCAACGCCTCAACAGCAAAAGAGATAAAAGTAATTTTCCCAAGTGCTAAAAGGGCAAAGAGCCAGTATGTTATAATAATTATTACTGTATGCAACTGGTATATGCTACTGCTATTATTAGTAGTATTTGCTATTTTTATGCCATTAGTAGTGGTGGTATCACAATGATATTCCTGATGATAAATATTTCATACCATGTATCTAAAACAATTGTCCGTAAAACAGCAGCACTTCCAAAAGTTTTTCTACTTTTTAATTAACAATCCTGCACAATAGATACATTTAATTCTTAGTTTTGGTATAAATTCCTAGAAGCACAGAAATCACAAAGTGTTATGCTCTGTCATCACAAAACAGGGAAAGCAAACCCTGCGGTACTCAGCACAATGAGGTGGCTGTCTTCTCCATTTAATGCACTCTTGAAAATCCATACCCAAACCAAAATCTGCCTGCAGTGAGTGAATGTAACAGAAATAATTTCTTTTTGAGCAAGCCTTCTGATTCTTAGTAGGAAAAAAAAAAAAAGTGGTTGTGCATCTCTGTAAAGCCAACAATGAGCAACCTGCCCAAGCACTGAAAAACTAAGAATGCAGATATAATCTCTACTCTCCTTATGCATCTGAAAATATATACTTTAGTTTTCTACAGTTGCTGCTTCGGCGGTGTAACCATGCTGCCAAAATCATTTGTCAGTGTTGAGGTGAAAATCACAAATAGAAGTATCCTAAGCAAAACTTAGGATATTCTCAGGTTTGTTGTTCCTGAGGTGAAGAAGAAAACCTAAGCATAAAGTGACACTGGAACCAAGTAAAACAACGTTCAGGAGGCTAATAATAATTTATGTATTTATACACTTCGCATATGCCTACTGCGCATGCAAAATTTCCAGAGCTAGGAGCCTCACTACATTGGGCTCACTGGGCAATGAGGATTCCTCTTGAGGCCCATGAGCTTGAAGGTGAAGATGAACTGCGCCCACTTGCAAGCCCTGCATGGCACATCCAGCATGATGCAGCTGATATGTATGGTGCAGAGAGAGAGGTACCGTGGCTGTCCTGCCTCTCTCAAGGCCCAGGGCCCACCAGCTGTGGGCCAGCAGTGTGTCTGGCATATCACTCTTCCCAAAAATGAGCCTGAAAAAAAAAAAAAAAAAAGATTGCTGTGCTTCTATGTGTTTTCTTCAGAGCTTTTCATCCTGCAGAGATTATTCTTGTAAAAAAAAAAAAAAAAATGGCCTGAGGAGTATGACAAGTGATTTTACCTGAAATGGTGGTTTTTGTAGGCTTTAGATTCAGATTGTGTGGGAGAAGTGTTTGTGCATCTGTCCAGCACTGTGTGTACATGCAGCAACAGTACGCTTTCACAGGTCCCAGTGTTCCTGCAAGCATCAATATCGCGGGGAATCCTTCCTCGTCAAAGTGAAGAGGAGGCTGGCAATTGATTTCAGTGTTATCAGGATGACACCCTTGAACCCACTGGGTGGTGTCCACAAGCCCATGGGGGCACAGTGGCTTGATGCTGTCACAGCCCCTTTGCAAATAAAAACCCAATCAGTGCTCGCTGTGGTTTCTCTCTCATGTCTCCTTGATGGCTCTCTCTGCTGAAACTGCTTTCCTAGCAAGATTCATAACCATTTGCACAAATGCTTTACATTAAGAGGTACTAAAGCCCAACTGTTGTTTTTTTTCTTCTTCTGTTGTACAGAATCCTAATGCACATCCACGGCCGACCTCCCAGGATTTAGCAGGGTTTTGGGATATGCTGCAGTTGTCCATAGAAAATATTAGTATGAAATTTGATGAACTTCATCAGTTAAAGGCCAATAATTGGAAACAGATGGATCCTCATGACAAGAAGGTAGAACATTGTAGATTTTGTATGCTTCATTTAAAACCCTGCACAAATACTGGACAAATTAAATAGGCCTCTGTGTTACAGCGTTGACGTTAAAAATGTGAAATGAAGCTCATATCAAATTAATTTCATTGTAATGACAATGTTTACATAATAATCATCTGGGATATTATCTGTAATATGTTTCAGGCATATTTTTAAACCAAATCTGTCTTTGTGAATCGGATAATGGGAATGTGGTACTTTGTTAAGCTTTACATTTAATCATATTAGACGATCAATCGTTGGAAGGAACTGCCTTATATATTGATTCTTAAAATTAAATAAATCACATTTACGGTTCATATTATTGCATATAGCAAGAGTTCTAGGTTGTGTTACTGAAAAAAATAGGGAAGCACTGTAACCATCACTGACTTTGGTAACCAGATTACAAACAGAGCAATATCAAAAATATGCCTTCCAAAATGTCACATGAAAGAATTTCCACATCTTTTTTGTTGTTGTTGTTATTGTTCTTTTTTAGTTTGTTTGTTTGGTTTGGTTTTTGTTTGTTTGTTTGTTTTTAATGGATGATTTCATAAACAGGTCCACTTGGCTGGTAGTGCTGTTTATCCAAGAGAGCATAAAAATCATCTGGAGCTTTGGGGGTTTTATTTAAATGTAGTCTTCTTCTGTCACCATGAAAAAACAAACACATCTCCAAGTGTGAGCCACATTTCACTTCCCATTCTCATTCAGCACCATTGCCTTATTTTTCTCCTCACAATCCACATCAAGACGAACAGCGCTGGGGTGAGCCAAAATACACAAATGTTTCAGCAGGTACTTAAAGGGCAGGTCTGTTCCTAGAGGAACCAACAGTCTAATGCCCTGCTGTGCTCCTGTAGGTATGTAATTTGATGGCTGACTCTCTGTTAGACTTTCTGTGGCTGGTCTGGTACCAATGAGTAGAGCAAGCAGGTAGGGATGCCAGAAGGAGGGGGACAAGACCTAGAGGTACAGTGGCTCAGCCAGATGTCTGGGCCCCCCGAACTCATGGTTAGCTCGCTCCCAATGACCAAATCGGTGTTTTGTTTTGGACAGATAACAATAATGATAATGAACCCCGTTAATCTTGCAGCAGGAAGTTTGCAAAGGCAGTGCTGGTAGCACTCTCCCTCCTCCGGTCAAGACTAAATACTCATTCATTCCTGACTTAGTCGTGCCATGCTCACGCCATTTGTGCACACCTAGTGTTTTGTAGGGGGATGCATGGGAATGTGTTTTCCTAGCCCGAGGTACTGAAGGCAAGTCATTTTCTTATCTTCTTTTTTTTATTTTTTTCCCAATATCTGTCGGAAAAGGAAGTTAAAAACGCCAAATGTGCATGCACAGAAACGCTGGTGTATGGTCTTTCGTTAGCGTATCTAGTCGAGCGGGTAGGCCAAGTGTTTTTAATTGTGGCAGTAAGAAACAAGAGATTTCCTTTAAAAGCTGTGCTTTTTGTTTGCTTCTAAAAAACATTTCAAAGAGTTTCCAACAAAAAGAAGACTATAATGGGTTAAAGGACGTTAAGTAGTGCTGAAGGAAGAGACCTATGGTAGGCAGGTAAAGATTACACATTTTAAAGAATGACACTGACTGTGTTCCTCGTTCAGTGAGCATTTGTCTATGATTATAAATGAAACAGAACATTTCATTTCTTAAAAAGAAAAAGAAAAGAAAAAACTTTCTGTGGAAATGATATTTGCAATCGCCTTTGGCCTTTGCCATTGGGTCCTTTTTAAGCAGCATAGATTAATCCTTGGATGGAGAGAAAAAGCAAAGTATGAATAAGTGTAACTAAGCACCTTTATCTTTCAAGCCGTGGACGCTGTTGTGATCAGCATGAGAGAAAACGCAAGGGCAGAATGGGACCTTTGTAGTGTGATAAAATCCCTTCGTTCAGAGGCCGTGTTCACAGTTGGAAGGGGATGTAACTTAAAAGACAATCTAATTAACTTGACAAAGTCTTTGTGGACGCCTGAAATTCAGACCTGAATACACTTTTCTTTTTCAGGAAAGATCCCGCTCTGATTTTCTTTTTTTTTTGTACCCACGCACCAGGCTGTACATAAAAGTCCTCCTTGTCAATCGCGTATCTGGAGCTAGCCACCACCGTGATGATTAATGCATGTTCTCTTCATGGTGTTTAATTTTTTCCTACCAGTTTTTCAAGCTAGAGCTGGCTGTAGTGTGGCATGCCTATTTAGCAGGAGGCCAGGGTTTATATCAGCTTGCACAGGCAGACCTGAAGCAGGGGACTTGGGAGCAGGCTACTAAGTTTCTATGAAATATGTACGTGAATATCTGGTTTTGTTGTTATTTTTTTTGATGGTTATCACCCTGAAGCACCAACCACACGCAGGCAGCTAGCTGACAGCCGCAGGTGGGATGCCGAGCCCACCACGTCCCAGTGCTGCCGCGGGACCACCTCACGCTGCCTCGGTGCCATTTTTGGGGGGTGAGGTGATGTGCACATCTCGGCCCCATCCCGGCGGTGCCGGCTGCGGTCAGCCGGGCTTGTTAACAGAGCTGCAGGAGCCGGGGCCCCCCGGGGTCGCGCTGCAGAGAGCAGGATTTATTCCTCAGCCGCGTGAAGCGGTGCCGGTGGTACAAGGCCGCGCCTGAGACGCTCTCCTCTCTAGCTCAGTTTCTAGCCAGTTCACTGAAGACTAAAGGGCAGATAGGAGCTAACAGACCGTAGGTAAAATGTGTGTTCTAACTACTGACGCGTCCTAGTTTTTCCCGCCTTTCCCTGAGAAGCTGTATAATGCCATTAACCTTCTGCTTTGATCAGGAGAGAAGGGTCCCTCCTCCAGTGCCAAAGAAGCCATCGAAAGGTCAGGTGCCGCTCATCCGGGAACGCTCTCTGGAGAGCTCGCAGCGTCAGGAGGCCCGGAAGCGGCTGATGGCTGCCAAGCGCGCGGCGTCCGTCCGGCAGAACTCAGCCACCGAGAGCGCCGAAAGCATTGAGATATACATCCCCGAAGCCCAGACCAGGCTATGAAGGGATCCGACCAGGAGGACTCTCTCTGGCAAGACAAGTCTCCTGTACAATCTGCCCCTCTAGGCTCCTGCTCCAGGTCACCACCACCGAGTATTTGTACCTCCTCCTCTCTCTGCTCTCTCCCCCTACCCCTCCCTCCCCTCTCTCTGTACGCAGTCCCGGTGACCCCGATGAATCCCACCGCCGTGGCGTAGTTGTCGGTCCTCCAAGAGGTGTCCTCTAACCACCCTCGCTTCCTGAAGGTTTGCCCATGTCATCACGATGCTTTGTCACACATGTACTGATGCTGCCACCTTGCCTCATGTAAACGAGTGCGATCCTCTTTCTGTTTGAAACCAATAAACGCGGCGCTCAGACTCCCATGCACACGCACTCCTGTACAGTAGGCGCTCCATTTAACCCACTCACAACCTTTAGTTGATCTAAAGCTAGCCTGTTACCTAGTGTACAGCAATATCAAACCGCAGGGGATTTTGGAAATTTCAGTCATGCAGGGTGAT
Source organism: Aythya marila (assembly GCF_965140915.1). Lineage (NCBI taxonomy): Eukaryota > Metazoa > Chordata > Aves > Anseriformes > Anatidae > Aythya > Aythya marila. Next base: position 106,089,433 of record NC_139043.1, read on the forward strand.
CCTTTTGGACTCTGCCGTCTTCCTCATAAAAGATGAAAGGAGCTATGACTCGGATTCCCCTCTTTTTATTACTTTTTTTTTTTTCCTAAAGTAGATGGCGCACTTTATTCTAAACCTCTGAATCACACCTTCTCACCTGAATTTAAGGAGTCACAAAGGGGGGGGAGAGGTTGGGGCGGGAGCGGGGAGGGGGAGGTAGAAACACAGAGCTGGGGGTGAAAAATGGAAGCATATCCTGCAGGTGAGATGGCGAGGGATAGAAAAGATCCTGTGGAAAGATGCCTGCACACTCACAGCTGCACAAACTGCCTCATTTTTATTTCATCAATCACTACTTAAACATTTCAATCAGCAGAAGATTGTAAATTCGATCTTCCAGGGAAATAATCTATTTTGAAAGGCAATAAAAGAGTGAAAAGGAAGGAGATAAGAAGCAAGGACAGTTGAAGATAATATAAAAGAAGGATTTTCTTGTCCAAGTATTAAGAGTTTTTAAAATTGTACTGTATTGTCAATTCCTCTTGTATTGTATTGTATGGATTATATTGGTTAAAAAAAAAAAAAAAAGGCAAAAAAAAAAAAAGCTTGGTTTTGTTGATGTCTTACTCTTGGTGGGACTATCCGATCTCACATGTACACACAGCCACACACCAACACCTGTAAGCGAATTGTTGTACACAGAGCCTGCGATGCTTCTCCAGGCAAGGCTTTGCTTTATCCACAGCTGGTTGTATGCTACCGTGCAGACTGCTTATCACCAAATGGTCCGTTATCTAGGAGTAAGTTTCTAAATCAGTCTCCTCCTAATAGTATAAAGTACCCATCTGAACAAGAACAATAAAGTATTTTTCACAAGTTACGGGATCAATATGAACTTAATTTCTTTCCACGACAAGCTTTCCTACCCCCGCTTCTGCCATTGTTTTGCAATCACGAAAAATATGCATCCCAAGTAGCTCATTAATACCGGGGGTAAATCACAGACAATAGGGCTGGGGAGGAGCGGGAGCGGTCGGCCCTGCTCTCTGGCCCCCCAGCCACCCCCCAGCCGAGCTGGGGTCTTCTGCCCGCTCAGCTGCGGGAAGCTCTTGTGCCAAAATGAGGAAAGCTGTGCCCCATGTGCCAACGACAACAAGGTGTGGGTGTGCGCACGTGTGCCTCCCTGGCACATGCTGGGGATGGCAGAATTGGGGACAGTGGGTTTGGCCAACATGGCTGTGCCCGGGGTCCCAGGGTGGTGCTCTCCAGACTGCTCTGTGGTCCCCATCCATCACCTGAGGCACCTGGGAGAGGAAGGCGGCCTTCTGCTCCTGCTGGGGACAGGCTTAGGGACAGCCAGCACCATGGTGGGGCATGGTGTGCACTGAGGGCAGCAAACCAGCGCTGGCTTTCTATGCCCTTAGCTGTTAAAAGCTGGCCCAGCCTCTGCGACTTCCCACTGCAGCGCTGGTGAAATCCTGCAGCTCGCGTTTTCAGAGCATTGGAAATTGTCATCGAAAAATGAAGCTCGTGCTAAAAGTATTCATCGAGGTCATGCCAGACAGCTTCTTTTCCTACGACATCATAGCCAGGTGCTAATTTAATTTTACTCAAGAAAATAGGAGAGGTAATAGGTTCTGGCACCAAGTATTTTCACGAGAGCATACTAAAACCACTAGAGAATTTGCTACCTCTCAAAGCCATTGATATCTGAGCTATGTCTTTATAAACAGGGCACAAATACTTACTGCTGTGGTTTACAAGATAAGGGCTAATAATTTAATATATAAAAGACTTTTAACTAGAGTAATCGGAAATCCAGTGTAACCCTAGAGTGCTTTGTGTTATAGGAGCTTTGAAAGGTTTGACCCTCTCAGCGTTCGAATACCCGTGTGTTTGCTAGTTTTGAAACACTTCATCTGACTTTTAGCAGCAACGAAACTTCACCGTGTTTGCAGTATATACTAGTGCCAACTGCCACTTTTGAGCATATAGTCATATTAAGTATTAATTATTTGGAACTCATTTGTACTGAGGTATACAAAGCTGTATCCAGGTGAGAGTCCACATTCACAGATGTGTTTCAGATTATTTAGTTTTGTGGATGTTTTATGAAAGATGAGTTAAGATTTTGGTTGACAAGTGGCTACAGAAATTTATATCTAGCAAGTGCCCCCCTAAAAAAAGCAGAAAAGGGAAGACTATTTAGTCTTGTATATTATGAATTATTGTATTTGTATATCACAGAATATTTTTCTTATATATTTTAAATATTCTTAGCTGAATGCCTGTTAGATCATTTGGCTCTGGAGAGAGAATTGCAATGTTTGCTTAGTTTTTTAGCAAAAGTTTAAAAATAAAGCCAAGACCGGTAAATATAAAATATAATACTTCTGCCCCTAGAATGCCACGAGTTAACCACTTGACTCATTTACCAGTACTAATACACAAATAGTATATTTGCTGTATCATCTGTTTTTGTAACTATTTGTTTTTAGTCTAACCTGCCCAGTGTATATTAAAAATGCCTATATTCTGTTTCACTTTCGTACTAAAGTATTTCTTTTTTTTTTTCTTTCTTTTTTTTCTTTTTTTCCTTGGGGAAATTTTAGAAAAGGTTGGTTTTGTCTCCTGCTTCAAAAGTTAAAAAGAAAAAAAAAAAAAAAGTATTTATTATATTTTTTGCAGATGTTTCCATGAAATTCTCATAATCTTTTTGTAAAGAAAGATGAAGAAATGGATTAAAGATTTTTAATATTTGAAAAGGTAAATAGAAATAATTTATTTGTAATATAATTCAGTTTATTTATTGGTGTTCCCTTAACGCTTTGATGTGCACTATCATTTTAATTTGAACTGTATCTTTGTGAATTTATTGGTTTTTTTTTGGTTGTTTCTTTTTTCGATTTTTTTTTTTTAAGGAAAAAGGTCAAATACATATTTTAAGTAACTGGAATGTAAATCACTGGCCTACCTGCATTCCCAAATGCGATTTTAAAAATGTTTTTGATTTGAAACAAAAGACACAAATTTGAAAGCCTTTAGACAGAGGAGAGTGTTTTTATGGCTTAATGATTTGGGTTTTCATAGGATTATCTATCTAGTTTGTGTGTGGACAGGAAAATGTAAATAGATGAATGTTTCCCATAATGTAAAAAGAGCAAATTAATAAAATAATTAATGCACTGCTTGTAAGAGCTGTGGGTTTTCAATACAAATTCACTTGCCCGGAACCGCCGAAAGGCTTCACTTGAGGTGGCTGAGGATAAAGGCCCGGCCAGGGGCCTGTTTCGCTCCTAGTGCTCAGAGCCCAAGACTGATCCTGCCAGGTCTTGGATGCAGAGCCGCGCTGCTGGCCCTGGCAGTGCCCTCAGCACAGGGCTCCTCGTGGGCCAAAACCCACCATCATCCCACCCCTGATCCTCAGGAAAACCTCTGAAGGCACTTCTGCACGGGGGCTGGCCAAATCCCACCAGGGACGGCAGATGTTGGGCGGGCAGTGGCCAACGAGGCCTGGAGCAGCTCTGCGCCACTCAGTGTTTCGCCACACCGTGCTCATCCCCAGGGATGGCCGAAATATCTCTGAGGTGCTGAGCAGAAGTGGCTGGGCTTCCCTTCACCCTGCCTTCTGGCTGGGTTTTTCCCAGTTGGTGTAATAACGACAGTCACCAAATCCTGTAGCAGTGTTTCCAGATGGTGTTACTGCTCTCGGCTGTACCAGCAAATGCTGGCATTTTAGCATATTTCAGTCTATACGCCTCACAACCGTACGAATAGCATGCTAGCGATCCACCATGTACCATTTGTCCACTCTTGAGACCCAGGGAGATCAAAAAGATTTGTGATCTAGAGGCAGCAAAACTTCAGCTAAAAGTTTTACCATATTTTACTACTGAGATCTGACAGTGGGATCCCTTCATCTGCGGGAATTCAGTCTCCCTGGTCGCTCATAAACTGACAAACTAGGGGTGCCCCCACTAAAAATGTCTTATTATTTAAAAACCTTCCTGCAGTGGCTGGTATCGTTCTGCAGCGAGGCCACATCAGAGAGCACAAGATAGCAGACGTGTTACAAACCCTTGTCTCACCGGAAGAATGGCAAAGTCCAAGCTGTGGCTCATAGCCCTGCCTTTCATGCCTGCTTAAGGTAAACTTTATCCTTATTTATACTCAGTGTTCCCTTCCAGCTCAACGTTCCCTCCAAATGATGAGCCTTCCCCCACAAACACAGCTTGTTGACGCTTTTGTTTGCCAAGGTTTGTTCTCTCATGCTTCGGATATTTATTTTTGCAGCACGCAATAGGCAAATAACACATTTTAACCATCCCTTTGGAGCATGCTCGCCCATCAAACCTGCTGAGTCTGTGCTAACTTGGAGACAGACGATATTTTTTGATAGCAATTCATAATACTTGGGAGTGGCAGTCAGCCCACGAGGTTCTCCTTCCCCACTGTGCATCAGAAGGGTCGGGGTCCGCCCGAGCAGCACATGATGCACAAGGGGGCTTGCACTGAGCAAGCCTGCCACCAACACCCACAGTCAAAGCCTGCCTGTCCCCTTTTCCTTTAGTCTGATGCCACGCCAAAGACCCCCAAAAAATTGCCGTCCTGCCATACCAAGCTCATTGACAACCTTCATTCCTCCCTTCCCTGTGCTGCCAATACAGGAGGGAGGTTTTCGCAGCACCTCTGCTCCTGCTCAGCTGCCGTCGTAGCAGGCAAGGTAGCTGCTGTCGCCTGATTCATCAGGATGCGTTCGAATGCCAGCTGCAAAACATGACGTGAGCGGCCTTTTCAGCCAGCGGCCAGGCTTTCCCACACTTGGGTCTGATCAGCAGGCAGCACCCTTTTGGGTCATACAAACGAATACAGCCGGTCTTCTATTTCTCTGTGAGTCACATGCCCAATCTGCAGCAAGACAAAGAGACAAGGAAAGGAGCAGGGCTTCCTGGTAATTGTGTTTTTCATGGTTCTCTTCACTGATCCGGTAACAACATAATCATAGAAATTAGAGCCAGAAAAGCTCTACTGGGGCATTGTGTGAACATTGTCAGTTCAAGATCGCTATCTCCCAAGTTGTGGCAGGTAAGTCATCACCTCACCGGTGCTGCTCCACCCAGGGGAAGGAAAAAAAACACACGAAAGGGAAAAAATATAAAGAGAAAGAGAGAAAATAGAGAAAGAAAACAAGCAAACAAAAAAACAGCCTGAGCACAGCCATCACCTCTGGTGGATGAGCCCTGGTGCAGAGGCCTCCATCATATCTGCTCTGTGTTGAGCAGTCCCCGTGGTGGGGTGCCTGGCTTTTTCTCTTTTCTAGCCAAGCAGAATGGAAGCAATTACGGATTTTGCCAGCTCTATTCAAAGAGGAGAAATGCTGGAGTGCTTCAGTGCTGCCGGAGAATCCAGAGGTTGCCCAGCCCCAGAGCGTCCCCAGGAAGCTGCTGCTCTGCAACGTTTTAAAGCTGTCAAAGGTTTGCACATAGGGATGGGCCTTGCAAGGAGTTAAAGCAGTAGAGCAGTGAGAAGGATGTTTTCTGGGTGCCGGGTAGCTCGCAGAGGCACGATAAGTCACTTGTGCAAACAGCTGCATGCTGAGGCACAGGGTTCAGGCTGGAGGCTAGAAATTGGGAGCGTAGATGTGAAATGGCAAAAGGCAACCCCTTCCTGTGCAACTATCCCATTTCCCCAGCGGGATGCCAAGCCTACCAGCTATCCCTGGCTTTTAGCTATAAAGAGAGAATTATCAAAGGCATGTCCTTAATACAGCGTGGCTTATTTTTCCTATTGTACTGGCTATCGGTGCTCAAAATTGCAATCTGGAATTGCTTCACAAGTGCGTGTTCAGCGCTGGATTGCTGTGGTCCTTGAACCAGAACTGTAATCATTCCTTCCTTTGTTGTGTATGCTCCAGAAAGTGTGTAGCGGTCAGATGTTAATGCATTGCATGAATTGGGCTGTGCTATTTGTCATCCTCTAGCATGTCCTTTTTTCTTTTCTTTTTTTTTTTTTTTTTTTTGGGTGCGGGAAGGTGGTGAAATAAGTGTTCATGGTAACAAGTCAGGGTGCTCCAGTTGTTTTGCTGGTCTTAGGAAGAAAACTTTCCTATCACATGGAAAAAAATAAAATAAAATACTGAGACTTCTTCAATTTGTAGCTAGGTCTGGCAAATCACATCTACCCTTGCCCTAAGGGGAGATGGAGATATCCATTCCATCTGTGTGTGTGTCATTCCTCATCTCTCTACACAACCACTGACAGTGAAAGGTAAAAGATTGACACTGTCCAGGCAGTTCACAGGCGATGCAGCAAAACTGCCGTGGCATTCAGCCTTGCTACGGGGGCAAAACAAGCACGGACAACACAGGCTGTGGCACTGAGAGCTGCAGCAGGGAGTCTCACCAGTGGCCCTAGGGAAGGAGAAAGTGGAAAGAAGAAGGATGGAGCAGAAGAGGGTGGACAACATCATTAAAACTGCAATAATTCAATCCGTGAAAAAAGCATTTGCTGTTACAGTCTGTAGCAACGGCTGAAGAGGAAATTCCTTCCCGTCGTGGAGCAAAATTTTGTTAAATAGTTTCTGAGTATCTGACATCCCTTCCCAGGGCATCAGTACCACCACGACTACTATGTACACCACGCAATTTGCAAGCCTCAAACGTATTGGGGCAGCATCATACTCCCAAGCAGCTCTGTAAACCCCAGCTGAAGACACAGGAGATGTAAGAACCCGGACAACACCAGGGCTTGCACAGGGCGGGGCTCCATCACACACAGCTGAAAAGACACCGATTAGAGGAGGACATGGCACAGGTTTAACACAAATAATGTGAGTTAAAAGTTCCAGGTCAGTTCATGGCTGTCACTGCTCTTGTGTAAGCCCTCATGGTGGGAAAGAAGAGTCTGAGTCTTGTTCCCATCTTGCTAGCAGCTGTTTTAACCCAGAATAAACACCGGCCTTTGATTTTAAGTGAAGTTTCGCAGTTGTGATTGCAGTGTTAGGAAAAAAAAGGAGACTTCGCCCCAGAATAATTTCCAGTTGTAAAATTTGGCTGAGGCATAAAGATGATCGTTTCACTACTTCAACAGAAAAATGTTTCTCTGCCAATCTCCAAGTGATCCCAAAAGAGCTGTGCCTAAAGCACCTGAATTTTAAGTCACAGTCCTGCATGACAGGGGCTGATGGCCTTACTCAGTGCCCTGACTCACCACATAGTAAATACTGCTGAGATTTAAAGAGATGTAAAAACCGGTGCTATATGCCAATGAAGCTGTATATCTGTATAGAGCGAATAACATCTATGATAACTAGGGAGCACATGGCTTGACCTCAATGACTACGAAATATTGTTTTGCACGATTAACCGAATGCTTCAACTGACAGAGAGAGTTTCCTTTTGTTTACATCTTTCCTGGCAATAGCATCATGACGACTGCAGTCTGGCTGCAGGAATGCACAGGGAACTGGGAACCCAGCCACACATTAGCAAATTGCAGTGTACTCCCCTCACTTCTTGTCCTTTGTTTAATAGCCACGTGCTTGTCTCCAAAAGGGGGAAAAAAAAAAAAAAAAAAAAAAAAAAAGAAAGCTATGTGTGTGCTGTACAGCATTTCGCCGTGATGATTTGTGGCAGCCAGCTTCTCCCAGGCAATGTCGAGATTCCAGGTAGGAAGCAACCCCCCGCTGCATTTGTCCTCTCAGAACAAAAATATGTCTTAGCAGTGAGCGGCTGAAAATAAATACAAGAAACCAAGCCAAAACAAAGAAAACCTGTTGAAGCACGCAGAGCTTGTTGTTAGAGCATAATCCAAGCAGATTTTGTTTGTCAACATTTGCGTAAGTCAATATAACGACAGTCTGAAATGATCTTTAACTGGAAATGTTTTCATGTCATGCAGCACGCATGAGCTTAGTGTTAATGGTCCGAGGGCTTTCTAAGTGTCAAGCGACACGGGTGCTGGCACAGCAGCTCTGCTTGCCTCTCTGCTGCTGCTGCAGCAGGCACGGCCACCACCTCCGGGCTCCAGCAGCTGCATCACAGCAGGGATGCTGCTGGCTGCGAGCTTCTTCCCACGGCACGCTCCTCATCGCACTGTGAGCAGACATCATGCTGGAGGAGATGTGTGTTTTCTCCAAACCTTGCACTGATCCCAAGTCAGAAACCCCACCAGAGCAGGTGAAGGAATCTGCTTACACACCAGTAATTGCACCCACCTGGGAGAGAGGTTTAGCACTCAGATGATCCAGCTTTTATTCAAGCCTCTTTATACCTCAGCTCTCTCTCAGGTTTTTCAGAAGGCAAGATGAAATTCTGCTCCCACACCTCAGGAGCCAGTACATTATATTTGCTCTGGACTTTCAGCATTGTAACTGGGAGCAGAAGTTGGATCTGATTTTTAATTCCTCTCTCAAAAGGTCAAGGAAACATGAAACTGCAAAAGCCTAATTCTTCTCTGTGCCACATTTGTGTAAACCCAGAGGGCAACATGGCAATGGTATTTTTAATGCTTTTTTTTTTTTTCTTTTCCTTTTCAATACAAAAAGTCCTTTGCACATCTGCTGACAGCTCACACAGTAACACACTTATTCCCACATTGCTCCTTCTAAGAAGTTGCTTCTGATGAATACTGACAGCACCTAAGAGGGCTCCAGCCACCACGGCGCAAGCATGGTGAGTGGAGCAGGGACTGAGCAGTTGTGGCACGGTCCTCAGCATCACTGGGGGGTTGGCTCTTGTGGCTCCCACAGCCACAGTCCACGGTATTGGTCACACACATGCACGGTTGGGGTTAAATTATGAATATCATAAGAAGGTATTCAGTGGGGTTTAATATTCCTACTAGTGCGCCTCCAAAGACCCAGCTGGAGAGGCTGCATTGTGGTGGGCTGAACACCGTGTGAATGTTGATGGTTTGTGTCTCATGGTGTTTGCTAAAAGAAAACTCACCTGCTGTGATCTTGTTATTTGTCTGTGGAAATGGCTTGTATGATTTAAAGCGTCGTAATTGAGCGTGTTTGTTCTTTTATCACTACTCGGAGAGCGATTGTTTTACAAAGAGATGTGAAGGCAAAGTCTTCCGCCTAAAGACTTCATCAACCTGATCAGGAAATAGTCGTCCGATAAAAACCCCAAATCCAACACTTTTTCTGCAGCTGTAGTACACTACAATAAAACATGGCCTCACTGTTCTGCCAGCCCTTGCCAGGTAAGAGTGATTCAGCACGAGCAGGGCAGGACATCCCCTTGCTTCTCCCGAACAGGAACATGTTGTCCATTAAACCCAGTCTGAGGAAGTCAGTAGCAGAGATGTACTGATAACACGTGGAGATACGTTAGCAGCTGTGGAGGAGCCCGCAGCGGAAACCAGGTGAGTTAATATTACACACCTATATGGCAGGGGCGGGCACTGCAGAATGGCTTTTGGCCCAGCACCAAGCTTCAGAAAACACTGCAGGCCAGCTCCCTGCTGGCGGTATCACGTTCGGGAAGGAGGTGACAGCTTCTACAGCTGAGAGTGTCGAGCTCGGCTGTCCTTTCCTCTGGGTGAGGACAAGGCCCTGGGAGCTGTGCTGCACCACCACGCACAGCCAGGCCACGCTGGGCCACCATCTATCAATCAAGCACACACAACTTCTTCGGACTTCAAAGGCAGAGTTGGAAAAGGCTCATTATTCCCAAGAGTGCTCCCAAGATTTATGTACTGTCACCCATCCGGGCAGCGAGGGATGTTTGCCCGTACCTGGTGTCAGATGAGTTCATGGAGCAGCAATTACAATGCTTGCGCAGTCGAGAACGGCTGCTGGCTTGTTGTGCCTCTTCGCTTCATTGCCAGCACAGCTCACCAGCGGCAAAAATAAATAAACGCATAATATTAATACTAAAACCACCACCCAGATCCAGACCTTCCGAGGTGTGAGCCCAAAAGCATTCCCAGCATCCCCCTTCTCCCCTGGCCATTGCAACCCTCCATTTCATAAACTATTAATGCTTCCCAAAACCTGCAGCTCATCTGGGGAGGCTCAGGGTGCTGGCCCCCTCTGGAAAATCTCATAACTTTTCACTACAGCCCCTGACACCACCCCACACACGCACACCCCATGGGGCCATCGCCGGCGGGTCCAGCTGCGCTGTGCAAACACCGCTGTGCCCTTTCTCCCGGCACAGCAACAGCACAGCCCTCGCTCCCGGCTTGCCAGAGGGCTGCTGTGGACACGAAGCGGCAACTACAGACGCTTTCCCAAGGTCTGGTTAATGTTTCAGCACCTACCCATCACGGATTGTACTTTGAGCCATGGGCAGCATGTTGTTGGTGATCCTGGCATTTATACTCTTGTTTCTGCCAGTTGGGTGCCTTCTCTCTCTTTTTTTTTTTTTACAAGCAGGTCGACAGGAGAGATCTCGTGTCATAGTAAAGCGCTCGGTCTCCGCCTACTTCAGTGAAAAACACTCTGCCATCAGCATGACTTTGATTTCCATGGACTTTGGGGCTCTTTGCACCTGAGAAGAGGCTGAGCCATGGATGGAGGCTCTGAGCTCAGCCGACAGTGCAAAGGTCTTGTTTTCCTTGTAGTGAAAAGGTTCAGGGCCGGGCTTCTGTTTTAAGTTCTCGATTATCACGGTAAATCACGAGGAGTTGTAAAGTACATAGAACAGAGATTGCACGCTGGTTAAGAATTATCGCTGAGGTGAAAAAAACAAACAAAGCCAGCACAACAAACTTGCACCCAGTTTTGGTAGCGCTGCCCCACATTCCTCTGCAAGCTGTTCTGCACCTGTGCAACACTCGCAGCCTAGGAAAAATGATGGAGCCTGCCCAACAAGCAGGTTGCATCCTCAGGCATAGCATGGCACAGCTGCCAGAGGAGTCTTGTTGGTGTAACCAAGCAATGGAGGGCTCATCCTGCTCTCTTGACAGCTTTCTGCAGGTCCTTCAACGTGCAAATTAAAGCAAGTCAGGTGAAGTACCAGAGTCCAGTGTCTTGACACTCATCTGGTGCACCAAAATAATAAAGGTGAGGGAAAGGATCTGGTTTAAGTGCTACGAAGTGCGGTTGGTGTGAACGCAGTGATGGATGCACTCCTAGGCTATACCCAAACTGTCTCTTACGAGGGTTTGCAAAATCTTTTGCAAATCTGGGAAAGAGGAAAATTCCCATTTTGCACGGAGTTAAAGTCCTGCCTGACAGCTCCCCAGCTGCGGGTTGTGCCCCGCTGTGCTGCTGCTGCCTCCTGCCTTGGTCAGGCTCTGGCGCAGCCTTGGCTCCCCTCAAGGTTCTCAAAGAAATTGTTTTGTCTCTTACTGTCAGATTCACCCACCCACGTGCAAATATCCCTTAACCAGCCAAAGTCATGGGGATTTAGAGGCAAAACATGAACACTGCGGTCCCTGTGGCTATTTGGAGAAAAAACCAGCTTGCTGACTCTGCTGGTAAATGCCACCAGTGTTCATGAAAAGAGCTATGGAAACCTCCCAGCACCCAAGGATTGCACAACCAGGCTATGAGCAGTTCGCAGACACAGACACAGCAGGAACAGGAGCCCTGGGAACTTGCAGAACAGTGACATGGGAGAGCCAGGTTTGCCAAACCATCCAGCCATGATCCAGGAACCAAAAGCTGCAGCAAGAGCCATCTCCCCCCCAGCCCACCAGCCCTGCGAAGCATCCCCTTCTCTATGCATTTGCGTAAGTGCCTGTACGTTTCCTGCAGTCCCTGGGCAGCAGATAGAGCTGTGCTTTGACAATTTACGTGATCAAAGGCAGATTACGCTGCTATCACCGGAACAGTTAAGATTTTACACATTTTTAGATATCTCTTTTTACAGATCAAACCCTGATGTATCCCAAGGAAGTGAGCTCAGACAAACCACAGAGCCGAGGAGTGGGAAGGACCGCGTTTTAATTCTCCTTATCCCTAACTGAAACATTTGCTTCTTTCCGAGGGCTTTGTCAACACCCGTAGGTGTCCTCCGGTACCAGGCAGCACTTTCTGGCTGCCTTTTAAAATCCGCAGGGCTGGGCTCCCAGGATGCCTCGCAGTGGGGGATTTCCTTGGGAGGAAGCGCATCCCGCAGGGAGGGAGGCACAGCGAGCTCTGTCTCATCCTTGCGCAAGCGATGCACCGGGGCTGCAGCTCTCCCCATGCCTTGCAGGCGATGCCCGGCCAGGAGCACTTGAAGGAGGGCTGGGGCAAGGCGAGGGTGGAAGGCAAATCTGCAGGGAAACAGAGGGGCTGAAAGCAAGTTCCCTCCAGGTTCAGCAAGCACAACAAAGCGGCTAGCGGGGTCACGTTTCCTGCCTCGGCAGAGCCGCCAGCAAGTCATTTTTTGAGGCAGATGCAGAAAGTCTGACTAACGCGGGCATCAGCTGATCTGTGCTGCCCGCCTCGCTCGCTCGACCCCATGGGAGGAAACCTGAGCTTTCCGAATCACCCTGCTTGGAAGGAAATTTCTCAGGGCGGAAATACCTGCTGCTTACGGGTGTAAATAGGAAAGAAAATGATGCACGCACAACCCCAGCCCCCATGGATGCTGCTTGTTTCAATTAGAGGGAGCTCAAGAAACTGTTTGCTGACCAGGGGACCCACACCGTTCCTGCTGCCCCCAGGTTCCCAGCCAGGTTAAGGAGCAAGTGGGAACTCTCCCACTGAGAGGCCTGTGTCCCCATTACCTCCTCCTGGGGTCCAAAAGATAGTAGGGGGTGCCACCCTCCCTTCAGAGGGTGGCCAGGACCTTCCATCTTGCCCCCATGAGCACAGTAGGTGAGACGTAAAACCAGATGTCTCGCAGATTCAGCACATATCTATTAATTTACTGACCAGGCAAGGAGATGAAGTTGGCTGAAGCTGCTTGTGCAGGAGCAAGGGGGTCCAGGTGGAGGGACTGGTAGCTTTACCACACAGTATGTGCTTTGCAGAGGTAAATCTCTGAACTACGAGGAGATATTTACAGGAGGTTTTCCCATGTATCACCAGCTAAGGGAGAAAAACTTTTGAGGAAGCCTTTGTAGAAAGTTGGCAGCGTATCACTGAAAATACCTTGGCTGAGCACAAGCCAGCTGAATTGAACATGAAGAATGAGTTACAGCAGCAACCGCCTAGGTAGCATTTAATACGATAACCTGAACTAACCTTTAGCTAAGGTTGGCAGAGGAAGGTCTGCTTCATACCTCACCTGCTGGGAAGTCCACCTGGGGAAGCTTCTCGGTTCTTAAAAACACCCGATGGATTTTATTACTAATTGCTCTTCTTTTAGGCTTATGTCTGCCACAGCACAGAAAGCAGAAGCTAGAAAAAAAAAAAAAAAAAGCCAGACTACACAGGGAAGATGTGCGTTCTCTCATGAACAGAAGTTGATTCGTTTGCATCAGAGCCAGATTTGTTGTTGTGGTTAGTTTAGTGGACTAGCAAGGATGAGATGACTTTCCAGGCAGTACAAAACTAGTCAAAATAATCTCTAACCTACTTAAATGGGCTATGCATAGCATTATGTAAGCACTGTCAAGTCAAACGGATAGAGATGATAGAGGGAGAGTTCAAACAAGGAATGATACTAGACGTACAAAAGAAAACAAAATAAGACATTCAGCACGAGGTCAGGCAATCAGAACATCGAGGCTAGAAGAGGAAGTGAAATTACAGGCTCTGGCAAAACAGCTGAATGCTTACTCAGTCAAATTGCAAAACTGTTGTGATCCTTACCATCAGTTGTGTGTCTGCTGTCCAGAACTTCTTCCAAGGCAAGTTACGCACAAAAGCAAGCTGGAGGCCATCATGTGCTTCCCACAATCAGTCGAGTGATTTTTTTTTTTTTTTTAAGTAAAAAGTAGTTCTAGTAAAATCTATAAGCTGGTGGCAATTTATGATCGAGAATGTCTTTTCCAGCAGCAGCTTCTAGAAGAGAGATGAAGAGGCTGAAAGCCCCTAGCCAAACACTAAAACGTATTCACCAATAGACAGAAAATAATTTTGTTCCTGCAAAAGACCTAGAACACTAGAGGCAAAGTTGCAGTAGGGAAAACTACTCAATTTTACGCTACAACTAGATAGGACACGGATAAGTCTCTCTGGCCCTACTTGTTCATTTGTAGTGGCGGAAGCAGGAGCATGCTTGAGGAATTAATTGGGAATTATTTCCTTACTATTGATAAAGATTAACATTCTCCAAAAGTAGCTGAGCTTTTCCAGTCCATGAAATACTTTGGTTTCTCTTCAGATCATATAAATATGATTCTGTATGTCACTGATGGAGGAGCTTTCATCCCTGGAAGTCTTCAAAGGACGTTTAGATGTAGAGCTTAGGGATATGGTTTAGTGGGGACTGCTAGCGTTAGGTCAGAGGTTGGACTCGATGATCTTGAGGTCTCTTCCAACCTAGAAATTCTGTGATTCTGTGATTCTGTGAGCTCCAGGAACCTCTGCCTGGGCAGCATTTCCCCAGCTGTATGACAGCGATGCAGAGACTCAGAGAAGCCATGGAAACATAGGTACCTGCTGCAAAACCCACAGCACCAGACTGAACTGCTCTTGCCACCGTCAGGTCAGTTATCTTCGTCGTCAGCCAAATGATTTGATGAAAGGCTCACAACAAACACCACGTGCAGGGTTTGTAAATGCGCAGGCAAGTTCCTTGCTGCGAGAGCCTCACGCTGCCACACACCTACCGGCAGGGCTCACTGCCCAGGGCTGGCTGCAGTGAGAGGAAACAGCCACAGCCCTGGTCTGTGGTCTTGGAGAAGTTGTCCGAGCACTGATGGGGACAGGCAGCTGCCAGCTGTGCACAGTCAGCCCAGTTTTGCACCCAGCTAAGTCACAGTTTCAAAGCCCTGCTACCTGCACGCACGTCTACAGGTTCCTTACGCATCGGTGCAAGCAGCTGAACATGCAACACTCACGTGTCTGTCAGTGGAAACACATGAAATCTGACCAAACCCTGCTCTCCAGTGGTACAGTGAGGAGCTGGGAGACAGCTGTGGCCTACTCAGGCCTGCACCAGCCTTGGCAGCTGGGATTCATGTTAGGTAGAGGGGCCACACGGCAGTGCTACGCCGAGGTGTGCAGTTCTGCTGTTGGTGCCTACCCCAGTCTGCAAGCTGGCACGGCCAGCCTGGTGACACTTGTCAGGGGTAGGCCCGATGCCAAGGCCTTCAGAAAGCTTTGTAAAGGTGAGCTGGAAGCCAAGTGAAGCTGCAGTTTCAGAGGGAGAGGTGAGCAAAACTGCTGAATGCTACAGCTTTGTGCTGTCAGCAGCCACGGGTGCAAACCTTGGATGGAGAAGGCAGTCAGAGCGTTGGCTTGGTAGTGCAGTCATAATGACTTTTTTTGCTTTTCTGTGTTCACAGATCTCCAGGCACTCGTTGTCATGACAGAGACCAGAGCAGACAGTGAATGGCACACAGCACACGTGGATGTAATTACCACGTCTGGAACAGCGACAGCTTTAAGTGACGTTTTTTCTAGAGAGAGTGGCTCGTCTACGCTCTTTCCCCTTAGTCCAGACACGGGAGCTGATGGAGAAGAGCCTGCTAACCTAGGGAAACGGGACAGGGACGTAAGGGCTCAGGCAGTCACTGAACAGGAGACTTAAAACAAGTCATGTCCTGAGAAGCAAACACGCGCTGTGTTGTTTGTGCCAATAATCCCTACTTGGCAAAAGCCACGGGGAAAGTTGACAACTGCAATACGCCAAGAGGAGGAAGAAGAAGAAAAAAAAAAAAAAAAAAAAAAAAAAAGAGAACTGTAAAAGAGCTAGGAACTACTACAGGAACAGCTCTCAAGTGTTAACAAGAAAAACGTCTGGTGAAAACACACCTTGACGGGGGGCACAGAGCAGCCTCAGTGCTGTTGGCTGTTTGCTGAGGGCTGGTGGGGGGCTCCAAGAGGCTGTTTCCACTTTCTTCTTCTCCCAGAGGGAAACCACGATCGCCGTCCCCCACCACCCCCCACACACAGCTATTTCACCAAGCCAGCCACATCCCCAGCTTCTACCTACTGTCTTCTGCCACTCCTTTCCTGCTGAGCTTAGCACCCGTACCCCTGAGATCTTTCCTCCCCAAGTACACAAGGCCAGCTGCAGCTCTTTGAGGGTTTTATGGACACACACGTTGAGTTCATGACAGAAGCCAGGAGATGTGTGTGCAATGCTGCAGCACACCCCCCCCCGCCATCCCACGAGGTGCCTCCCCCCCCCTGCACGCACACATGGGGAAATGCCGGCCCCAAGATCCCCTCCTGATAGTAATCATCTTCGCTTCAAGCAGGGATTTATCACACACAGCTGCCAAGTGGTGTTTACAAGACGCAAAAGCCAGGAAAACAAGGTTGACTAAGCCTGCGTGCGAGCTGTCTCGGCTGGCGGAGATCTGTCATACCTCCTAGGTCACTCAGGCTCTTCCCGGCCACACGCTCCCCAGCACAGCACGGCACTGCTGTCACAGGCAGCCTTGGATTTGTTAGCTGTTGGGACTCCTGCTCATTCTGGATCCCAGCTCCACCTGATGTCCGAAATCTACCTTCGATAATTTTTATCTGGAGCTAACTTCAAGTTGCAGCTCTGAAAGAATAGATTCCGGCAAACTTCAATAGCCTGAACCAAAACTATCAGTGCTAGATTACAGGAAAGCAGAAACTGCCTTCTGATATTCTTTTAGTGGGTACTCGATATGAGTCATTTTCTTCCTCCAAGTTAAATAACACCTGAGGGTAGAGAAAAGCCATTTCACTGTGTGCCAGGTGCTGCCCTGCCAAAGGGGTTTGGCTTATGACTACATGCAGCTGAACTCCTAGATGTAGCCTTAACACAAGAAGTAACTTTAAAAAAAAAAAAATTGGCCTAAAGCAAAACTGGTCACAAGTGAAATCCCCTGGAAAAGTGTCAGCAAAATGGAAATACAGCATTCATAGGAGGGGGAGGACTTCGGTTCTGTTACGCTAACGTCACTTTGTGTGGGAGAATGGCGAACGAGATAACAGCAGCGGTAACAGCAGCGACCACAGGCTTACTACTTTCAATGAAAAACTTGAATGGCAAGGTTTTCTTCCTCATCCTATTTCCATTTTTGCAGCTGTTCTGTCAGCTACAGAACTGGCCAGCTCAAAATGCAAATTCCCTCCTCTGCCTCCCCCCAAAAAAAAAAAACACTGATTTTTTTTTTTATTTATTTCAAATGCCATAGTAAAGAATAATTATCTCTCAGAATGCCCTTTGATGTTCTGGTCCCCCACTTTTACCCCTCAGCACACTGGCAACCTGCTTTTGAACAACAACAACAAACAACCAAGAAGAAAAAAAAAAAAAAAAAGAACCCACAAGGCAAAAATATTTGCTTGAGGTTGTTTTTTCTTAGCCAGTGCCTGAGGCATGGGCATAGAGTGTTGCAACAAATTCTTCGTTGCATGTGGACAAGAAAACATCTGACAAACCTTTACCAAAGATGATGCTCCATTTTTGGGTGTCTAGCACCCTTTGAGAGCAAACATCTATACTGCAAAAGGATTTCTTCAACTTCCCCCACTTCTCCCTCAACACTGACCCCATAGTTGCACAAAAGCCTACTCTGATTAAAAAATATATATATATTAAAAAATGTGCCTAGGTATTCCAGAAAAAGTAGTCTAGAAGCACATTATGTCTAGTCAAAGGGAGGGGACTTGTGTCTCTTCCTGAATTCACACGCTTCACCTTTAAGATGAAGTATACAGCCATTTCTGGCTCTGCTCAGAACTATTTTTTTTCTAGCTTTATTTCAGTATTTTTTTTTTTTTTTAATTCAGAACCTGATTCTATATTCATACGGTTTATGAGGACAACCCTGTGTTGTTACTAAAGCTGGTGCAAATGTGAATAAACCAGATTTGTTTTTTGAAAAACAAATAAATAAATTGAAAGGAATAAAGGAAGGAAGGAATAAATTGAGTAAAACTCCAAACAGTACTCTAGAGAACAAAGTTTTCTGCCATCAAACACAATAAAGGGCACAGCAAAAACAAACAGAAGGCACACATCACAATATACACATATTGCAGTCTTCTACTCATAAAAATATCCCCACATTTGCCAGCTCTCCTGCTTTACAAAACCCTCCCCCAGTCACCCAGGCAGACAACTGGCTTGTTTTTAAGGATTAGCAGGAACCGATTTTTCTCCCTAGACATCTCATTTCACTGCTGTTAGAAGGATGAGGGTGGGTGACTGCCATTCAGGAAAGCTGAAATGCCAGCTGCAAGCCTTCACATTTTTCAGTAGCTAAAGTCCTTTTCTGAAAAGTAACTTGGAATCCATTGGCCAGAATACACCTGCATATAGCAGGGATCCCTTCTAAATCTTTGTCACCGACTTGTTTGGTGTTTTAAGTATCTCAAAGACCTGGCTCCCAGAACACAGCTTTCAACCTTTCACCCTCTCCTATTTACTAGAATTAAAGTTGAAATCTTGCCATTGGTAGTCCAAGAAAAGGAGAAGTAACACCTCCCCTCTTGCCCCCCTCAAAATTTGTCATAATTAAAGCCTAGAAAGCTGTATCACAAAGACCCCAAGCCTTTTCCTGGCCTCCTTATTTCATCCTCATGGGGACATACTCCTGAGCTGTCACATCACCCAGGTATTTCTAGGAGCTAAAAAGCTCAAACTCTTAGAGGGGCCTAAGGCATCCCCCTGAAATTTAATGCTAGTTGACTACACAGCTCCCTTTGGCCCCATTAGAAAGGTCAACACCGCAGAACACTGTCAGGTACTTTGAGCCCACTTTTCAACATTCCTTTGAACATCTGGTTAACAGAAACTGCTAGTGTAATTCTCTAAACCAAACAAAGTCAGTATGAGGTCAAAAATATTTCTCGCTTCCATTTATTTCAAGAGGAAAGCTGTGTTTTCTGCGAAGCTTGTGTTCAACAAAATACTCTGTGTGCATCCATTTTTAAAGAAAATATTTTATTACATTATGGGAAAAAAAGCATAATCATCCAAAGTTCGTATTGTTAAAAAAAATTGAAAATTTACTTTAGACAGCGTGTCGGTATATTCTGTTCCGCATGGGAATGGTAAGAAGACTCTATATCATTACTAGATATTGCACAGTCTGAAAGAAACAAAAACAAATCACATGATCTTGGGAACCATCTCACATTATGAAAAACCTACAAAGGAAACATTAAAAAAAAAAAAAACACACACAATCCTTTCTTTCTACAGTAGCTTTAAGTTTGTAATTCTTGGAATGACCATATTCCACTGAAGACGATCTCAGTGACAGGAAGCTTCATTTCAGCAATCCCTTGTGCAAATAAGATTAATAAAAAAAAAATAATAATAATGCAGTTATGTCTCTTGATATTGTGTGGATGGCAATAACCACACAGCTGTTAGATCCCTGCCTGGAAAAAAAAAAAAAAAAAAAAAAAAAAAGATGGGGAAAGAGAAGGAAGGGGATTTAGGCCATAAGTTTTGCCTGCAACTCCATCTCTGCCGCCCTTTTGAGTGCAACATCCACCAGTAGCTGGAATCCACTGAAATCCTGGTTAAGGTCTGGTGGGGTTGGAGGAGGAGTGTTAAAGAGCCCACTTTGCGCGTTCGCACCAGGTCCCAGTTTAGAGGCGTCCTCATGGTAGGAGAGGGAGCTGTCTGTGAAGGCGTTGGCCGGGGGCTGCTGCAGGTCCGTGGTCTGGCCTACGTCAGCTGGCTGGCAGAAATGGAAAGGGGCATCTTTCAACGCAGTCACAGTGGTGTGGCAAATCACCGAGGGCCGAGCCAGGACCGAACCCGGAGATGCAGGCTTGGAGGAGGACACAGTCTTGCTGAGCGCGGCGGCGGCGGGGAGGAAGGCGCTCTCCTCCAGCAGGGGAATGAAGGTCTTTGTGCTCATGGAGGACTCCACCAGGCCGCCCTCGGGAAGCTTGGTCCCTCGCCGCGAGATGGTGAACTGGTTTGGGTCTTTGCCATCCTTCCTCAGCATGTCAGGTAGGAGCCTGCGGCGTGCATTGATAAACCAGTTGCAGACCTGGGAATACAAGGACATCTTAATTTCTACCTTCATTCACTTCCAACTATGTGCCACTACAGTAGTTGGGTTAGATTAATGACTCCCTCCCAGCAGTTTGAGCAGTTTCCTCAACCGCAGAACAAAGGAGGCCATGGGACAAGCTCTGACACGCCTGGCTAAGGCCTTTCCCTTGTCCCCGCTCTACCCCCAGCTCCCCGGCTCCTTCTGCGGAAAGCCCCAGGACATCTGAAGACGGCCAGCCTCAGCCCAGA
Organism: Aythya marila; assembly: GCF_965140915.1. Lineage (NCBI taxonomy): Eukaryota > Metazoa > Chordata > Aves > Anseriformes > Anatidae > Aythya > Aythya marila. The sequence continues at coordinate 106,109,658 of NC_139043.1, forward strand.
GGTTTACCTTTTAACTCTGTGCACACACATTAATCTATTAGCCATTGTTCCCTGCGCTTAGGTTAATTAACAACAGGAAAACCTTTTCTCTCTGAAGAGGGCCACTCCTCCCACAAATAGTTACTGATTTTCCTTGTTCAACTGACTGTGTCGACAGACATAACATGAATTACCTCATTTAAGTTTGTCCTTGTTTAAATATCAAACCAGTTTCCTGGGCGATACAGGATAGTTTATAGTTTAACGTCTTTTTTGTGTTTACTACATGAAGGTTTTCTTTATGATGTTACACAAAGGAAATTTTACTTCACAGCCAATTACGGAATTTGTACTAACGAACTAATCTGGAAAAAATAAAGCCCAGAAGCCAACACAAGCACTCTATATTTAGCGTCACGCCAAACCAGGGCTTGCAGAAGTCTTCCTACAACTACCTTCTCACGAGGTGGAAAGTGGCAATTGCTCACAGCACTTCTACTAAAGGGGATCATGAAAGACAGGGATGTTGCATCCAGGGGACCTCACAGTTGCCAGCGGTATAGCCTCAAGGTGAGAATCCAAAACCAACCACATAAAAGCCTGATCGCACCCATGCTAATGCACTTGAGTAGCTCTATCCATACAGGTTGTTCCACTAATCTTACTGGAAGTCGTCATGCACATAATTATAAATATTCTTGTTCTACAGGAACGAGCCTCAAGTTGCAGTTTTAGAAGCAAGGAGTTATATACTCAGCCGTGCATCGATCACCATAAAACCTCTGTTGACAAACTAATCCCTTCTTCTCACAATAAATTACCTTATACAGACACTTTATGTCTTTTTGGCCCCAATTCTGCGAAAATTAGCATTCGTGTTGAAATTCATGACTGTCTGTTCTCCCAAAGAACTAATTTTATTCCCAGTAAACAAAGATCACCGTAACACACAACTCATCTGGATTTCTCCTTACAACTGTCAGGAGAAGAGTGAGTACTTATTAAAAAAAAGAAAACATTACAGAGTATAAATACTTACATCACTGACTAGACAACAGGTAAATTAAGAAGAAAACAGTTCCTTTAAACAAAACAAAACAAAAAAGACTGCTTTATTTGAATACCTGTAGTGTGGAAAGGTGTGTTTGCCGGGATAACAGCACTTTTTCTTGCTCTGAAGGATAAGCATTGTATCGGTGCTCATATAGCCAGTCCCGAAGAATCTGGACAGACTCCTTGGGCAGGTTGCCACGTCTCCTACGTTTGCCTGAGCCAGCAGATGAAGAAAGATCCAGTGGGACATCCATAGTGTCATCGTCCTCTGTTTCGCTGCCTGATATTGCAACTACACCTGCAATTACAAAAAGGAAAGCACCATCAGCCTCCTACCCCAGTCAACTATTTAGCTCCAGCGTCTGATGTTTCAGACACTTCTTATTACGTTAACTAACCACCTTTACCATCAATCATGGCACAGCCTTTATAGGGGATTTATCCTGTAGTGTTAACTTGTCAAGCTGTAGCTTTTCTGTCAGTTGAACAAAAAGTAGTACCAATGCGACATTCCTAAGGGAATTCTCTGTAAACCCTCATTTTCTTGTTCCCTTAGCAACCTTTTATCTGCTGCATGTTATCAGATGGCTTCTATCTAACGCCAATATTGTCCAAATTTGCTTGCTATGGTATGCATCCAACACTCTTCTCTTGAAGGATAGCCAGTGGCTGGGCAAAGGGCCAACAGACAAAAACTGAAAAACCATACACCCAATTCAAGCAATGGGTTATTTAATTACTCCTTAAAATGCTGATGCTTCCCTCACGGGAGAGAGGGCTTGTAGATTTTTATAAATTAATAGCTCATTCCAGAACTATTAATAACAACTAATGGAGCAAGAAAAGAAAAAAGGGAGAATTGTGTCTGCCTCCATCCTCATGTAACTTTCAGTTAGTTTAAAAAAATAAAAAAAATCAGGAAAATGAAAGAACCAGGTGTATAAACTCAGGTAGAAGTCCACTAGTATAACCAAAGATGGACTTCTGAAATTTAATTGCAGTTCAAGCTCAATCATTCAGAAAATCATGTACCACTTTGATTGCATCCTCTTTATTTTTCCCCCAACTTCAGGGTTTTAATCTCATATTTCACCCTGTGGAAGTGCATGTTCTGTGTGCTACGCTTATTACAGTCTCCGGGTTTACAAGTTAACTGCATGCCTTTTTCTTTCACAACACAAAGAAAGAATTTCAGAAATTGATCATCACTTTCTATATATGCACCACTCTTTACTGCTTCACTACTTGAAGATATGTTAAGAAAATAAAGTAAATACAAGTACTTAACAGCCAGTAGCTAAGAAGACTACAATTCTACTCCTTTGGTATAGGATACACAAGTCACTGATGAAGCAAGTTATACCTTAAAATACACAGAAAACTTTAAACACTCACACCAGGTAAAGCTCACCAGTAATTTTGAAATCTTACAAAACTACATATAAATCTATGTAAGATATCACACATTTCAATTAGTGCAATCCAATACTAATTTCAAGTGAAAATAGACTGGTTTTCAGAAGCCTTCTACAAAAAAAAAAAAAAAAAAAAAAGTACTAGAAGCCCATAATAAGCTTTGTTTCAAACTTGCATTTCATGTTGAGAAGGGAGGGAGGGAGGGGGAGGAAGAAGGAACTTGCTCATTCATAACAGCAAAACTGAAAACACTAATAGTAAAACCGAGTTAAATGTCAGAAGTCAAAATTTTATGTGGGCAACTACCCATAATTCAAAGGTTCTGTTTAAGGAAAGAAAGTCAGCCCTGAAATATAAACCATGTGCCTGTGAAAGTGTAAAACTACATGAAGCTATTAAAAAAGAAAAAAAAAGGAAAGGAAAAGAAAAGGAGAAGGCTGTATGTGAAAGTTTTGCTCCACACTGTGGATGTGTGTGGGGGAAGGACCTCTTCCTCCCCCCCTTTTAAACTGCAGCCAATGCTGACATGGTGAATTATTCTTTCTTCCTCCTATGTATGAGTAGCTTCAGTATCATTACATTTAGTTTAAGTTGTCCAGATTTCAATGCATGTTTTTGACATGCAAGGGTTCCCAGTAGGATGATCAATCTGCAAAGTGTCTGGCACGGTTACTTCAGTAACTCAGTATTGTTTTCGTTCTCTCAGTTGCTGATTTACGCCCACTGACAAACACCAAACTGACATAACGTATTTTTCCTGGGATGATTTGCCACAAATTATCCAGTCGTGGGGCAGGAACAATAGGGAAATATTTAAATGCCCAACACAAGATAAACCCCCTAAATTAGGTAAACAGGTTCTTAATTCATGTAGAAAGTATGTCAAGTTTGCTTTAAAGGATTATGAGCAAACTCTTTTCTGTTTGTAATAGCTTCATGCAAAGTGCTGTCATGCTTGCAATCTAACCTGAGAACACGCCTTGCACAACGGGGTCCTGGAGCACTTCTTGGAACAAAGATCACTCGCAGACAACGTGATGGCTCTGCAAAGCAGCTTCTAAATCAAGTGCTAGAACTAGCTAAAACTAGCCCAGATTATTCAATGTTTTCAAATGCGCCGTTCTTGTTTGTCAGAAACTAGAAGCGTTGCAGCACTCCAGTGGGTTGGGTTTTTTGTTTGTGTTTGAATTTAACAGGCAGCGAGACAGGACTTTGGAAGACAGGGACAGGCAAACAGTGAAGACTGGAAGTAAGGGAGAGGAGCCAAAGAAACTACTCCTATGAGAAAATGAGGTGTCTCACAGCTTGTGAGCCATATTTACGTGGTGTAACGAGAAGTCCTCCAGACATGCATCACCACCCCACTTGGCATGACCTCTCTGGGACCTAACGCACAGCTGAAGCACTCCACTGGAGCTTCGCTGAATTAGAGAAAACCGCCTCGGCAGCGAAACTCGGTACAAAACTGTTGCTCTCTTCCACCTGAAAAAGTGGCGAAGTAACTGCCCTCGAAGCCAGCAGCATGAAAAGCTCTCTGTGTTTTGCAAACACCATCTCCTGCCTCGGCACTTGTGAAGTAAAAGTTGCCGTCTGACTAACCGTAGCTTACCTAGCAAGGAATGAGTCAACGGCGGAGCTGCCCTTTGACCGGCTTGCTCGGTGTGTCAGGTTAATTGACAGGGTGAGCTGGTGACACAGAGCAGGTTCGGGTTCAGCAGGAAACCCAGCGTTACAACTTCTCCTCATTTAAATAGAGCAGCAGCCCTCTGAGCTGCTCGCAGATACTCCCGCGGCGCAGCGACAGGAAGTCCTGGCTACAAACCTCGCACGGCCCCAGCTGATATTTTTTTTTTTTTACTAGAGCGGGAGCCACGTTGCTGCTGTCAAGGCTCTGTTTTCATTAAAGCATTCCTGCTGATTACAACCCAGCTTTGTTTTGCCTCCGTGTTAGTAATCAGGCTATTCGTTGCTGGTTTCCTGTTTTAACAGGGCCCAACTGAAAAGGTTTCTGGCCGGGCTCCACCACTGGACCATTGGCTTACTGTTATTTACACCCAGAATAAAGGCCCGCGGACATGCCGAGTAGCCCCAGCTGACCTACTAATTTATGTCATCTTCAAAGCAGGCTAGCGTCAGGTTACGCTCCGTCCTCTCCTAAACATGTTTAATCTAAACAGAAGAGCTGCTTTTATAGGACTAAACCAAAGCAGCACGAGTTTGCTCGCAGAGGTCCCAGCCCCAGGTCTCTGCTGCCACAGACAAGTGGCCCGTGCCACCGACGACCCGAGGACTGCACGATCAGCAGCCCTCCTTAATAAATTACTTTATCCTCCTGGCTTCCCAGCTGCAGCCATGTACATGACTGCACACCCCGTTGCACGGTATCACAGCCCAGAGACTTTACGGGTCCTCCTGTAACCAGCTCATGGCAGATTGCACCCAGGGTCCTGCACACGATCCTGAGCCCCACACCCAGCCGTGAACAGTTTGGGGAAAAAAGTACGGCGATGACTGAAGCTGGTTTCAAAATAAACTACTGCTCCTTCAGAAGGCACGCTGAAATACTCAAGGGGGAGGGCAAAGCATTTGGAGAGGCTGAGGCAGATGAAACGGGAGTTAGCAAACTCAAAATCCAGGCTACCAGGAAGAAACCCACCACCATCCCATTGTGTCGAGGAAGAGGCTCACTGAGGAAGTGGCACAGGCCAATTGCTATTCAAAACAGGACAAAGTATACCACAAGAAACAATCTCTGCCCTCCAGAGAGGGAACCGACAAAGATCACCTTCGGGAAAAGCTCCCACCCCTCCCCGTCGGTGCTTTGTGAACTTAAGGTGGATTTTTATGAGCACGGATAAGCAGAACTAGCTCCCATCTAAGGCCCCGATCCTGTCGCAACCGAGTTCAGTAGGATTCCTCACATGTATAAACTTGAACGTACGCCTGTGCCTTCGCAAGACTGTATTCCGAATCAGCTAATTAACAAGCTGAGTGTGTTCCGTGTGATCGCTATCGGGTTATTATTTGTAAATGAAACCATCCACAGAACAGTCCTCGGGGTTTTAACCCACAGGCTGATAAAGGAAAAAAAATAACAAATAAAAGCAAAAAAAAAAAACACGAACTAAAGTTTAACGTGAAGTTAAAACCCAACAAAAGTAAATTAGTTTAGAATTATTCATAAGCAACCAAGAATTACAGAATGCATAAGGGAATTTCCACGGAAGAAAAAAAAAAAAAGAAAACTTTTCCTTTGAGTATGTTTCAGAAGTGAGGAATCAGCTTATTTGTTTTCCTCTGCATTTCACAGCTTGAGCTCTGTTGCTTCTAAAGCAGCCAGACTTGGCTACGCTACACGTTTTTTTCCCCTTTAAAACAGGATTTTTCTAGGACTGCGAGCAAGGAATCTGAAACAAAGTCATTCTTTGAAACTTCTTGAGCCAGCCCCGAATGCCAGGAGGTGCCAAACAACTACAAGCCTAACCTTGAACAAAACAAAGGCGCCCGAACCCCAACGCCTGGCTGAAAGTTTCCATCCCCATCCCCTCGCCTTCTCCTTTCTACCAGGCGAGCCCCTGGCCCCCTGCCCCACTCGGGAGCCCCCCAGGCCCGTCACCTTGCGTGGTTTCCATTGTTCCAGCCCCAAGCCTGCAGCCCTGGGAGCGGAGCTCTGCCTCCCTCTCTCTCGCACACAAAGCCCTACACACACACACACACACGCATACCTAGAAACGACGTCAGCACTTTTCACACACATTTATTTCGGGGGTGGCAAGAACAACAGCCGAAAGTGCAGGGAGTTTTGGTATTTCAGCAACCAGCAGCTGCCCTCGGGGAGAGAAGTCTGAACAATGGAAGCAACAGCAGACAGGAAACCAGCTCACCACTGCTGTGCAAATAGGGAGCATAGGAATGTCCTAAAAATAACCGGGCTGAATTAATTCAGTGAAACCATGCAAGAAAAAAAAAAAAAAAAAAGTATAAATTAAAAATCGCTGCTTGCAGCAGGGTTAAGGGTCCCGGGAGGAGACCCCCGAAGGCGGCTGTGCCTCCAGGTGCGGACAGCGGGGCTGGGCACCCCAAGGGAGTGGGGGTGCCTTTGTGGCCCCATTCCCTTTGTGTGCAAGCCCCAACCCGCTCACCAAGGCTGGAAACCCTCTGGGGGGGGGTACACCTCGTTTCCAGCACCCCTCGGGGCTCGCCTTGCACATACAGGCTGCCCTCTCTGGGGGCATCAACAAGGAGGTGTGGGGGAAAAGAGCCTGAGTGTGGGGCAGCGAGCTGCTCCCCTCTCCGCCACGGGGCACTGGGTGTCCTGGGAGCGCTTTGGGAGCACACCACAAGCTGGTGAATCACGGCCGCGGGGCAGCCGCTCGCTGCCAGCCTCGCCCCGGCCCCAAAACGCGGGGCCCCAAAAAAAGCGCGGTCCGAGGGGGGGAAGGGGCAGCACGCTGCAAAGTTTTCGTAAACAGCACAAAGAAAACCCAGAGACCCTCGTTTGTTACAAAGGGAAGGGAGAGGTGGGGGGGGGGGGGGGTGCATGTGCGTCTTCCTCCTCCTTTTAACCCTAACCGCGTGCAAACTTTTGCACTTCTTCCCTCTCTGTTACGGGATGCAAGGGGAGAGCAAGGCAGGCAGCTCCCGCAGCCCCTCGTCCCGTGGCGGCAGACAAAGAGCGGCGGAGGCTGCCCCGCTCCCAGCCGAGCCCCCTGGGCTCAGCCCTGCCCGCCGGGAAGCGGCTGGGGACGGGGAACCAAAACTTTGGCTTGTGACAGCCGCCGGCAGCACCCGCCTGGGGCTGCGAGCCCAGCGGGGTAAGGGCAGCCCCAGGGGGCAGAGGGGGTCCGGGGGGGGCTGAGGGGCTCCGTCCCGCTCGGCTGCCCCCCGAACACGGCCGCCCCCCGCCGGGGGAAGGGGCGCAGGGTCCCCCCCCTCTCTCCTCTCTCTCTCCCCGCAGGCAGGTACCTTTTTTACTTTTCATCTTGACGGCGAGGACCGAGCCGCCGCTGCCGCCCGCTGAGCCAAGTTTCTGCCGGCCGGCCGCTTGCTCCCCTTTTAAACTCGGCGAGGAGGAGGAGGAGGAAGGACGAAGCAGCAGCAGCAGCAGCAGCAGCAGGAGAGGAGCGCGGTGGGTGCCAGGCGCCCGGGCCGGGTCCTTGGTGCTGTCAGCCGGAGCCGCGGGGCTCTGCCTCCCCCCTGGGGCTCGCTGGCGGAGGCGGCTGTGGCCGGGGTGGGCTTCCCTCCCCCCCGTCCCTTTGTTCCTTTCTGGCGGGGATTGGCCCCGGCTCGGTAAAGTGAGAAAAGGCACGGGAGGAAAAGGTACACGCCAGTGCGCCCTCCCCCACCTTCCAGCAGTGAGTAAGAGTAACCCGGAGCTACGCGAGCACTCGCGGCGCTGCCTCCTCCTCCTCCTCCTCCTCCCGGCCGCCTCTCTCCTCCCCTGCCGGCTGCTGCGGCTCCGCCAGGCGGGAGGGGAGGGCCGAGGGGGGGGGGGGTCCTGCGAGCCTCCCTTTCTTCCAGGCAGCCGTTTGATCATTAAACTGGAAGGAGAAAAAGGGAAGGGGGGAGCGAGGAGGAGAGGGGGGGGAGATTTTGACAGCTGCCCTTGACTAGCCTCCTCCTGTTGCTGCCGGATGAACCACCCACTCCTGCGTGTGAATAGCGAGGAGAAGAAAGGAGAGTGTGTACGGCAGGAGCACCCCCCCCACACTCCCTGCCAAGGCGCGTCCCCTTTCTGGGGTTATTTTTACAAAAGGTTGTTATATGTTTTTAAATTTTTTATTATTATTATTATTTTTATTCTCCCTCCCTCCCGTCCCGCTGGATCTCGCCGTGCCACACGCTTTGAAAGAGAAGTCTCCCGGCTTGACTCATCCCCGCCAGCACGTGGTGCAGCAACAGTTTATTTTCCTCACAGCCCGGAGCGATGCGGGAGCCCCCGGCCCCGCAGCACCGGCCCCGCTCCCGCTGCTTCGCCCGCACCCCCGAACGAAGGCGAAACTCCAGGGGGGGGGCCGCATACAGCGGGCGGGGGCTTAGCGTGGAAAGTAAGACGAGCCGCCTTACCTTTAAAAAAAAAAAAAAAAATAAAAAATGAAAAAGGAAAAGGCGTGCGGATGTGGTGTGTTTTTGTGCGTGTGTTTGTTTTAGTGCCGCGCGGCCACGTGCTCGCTTGTTTGTGAACGAGGCGGCGCCGGGGCAGGCATGTCGGGCTGCGAGCGAGCGCTTTAAGCGGCTGATGAAATAATAAATTCCTACGGCGAAAACAGGGCTCGCTTCTCCCCCCCTCCTTTCCCTCCCTCTCTCTTTTTTTTTTCGGGCTCAGCCGATCTGCACAAACGCGCATTCACGGCAGAAGAGGAAGCGACGGCGCTTTTTCAACAGCGAGCCCTTCCCCGGCACCTCGTAACTATTTTTTTATGTAGCGTAATTACGGCGACCTAGCCGGAGATAAAAACAGCTGGGACAGCCTGAGCCGCGGACACGTGCGGCTCTTGAGCAATGGCAGGCACCGGGGGGCTGCGCTACCTCAGGGCAGCGCCCGGCCGTTACCGGCCGTTAGCCGCCGTTACCCGCCCGCCAACCGCCCTGTGTGTGTGTATGGGGGGGGTGCGCGCCCTGCCAGCCCCGTTCCCGCCGCCTCCCCGCCTCCATTTTGTGTCCCTTCAGTGCTCTGGGGTCGGGAAGGGATCGGGGAGCCGTGAGGGCAGCCCCCCGCCGGCCCTCCCCTCCCTCAGGGGGCAGCCGGAGCGCGGAAGGAAAAGGCTGGGGTATTTTTAACGCGCCCAGAGCCGAGTTGTGTCTCTGGAGGGAGCGGTGACTCATAGGTGGCGTGTGAGAGCGATTTAAATAAATAAAAAAAATTACTTTTTTTTTTTTTTTTTTTGGTTGTTTTTAAAGCCCTGCTTCCCAGCTGTGAGAGCTGACTCTTCGGGCTGTTGCTTTGAGCGCCCAAAGCGTGGTCGTGCCGAAGAAAAGAAAAAAAAAAAAAAAAAAAGTAATGACGGGAAGTTAACAAAAGGCACGTCAGGGAGTTGAGGAGATTTCCCCCTCCACATACGAGCCGCCTCACGCTTGTTTATTGTCCTTGGGACTGCTGGCAAGTTGGGCAACCAAACTCATGCACCCCCAATCCCCCCCCCCTTTTTTTTTCTTGGGTGAGGTCATTTTTACGAGGGGAAAAAATAAAGCTTTTCGCTCACACCGAGCTTAAGCTCACTTTTAAGCGTGTGAGTAACAGGCTTCCTAACGCCGCTGGAATGCTGGTCCCAAGGAATTCACTCAAAGGGGAAAATTGATTTTGACTTAGCACATGGCTGCGTTCAAAGCTGTAAAAAGCAAGGGGGTAGGACCGAGGACCCCAGATGAGCAAGTGTTTGTGCCTAGTTCCCTGGGTACAACACGAGTAGAAAAGTGTTATTTTGTTTTGTTTTGTTTTTTGGCAAGTTACTCTGGGTGCAAGTATTGCAGGGAGAAAGACAAAGTGGATTTGTGCAGTTTTCATTTATTGTCGGGTTGGGGCAGTACTTGGGGTTTCTCGACAAATTCTGACTTCTTTTAGCACTTGAAGATACGTTTTGGAGGTTTTAGCGTGGACAAAACTTGCTATGAAGTAGAGCAGTTGGAAGCTGTAGCTTTCTGGAACAGTAAAACTTCAACACGCTTGAAAGAAAATGGTATCTAAAAAGATAACAGGTGATTTCATTGCTTGTTCTGAGCTGGAATTTAAGGGTAGAGAATGACTTTATTTTTGAGTGAGTTCAGTAAACCGGAGGCTCATAAGTTGATGGTGAGTGTTGGTGTTGGCTGCTGCTGCTTGTGGGCAGAAGCAGTTGGTATGTAAGAAAATACATCACTTTCCACAGTTCTCTGTTTCTCTTCACAGGTTGGCAAGGCTGTGGATTTAGTATTACTTAATCTGCTGGAGCTGTATCAGCACTAATCATATCTCACGTGCAGTTCATGCTGCTCACGGAGCAACTTTAGCTTCTATGCAGCTCCTCAGGTAAGTGCGTGCTCTACACATACATCAAGATACGTCTGTACCAACAGGTTTGAACAACCTGGCTTAGCCACAGCAAGTTCAACTCTGTCTGGATTTGTCTGTATTGACATGCTGTAAGTATGTGTAGAACTGGATTCAAAGAGAAAGAAAAAAACAAAAAACTGGAGGGTCTAGATTTTGAGTTGTTCAATGGTTGTCTGTACCACAGGTTTGTGAGTGTTCTGTGGTCCTGCATGTTTGTTTTTGTCCTGTTGCACTGCCATATGTGATACCTTGTGTGACTAAGTGTATGTGTCTTATTTACAAGTGCTTTGCTTTGTGATGCTGGGACTGCGTGTGCCTAACAACCACTGAAGTCTCCAAGACTATGCTTTGGACATAGAAACTCCTACAGGGAGTGCTCTGGAAAATCAATGCTTAGGTGTCACAGGCTTGTGGATATGTTATCTTAGTCTGTTTGTTCCAGTTTCCCATTCATTAACTTGAGAGTATCATATCTTCTCTCTTTATAGGACATCGTGACAATAAACATGATGCTGATCTCTGTGGAACACTGAGATACCACTGAAGTGTTTGTGAGGAAACATACTACTTTATAGTTTGTGCAGAATTAATTAGTGCACAGTAAGTTAAGCAAGTTACACCTTTCACAACAAGAATAAAGTGATGCAACAAATAACTGTTCTTTCAGGGGATAAATCTGTCCTATGCACGGAAAAAGAGGGATTCTTGTGGGTCACACCCATTCTTCACCTTTACTTACCCATGACATTGACTAGTCTCAGATGGTCTAGAGGAAAAGGAGAGGCCACAGAAGGCAGACAGACATGAGGTAATATTTTCCCACAGATGTCCCATTCTATTCTTTAATGGTTAGATACAAGCCCTGAAGCAATAGCTTAATAAAACTTACTTTGTTAATGAGATAGGTGGATGGTTTCTATACTGGTATAAATGTTTGATATCTGTGTGGTATTTAAACACTGTAATGACAGGCAGTGGCAGAGTACCATGTTGAATTGTGAATTACATAAGGCATTTCTTTTTTTTTCTTCTTATTTATTTCATTGAATATCCTCTTGTGCTTTGAGACAAGGAAAACAAAGTTCCTGTTTTTTACCTGCTCTTTACCATTTGTTATTCTATGTGAAAAGCATCACGTCTGCTTTCGAAGATAAATAAATCAGTTTTCACAATCTCTTTTCCTATGAGAATTGCTCCCAGCTTTTGATTGTTGTCTTGGTTCTTTCCCAAGTCTATTTGGTCCTGCAGTATTCCATTTTTCAGTAGAGGTGACTTAGGCTGCACGCAGTATTCTAAGCGAGGTTATGCCTCTGATTACAATATATATATGTGTATTTGATATTACTCCCTGACCTATTTCTTCTGGAATCCAGCATGTTAGGCGTTATTTTTGGCTGCTGCTACATACTGAGCAGAGGGCTCTAACAATTTTGGAGAGCATATAGCTTGTTTGAAGTTACTCTTATCTGCGGTTTTATATTCATCTTGGTGTTGAGCTTCTGTTATTGCATTATTCATTCATGCAACAGGAGTCACACTGCAGTTGTGACAAGTTTCCCTCTTCCCAAATACATTTTTGATAGCTGCAGACTTCAGTACCTCACTCTTCTTTACCTGTCCTGTTTTTTTTTTGTCTCTCACTGGGCTGAGTTAATATATTAAAACAGAGTACAGGACCTGGACGCACCCTACTGTTAACCTTTTGTCATAATAAAAATTAGCCTTGCACTGTGTTTCTCTTGCTCTAACCAGATTTTCTTTCGTGACAATTGTTTGCCTTTTCCCCAAGCTTGTTCTTTGTCTGGTAGCTCCTTGTATGGAACCTTTTCAGAAACTTTGGAAATCTAAATTATGCCAGCCAGCTGCGCTCCCATAATTAGAGCTCACTTTGTCACCATTGTGAAAGGGGGGGAAAAGGGGTAAATCAAAGTTGTGAAGACAATCCTAACATTTCAGAACTTCTCTGTAATAGACTCGGCAACTTGGATGTGCTTTACACTCTTTTATGTGTGCGCTTTTGTGCTTGTCAAAGATCAAACAGGAGGCAAAGCTCAGGAATCCCACATGTGGAATCACACTGATTCCTGTCTGGTATGGCGTCAGGTCTCCAACCTTTGGGTTCTCTTCATGGATTTTAGTACAGACTTGAGCTAACAGGCAGTAGTTACCATTCTTGGTGAAGATCAGCTGCTCCTGTGATGCCTGCTTGCCACTGAGATTTTCAGACACCAGTGAAGAGGGATGCTGCTCCTGTTGGAGGTTTTAGTGCTGTCTTTCTCTGGGGCCTCCTACAACTCCTCGTGTGCCAGCCCTTGCTCCCTTATTTCCACGTAGGCCTCCCCCACATCTGTGCCTCAGTATGTAAGCATATGGAAATAGAGTATTATCATGATTACTACAGAGGCAACTTAAGTACATGCAGTAATGTTATAAGACAATGCAGAAACTTCATAAATGGCATAATCACTTCTGCTCTGAGACTGGAAGCTGCACAGATACTCGGGGGAGTGGTTTACGAAGCTTGCTTTAACATGAAAGCGTACAATTTGAAGTCAGGCCACTGTGTAAAATTAAAATTAAAAGTGAATTATAGATTTAATCTTGCCTGGAGTAGCAGTGTTCACTTTCAGGTTTTAACTTAAAATGAAAGTGTGACTAGGAACAGACCGCAGGCATGTAATTCCACTGTTTATGTAGAAATTAGCATTTTTGTCCACCACAGATGCATCTTGTGCCTGCTTTACCTTCTTGTCTATGGTGGGGGGTAGGAGGCAGGGCTCTGGCTCTTATCTTTAGTGTGACACAAGTGAGCATATCATAATCAGCGTGACAAATGACATGGTTGTTAACAGTCTCAGTCTAGTTCAAGAACTTGTGGCATGGGAGAAAACAGATCCTTCTTTCCTGAAATTTGAAACTGGGTGCAATTTTGCAATTTATGTAATCAGTTTTTGCTTATCTGGAAGAAGTATAGCAAGTAACGTGGGTATGGCTGACCAAAAAAATGTGGTTTGGGGATTTTTTTTTTCTGCTTGTGGGATAACAAAGCTGCTTTTACCACAAACTGTTGCATATCAAGAACAAAGCAGTAGGCTTATTGCGATGCACCCCAAGCAAGGGTGTCCTCTCCTAGCTGAACTTGTCTATCTAAATACTAGAATGACTATCTCCTCTTAAACTTTTTTTTTGTCTACAGTGTTACTGTTTGTATTAAAATCATCTAATAAAGCAATGAAAACAAAGCCGAAAACAGACCTGCACTTGATACCTGATATTTCTCATGGGCAAAATGTTAATTTAAAATGAAAAAAATTCCAAGTACTCTGCACACTTTCTGTTTAGTGTAGTCTAGTCTAAACAAAACAATTTAATGGGTCAGCCAGGTATTTGGTTAGTATCTACAGTTGTTTGTTTGTTTGTTTGTTTTAAAAAAGTTTTTAAAAGAATTACTATATTTCAGGAACATTATTTTAAAAGTTTTCTCTGTCCTTATCAGACAAGGTTAAATGGTGCTTGCAGAAGCACAAAAAAATGTGATCATAATGAAGGCATTATTACAGTAAATATTACTTGGTATAACAGATTACATGATTAGTTTTCTTAATAAGTATCTAGCTTGGAATACTTGTTATGGTCTGGGAACTAACAAAGTGACACCAATAGAAGGTGAAGGTGAGTGTTGGGGAATAAAAGGCTCAGAAGACAGACCTCTTGAAAGCTTAATACTTGGAAAAAACAAAGTTCTTGCTGAAGATGCAGAGTTGCCATTCTTATGTAGAAAATAAATACCTTCTGAGATCTCAGATTTTCCATGTCTTTTTACCAGAATATAAATGTGGATATTATTTGCTGGATATAATAGTATAGAAAAACCTATTCATATGTTACCTTGTGCTGCACAAAGACTGAAAGGATGCAGACTAATTTTAAAATAGTAAGATTTTATGACAGGCCACAATTAAACACTGTATATTGAATTTGGAAAAGCTTTCACTGTTGTTTGTGCTGTACCTGCTCTGAATATATGCTGGAGGCCCTGGGAAATTCCAAGTTACTAGCTTTGTACATCAGTTGGTATTGCGTTCGCTTTTTTTTTCTGCTGTGATTATTTTATTAATCTTAACTGCTGTACCATTTAATGGTCATATTATTGCTACCCATAATTTTCACATGTTGAAAGAATATTCTGCTTGTGGTTAAATATTATAGACGTTAGGAAAAATTCTGAGTGTGACCAGTCAAATTTGCAGCATGATGGCACAACTTCATCAGTTGAGGATCTAAACAAGCTATTAACATGATTTTATTTTCTGAGCATTTATGTACAAAGGACTCAACTGAGAAAATTCAGTGCCTGCTTGAGAGGCCCAGCCTTAAAGAACAAATTTGTACTAATAGGGGCTGGTGCTTCTGTCTTGCAGGTGATATTAGTGAGCTGCTATTTTCACCTGGGTGGAGCCCTGCAAAGGAGGCTTAATGACTCAAGAAAGGGGTTACATGTTCACTGCTGAAAAAGGCGTGTGAGGTTTTTAAAGTGATAGGTAATGGGTGTTGGCTACCTTTCTGTAAAATCCTAGACATAGCCTGAGGCACTAGACTTCTGAAGGCAACTGCTCGTTGTGATGACTTGGGACTGTGCCTGTCTGCAGTTACGATCTAGTGTGCCAAGAAGGATCCCTAAACCTGCATGTGGCCCTTTGGAGGAAAGAAGGGAAGAGCTGCGGTGTAAGGAAATAAGGAAATGAATTTGACCAAGACTTTGTTGCTCGCTTTTTTTTTTTTTTTTTTCTCCTTCGAGAGGATCACAACGCTTGGGTGGAGGAGGCTCTTAGTTGCTCAGACTCAGTACTTTAGTACTGGGGAAAATAAGCCTGGTGTATGTACTTGATTTTAAAATGCAAATCCTGAAGGGTTGCAGATAGAGGAGGAGTGAACAGGACAGAAATATGCATATATGCTGTCTACACTCAGTAAGGATGATGTTCCTGAGTCTGAATGGGGCTTTCAGGGTCTCTATGTAGCGTGCTCTTTCTACAAACGTTCAGCCAGTGCAGCACTTCTTAGGACAGGATTTGGATGTGTGAGGTCCCAGGCATCCTGTCAGCAAGTGATCTTACACAATGTCAAAAATGCAGCTGAGGCTACATGGATCTCAAAACACAATGACCCCATGAGTATCTCTTTTGGGAACAGTATAGGACCTGTGACAACACTTAACTTTAAATAGTGTGAGAAACCTTAAGTGAGTAGCCCTTAAGAGTAACTGCTCAAGCCACGTAAATATTTTTGGATATCTTCATGATTTGGGTCTTCTTTAGGGACATGGTGATCTCACACAGGAAATCACACTGGGGTACATTTTCAGTACTTCATGTGTGCTCTGTGGCCTGTACAATTACCTATGGTGCTTTGCACCTAGCTAATTGTTCTTTGTCCTGCAGCTGGCAGAACCAGGATGTTTTTCTGGAGTGTCCTGGGAACTTGGGGAAGTTGTGGCAATGGGTTAGGAGACAATGAACATACAAGCAGTTGAGTTTGGATCCTCAGTGTGGAGCGAGTGTATTAATAGCCTGACTGTGAGCACCCTTGGATTGAAAACTAGATCAGTGGTGTGCAGACTTCATGTCTCGTTAAGAAGACCTAAGTAAGAAGTGAAGCTAGGTGAACAAACTACCCTTATTCAGCACATACAAGACTTTACACAGCTGTTAAAATAGGTGTTAAACCCCTGAAATTTACATCTTCCCTCTGTCCTTGCAGTTAAGAGGCATAGTAATAGCTGCACATCCCAATAGCAGGAAATATTGAGGTGCTCGTACCTACTCCACCTCTCCACCCGTTACGATGTCAGACAGAACCTCACAAGTCTAGGTAAGGTCATTAGTCTCCTGAGGAGCTGGACTTGAATCACCTGGATGCTAATGGTCTTGTGTGGGATGCTCAAATGGCTGAGGATCTGACTTTAGCTGTTCAGAGATAAACAAGCCTCAGGTGTGGAGCTGTTTTTGATTAACTGGCTCGTCCTGAAAAGTGCAGCAGAAGGCTACAGCTTGTTTGAGTGACTTTTATGCTGTTTACATCTTTTCTGGGTGCTAATTGACTGTCTTATCTGTGTGCAGTTAAGGCAGGTAATTGACATCTAGCTGTTTCAATCAACTGTGCCTGAACACACTAAATCTAAGCAAGCTGCATGTCTGGCTAGTGTTTCTGTTTAAAAATCATGTTGGCTGAAATATTTTAATTGGCCAAGTAAGTTCTCCTTTGAAGACAGAGCCTTTTAGCCTTAAAAGTTAAATCAAAACTTTGAAAGATACAAAAATCCCACATTTATTTTTGACTTGTTAGCTGGAAGCTAATTAGTATTGAACAAATGCTCGTTAGTGGTGTGTTTCCGCTCATATCTGTGGGAAGAGATGGTTGCAGATTTCTCTACTAGATCGCGTACACCTGCAGTTAATTCTGGTGAGCACAAAAAGCACCGGAGACTGGGAAATGGTTAACCTGACTCTACCTATTCACCGTTAACATGCCTGCCACGTGCTGCAATGCTCATGCCGTGCATGATTAGGTTGTGTGGTTAGCAGGAGTGCTCTGGAGCCAGGGCTGCTTCTGTTGAGTCATATTTCTTGTTCTAGAATAACGAGCCTCCTAGTTACCACTGGTAACCGAGTAGACACTACAACATAGGTGATGTATGACACTGGCACTGGCTTGAAACCTAAGGCCTAAGTGGCTGTAAGTACTTGCCCTCACTGCGAGTTTGGCAAATTTGGAGAGGAGGAGTGGGGAATTTACGCAAGGTGTAGGCTTTTAGTCTGTGTTTGAGTTAACAGAGGTCTGAAATGGCTGAAATAAACATATCCCTCTTTTTTCTTCCTTTGGCATCCTCTTTAAACTGAGCTTTTGTCTGGTGCTTTAACCCATACATTGAATCACATATTTGAGAGAGGTGGAGATAAGGATTGCATAAAAGATATCACTCGTTGCTTATTAATGAATCTGGCATTATTAACTGCCATCCTTCAAAACATTTGTCAAAATACTTAGAATAGCTTTACATTGTATGATGATGTTAAAAACCTGGCAATTATTATTCATTCTGAATAAGGGGGTTAAATGGTGTTGCATTACACGGTATTTTATTGAATGTAGAAGTTTAAAGATTGTTACATGATTGTTAAAGATTGTTCAATGCTATGGAGATAAAATACTGAGAGAAAACTGCTGGTTTCTTACAGTTCTGTGTTGTTTCTTGCCTTATTTCCTAGCAGTACAGTAAATGTACCTATAGTCTCAGTACAAAAGCATGCAACATTGCTCATAAAACAAAATTTGATTTTTTGGATAGATCCTACCAATCTAAAAGGAAAAAGAGTAATTACACAAAATGTGTTTATCTAATCTATCTTGTGGCCTCACGTTAGTACACAGAGTGCTTTAAACTGCTGTTCTGTTTTACATGTCTGGATATGACCTGTATGTATGTATGTATTCTCCATGCAGAATATTTTAAGAGTTCAGCATGTCATCAGGTAAAATGTGAATTTGAAATAGTTTCTGACTTGTCTTAGTCTGTAATCTATGTATTAATCAGTGTGTCCCAGTGATGCTAGGGAATTAGATCGTGGTTTAGGGTTATTGTTTATATGAATTATTTGATTACATTGGTTATATAGGATTACATGAAAGCGAATTGTAAGAGGTAGGCAGAAAGAAAAAGCTTCATTTGTGTTGCAAATACTGCAGTTAGCTGTATTGTAAATACACGCTCATGTGTGTGCTTAAGAACACGCATGCAAACCTAGTAACCTGTCCTGACCTTCGCCGTTGGTTTAAGTCTCAGAAGAAAGCACAAAGCAGTGAACTTCTAGCACTGCATGCATACATTGGTATATCTCTGTGCGTGCAAATATGCTCATGGTGCTATTAGTTCTATCTCTGATTCTTGACAATGACATTTTGTCATTGTTCCTTGTTGCCTTACTACCACAGGAATAATCATACACGTGCAGCTGGAAGGTGCTGCTTTGCACATCTGGTAGTGATGTTGGTTTTTTGAATACTTAGTGAATGAAATGAGATGCCTCTGTAGAAGTTCTTTGTAGATTGTCCAGAACTTGTCCTGTACAAATGACACATGTCATGTTAAATTAACTGTGAGCACCAGCACCAATATGCTCTCGTCATTGGGGCATTCCTGCTTCATTAATTAACCGAGGTGCAAGGTGCTTAGTTTTGATGAAACACCACCCTAATATAGCCATGCTACTTTTCACTCTCAAAGCTGACTTCAGACCTCTATATCCGCATAAATGTTATGAGCCACAACTGCTAAGACAGGCTCATGCTGATGATTGTTTTCAGCAATGCCCTGAAATGACAAAATAGTTTAAGTGCTGTTTCAGAAATGCAGTGTCCCTGTCAGAAATGTTGGTGGCCTGGTGTCAGGAGTAGCTCAAAGTGGCAGAAAGGCTGCAGGCGCTGGTGGAGATAAACATGAGGCCACCCGGACTGTGGACTGCATAGACAAGCAAGCTTCTTTCAGTGGGGAGCTCAACGTTACTCAAACATCCAGGCTTTCAGTGTCTGGGTGCTCTCAGAGTTTGGAAGTAAGACTTTGGCCTAGTTCAGGCTTAAGGGAAAACTTCCATGCACTTCAGCGAGGCAGGGTGCTCTAAATGCTGGGTCTGCTAGCGTTCAAAGAGGCTGTGCCTGTCATTAATTTAATTTCTAAGTATGAATGGACCCGATCAGCAAATTAATAAAGTGTAACTTGCTTTGACAGAGCCAGAGGGAGACATAAAAGAGATATACTGGAGACAGGAGAATGAGACGTGCCGCAGAAGAAGCAGTGAGGCTACCCATGAATGCCTGGTGATGGCACATCGTGCTTCGCTGTCAGTCTGTTGACTCATGTACACTTCAAAAGAGCTCTCAGGGGAGGCAGTTATACAAGTCACTGCCTGATGCACTGTAAATCATGACTGTACTTTTTTGTTGTTGTCTGGATGGGCCTTGAGCGTGCCTAATGCTGCTTTGTAACATCATCTGATGTTGCTGGAACTCAGGGATTTCAGTGAAAGTGGGGCAGGGGGATGAGGGGAAACGGGTCCTCGCACACCGGATCGGTCTGAGCTACTCCTGGGTTGGCTGCTATCTGTTCTGTACTGTCATGTGCTGCTGGTCAAAGCCAATAAAGCAGCAGGAACCATGAGCTCCATGGAGGTTGTGCTGAACAGGGGTGAAAACAAAAATCTTAGCGTGCTCTGTCTGGGAGAAGCTGTGCTCCTAAACTCAGAAAAGAGGTCAAAGGCTGAGAGGGTCAGGGCAGGGATCAGTACAGTCAGGTGCTCCCCCATGAGGGAGTTTATTTGGGTTCCTCTGGAAAGGAGTTCAGCACAACTGTGTTGCCCTGGTCTGCAGGGTCCATCCATAACTTGAAAGGTTGTGGGCAAGTTTCAGATGCATTTTTTGGAATGGAAAAGGCTTATTCTTCTTCATGAGAATGGTTAGGTGGAGGCATGAATATCCCTGCAGGAAGGAAAGGCTTTGACAGAGGTTCGGGTACGTTCTTAATAACAAACCCATAAGGGGGGAATTTTGAAAGCCCTAAGCAGAAGAGAAACAGGGATCAGTTTGCATCTCAGTTGAAGTGGGATGATACAATCATGAGACACAAAGATGCAGATTAACATTTCATTCCCTGTGGATTTGTGTGGGCTTTTTAAAGATTCGCCGGGCTGTTTGTGTTTGTAAAGCCAGAGTTGTGCTGCTTATGGTTATGAGCACATGAGCATAACCACAGTGATTGTACAGATGATGAGAGACTTACTAACGCCAAAGCTGAGGTCTACTTGACTTCTCTCCACAAATTAATAAATAAATAAAAGGTTTGTCTTAGTGAAGTTAGTTTTGTGCAAAGCTATTAAACAGGAACTTGTCTTACCAGAATTCAATTTCTAGGTTCTAGCACCAAGACGTTAACAATGCTGTCAATTGTCTTTCTCTTCTTTTTGATTACAGTAGATCAACAGTGAAATTTAAACGATGGGTAACTGGTGACAAGGCTTTCATTTCACTTGCTGGTAGCAGTGCAATGATGACTTCAACTATGTTGTTGGAAGTATTTCTTTTTAACTTTGAGTAAGAAGTAATGGAAATCAGGTCTCTTAAACTAGTTGAAGCAATGGCTCTTCCTGTAAATTCAAAGCACAGAACCAGCTATGTAAAGACTTGCAGATCAAAGAGGATACGGTTATGAAACATGTTAAACCTCATTGTAATATCCAAGTCAGAAATAATTTATTAACCTCTGGTGCTGGCAACTCAGGAGCTCCTAGAGCTGTGTGGTTTTGCTGCTTGCTTTGGTGCTGAGAATGGAGGAAATCCCCCTCCTCTTGAGAGTGCCAAGAAGATAATTTTGATCTATTTTAAAATTAACAGGAGGTGGTTAGGACATTGAGCTTCTCACGTTGCCTCACAGAACCCAAGAGGGCTATTTTAGATGTCCTTAATTAATTCGGTGATGTCAGGATTTCCACATACTTTGGGAACAGAACAGGTCCCTGTTTGCTAACTCATGCTTGCGTGGCTATCAGAGCTTACAGGGTGGGTAGTGCTGTTCTGCCAATAGCAGTGAGCACAGCAGCTAGAGCCTGGCAGAGGTGATGTCCAGCCACGAAGACACAACAGAACCACTAGTGTGCAAACTTCAGACCTAATTTGCAAAACATTTAACATACACCTTATATATGCATATAACTGTTGTTAGACGAGGATAATTGAGTCTTTTCCTAAAAAGAACATTTTTTTAGAGGCCCAAATGTATCTGGATGCTGCAAAGAGTAGGCACAGGTTTTACCTGCCCTAGGAAATGAGTATGGGGAAGGGTTTGCTGTGAATACTTGGATAATGTGGGCATGCTGTGATTCTAAATTCACTACCTGTTGTCAGTCAGTGATCTCTGCTGGTGTACCTTCAATGAAGTGGCTGAAGTGGAGTTCAGTGGAATGGTTTTGCAGGTGGTAGTGAGCGTAGAAGCTGCTGCTGGGGCAAGATGGGAACTTCTTTATGACTGTGCTATCTAGTCCTCCTGTGAGTCAGATACGGATGCCCTAGCCAAAACAAAACACAAAGCAAACCTGTCCTTATCTGAGCTGTGGCTTCCCTGATTAGCATATCAGGAGAGCTGGACTAGCAATGAATTACATATCTGAATTCTAGCAAGGCAGGTGTTGTCTGTCAAATGTGTGCCAAAAGCCCCAGTGTCAACAGCGAGGGTGAATGATGTAATGCCACCCTGCAGCCAGAACCATCCTGAGATCATGAGCTCATTTCATATAAAATAGTGATTAGTTGGAAATACCTCTTTGTCATCAGTAATTTGACAAAAGATTTACTCGTTAATTTTCTCTTGAACGTGGCAAGGAATACTGGGGCAGCTCTTGCTGGTGGAGCCTTTTGTTGGGCCAAAACCACCGAGTCAGATGTTTTGACCGTGCTGCTGCCAGCATCTAACCCAAAAGCCATTTTAAACTGATCGTAGAGCAATCATCTAAAAACGCAGTGCAGATGCAAAGATGTGCCACTCACCGCATGTCTCTCTTCCGTACCGTGCTTCATTGCAGCAGGAGAAAGGAGTGGGAGGATAAGATGACAGGGAGCTTTGGCAAGGATCCCCGTGTGCTACTTATATCTTTAGCTGTACTTTCCAAGCTCCTGTAGCTGTTAGAGTGAGTGATAATCTTGGGAGACCTCAGAATTCTCTAGTATTCCATGCGGAACTTGGGCAACGCTGTTAGGAAATATTAACACTATTCTGAAGTAGTGCAATTTCGTAGCGATGGATGTAAGTGAGGCCATAAAGATAATTGCAGAGAATTCTATGGAATAGAGCTTATTTGGGAAAGAAATTGTTGGCTCCCTTCCCTGCCCCTTTTTAAATAGCTCAGTAGGTCTCCAGGTTAGTGGTAGGGTGGAAGGGGAACCCTGCCTACCCCCCTTACTTTAATTTTTCCCCCTTGCTATTATTTATTTGGAGAACAGCAGAATTATATGAAATTGCCAACACTGCTAGTTATGCTGTAACATGAACAAATTATGTAAAATAATATTATATTTTGCCTTTCTTTAAGTATCAAGTTATTTATCAGCATTAGAAGCTATTTCTAACCTAAGTATGTGTTTCTCTACTACTGAAATTTCAGTGTGAAGTAATTGCTGAAATCTTTTTCATTTTTCTTTTTATCTTTACTTGGCCTTCATTGACTTTGAAGTTTGGTTCAGGTCAAATTGTACATTCATCTTTTAAAGCGTCTGACGTGATAACCTCATCTTGTCCTTTAGATCCTGAAAGCTTATGTTTCTGTTCAACTTTAATTCAGTTCTTGACGGTCTGCAACAAAATTATTAGAGGCATTGAATGATTTATTTGTGATGAAGAAATAAGAGGCGTGCATCAGGCATTGCACAGAGTTTGCAAGAATGTATCTTAGGAAAAATAGCTCTCAAATTTTGCTGCAGCTCTCACTGGTCAGTTTGTTTTCTAATAAAATCTGATTTATAAACCACGAAAAGAGGGCCCCTGAAAGCTGTCCGTCCACTGAGAACAATTCATTAATTAGCACTTTTTCAGTCGTGATTATGGGAGATACAGACTTACGTATTGTAATTTCCTTTTTGCCCCTGGGGAGTATAATCAGTGTAGTACATCTGTGTCTCCACGTACGGTCATATGCACCGGGGTAGAAGTGTCATAGATACTTTATAATGCTATCTTTATAATCTTTGTAAAGATTTACATTTTCTGCATCCCCATGGCTAGCAGATGTCTGTCATCATTCCACTGGAGAATTTTGCGCTCTCCAAAATGGAGCCTGCATTAGGCTATCCATTCTGAATTATGAGCTGTCTTCCCAGAAAAAGTGTTGAGGCACCTCAGAGAACAGCCACTGTAGGACAGTTATTGGCTCGAACATGAAATTCTTGGATGAGGCCCTTGGAGTGGAGGACTTTGGATTATTTATTTATTTATTTATTATTTCAATTTCTTTCACTTTGCTTTTACACAAGGGAACAAGTGTGGCAGATAGGCCCGCTGCTTCTCAGTAGGACAAGAGGAGGGGAGAGCCTGTGGGGCTGAATGGACACGCAGGAGGTCGAGTGTGGTTCTCTGTAAACAGGAGTGCTTGGTGAGATGGGAAGAAGGAAAAGCTTTGACTAGCTTGAAACGCTGACAAAACTTAGGCTGATATGGAGGCAACGCCAAGTCCGTGGAGTGAGGCAGTCCCAGTCCTGGTGTTGCTTTACAGAAATCTGTGACTCTGCAGTGACTGGTTGAGAAATTCCTTTGCTAAGCCCGAGTACCATGTGTTTCGGGTTGGGCTCTTTTTTTTTTTTGGTGTGCCTGGAGGTGTGTCAAACTAAAATTACAACACCGAGGAGGAGTTCTCAGAACATGTAAGTAGATTACTAAAAGGGAAAGGAGAGCCTTGGACATGTAAGGCAGCACTTCAAAGCTCTGTGATAGCTGGGTCATGAAGCACTGACTCAGGGGAGGATTTGCACAAGGCATCTGGGCCTGGCGGAGAGCAGTGCTGATCCAGAGCTAGATTCAATAACCAGGTCAGTTGTAAGATAACCAGGTCGGTTTAAAGATGGCTTTGGACTCAGCTGAGCCTTCTGGAAGGTCAGCTGTTATCCCAGACCCAGAGGCTGAGCTTTGGTTCTCAGTGAAAGGTTGGAGCAATCTACTGTGATCCTGCAGCTTTTCATGCCATAAATAATCTTGAGGTCCAGAAGAGTAAAAGTTGCAGAAGAAGGCTGCTATTGTCTTCCATGGCAGCTTTTGGGCACTCGTAGCATTCATGGAATGGGAAAAATGTGATCCTGTGGTTCTTTACAAGTCCTCATTTGCTGTGGTATTGTGGGCAAGTTATGATCCCCATTTAAGAAAAGGAGATGGAGATGCTTTATGGGGGAGTTGGATTAGTATGTTACAGAGCCCATATTTAGCCATTAGTATATGTTCTTTCTTAGTGCCTTACCGGGAGGTAATGTGTATTCCACGTGGCGCTGAGAATGCCTTGGACCTCTTCCTAACCTGATTGTGTTTTATCATGAGTTTACCTTTGATATCAGTGAGATTACTACTTACAATGTTTATTTTCTGAAGCAGAGGAAATTAGGTTCTTGGTTGTTTTTGTTTGTTTTTTTTTTTTTGTAACTGTGGGAGTACTTGACATTGATTGTGGTCTTCCCTTGCTCTGTGTAGCTTCGCATCTCAGTGCTAGCACTGAAGTACTTCTGGAGCTTAGCTATAACACAGCTCTTTCAGTAGCTCCTACTAAGATAATTCATTGTCAAAGCTTAGTTAGAGGATAAAAAGAGAAAATCTTCACTGAAAATAATTGTTAGCGTTTCTGTAATGTGTCCTGCATAAAAGACTGGAAGTTTGGAGATCTGAGCTAAGGCCTTTAAGTAAAGGCTTGAATTACTTTGCTCAAAGTTACTGTGTGCCAACCATGCTGTGGTAACTGCCACCGTGTATATGCTGCTAGGTTATAGGAAACCCAAGGTAAAGTGTATTAGCATCGGCCTCCAGGGCAAAGGTTTAACAAAATCTTTCTGTCTCCTCTTAGAGTTATGCTAAAACCAGCCAGATACTGTGTTCCTGCAGCACCCTCTGAGTTGTTGTAATTCAGTCACACATCAAGATCCTGAGGAGGAACTGCCTGGCCAAAGTAGTTAAAACCTGTATCTGCAGTGTTTCATCTTTGATGCCAGTATAGCTTGTTTTCAAAACAGTGGATTAAATGGGGAGGGTTTGGGTTGGATCTAGTTACCTCCTTAGAAAGAGTGATTATGCAATTTAAAAAGTATTTTGGAACTAATGACCGGAGCTCTCAGTGCTGGTCATCCTCACATTTGCTGAAGTACAAAGTCTAGCTTTGTAAATGGCATTTGTTTGAGACAGCAGCCAGCCCTTGGCTTAATCCCTAACGCTGACTCTGTGGAAGCAAAACTTGGGCTGAATTTACTTTAACAAATGAATGCATGCCATGCTGTGCTGTCACCATGTCCTGTTCCTTCATTCATACCAGCTGGGAAACCGGACAGAGTGTATACCAGCTCCAGCCTGGCCCATGTATATGCTGCTGTCCTGCATAGAAGGAGGGGCATAGGGATGCTGACCGATGTCAGATCTTGCCCTGAGAGAACAAAGTGGGCCATGGATGTGTCCTCAGCATCTTCAGTAACCCGAGCAGTCTAAAAGTTCATAACCCTAAAAAAAAAAAAAAAAAAGGAACTATTCTATGCAATGTGCTGGAATGGTTTATCCCTTTACAACACATTAAAAATACAGCTGAACTGACTTGCTCTTAAACTTTTTTTTGCTTGTATCTCCATGTGTTTGTTCTCAGAAAGCTATTTACATTATGTGTATAGCACCATTTCTGATATCTTGTGATCAGTTCTCACCCGCAGGTCAATTGATAAAAAAACAGAGGTCTGCGTCAACCCCGTTGTTGTGCAGTATCTCATTTTCTCTGTGATCTGAGACCTAGAATTCATATCGTGAATAGGATATATTAAGAATTCATATTGTGAATACGATGGCCAGAACTAGGATAAATCGATTTTGATATTTTCTAGAGGAAGAATACATTGTTTCATGAGTCTATAGCCAACACAGCAGGCAAGAGGAAAGGAAAGATAAGGTAATTCTTAGAAACTTGCATGGTTTCAGACCATTTTACTGATATCCTTGCTTGAACTTGCATAACTCTGTGAAATTCCAAGGAATTCCAGTTTCAGTTCAGACCATTAGGTAACTACACCTATGCGTAGGCAGACAGCCTTGCTCTGTTGCTTTTGCATTTAAATCCTCTTTTGGGAGGATTGTTCTTCCAAGTTACTGGCTGAGCAAACAGGAGGAAGAACCAGAATAGCTGTGGTTTCCAGTATCATAAGGACTGTTCAAGTCCTCCTTAAGACTCAGGTTATGATCTTTCTCCCTCTGTCTTCATTCTGTCCTGGAGCAATTTCTCTACTACACTGGAAACTTATTGTCTTTTTTCTTTTTTTTTTTTTTTCTTATTTAAGCTGTGATCTTTAAATCTGGCGAGTCATTCAAAGGTAATGCAAGTCATTAAGTAGAACAAGTATGTGCTGCTTAGTCATGAAGTGACACACATCCCGAGGGAATGTTCCAGCTCCTGGATTCCAGGTTGCTCTGTAAGAGAACTTTTCCAGGCTCTTGTAACTAAATATTTGTAGAGTCAGAGAGAGAGAATTGCTGCTTCTCTCACTCAGCTGTGTTATCACTGAGTGTGGCTCATATCTTTGCTTTAGTGGATGTGTAGTTAGTTATACAAAGCTATACACAGCTATTTAAACAGCTTCCCTGATAGAGCCTTACCCAAGAACGACCCATGGCTTTATGGCATAGACACAGAATTACAGATCCCTGGGTTAATGTCCAGCTTAAGGACATGAAACAAGATCTCCCACATTAGCTATAAATACTTTAACCACTAAGCTAATATGAGAAGATAAGTGCTAAACATACAGGAAAAGCATCTTGTTTGGGCTTTGGTGAGCACTACGTATACCTTAGTGATGGCCAGAGCTGACCTGCAGGCTCAGGTTGTCCTGGTGAGCACTAGAGGACAAGCCTGGTTGAAGAATGCTGCCCCGAGACTTCAGTGGCCTGCTTCAGTCAGTGACATGCCTGTCGGGTGGTGTAGGCACCTATCAGGTGATATGGGATGGGTTTTAGGACAGACACCCGGTCATGCAAGTGGAACTACCTGAAGGGATAAAAAGTGCCTTCTGCAGAAACCAGTAGTGCTTATAGTCATCTAGTAATGTTGACGGTGGAGCTTTTCTGCTGTTTATATGCTACTGGACTTACTGATATAGGAAGGGATTAATTTGTATCTGTCCCAATATTGCCATTGAAAAAAAAAAAAACAACAAAAAAAACATCGCTCCTGTTTCTAGATGCTGCTTGACCAATTTGAAAATGTGACTAGAAAGAGTGACTGCATTTCAACTAAAGACATAACACACAGCATGCTTTAGGGAACAACACCTACCCTTTCCCCTCCAAACAGAAGCCTTTAACAGTATTTTTTTTTTTCCCCCTCTCAGGAGCCTTTTCATAGATGCTGGAAAATATATGGGCTTTGCAGCATGGACAGAAGATCAGTAAAGCAATTGGCTTATTTCAGTCTTGGTAGGCAGTAGGAAACTGGGCACACTGTTTGGAGAAAACTGCCAGACTGCTCACTTCAAACAGCAGTACAACCTGATAGATCCCAGGGCAGCTCAGAGCTCTCTGTAGCAAAACCAACAGCTTAAATTCAGTCTCCTACTAAATACCTAGCCCATCTGAATTCAAACCATTAGTGCCTGTTAAAAACTGTCCCTGTAACTAAGGAACTGCTCAATTCTGCAATAGTTTCAGTGTCTGGGTACGTTAAAAATGCAATGTGATGTGAAGAAAGAGAAAGAACGGTTTGGGGGATTATGTTTCCATCTGTGCTAGTTAGTCTAATTGTTAATTGAACACCAGCATGTTTCAGGTCTTTGCTCAGTTACCTGGGGTTAATGCAAAGGGTATTTATTGGCTTTGTTTCAGATTTATGCTGAATTAAATCAGGATGTGAAATCAGGATGTAGAATAAACCATAGCAACTACAATATTTTCCTGCAGTTCTCTTTTCAGTGCTTATTTCAGTTTATGTTGACAAATATTGCTTACTTTCTCTACTTTCCCCTCCCTACCCCCCACCCCCAAGTTGTTCTGAAAGTAAGTATGATTGATGTTTAGGCCTGATTTAATGATCAGAGTTTGAGGTGTTTTCTTTGCTTCAGCAACAGCAGAGTAGAAGGACAGGACATGTAAAATAAATGAGTTCAGTCACTCTTCTGGGGAGGCACTGTGTGCTGCTCCTTGATATGTTTACATGTAGTAATTTATCACAGTTTCTAACATGAAGACTCGCAGGCAGTCCCCACGTTCACACCTTCCTATTGACAGCACCCTAGAGCAGTGGCACTGCCCAGCCAAGCTGCTCTGGTACATCAGTCTTCTCAGTAACCGTGCAAAGCCAGCACAGCTTTCAGCAAAACCTTTGAAGGACCCTACAGCATCCTTGTTTTGTGTTGTGGGCAAGTAGTGGTCATGTCTGTATCACACCTTCTCCATTTCCCAGAGGAAAGAGAGAATCACAGGGACCTGACCTGCTAACTTCACAGGAACAAGACAGGTGTTACAGGCATGGTGCCGTATCTGCTCCTACATTCAGTGTTTGGTCTGGTGAGCGTGAAGGTCTCACCTTCCCTGGTTGGGATGCTTTGCATGCAGTAGTGATGTGGGATGTTCCACCAAAGCAACAAATCCAGCAGCACCCGCTTGAGATGTGTGTTCCCTATACCCAGCTCCACCAGTGGAAGCCGTCTTGTTGGCAGTGCAGTTTGTTACAAGCCCAGTATCATGGCACTGGAGCAGATTCAAGAACTCAATTGCCTTGAGTTTCCTGCTTTGTACTTGGGTCTTCCCCATCACTGGGGGCAGCAGCCTTCAGGGTGCCAGGTGAAGTTTGTGACCAAAGTATTTCACCGGACTGCAGAAGGGACTGTGGTTTTGGCACAACAGGCCCCTGAAGCAGCACCAAGGGAGAGCTCAGTTTCCTCACGGAGTACCCTTTCTAATTTGGTATACCCTGACACGATGGGTGTGGGGCTGTCCTGGTTTCAGTTAGCACAGAATTAATTTTCTTCCTAGTAGCTGGTGGAATGCTGTGTTTTGGCTTAGAATGAGAAGAGTGCTGATAACACCCCGATGCTTTAATTGTTGCAGAGCAGTGCTTATACTAAGCCAAGGACATCTCAGCCTTTGCTCTGTCCTGCCAACGGGCAGGCTGGGGGGTGCAGTAAGAGCTGGGAGGGGACAGACCCAGGACAGGTGACCCAAACTAGCCAAAGGGGTATTCCATACCATCTGACGTCATGCTAAACAATATATAGGGGTGGCTAGCCGGGGGGAGGGGGCCGGACTGCTCGGGGTTAGGCTGGGCATCGGTCAGCGGGTGGTGAGCAATTGCATTGTGCATCACTTGTTTGTACATACTATTATTACTTTCGTATTATCACCATTGTATCATCATTATTATTATTGTTATTATTATTATTTTTGTTATTTTTTTTCCTGTCTTATTAAACTGTCTTTATCTCAACTCACGGGCTTCACTTTCCATTTCTCTCCCCCGTCCCAGAGAGGGAGGGGGGAGGGTGAGCGAACGGCTGCGTGGTGTTTAGCTGCCGGTCGGGTTAAACCACGACAGGGGCATTTTCCAGACAGAAGAATGGCACTCAGAAAATATGGGTTCCAGTTTAATCAGATGTGCTGCCCACATGGGTACCAGATCGATGTGTCTGGTTTAGTTTCCAGTTCTATGTGAAGAACACCTGCCTTGTATATTATTTGCTCTGTTTTGGAAATGAAAATATGTGCTCATAGCTTTAAGATCATGTTAATAATTTGATCAGGAGATCCAGTTAGCCAAACTGTTCAATTGCACTAGTGCCGTAGTCATGACTTAAATTGAAAGCAGAGATTTTGGCAACACCATGAAATAGGACTCCAGTGGGACTGGCCAAATACATACGAGATGAGACCTTGTACTGAAGAGTGAGAAGTCGGAGTAATATGCTGACATGTGCTTTGCATGGTGCCCATAGAATATGACTAACATGGAAACTCCCCTCTGAGTGTACA
Source organism: Aythya marila (assembly GCF_965140915.1). Lineage (NCBI taxonomy): Eukaryota > Metazoa > Chordata > Aves > Anseriformes > Anatidae > Aythya > Aythya marila. The sequence goes on from NC_139043.1 coordinate 106,139,921, forward strand.
AATAAAATGAGAGAGCTCTGCTCATATCCTGACCAAATCAGTCAGTCCAAGAACGGGCCAGGTCCAGTGTTTGAGATCCCATTACGCCAGTCTTTCTTCTGATGTTGAGAGGTCTGCACCAAAATCGGTGCTGTTCTAAGGAAGGGTCCCTTCTGGCATGGCCTCCACTATATCCATGGATGAAAGGATGGCAGGAACAGTGGCAACAATGGACTATTTCCAGTCTGAGATACAAATAATTTCTAAACAAAAGGAAGATATTTCTCCTTTGGGCTTAGATGACAAGTGGGATGTCTCGAGTACGTGAAGTTTAAAATGGAGGTCTGTAAATAACTTCAGCACACATTCCAACCAGAGCACTCAGTGTAGCAGTAGTGCTGAGCAATGATTACTTGCAAAAGGAACCTCTCCCTGCTCACATTCATCATTAAAGGACTTCTGTGACATTAAATACAATTCTGCTGTTAAAGTGGTGGTTGTAATGAGAAAAGATACTGGCTAAACAGTTCGAGTAGACAGGAAGAGATGAGCCATGAGTGACTGATCCAGATTATTTGCACCTATCATTATGTTAATGTGCAAGTCAAAAGTAAAGAGAGAGGAGCACTGGGAGATGACTAAACTAGTAGTGACATGTCATTTTAATACGTGGCTAAGCAGAACAGTCCTATTTTAAGTTTGGAAGGGGATAGGTTAAATAGCAAACTATTTTGCTGCTACTGCTACATTCAGGCAAACTTTCAAAGTGTAATCAAAACCATATCCATCACATAGCATGTCTTTTCACTGTTCTTGCCAGAAATATTTCTATGTAATTCCAATGTTTTTCTTTCTAATCAAAAAGAGCTCTATGACCTCCAAAGGGCATGGCGCCAGAAGCTTCAGTTTTAATCTCAGTCCCTGTGTGGCTTTTTAGCTTCTTTGCCTTTCTCTGAAGGGCAGCAGTAGCTGCCCAAGTAACTTCTAATCTCTTAGGATTAGTCCTCGTTCTTGTCTGCATTGTGGAAGGGAGCAGGGAGCCAACAGACCCCGTTCGATCCAATATTTGATCAGCCATAGGGAAGGGAGGAAGAGCTGTTCTGCTGAAGTCCCACTGCGTCAGGTCCATTGCAAACGAATGCTCATAGGCAGTGCCTAATTCTGATCTCGGTATTACTGCATTCTGGACTTCATGTATTTTGTGAATGGGGGAGGATTTCTACCCCAGTGTCTCTACTGGGTATACTTGTCATCTGGGCCCTCAGCCACCCTGAGCCTTCACAGTAACATTTGTCCTCTCCTGAGCTCTGCTCGTTCGCTCAGGAGCTGTAGGCAGCCATCTGCTGTAGGACCCTCCTGGAGGTAGAGGTTTTTCTGCCTCTGAAAGTCCACGCAGCACAGCAAAACAGTCCAAACCAGCCCAAGGTCCTGGTCTTAGTCACCCAGTCCACACAGCATTTAGCAACAAAATGCATATACAAGGAACTACTCTGTGTAGCAAACATTCATTCTGCACATTGTGTTTACCCTTAAAGGCTCTGTGTAACACATTTCTTGTCTGTACAGTTAACGTCTGAATTGAAATCCATAGGGTCACTTCCAAGGTAAGAAGGAATCTCTATGAGTAATGATGACAATTGGCTCCGAAAGTTGGAGGCAAAGAGAGAGGCGGTTAGAAATAGGACAGTGCAGTCCCTGCCTGGTAAGTTTGTCACCTTTTCTCACACCAGTTGCTGCATTTTCCAGCTAGTTCCCAGCCCTCCTGTGCTGGCCACAGCCCACGTGCCTTTCTTCATGGCTGTTCCCTCTCCAGGACCAGCCGCTGTGCAGCCACTGCTGTTAGGCAGCCCTCCCATCTACAACTCTTTTTCCTCATTTGGTGGCACCCCTCGGTTGACAACCCCTCCACACACACCCCTGAAAACTTTTGCTTTTAGTTTTCCCATTCTCCATCATCGGTCCTGAGGGTAGCAGATGAAGGAAGCATTCTGCTGATTGGAAAAGAGGAGACGTTATTTATACACCTATATTCTAGGTAGAAAAACGGGTTGGGGGAGCAGAAGACTTAATACAATTTTAACTCAGTGACGGTGTTCTGCTATTTTTTTTGTGCATGTCAGTTGTATACGCATCTGAATGGGTTGTGCTAGCTGTATGGACAGCAAGACTTCTGCTTTCCTGGAAGTTTCTGACTTTTGCTTTAAAATGGCTGTTGGAGTTCTGGGGCTACATTCTTAAAACTCACCACAGAGGAGCGGAGTAACTGCAAATTCTTGATTTCCATGTGAAATATTAAGTAAACTCTTCAGTGAAGCAAATCAGCTGAACTGGCGTGTGTTTTGATCTGACTTTTTCTTTGTGGTTTCTTTTGTCTCACTCGGATTATGCTCCGTATAGTTGGTTCTGTTCTTGCTCTCACTGGGCATGATTCTTGTGATTTCTTTTTTTCCCAAGACTGGTCTTGGGCTTACACTGCTTGATGCTCCTTTGTTCTGTGTGGGTACTTTGTCCATCGTTTCACCACTCAGAAAATAAACAGCTAGTGCCCTTCTAAGCATACTGTTCCTATTTAGCCAGACTTCACTATTTTGTTCATCTCTTGCTAACCTCTCTGCCCAAACTGTTATGAACATGAACAGTTATATTTGGCCCATTGGTATCTCCTTTCAAGACCAGGAACTTTTTCCAGGCCTCAAGATGTGGCAGTATAAAGAGTAATTTGGGATTCTCAAGTAGAAAAGACAAAAGAATAGCTTTCCTCATCTGTCAGATATACTGATGCCATGCTATCCTGCAGCGCTCGCAGCAGCACACTAATTTCTGTCATTGGCTGCTATCAGAAGACACTAAGAATCGTGGTTCCCTTTTAAATACCAGTAACGCTCATCTCTCCAGTTTGTCTTTCCCAATCAGTCTTCTTCCTAAGCCACATGCAAATAATTTTGATCCTTGTATTAATCTAATTTCTCTCCTTTCTTCGCCACCCCTCCCCAGCAACTTACACTACTAGTTAGCCTCTTCCTGACGCACACCAGTAGGTTCCTCCTATGCCTTCTGACCATGTAAGAACCCCCCCATAACATTTAGTTGGGGCTGTTCGTCATTATTATTGTTGCCTATCACACAGATTTCCTGAGCTAGCTCTTTTTGCAGGAGCCCCTCTGCACTCGCCTCTGATCAATCGTTCCTTTCATGTTGACACTCTAACTGCTTCCTGTTCAATCTCAAAAGCTCCTTTTTCAGCAAAGAACTCATGAAAGCACCTTTGTTTAATCTTTTTAGGTTTCTTCACCAGATACATTTGAAACTAATTTTAACTTTTATTAATCTTTCTCAGGAGGTAACTAATTGAAGTAATACTAATGTTTTCCTTTCTCTTGGTAGTTTTTGCATGTTCTTGAACTTGGTACTGCCTTGTGTACTGATTAGTGCTTACATGCCAGTTCTGCAGGCATCTGCTTTGTTTTCCTGTTCAGATAACATACCTACTTCCCACAGTCTCTAGTGATTCCCTTTCCGTACCATGGCTTCTTTTCCATGGTAGCCCAGAAACTTTGTACCATGCTATAATGTTTGGTCTTAGTTCTTTCTCCTCTGCGATCCTGTCAGCTTGCACCAAAAGGTATTTCAGTTACATATATTCTGACAGTTTGGACTGAATCAGGAACTGTGAACAGATTATCGTGTGCTATTTTGTGTATTCACAGAACAGAGATAAACTGGGATGAGAAAGGCTTGGAATATGGCACAGACATCACCAAAATTGGCTTAAGACTCTGAGAAGAGACAGGTTTGGAGTCTAGCATGGGAACATGCTTAGTGCACAGCACCAAAGCTGGTATCAGGGCGTCTTGGGACACAGCAGATAGGCAGAGGGCCGTCTGGGTTAGCTGAAAGCAGACGTATCTGGGCTGTGGAATAGGCTCCGAGTACTGACTCCAAGGAACTTGAGGAGAACTGAGAACAAGCCTGGCTGTTGCATAACACAGACATACATCAGAGAATAAAATGCTGGATCCATGCCTTGCCACCAATGGAATGACAAATCTGGAGCCAGAACTAGCTTACTTTCATGACTTGCCATACCCATGCTACTTCTGCCAGGATCTGGAGTGGGGACAGATGAGTTCTCCCACAGCAAGCTCTAAAAACACGGACGTTGCTCCACAACTTGCTCCAGTCTTACAAACCGTAAGCACCACATCTGAAAAGAACGAACAGCATGACTGCGTGACTTCACTCACGCAGCCACTCGTACATCCCCCTTCCCCTTACACCCTGTGCTCCACCGTTGCTCTCTCATTCTCCTCCTTGGTAGCCCTGCACAATGGGAGTGCACTGAAGGGCGCCCTGTGGTGCCTCAAATTTAATCCTCTAACTGAGGGGCGCACTGCTGGGGATGCTGAGGGCAGGGAAAACCCTTGCGTGGAGCAGCAGCACGATTTAAAGGCATGCGGCCCTGCACGTTGGTACGTTTGGGCTGTGGCATAACTTACTTTGACATTAACCTGAGCAGAAGCAGGGGTAATGATTTGGTGTGTCCCTACGTCCCCCACTGCCACCACCTTTTCAAGTTACTTAGGCTTGACAAATGCTAGTCCTCTAAGTTGAGCTTAGAGCTTGAAACATCGCTTCAGGTGCTTTGGCACTGGAGATCATTCTGGGAATCTGAGGAGCTCTTCCATAGTTTTCCTTCCACGTGTAGGCCTAGGCTATACCTCCTGTACAGGGCTCCGGCTAGCCTTCTGTTGAATATTTAAGGACTGTTTGAAGAGGTCAAGAGAAGGAAAGCATAATACCTGTACATTTCAGTTGCTCTACCAGGAATGGCAGGTCCAGATTTGCCCTGTAACTTTTCCTCAGCTGGGGGGATTTTTCATCTGCAGTTGCTTACTGAGTTCTGTGGTGAAGGAATCCTTCCCTTGACTGCACCACGCCTCAGCCTCATCAGCTCTCCCATGAACTTGTGATGGAAATTGCGTTTATGGTCCACTGGAGGTATAGTGGAAGAGAGTAGACGAGGCAGGAAAGATTAATGTGGTGTATGAAGTGTCATCATACAGCTTGGGTCTGAAATTCACTAGTGTTATATCCAGTAAAAAATAGAATTTTGTATGTAAAAATGAGACTGATGTCAGCCATCATGCTAGGAAGGGAAACCCTTTTACTTGAATTGACAAGAAGAAATGCCAATAATGAGTATATATAAAGTAGAAAAGGAGATGAAAAAAAAATCCAAACCCACTTTTACAAGGATACTTGCTAGGAGAGAAGGCAGACCTAGGTTGTTCTAAGGAAGTCTTTGCTTTGAAGAAAATGCTCAAAATGTCTTGGACCTCACACTGAGGAAGCCCAATGTCAAATTCTTCGTGAACTTCCAAGTTACAGAGCCAGGCATATATATTGTTCCTTCGTGTCTTCTCTTCCACAGCCATGAATCTTAGCCTCCTGTCCAACTTCTGTGAGTCCTGCATTTACCTAAATGGACATAGACTAGGATATGGCCAGTACAGTTTCTGCCCATCCCAGGTATTGTAAAGGGTAATAACACGCGGTACTCTGGCTAGCGGTTGATGCAAGGTTTAAGGATGTCGTGGCATTACAGTCAGTAAAGTGTAGTTGGACTCACTTCCTAGGCATCTAAACCCATGCTTGCTGACATTTCAGCACAGCTTTCACCTATGTGATTCACGCTTACATAGCCACCTGCAGCTGTAATTACCTGGGTTAAGCGTGAGGCTTTCTGGAAACCTCTCTGAGGGCTCTTAGTGGCGAGCTAATTTGTGCTGCTCTAGGAATTGCTTCAGACATTGTTTCCTCTTTCTCTGCGTAGAAGGTCGTAGCCTGCTGACACATTTATCCAAGTCACCTCCAGCTGCAGGCACACGTTGGTTCTGGCCATTCAAGCAAGACCCCACCATAAAATGGGCTACTTTTGCACATGCAGTAGCAAGATATAATAAATGCTGCATGAGATGAGCTCGTTTAAGCCACAGTTTCTGACATCCAAATACAACATGAGGTTTCTAAGGGAGCATTAAAGCTGCAGATAATATCAGAGCACAGAGTGGTGTGCTGGGCAGGACTCCCGAGGTTAGCGGCTAGATTACTTGTTCTTGCATGCCTGGAAGGGTCAGCAGAAACTTCAGCACTTCCACAAGGAAACAAAACCCTTCATGGTACTTTATAAGGGGGTCTTCCCCATTCTTTTAATTCCATAGCAAACAAATGTGGAAGCCTTACTGCTGCTAAATACATAGCTACCGAGACTGGATGCTGGCTCTCTCACCTGGCTGCCTGGAGGCTGTGGCCAGACGCATGAAGGCCACAGGGTGCCCAGATGATGTATAATAGCACCTTCTTAGTGGCTTGGAGATCTGGTGTGCCACTGGCTGGCAAAAGGAACAGCTTCCCTCTTAACATCAGCGATCAACAGGTGCCAACGCACGCGTTTGCTCTTTTATGATACATTCCCAGGTACCGCAGCCACGAACCGCGTGGAGGAGCTGTGCAGACAGTGTCACAGGGCGATGATAAGCGACTTGACAGTGTAAGCCAAAATGCAAGATAAAGCACTGTATATAGTTAGCAAATGGGGTACAATCGTCTCCTTGTGTCATTAGGCTGTGGGATAAGAAAAGAGGTGGCCTTGGAGTATTTTGTTTGCCACTTGTTATCTAGGCTAGTGCTAACAGAAAGCTGTTAAATCAGCCCTTGCAGAGACATAAGAGGAAATGATGTTCTGATGAATTAGAAGTAGAAGCTGTTCAAACATCACATTTCTCACCTCTACTGAGAAAGTGCTTATTGTATTATGGAAATGCCATAAGACATTGCATCTTCTAGAGCCCCCCCCTTCCCTGTTAGACACCGTACAAACACAGAGCGAGGCCAGTCACCTCACTGAGGAGCTCGGTCTGAGAGCGCTGTGAGCACTGGCGTGGAAGTTGCTCTTCAGCTGACTTTTCACAGCACAATAAGAGGAACTATGCTCAGCCCAAGAGCAAAATATCTCCTAAAGTCACCTCCTGAGTCTGCATCTCTCTCCCAACAAAGATGTAATTTATTTTGGGGATCCAAACTGCTTTTGAGTATGGAATACTGGCTTTGCCCAAAGTTTTTATCTTAACCCTGCTCTTATTTATTACTTGACTACAGTATAGCGTATTGTATAAAATTATATAAACCAAGATTGTACTGCACAAAAGGCCCCAACGTATTTAATAAATATGTCTCATGGTGTCTGGATTATTACATACAAAATGCCAGGGGCAAAAAAGCAATAAAAGCAACAAGACAGTAGAAGTATTGTTCAGATAGCTGTGTAACAATCTTAAGCAATTTAATTCTCCATGTTGAAACTTAATTACTTACTTTTCCGAAAGACCAATTTAATGTCTTTAGTCAACTAAGTGGCCAAGATTCATTAAAAGGAACCCATATTACAAATACCCTCATGCCACATTGCTTTTATTTCCAGGGATAAAACTTTTCACCCCACCACCCCATCCAGCTACTGTTCTGAACAGATTTTATAGAGTCCTTTTCTCTGTAGCTTCTAGGGACAAAAGCTTGAAACAAGCCTTTGTGGATTGTGTAAGAACATGCCCAGATACGTGTCTGACGTCAGCCACATACAGCAGATAAATGCAAAGAGATTCACCAAATAGAAATTTCAACTGCCACAGAGATAAAACGAAGCAAATTGTATAGGAAAGTTAATAATGTACTATTGATTAGAGGCTGAAACTCAATAAAAATTGTAAAAACATAAAAGTGTGAGAACGGTCAGAAAGTTAGACAGAATTATACATCAGCCTGTAAAGATAAATACTGGAATTTTGCATAATGTTGCTGAAATGGCCTCTTGAAGTGATCCTTACTAAATTCAGTACAATTTACCTGTTGAAAGAAAGCCCATGAATAGGTTTACAGAGGCATGGAGGGATTAGAAGGAGAAGAAATAACTAAAATAAACACACCCTGACCTGTTCATAATAGCATCTCCCAGATGCTTTCCTTGCTTTTATAGTCACTTTTAAAACCACCAGTAGGTAACAGCATTCCTGCCAAGGGTGTGTGCGAGCACTAAATCTATCACAGGTAAGAATAATCCAGAGTCAGTCACATAGGTGTGAAGTATCCTAGTATAGAAATCGGTTGTGAAAATAAGCAGCTAGCACCCCCTTGTTTGATATTTGTTCTTTGTTAGCAATTCTTGAGATTGTTGGTGGAAAAGGCAAAATTACCAACCTTGACAATCTGGCATAGGATGAGGTCTCCCAGGCCTCGCTAATGAGAACATCAGCCAGAAGAGTTTTCCTAGCACATTTACCTACTGCCCCCAAATGTCACGTGTTTTTTTTTTTTTTTTTTCATGTGTTGCCCTGTTGTTGTGCATCCTCAGATGTGCACAAGAATCTGATTTCATCTTTCAGCCAAGAGTCTTAGATGTCTGACACACCATTTAGATACTGCCAGCGTTTTCAAAGCTGCCATTAATTTACTTCTTAATCCTGGAAGTGCTTGAATTTTTATTCACCAAAATTTGCAAAGCCTGCCCTACAGCGAATTAACTGCTTTGAATCTTATCTCAAGGTGAGGCCCAAGGTGTGGTACACAAAGCAGGGAAGGGAATGCCTTTCTTGCTTGTGGGCCTCAACCCTTAGGCATGTGTAAAGCTTTTAACAGAAGGGATGCAGGTCGTTGACATAAGGCATTTAAGTGCTTGCAAGAAGGGCAGAAATGCCAGGGAAGAAGGGGAGAGAAGAGAGAGAGACTCTGACACAGAAGCCTTGAAGAGCTGCTTTAGGTTGCTGAACTAAGGGGCTACCTAAGCAGTTGACAAGGCATTGGTGTCCAGCTTTTAGAGAAGGCTGGCTACTGGGATTTGACTAGAGAGTCATCTCTCTGACCAGCTGCATGAGGAAATACTTCTATGCATTACCTCTTATCTCCTCTCCTCTGCATGGTATTTTAATCTTTAGTTTATTTAGACAGCTATTCACTTGCCTAAATTCTGCATCCAGAGCTTGGGGCAGAAAATTAAAAGGGCAGCAGGCTGCTTGTATTGCAACAGGAACAGAGTAAAGGCTAAGTAAGGACTTCCTCAAACTCATCACTGTCTTCTGATTACTGTTCCATCCATATTGCAGCTAGCTAATATGTACAGTTTCTGCTAATCACGCGCTTATAACTAGCGCTTCATTTGGGGAGTTTATCCTCCTCTTTTGAAGTGCAGGTTGCCCACAGTCATCCTGCAGTAAATGAATCAGAATTCTGTGTTTTTGCAGTGTATCCCTTACTCATCCTTTTGTATGAGTTTGATGAGTCCTCCTTCCTCTTAGGTCTGTGTGTGGTAAGTCATCCTCAAATACAGTTGTAAACAGTGCTGCTGCTGTCCTCTGCCTCACACAAAGAGGCCATCAACAGATGGATGTGCTAAAAAGCACCAATAACAAACTATAGAATCACGGAGTATCCTGAATTGGAAGGGACCCACAAGGACCATTGAGTCCAACTCCTGGCTCCACACAGGGACACCCAAAAATCAAAATTTATGTCTGAGGTATTATCCAAATGCTTCTGGAACTCTGGCAGGTTCAGTGTCGTGACCACTGCCCTGGGCAGCCTGTCCCAGTGCCCGAGCACCCTCTGGGTGCAGAACCTTTTCCTAACACCACACCTGACCCTCCCCTGCCCCAGCTCCATGCCATTCCCTTGGGTCCTAAACACCAGAAAGACATGCAGTTTGCTCACCTATGTTTGTTACAGCACAGAAACTAGTTATTGTAGTTCAATTCTAAGATTATGTCCAATTAGTTACAAAGAAAAGTCAGAGAAAGTCCAAAAGAAATGCTGTCTTCGGACAATTGAAAATAGCATTGCTACCTTTTTATTTTTCTTGTAATTAGCAGAGGAGGGCAACAGGCAAAGTACAAGGGTTTAGATTCAGGCCAAGTTCCCCTTTTTGCCAACAGAATAGCAATAACAGTTAATCTTACAAATTGTTTTGCACAACATATGGCTCAAGTTCTAATAGATATAAAATACCTTATCCATGAAATCAGTAAAAGGACCAGGCAAGCACTGACTACAAGTAACTCTATTCCACTTAATTCTCTTCCAAAAAAGTAGCACGAGGTTCACAATTTTATCTTGCTAACATGAAACTTGTCAACTCCCCTTTCACCTGACTCCAGTCCCAGGGCTCTGAAGCTTGCTATGAGGCATAAAGCTGTGCCGATTGCTCAAGGAACTATTGTATGTGTGTGTGTGTGTGTGTTGGGGGGGCACATGCAATGACTGTGGGCTCTTTGTAGCTTTTTGCAACCATTTCAAATGTCACAGTGACCTGCAGTTCTTTGAAAAGGAAGTTCCCAGCTGCAAGTATCTTTAATTTGCAGCTCTCATCTACTCACTGAAAGAAGCCTGCTGGGACTGGTATGCATCCCTGTTAAACTTGTGTGAATACTTTTTTTTTCCTCCTTTTTAATACAGTTTTACATACTCGTTTTCTGTGACACTTCTGATCTCATGAGGCTTGTGTGGGAATTCTGGTTAGGTTTGCCTTTCACAGCTAATGAGTGCTACTAAACCAATTTTTATGCTCAAGCAATGGGATGCAGAGAGTGGAACCAGAGATGAGTCAGCAGTCAGCTGAGGTGATTTGAATAGCACTCCGAGCCATGCCTACCCGTAGGAGATAGTCCGCAAAGGTCATCCCAAGTGCCTAGTGTTTAGATTCAATCACCCTGATGATGTGAATTCCCCTAGGACTCTCGTGCTTTTCAGGCCAGTCATCACTCTGTGTGACATTTGGATGTTGTCGTACTAAATACCCGCTGCTTGGTAGCTGGATGACAGGGAAGAACGCCTGACATCATTTGTACTTTGCCTGCCAGCCTGACAGATGCTTCTCTCTCCCCGTCTAGGGGCGTTAGGCACTAAAATTAGTACCTATTAAAACAAGCACACTGAGTAAGGATCTGCTGAGTCTCATCAAGAAATGCTGAAGGGAAGGGAAAGAGCCACCATTGCTCTTCCTAGAGGAGTTAGGGCTGTAATTCACAAGCAGGGACAGCACAGCTACGGACAGCTTACAGAATTACTGTCCCTGGTCCACAGGTAGTTGAGTTGCTCAGAGATAATCAGGGGCTGAGCCACAGCAGCTTGCAGTGCCCAAATTAAAGCAGAGTAAGGTCAGTGACAAGCTTTAGGAGCTGTTAGATTCGCGGGGAGTGTGTTGGGGGTGTTAGGCCAGATACAGGATGTGTGAGCCGGTTCCCTGGTGAGGCTCAGCTTCTCACAAACAGTCCTGGAGAGGAAACGGTTTATAAGCTTCAACTCATTTAAGGTTCAGCTCCGTTGCCTGTGCAACCACAGGAAACAAGCACACCAGCCCCACTTATGAATCATACCTTTTGGGAACTTCACCTTGGAGAGCAGGAAAAAAGTCTGTCTTCAGGTAGAACTGATCTCTGTAATCCCTTCCCTTCTGCTGGGATCATTGCCTAAACTCCTTCATTGCCAAAAAAAAAAAAAAAAAAAAGGCACAATAAGAAACACAGCTTGTGATGGTTCCACCCTCCCTTATTCAATTGTTCAGCGGTTTAACATTCAGCCTGAATGTTGTAGACCTAGTTTTAATTCTCTTCTAACTGAGAGGATTCAAGGCCACATTTTTCTAGCCTTCCTCTTAAGTGGCTTAAGTACAAGCCAATTGAATTAACAAAAAAGATGGAGAAAGACATAAACACCTTCATCTTCTCTTGATCCCTTTCAGCAAGAAAGAAGACTTTGAGATTCTGCCTGGCTCTTACTGAGACTGATTTTGCCAGGGCTGAACACTACAGGTACTCTATAAAACCACTTACTGGTTCCAGACAGACAGGGACTTCAGCATCAGGGATGAGTCGGGGGTTAAAATTTGCCAGAGAAACCCCAGGTGCCTGAATTGTCCACCAAAAGCTCGTTTTATCAGGCTCTGGGACATGTTTTATCAGCGCAGTTAAGTGCCATAAAACCTGAGAGGGTAAAAACGCAGACTCTTTTAAAGGCGAGGCTACAAACAATAGCACCGGTGATTTACGGTCCATCATCCCAAAACCAAGCGGAATATTGGTGTTGCTTTGCAGCAACCGAATCCTAGCCCCCTGAGCAAGATCCAGGGCTTAACTGTTGGTGCTTACTGCTATAGAGAAGTAGCAGCTGCCTCACTCTAAGTCTCAATAGCACGGTTTGTGTCACAGATTTTAGTCTTTCGTATGTAAACAATATTATGCACGCAAATAAATTTGATTTTGGGGTAAAGCTAATCTTGCAAAACAGCACGGGCACTTGCTGAGATGCTCAACCAAGCAATGTGCCTGGGTTTAGTTAGGAAAGGTGACCCTAACTACACACGAAAAGCAATCTTCTTCAAGCATACACCACGTGTGTGTTTGTACATACAACAACGGCTTGACAACATCTCATTTCGCTCATCTCTGTAATGAATGAATTTGATGAAAGAGCCGAAATTCAGCGCCTACAAAAGCTGTAACATGAAAAAGCCCAGCAGCATTAGTCCTGGCTGCGCTAGCTTCTGTGGGAACCGACGCTATTTTTCCTCCGCACGCTGCATCAAACGAGCTCTTCGGGACTCAACAAACAAAACCCCAAGAGATAAAAACCCCACAGTCGCATCGGGAGCCGTCTGCCCTGCAGCCAAGCCGGAGCTGGGGCTGCACTGCCACCTGCCGATGGCTGCGGCTCCTCGCCCCGAGTCCGGGAGGGATCCCGGCCGCATCCCTGGGGCAAAGGGGGCAGCTCCCAGCTGCTGGGCTGGGGTACATCAGCATATATATATATATATGATATATATTCTATTTAAGATCCGCCCCTTCCAAATATAAATATTTTTGCAGGAAAAAAAAAAACAGCAACTAAGAGAACATTTATTATCGAAGCATTTAGATTTTTTCTTACATCTTCCCTGAAAGCGTTTTGAGCCCTTTTCCCCCCCTCTGTTTTCGGTGTCTTCCATATTTTTTTCCTTATAGGCCTGCAGTTAGTGTCCTGCGGTGCTTTATGTGTCCAGACAGGTCCCATTCTTTTGTGAAGGCAGAGGAGATGCACCAGAGCTGCTTCTGACAGGCAGCAAGAGCCATTAAAAATAAAGAAATCTGGCAAAATGAGCGTACCTCTGTCATACCCACAGAGGAGGAGGCACTCTCATCTCCATACAGATCAATAAATACCAAAAAGCAGGGTTTGTCCCAAACAGAACACAGCACATTTCCTAATGCAGTACCACGATGAACACCACGCTACTTCCAGGTCATAGTTAAGAGATTGAAAGATGATAGAGTGATAATAAATTGTTTTAAACCCACCCATTTGCAAATTTACACAGTTACTATCCTAAAAATGACAAGAAGATCCCATATCATAGCATTTTGTATGCCCCTTTACACCCAAACCTGTGTCAAGGACATGGTAATTCTTACTTTTTAAACTATCTACAGAAAAAGTTTTAAACTGGGTGATGGTTTGTACAATGTTCTCCTTGTGTTACGGATCTGAGTACCACCATTTAACATGACCAAGAGCATTAGCAAAGAGCTATCATTTAAATCACCGTACCATCTAATCCCACTTAAAATTCCTGCTGGTTTGAAAGTTTTGACTAGCTCAAGAAGTATTTACTGCAAGAACACACGTACATAAACACACTTTCGTACGGCTTAATAATGCCAGAGACATTTCCTAACAGCACTTACTGTGCTGGAAATGTGTTTGGAACTGGACGAGTAAATATCCTTGGTAAGCCCTAATGTATCAGACGTGCTGTGGAACAGCATTTCCATCAAACCTTTTACATTCATGGTTTCCCCAGGATAAGCTAAAAGGTGAATGGCTTTTATGGCATCGCCCTTCTCAAGAGTGCTGGTAGGTTATTCATGAAGCACTGCGTACCTCTAACACAGTCATCGGCCTCTATTGAGATGCAGTTTACGAAAGCAGCCTACCCAGAAGGAGCAAAACACTCCTAGCCAAAAGCCAGTTCTGGATTTTGTAACCTGAATTCCTAAAGGAGAGCACTGTAATTCCTAGAAGTGATGGAAGCAACTCCGATCACCATTTCTCTCCACCAAAAAAAGGAAAACAGTACCAAAGGTATTCAAATTATGCTGAAGATGCTGGAAGTGTGTGGCAGATCTGCCACACATTTCATACCACGTAACTAGAGGATATAATGATGAGAAATGGAACAGAAAAAGATGCCTTCTCCTCACACACCCGAAGCACTATAGACAGCAGAAGCTCTCAAAATATATTGTATATAGCTTCATTTGGATGGCAAGAATAATGTATTTTCAGATAGAAAACAAACAGCATAGAGGCAGCACACTTTCCTTCTTCCTCCAGCCCCATCCTCACTGTGTTTTCAGAAAAGATAGGATGAAAGAAAAAAACCTGATTGCAATGAAAGACAATGAATTCTGTATTGTTAGCGCTGAGATCTGGTGAAAGGCATCAGTCAAACACTTGGCTCATACACAGATTTCTTTTATTGTTATTATTTTAAAGAAAGCACTAGAATTAACCATGTAAGGTTAAAAAGCAGTATTAATATTGTATTCAGTGTCAAGAAATGGAGGAGTTAAGATGGTAAAATATCTCCTCAATTACACCCATAGGATTTTAACATGTTAATGTGCAAGTCTAAGACAAAAATCATTAATTTACAATGGATTAAAATTTGAAGGATGGGAATTTCTTCATCATGTATGCTCACAGTAGGAAGTGAAGTACTCAGTCAGTGAAGTACAAAATCAATATGCTTAAGTGATTCATGACTCATTTTTAAGGCAAAAATAGATAACATGGTTGTATACAGCTGCAAAAATATTTACAGATATGATTAGATAAACAGTCCACTTCTGGCATGAAAATGTTTAATGCCATACTTAACACAGCAGTGTCTTGTTTGAAAAAAAAATTATCATAAACTGCAAAAATCTAGCTAGGATGAGTAACACTGACATTTTTATCTGTGCCTCCCAAATCACTGATCCCTGTTCCTAAGCCTCTGCCACTCTAAGCTTTCCTTTCTCCCTGCCCATTTCCAGTCTTACTGCAAAGGTACAGGTGTGCCTGAGCAGCCTCCGAGTACACAGAGGCAAAAGCTGAAATACTAAAATGTATGCAAAAGGTCCCAAAAAGAAAAGAGGAAAACAAGCAGATCCAGAGGAAAAGGAAAAAAGCGTTATCTGCAGGTATCAAGGATTTGCTCAGTCATCCTTGTCTTTTGCTCCGTGTTTAAGGATGCGCGTGAACTCGATGTAGTTGAAATTCCCCTTCTTGTCGATCGGTGCCTCTCTGTAGAGCTCATCTACCTCCTCGTCTGTGAACCTGTCTCCCATTGTCGTCAGCAGCTCTCGCAGGTAGTCCTCTTGAATAAACCCTACAGGGTGAGGTATAGGGAAACACAAAAGGAAGTTGTTTCTTAGCAAGCCTTCAAAAGCAGCAGGATGAATGTGCGATGGCCCGACGACAGACATGCAATCACCTAACACAACACGTAGGATGTGCATTTGTACCAAAAGCCTAAAGTACTTCCTTAAACGAGTTGTAAAGAAATTTTTTGAATGCAAAGGGGAGGGAGAGAACTTTGATGCTTTTCATACAAATATTTTTAGAAGGCCTGATCTGCTGTGATCTAATAATATCTATTTCCTTACATGGATCTTCAGCAGCTCGAAGTCGAAAGACACGATCCTGAGCTACGAATATGGTCACTGCTAACCTTCATTATGAAAGCACTTCTCTTGATTGAATTCTATTTTTCTTGACTTAATTAGATACATGTGTGCATCCTCTATAAACGAGTTTCCTGTGGGGACTAAATAACCACTGGTTGGCTTTTCACCGCTGCACAGCGCCGTTGCTGGAGGGTTTATGTGGATGCAGTGAACTGCTGGCACGCATCCAGGGGTAGAGTTTATAATAGATCAGACTCTCAGACAGGATAGAGCAAGTTAGGAAGGAGCAAGAATGTTTACCATGGAGAGGTAGAGGCAGAAAAACTAGTCAAAAGAGGTAGGATATACAATGAGGTGTTTTGTTTTTTCTTTTTTAAATGATAAAATGTTAGCAGATTTTAGAAGAAACTAACAAAGATATAAAAAGGACCAGCTGATGATTTTATTACTGCAAAGAAAGCTCTGTCAATTCAATTTCAGTAGGTGGGCAGAACCACCAGCTGCCAAATAATTCCAGGAAAGTTTAGAGATTAAAAAAGGAATGTGCAAAAGAGACACAGACCTGAGAATGCAGGAACTGCTTACTGCTGAAGTAAGACCTATCATGCCTTTACATGCACAATAGTTGCTTCCTTGGAGAAAGAAAGCTGTTACTGAACTCGAGTTGGAGAAATACCAGCAACAGAATGGAGGTAGAAGTAGGTTCCAAAAAGAAATTTTTTACTGGGCAGAACAGCTGGAAATCATAAGTAGACACCAACAGTGACTGATGTAGAATTAGTTAGGATGTGATTTTTACAAAAAAAAGAATTCTGCTTTGAAAAGAGAGCTGTATAACTTGAGCAAACAGAGTTCATTAGAGAGAAAGCCAAGAAGGAAATCAGGGAACCAAAAGGCAGTCAATGAGCATGACAAATTACCCTGGGGTTGGTCTATGCTGCAGGGAAGGGGGAAAAAAAAAACACCAAAAAACACAACAAACACATGTTACAACATATGCTAATTGAAACAGCATCATATCCTAGTGCAGGCAAGTCCATGATTAATGACTCCGAATGAAGAAGGCTAACAGCAATGTTATCATTTGAAATCAGGAGGGGAATGTTCAATTAGCCAGGCCCTACTTAATTGGGTCAAATTTTGCAGTTGTCTCTTCGCAGGTGTGAGCAAAGGGGGGAGGGGGTGACACGACAGGACATGACACAGACAAAACAAACTAAATACAGAAGGCTTTTTCCTTCTGTAGCACTACAGAGACCAAATAGTGATGAGAGATGACATAAGGATTAGTATTCAAAGAATGCAAGGCCTTTCGTGGTACAAGTTTAGCCTCGAGGACTTAATCTCTTTTGTCTGAGTCGGTAGGTGTTTAAGCACCGAACTGGGTTGCCAGACGAGGCATACGCTAAAAGTTTTAGCAGCACAGATTATATAAAGCATAAAGTCTACCCACTATCCCTAAACCAATCTCACACACAATTTCAACGTAGACAGGGAGTAATAAATTAATGAAGCAAAATTTAAGATGCAGCCTTTGGCAGGCAGCACAAAACAGATGACAGCGCAGGATCAAACAGCAGACAAAAGTTACACCGATTTAGAAGACAGATATAAGCTTTTATACTAATTTCATAGTACTACTGGTTTATGTGACAGTAATGCTGAAGTAATATACCCAACTAGATGGACCATATAGGAAAAGTAAGTAAAAACAAGTACAACTGCTTTATCCTCATCAAGAGGATCTGATTTGGATTTATTCTCCTTCAAAAGAACTACACTAATGCTGAGTAGAAAATCAGGTCCGTAACACAGACACATGGAGATTATTAAGTGAAAAGAAGGAAAAAGGAAAAGAAAGTTCAAATCTGAGTATAAGATGAATAACAGACAAAGACAACATGGGTTCTACCTTACACTTCATTTTTTAAAGTGCGTTTTGATGATCATCATTCAAAAATCAATAAAACAGCATAAATATCTTAACATGTTTCCTGGTTAAAACTTCAGGATGGCACAAGACATAAAAGGGACTGTGAAATCGTTACCTTCAAGTTATCCTGGGACTAAACTAAAACATTTATCACGGAGAGTTTAAAGATGATAAAAATCAATCTTATCAGTACATGGGGGCCTGAACTAGTAACTTATTATTTACAGAGACACAGAAGGTCACTGTTTAAAAGAACAGGTAGCACAATCATTTTCTTTATATCCTAATTCACAGGTTCTTGTTTTCGTGCACACAAAAAAACCCTGTAGCACACTGAGTCAGACTACCTGTGGAGAGAAAATAATTAACCTACTAACAAAACTTCCTTCTCTAGGAGATGGTAAAGAGATTTCCCTTGAGAGGGAGGAAGTCAATTAACATTTGAAAAGGCCTTACCACCAGAAAGCCTGTTTACCTACATCCCAGCAGGAAGGGGATGCACTTTGAAAAGGCAAAAGGTGCTAAAAATACACAGACAGAAAATAGCTGTTTGAAACGGAATAATATCCTTTGAAAGAATCTAGAGCACACATCCACAGATTAGATTGAAATATTTCGGTAGGCAGCTGTGAGAAGAGTTACAGGTGTTGCCTACGCTCTCGATGTGACTGCATGATTTCTGCACGCACTAGCAGGGCAGCCCTGACACTCTGTGACTGCACAGAATGCCCTCAGGATCCATCCCTGGTCACTACCCAGTTCTGCAAAACCTCAGCCTACATGAGTAAATAAATAAAAGCCCAAACTCTAGCTTCATGATTGCAGACACAACCTTGAAAGTCTGATAAAGCAAAACTGAGCTCTGCATTCTTTCCCTCCCCCTTCCTTGCTACGCAAGTCAATTCAATGTCATTTCTGCCTTCTGGCCCCACCCTGTTTTATCTCAGCAGATCACCACGGCTACAGCCCTTGCTATGCCTTTAAAAGGACTGAGCCGGGCGTGATGGCATGACACAGAGGATTTGTCATCAAAGCCTAACACACACTAGGCAAGAGGAGGGGTAAGAAGAAAGAGTTTATGTACTCTGGATGGTCTGTCTTCAAGTATTAAATACATCAAACAGTCAGATGTATCTACTGCAGAGGGAGGACAAACTCTTGTCATACAGATTTCACATCTACTCCCTTTTAAGTGCCATAGAAAAAAACACAGCTTACTGATTTGAATTTCTTAACTTCTCTGAGCACATACGTCGTATTTTGTACTTTGAGGAACATGCACGCTGCCTAATCAAAGCACTCTTCTTCAAAGCCCCACAGAAGAATGTTACTACTAGTCCTCAGCGTGCAGCCAGAGAAGCCTGACAGCTTTCACTCTCACTTATTACTAGAGTCAAGTTCTCATACGTGGCAGATGATGCCATCTAGCATTACTGTGGAATACTTCATTGACAAAGGTGCAAAAGTCAGCCTACTAATTAGAAATCCAAATAAACAACATGTAAATACAACACCCCAAAGGAGCTGACTATCACCCACATACCTGTTGCTTCTTCATCAAAGCAAGCAAAAGCATTCCTGATTACATCTTCCGGATCGGTGCCGTTTAACTTCTCACCAAACATTGTGAGGAACATCGTGAAGTTTATGGGTCCTGGGGCCTCGTTCATCATGGCATCTAGGTATTCGTCTGTTGGATTCTTTCCTACAAAGAAAAACATTCAGCTTTGTTTGAGCTTTCAAACTAAACCCAACAAAAGTCACCTGAATAGTGCAATACAAAGTGAGACACTTATAAGCTATCCCAAATGCACTGTTTTAATTATAATAAATTTGCTTGGCAACTGTAAAGAGAAAAGGCACATTACCAAGGGAGGCAAGCATGTCGTGCAGGTCTTCCTTGTCAATGAAGCCATCCCTGTTCTGATCGATCATGTTGAAGGCCTCCTTGAATTCCTGTATCTGCGACTGATCAAACATCGCAAATACATTGGAAGTGGCGCGCTGAGGGCGCTTCTTGGTGGTCTTCGTCTTTGCTTTTTTGCTAGACATCTTGGCTGTTGGATACTAGGAGAGAAGTAAACAGAATAAGGTCAGAGTTAGGACATTAAAATAAAATGTACTAAGCTTAAATCTTTAAAGTTAGTGTTCAGAAACAGAACACACCTCTAACACCCTTACATTTCCTCTCAGCAGAGCCTATTTCCCTAACCAGGAAGTGCAAAAGAGAAGCAGGAAATACAAACATCAGTCAGACTGTTAACTAATAAAAGTGACTAAAACGAGATGTAAATTGCACTTCATTTTCACTGTTAAAAGAAACAGTTTTCATCTTGGTTTCCTTCTTACAACATGCATCTGCAAGAACGGAACTTTGGTCTCACGTTTAAAGGAGGAAAGCGAGGTTTTGAGCCTGTGAAGTAGCTTTGTATGGATACAGTGTAAGTGTGTGCAATATTAGAGTAAGGGGAAGAGAAACAGAACTCAGTTCACCTGAACAAACCCCGAAGTGCCTGTGCTTGGCAGTATAGGCACATATATTACAGCAGTTGGTTTTGTATGACAACGGGTCTCCATCTCTGCCTTGCATTCCCTTGTTTAAAAAAACAACCCCCTGACATTAGGAGAACCGTGCCAGCTGCTTTTCTGCTGTTATCTGACTTCAATTTACTTTTATCCACTTAATTTCACCTGTACCACAGGTTCGGCCTACCTGACAGCTACCTGAAAGCTTCCTGCCTACTCCTTTAAGCAAAAGGGGGGGGGAAAAAAACAACACCTCAGGGCTTTTGCTCCTCTCCCTAGCACCGGGCACCTTCACCTGTGGCAGGCTGAGCCGCAGGGCAATGTCACCCTGCGGTGGCTTCATCCTTCGTGCCGTCATTTACCTGTTGCTACGGCTCCTTTAGGGCCTGACGCCTTTATCCCTCAGGGCGAGCGGGGCCGGCAGGGGGCTGACAGCGCCACAGGGGCTGCGCCACGCCCGGGGAGCCGCCAGCAGCCGGCCGGCCGCGGAGAAACCCGCTCGGGGACAGCGCCCGGAATCTAAAATCGCTCCCAAGGCCTCTCGACGAAGCTCTAAGCTGTATATTTGCGGGTTATTTGCAGGTTATTTGCGGGTTATTTGCCCCCACAGGCAGCCCGGCCGCCCCCCGCCGCCTCCCCTCAGCAGCAGCCGCCCCCCAACGGCCGCCCCGCAATGGCCACCGCCCAACGCCCCCCTCCGGGGACCCCCCCCCGGTGCCCAACGGCCTCACCCCAGCGGCTGCCGCAGCGGATCGGGGCTGTGGAGGAACCGGCGGCGGTGGCGGCGCTTCCTGGACAAAACCACCGCCCCGCCGGGGGCGGGCAGCGGGCCGGGCAGCCGCCGGGCGGCCCCCGCTGAGGCGGGCGGCGGCCCCGCTCCGCGCCCTCCCCGCCGCCGCCTGCCCTCCCTCACGGCGGAGGCTCCGCGGGGCGGCCCCGCAGCCGCTCTTCTCTCCCTCTCCCCCCCCCCCCCTCCGGGAGAGTTGGTGCAGCCCGGGGGCAGCGCCGCCGCCCCTCAGCGGGTGCCCGGCGGCGGGACCATTGGTGGAGGCGGGGGGGGGAGCCGGTGGCCGGCCGCCATCTCAGCGCCGCCCCCTCCAAGCGGAGCCACCTCAGGCTTCAGAAAAACGTTGTTTAGTCCATAAAGGGGTGTGAATTGTTGCAAGTTTGGAGAGCTGCGCTGTCAGCTTGCTGTTCTTTCATCCCCTTTCCGACCTGTCACCGGTTTTGCTGGTGTACAGCATATTTATGGTACAATTTAGTAACTCTCAATAATGAAAGAGGAAAAAAAATCATAATTCTGCCAAAATTACCGCTTTTGGTGCTTCAGTACAGACCTTTACAGAAGTGTAGGCACTGCAAAACTGAAGTTAACGTATCCTCTAGAAGCAGAGTTGAAGGGGGACACGTTAATGGCTAAAAGGCCCAAATTTCCTTCCCCTTCCCACCCTAACACAGAAAACAGGTGTGAGAATGTGGCCTAAGACTGAAGAATTTTAATACTTTCTCCAGCTTGCCTGAAAACACAATGGCAAAAAGTAGCTGAACTTTGATGACACAGGAGCATGGCCCTAGAAGAAGTACTGGGGAAAAATCCCCAGTACCTGGGGAAAAATCCCCGTGCTTACTGCATACGGCGCATGGTTTCGTAAGAATACATGCACAGTGTGAGTGGGTGGAAGAGTGGCAGGGACACCGAGACAATAACAGAGTCATTAAAATACCCTGTGATAATCTCAAACAACCAAATCATGTGTTGAAATTTAATTACGAAAATAGCAATTTCATGTCTTGATCTAAAACCCTTCCACCAGTTACTTAAAATGGAACCAGTGTTGCACACACACTACTCTGTATTGTACTTTTTGTTCTATTAAAAAGGTGTTATATGAAACCTGTCAGGCTGTATGTTGCTCCCAGTGTTTAACTTTCAAATAGGTGAGAAGAGATAGGGTAACATTGCTTGCTCTGCATGAGATCAGCTTAGTGATGAAATAATGTCTGCTCCTTGCTCTCTCAAAGCTTTTGTTCTCCAGTTTACCGTATCACAGTGAAGCAAGAACCACTTCTTAAATGCAGACCATTTTCTGTGTGATGTAAATGTATATAATCCTTTTCCAAATGGTTCAGTCTTACGATACACACACTCACAATACAGCTTAAGAAATTTAAGGGGGGCGAAAATGGATGTATATTACGCCTCATAAAAAAAAGGCCTTTTATGTGTCTGCATTAGCTGGTGGTACAGATCTTGATATCTGCTGTGATGATCCCTCAGGTGAGCAGGGCTCCATGCTGTATAAAGCTCCCTCTGGAGAGGATACAGGTAGGACGATGGTTCCTGTGAGCAGTACTGTGACTGTGAGTGCCTGGCTGGTGCTGGAGGAGCACGAGCGGCTGTGATCTCCCTACCTGCTGCCACACAGCCTGTTTCTGAGGGTACAGGGAAGTCTCTTGAGTATGCAGCTCCTTTGTGCTCCGATCGTGCTCCCAGGTTGCACAGGGAGCTGTTCTGGCAGGTGATTATCTGATGGGACAGAGGGCCTGGTCTTGACAGCGGCTGTCGGGCTCTTCCAGAAGAGCAGTCTGGGCACATCCTAGGGAAAGCATGCTCTGGGAAGCCCATGCTTGCAATGGGCAGCTCTGCTAAGAGGTTCCTCCACCACCACGTACAGAGTCCTCACGTCCTGGCACTGCAGTGGCAGCGAAGCATTTCTACAGCTGCTCTGCACACAATGTGTCCTTCGTGGCTCACAGGAAGGGCGTTTGGGTCAGGGGCTGCTCAAGCAAGGGTGAAGGATGCCAATGTAGCCCTCCGTACTGCACCAAGCAGTGGGGCCATCTAGTGACGAGCATTGCTTTTATACAGCATTTGCCCTGTGGGCTGGAGAAAAATGCTTCCACCACCGCATCCAAGAATGTCTGCCAAAGGCTTGTTTATTTCTCAGTACCGCCTAATTTCCTGGAGAAACCATACACAACAGGAATTAATTTATCTATTCTGAAAACATGAGCTTTTTTAAATGCTGAGTTTTCAACTCTTTATGTTTTCTTCTAACTCCTTTTCCTTCATTACTCCCACCTTCTTCCTCATTTGTCAGACGTATTTGAGAAAACAAGCCTTTAAGCAAAACATGTAAAATTTTCCCATCCTGTCCATCTAAAATATTTTATTACTTTGGTGGAGTCGAAAAGTTTTCTTAGAGTTACTTTCCTTAGATTGCAGAAAAGTCTTCAAAATTAACTATTTCAATCTTAAGTTCTAAGGCTGTCACAGACAACAAGCAGTTTACAGTAAACTTTTTCCCCACTTTCATTTAATTCTCTCAATTTCCTGACCACGGCAGAGTTGTAATGACTGGGTGAATATTTGTGATTAACTTGGTTGCTTAATGAAGCAGGGTCGATCTGGGTTATTTGATGTTATTTCATAAATCTACGGAATGCAAGAGGAACAGCTGTGCTGCTTCACAGTAAAAGCCTGCCTAGGCCATTCATCCCTAGCTGTAAAGAGCTGCATGAGCTGGATGTGGAGAGCAGGGAGCAAAGTCTTGGCCCTCCTTTGGAGAGCTGCTGTTCCCTTGGCCATGTGTGCCCTGCCTGCTCTTTTGGCAAGTATAAACTGGCACTTAAAGCAGAGAAGGGGAAACCCAGCAACTGTCCCCTCCTTCCACTTCTTCTTGTATCTCTAAGAGGAGCTCCACTGGGATGCACTGGCTCCTTGAATGTCTTCAGCAACCAGACCTGAGGTCTTCCCCTGCCAGACCCATGGAAGGTCTTTTTTTGATTTGTGATTTTCACATTGAAATAAGGATTAAAAATATGTGAAAGTTGGATGGATGTTTTTGTAAATTAAGAGATTTTTCTGTGCATATTATCATTGTTCAAGAAAAATTGCAAATGCTAATTACAGAGGTTAAGTATTGACAGCACAATTAAAATCATACATGTCCGAATTTTGATCTGAGGTAGTTTTAGGTCAAAACAGTCATTTAGCAAAAGCATGTTGACTGTCAGTTCCTTCACCTAGTATTTTGTCTCATTACTCTCTGCCTTTCTATGCTTTCCCATTCCAGCTGTTATCTGTTGTCTCTGTAAAGCTATCCTAAGTGCAGTGCTGTATCGGTCAGAGTGACAGTAATTCTTGTGATACTTGGGAGCCGGAATTGTTCGGAATTCCTCCAAAAATAGCCACAGTGCTGTGATCCAAAGGGACGACATCTGAGAAGTTTTAAACCCAAGAAGGGATTCTGAATGCGTATCTTTGCTTGGATCTCTCCGGGAGCCTCAGAGCAAGACTTCCAG
Organism: Aythya marila; assembly: GCF_965140915.1. NCBI lineage: Eukaryota > Metazoa > Chordata > Aves > Anseriformes > Anatidae > Aythya > Aythya marila. The sequence continues at coordinate 106,164,413 of NC_139043.1, forward strand.
CCAACTTTCTGGATGTTCACTGTTTTGAAAGGCCTCATGAATAAAAATGGTAAGTAACTGCTTTCCCAGGTGATCCCTGCTTCAGTGCAGATACTGAGGCATACAAAATAAAGGCTCTCAGAGAATATGCCGTAGCCTATAGAAGAAAGACGTGTGTTTCTCCAACACGTAAAAGACAAATAACCCTGTTTTGACTTTCTGGTAACTTCCATTGTGCCCAGCTGAGGAAAATGTAAGCTCTCTAGAGCATCGTATGACAATGATATTCCAAGGCTAAGGACAAAGCAGAGAAATGTAATGCAACATAAATAAAATACAGTCAGTCTTTTTGAAGTGTTGTAAAACAGGAAAAAAAAAAAAAGCAAACAAGCAAAAACAAACAAAAAACATAGTTATTTAAGTCTGCAGTTTGATCACTGTATGAGTGGGGACTGAAACTGGCTGATTGACTGTGAAGGGGCTGGAGTCAGCAGAAAAGGTGCTCCTTGCCAGTCTTACATTCCCAAGTCCAAAGTCCTTTGTATAGAAGCAACACGCACATGCACACAAACACACAGTTGAAATGTACATCTTGGGCTGCTGATTCCTGCTACCTGTTCTCTATGATAAAGAAATCACGCTACTGCCACTTCCCTGCTTCTGCTGGATGTCCATCACTTGTTTTTAATTCCAGCTGGCAAGTTGTGATACTTGTAGTCAAATCGTTGTGTTCCCTCCTACCTCCTTTGCGCACTACTTTTAAACAGAAGTATTGTCAGACACCATGATTCTTCAATGTTTATACATAAAATGCAAAAATAAACAAGTTTTAATGTATTCTTAGTCAGAAGAGACTGAGCCCTCCAGTTTTTCAAACACATGTAATTAATTCTGCTAAGCCAGAGCCCATAGCACATGCTGAATTAGCGTGTGTATCTCTTTGACAGTGTGCTTGTACAAATAAGGAAGAAAATGAAATTTGTTCAATGCTTGGCCAAAGGCCTAAAAATGGTATTTTAAAACATATCCAGAAAACAGGAAGGAGCGTATTTAGTCAGGTGGTTGGCACAAAAAGTAAGCTCTTATCAGTTTTCTTGTTAGCTGATGCTTACAAAAGGTTTGTTGGCTGGTGAACCAATTTCAAAATCAACATGTTTCTTGTGGGCTGGTGATATGTTGACAGTATAAAACGTGTTGCTTTAGAGATGATTAGCTCACAGCTAAGGAAGAGGAATTTGACAGAGGGAAAAAAAAGTCAGTGCCTGTTAGATACAATGCTAAGTCAAGGCTCAAGTTACTTGCGTCTGATGCCAGCTCTATTTTAGCAAGTACTAAGACAGCGCTTGCAGTCCTTATTTTACACCCAGTCAATTGGCTATGTTAGACAAAGGCTGTAAATTATTGTGAAACGCTGCCTTTCAACTCCCAAGGAGATATACACACAACACTCACAGGCAAAACAAAAGAAAACTAAACTACCAAAAATGTATTTCAATATTTAGATTGTGCCAATCTGTTCTCTCTGGTGACCAGCAATAGGACACAAGGGAATGGAGTCAAGCTGCAACAGGGGAGATTCAGGCTGGATATCAGGAAGAAGTTCTTCACCCAGAGGGTGGTCACACACTGGAACAGGCTCCCCAGGGACACAGTCACGGCACCAAGCCTGTCAGAGTTTAAGAAGTGTTTGGACTGTGCTCTTAGTCTTATGGTCTGAATTTTTGGGTAGACCTGTGTGGTGCCAGGAGTTGGACTCGATGATCCTTGTGGGTCACTTCCATTTTGGGACATTCTGTGGTTCTATGATTCAGTGATTCTATTTATGGAGGTTTTACTCACTGATACCTTAAAACAGTCAAAGTGAGGAAATCAGAGATTAAAGATTAAATAAGCCTTGCAAAATTGAGCAGTGACAGCTGACAAAAATGCTAAAGTGAATGCTGCTGTCATGCACCGTCTGCTTCTGTAGGTGCACATATTCAAGTTTAACTTTACCTGCCTAATTCTGTACTGTTTATAACTGCTTTTCAAGCTTTGTCAAAGGACAAGACTGGTTTACAAAGGGAATAAATCACCACTATATGGTAAAGGAAACTGCATGAGCAAACTGTTGGGATTTTCCAGGAGGCATTTTGATTTCCTGTTCTCCTGTTAATCATGTGCTTCCAAAGAACATGTAAACATCTTCTGTTAGTGTTATTAGAGACACAGAATATCCCGAGCTGGAAGGGACCCACAAGGATCACTGAGTCCAACTCCTGGCTCCACACAGGACCACCCAAAAGTCAGAGCACGTGTCTGAGAGCATTATCCGAGCACTTCTTGAACTCTCCTAAAGGCTCGGTGCCGTTACCACTGTCCTGGGGACCCTGTCGCAGTGCCCGACCCCCCTCTGGGTGCAGACCCTTTCCCTAACCCCCAGGCTGACCCTCCCCTGTCCCAGCTCCATGCCGTTCCCTCGGGTCCTGTCACTGTCCCCAGAGAGCAGAGCTCAGCGCCTGCCCCTCCGCTCCCCTCGTGAGGGAGCTGCAGGCCGCCATGAGGCCTCCCCTCAGCCTGCTCTGCTCGGGGCTGAGCAAACCAAAGGGCCTCAGCCGCTCCGAGTATGTCTTCCCCCTCCAGATCTTTTACCATCTTTGTAGCCCCCCTTTGCACACTCTCTAATATTTTTATGCCCTTCTTATACTGTGGCACCCCAAACTGCACACAGCACTGGAGGTGAGGCTGCACCAGCACAGAGCAGAGCAGGACAATCCCTTCCCTCAGCCAGCTAGTAGTGCTGTGCCTGATGCATCCCACATATGGCCCATGGTGTGCCAGGGCACACTAGTGGCTCGTGTTCAACTTGCCACCAACCAGAACCCCCAGATCCCTTCCTGTGGGGCTGCCCTCCAGCCTCTTGTCCCCCAGTCTGTACACGCAGCCAGGGTTGCCCCATCCCAGCTGCAGAATCCGGCACTTGCTCTTGTTAAGATTTCACACAGTTGGCGATGCACTCTCATTTGTCAAGATCTTTCTGCAGGGCCTCTCTACCCTCCAGGGAGTCAATCGCTCCTCCTAATTTGGTGTCATCTGCAAACTTAGTGTACATCTGAATCCTGCATCCAAGTCATTTATGAGAACATTAAAGAGAACTGGCCCCAAAACGGAGCCCTGCAGAACCCCACTAATGACTGTCCACTAGCCTGATGCAACCCCATTTACGATAACCCTTTAAGCCTGACCCGGGCTCAAAGTTTGAATGACATTCATTCAGACTGCTTGACCCCTTAAGCCCTGTGATGCAACACCTATTATGTACAATCTGTTTTCTAGGGAACATTACACATTTTGGCCTGAAAACTTCCCTTGGCAATAACCATTTCTGTATTGCCAAAATTTGTAAAGCTAATTATTTTTTAGAAGGCCTAGCGTGGGTATTGCCAAAGGATGTGGTACCCCAGCAGCCTGCGTGTTCTGTCTGCCCTCAGCAACCAAGTTTGCTCCTGCAGGAAACTCCTGGTCCCAGGGAACTCCACGTACAGGCCCACGAACTGGAGGGAGAAAACAGGAAGCTCAGCCATGTGCTCCCACTTTTAGTCTTCATAACAAGTTTCCTAATCTAATATATCAAAAGTTTAGGAAAACAGTGATCTCTGAGTCACCAGCCATGAGCTGCGTGGAGTTGTTTTCCAGTATTCCTTTTCGACATTTTGTAATAACTTATTTGCAAGCTGCGTTTGCCGATTTCTCTTTTTTTCTGCATTGTTCCTGGCATTCATAATCCTGTTTTTGAGTTCATAGAGTTTGCTCCTGTCATACTGAATCATTTCTCCGTGAACTAGAAGGGTATCTAATAGCGACAGCAGTGTTTGAAAAATCAAGGGAGCAGACCAAAATAGGAGGACGGGTACACAGACAGCACCAACGGCAGATTAACTGCTGCTATCCAAAACGTTTCTGCCTCTATTTTAATTGTTACTCACCTGTTATTTGGACTTCCATAGTCTGAATGCCTTCAGTGGAGTAAAAGCTACTCATTGCTAGTTGAAACTCCCCAGGAACGTATCAGATAATATATTAGCATTATTGCCAACAAGAAAAAGCCATGGACATGAGAAACATTTGACAAGATTCAAGATATTTTCCATCTTTCAGAACAAATACTATGGGCAGGATACTAAGGCCCTGATGTCCTGTTCCAGGATGGGGCCCATTTCATTCCCTAACATACGCTGGTGATCTTAGAAACAAGTATGCAATCTAAAGATAGTTCTCAGCTCAGTAGCGAAACAGATCCTTACTTCCACGTCTATGGACACCACCTCTGTGACAGCAGTTAGTTGCTATGCTAAGTGTATTTGGCTGACTCCATTTTGTGAAACGCTTGTTAGGGGATCACTGCGTGAGAATGTTTTACTTGCTTAGGTGCAGATTAAAAGAACAGAAACAAGCACATCCTGAACAGTCAAAATGCTGCGTATGACGAGCATCACCAGCAACAGAGGGGAAAAATAAAAAAAAAAGGGGGGCAAATATACACTGGCAGCACTTCACGCAGACAGATTCCTCTCTGGATTTTTCTCATGCAGCTGCAGTCAGGCTTTGGCTTGAGTTTGACCCTTGTGGATGTAGCCTTAGAAGAGGGTAAATGGGTCACATAGGATAAATCACTCCTTTTCAATGGCGCTTTGCAGGGTGTTATATATCACTGCAGATTTAAGGCTATTAAATGTGTGCATCAGCCTGTGAAAATAGTCTTTCATCATAAGCCTACTCTAGCACAGTTTGAAGACCCATTATACATGAACCCCAAGGGAGAACAGATTGATTCCAAAAATTTGACTGCAAAATGCTAAGATTAAGTCATCAGGATCTTAAACTGTTTCAAAGACCAAAGTTATTTTTATTTTTGGAAGTGGATTATTGATGACACATCCCTCCAGCCCTCAGCATGCAACCTCAGCTGTCTGAACATTCCTAGCTGCAAAATGCATCTGATGCTCTTATATGGTCTCTTGGCAGGGCTTGTTATTGACCTTCCAGTGGTTAAGGATAAATCCTTAAGGATAAATCCAGTGGTTAAGGATAAATAAGGATAAAACAACATGCCCACGGTCAAGTGGACTAGTCTTCTATATTACAATACGGATAACAGGGAGACCTGGCCACATGGAAGATCAGCATTATTTGCACTTGAACATACTTGGAAATTCTTCCTCAGTAACATATCTTCCTTTATAGGTATCTTTACACTTCATACAGTTCTCCATGACCATCCCCTAATCAGCAAAAGTGGCCAACAGCATAATGTCCACACACAGCAACAAGAAACAAAACTGCTATGTTCCCCATTTCAGCTGGCTCTTGAAAAATTAAGGGCAGCAGCACAGAAGATTTGGAAATAATCTTCCTCTCGAGGATACCAGATTCTCTTTAGCATGATATTCAATTTAATAATCACTAATTCTAAACTTATTTCCAACATGGAAAAAACAGATGGTTTATCTGCTAATTATTCAGTGTAACATACCAGCACCTAAAATTTATTGAGAAGATTTACTAATCAGGAAGAGAATAGTTCAGAGGCCCAGTGTTTGTAAGAGAATAAAAGCTTAACCTCCCAGTCTTAGTCCATTTAGTTGTTCAAAGAAAAAAAGACTTAATGTTTATCCTTAGTGCAGGCTGCTTGCATATCCACACACAATACTGAATTGCAAAAATGCTACGAGAACAGCAAAGAAGTAGAGTGGAATTGCTCCTCAACTTAATGGTACATAGCGACACTTCACCGATTTCATGTGTCCTAGATATCAACAGTTCTGTGACAAGGGTGTTGTAGGTAAAGATTTTGACATGACCTGCCTTCTCAGAGTCATCTGCAGGTATTCCAGGGAAAGACTACCCTAGTAACCATACTCAAGAGCATAGAGAGTTTAAAAGCAATCTTTTGAGAATAGGAAGAGGTGTGGCAGTCTGAAGTACTACTGTGAAGAACACAGTCTGGGTAGGAGGGAAAAAAAAAAAAGGAAGAAAAATTGAGACAAAACAAAAATAGGAAAGTAATGGTTGAAAACCAATTTTAATTAAGCCCAGAAGTAGAAGAAACCACCAAGGAATGAACAAAGGATGCTTACTGTGTGTAAAATCAACTGATTTATGAAGCTAAAGACAGAACATGTGAACACAGGCAAGATTAAGAAACCAAGCCTTCCATGACTCTACACAGGAAGTTAGACAAACACTACTTTTTTGTAGAGTATTTGCATCCTGGGGCATTTCATGCTGGCCCAATCTTCTCACACCCTTTAGCTAAAGTAAGATTCCTATCCTTTTGGGTCTCATGTGAAATAGCTCAGGGAATGGTTTCTGGTTAAGAGGTCATCGCTTGAACAGACAAATACGTAGGCAAGATGGATTTCCCTTTACTTTTTTAGCTTGTAGGAGCTAGGAGCAGGAGACACATGGAAGGATGTAGTCAGTCTGAGAACTGAGTAGGAACTTTCTCTTCTCTTGGTATTCAGGAGAACAGCATCAACACAGCTGTTTTTGTGTGAACGGATTTTGTTTGTGCAAAAGCTACTTCATTAATATCAGGTAGATTAATAAAACATATGATCATTGAAGTAGTGAGAGTGGTTTTACCACACACAGGGCTTACCATGTTAATTCTCCCAACTTTCTTGCTGTCATTCTCCCATGCAAATGCTATTAGCTGCAGAACAAAATTTATGGAGGTTTTCTGGACAAGTATTGCTATTAATCACCGCCAGCACAGACGCTTTTACCCCATAGATGCCTTTGCATGAGCTTCCTCCAACAGAAGGAAAAAATATGCCTAATTCCCACTTATTGCCAGTAGTAAAAACAGGAATGCAAACTTGGGAACATAAACATTGATATAAAAATATTGCTGAAAAACTATCAACAGAAAGAGGAAATAAAAACTAGGCAAGAATCATAAATGCTCCCTGCTGGCAATTAGGCAATTCTAAGTCTTCCCTAAAGATTTCTTGGGCTAAGTACTTACACCAGTCATATTCCACTTGGAAAACTGATGTAGCAGATTTATGCAGCTTCATTTTTAAAGACACTAGCATATACTGCTAGGAGCATTTCGTAACTATGCAACAGAGAACAATACATTATGAGAATGAGTTTGAGCTTGATTTGCAACTGCAAATAAAATACAGTTAAGACCCGCATTCGTAAATGCATAATAGAAATTCCCCTCTCCACAAAAGAATGAGATTTTAATCTATATAGCAAACTTTATTTCAAAATGGCATTTGTTACAAAAAAGTGTAAAAATCCAGCTAAACCAGAAATATTGAGATTATTTCCATGGACTTCAAAGTCCACTGATCTTTGTCCCCATATGCTTTTCCTCAATATGTTCCCCACTTCCAGTCTGATTACACAGGTGCAGATGTGCCTAAATGGCCTGGAATAGATAAATACGTAAAGAAAGGCAAAAGCTGTAAAGCTAAATGCATGCAACAACTTCTACCCTCAAAAACAAACATAAGTGTGAAGTAGACATTAATCTGCAGGTATCCAAAGATTTGCTCAGTCATCCTTGTCTTTTGCTCCATGTTTAAGGATGCGCGTGAACTCAATGTAGTTGAAATTCCCCTTCTTGTCGATCGGTGCCTCCCTGTAGAGCTCATCTACCTCCTCATCTGTGAACCTGTCTCCCATTGTTGTCAGCAGCTCTCGCAGGTAGTCCTCTTGAATAAACCCTACAGTAAGCGGACAAGAAAAAACCTTTTACATTTATCTGCTAACTGCTGGATAATAATTTTAATTCTTTAATAAAAGAGCTAATCTTTTTCAGCACATGAAAAAGCCTATTACCATAACATACAAATAATTACAAGCAATCAATCAAGTCAAGCTTCTTAGTTAATTTGCATGGTCTCACTACTTCAAGTAAAGGTCACTGCATGACCTGCCTTTGTAAGAAGTTTGTCAGTGTCCATATGCTGTCGTCTTAATAGGACTGAACTCCCAGTAGCACTGAGAGCCTTTTAACAACTATGTATTTTATACAAAAGGGATCCATTTTTCTTAAACATTCCTAATGAAAACAATCACTTAAAATGGAACTTTATCATTGGTCAACATCTGTGTTAAGCACTGGGAAGTTCAAAATATTTTAAAGACTCAGAATTCATCTTAAATCATTGGCAAAACTCACATTTACCAGACTCATTGGAAAGAACACATTTTTTACCATTGTTTTATTAAACAGCCTTAAATAACCTGAAATTCCTTTCTTCTATCAGCAATCTAATTACTAGCTTTTTCTTGTATAGATTTTCTTCTCCTATAAGTGCAGCTGAACAAGTTGCTAACAAAAAAGGTTCTTCAAAAAAGCACACCAGCTTTGTAAACAAGGAGGATTCCCCTTACATATGTTGCCCCGACACTGAATTTAAAGTTAGAAAACAAAAAATAAGGCCATGGCTCCCAGTCAGTATCTTGTTCTCTTTTCCTGCCTTGAAAAAATAAATGAAGAGCTAGAAGTTTGGGATTCCGTTTTTCATTGTTAAAAAAAAAAGCAACGCTATTTTCAGCTGCTGAGGAAATACAGCATGATTTTTACCTTCCAGAAATCAGAATTCTCAGAGGTAACATTCATCACTACTTCCATGAATAGAAGTATTTATGGTTACAAAACCAAGTAAGAGCAATACACATACACTGTTATTTTACCCACATACCTGTTGCTTCTTCGTCAAAGCAAGCAAAAGCATTCCTGATTACATCTTCCGGATCGGTTCCATTTAACTTCTCACCAAACATTGTGAGGAACATCGTGAAGTTTATGGGTCCTGGGGCCTCGTTCATCATGGCATCTAGGTATTCGTCTGTTGGATTCTTTCCTACAAAGAAAAACATTCAGCTTTGTTTGAGCTTTCAAACTAAACCCAACAAAAGTCACCTGAATAGTGCAATATAAAGTGAGACACTTATAATTAAAATAGTGCTTTTGGGATAGCTTACAATAAATTTGCTTGACAACCTTAAAGAGAGAAGGCACATTACCAAGGGAGGCAAGCATGTCATGCAGGTCCTCCTTGTCGATGAAGCCATCTCTGTTCTGATCGATCATGTTGAAGGCCTCCTTGAATTCCTGTATCTGCGACTGATCAAACATGGCAAATACATTGGAAGTGGCGCGCTGAGGGCGCTTCTTGGTGGTCTTCGTCTTTGCCCTTTTGCTAGACATGTTGGCTGTTGGCTCTAGGAAAACAGAAACATATCCAAAATTTAGACTTATTAAACCAAATTGCAAGTACTTAAGGGGAGAGATGGATACAAAATTATCAAATTTCATGTTGTAGTCAAACACAACATACAGAGTTACTTTGTTTTCTTTTATGCAGACTTAACTGACTACTAAGCATAATCTCCTGCATGATTCAGAGAGAGAGAGTGCTGAAGGTCAACAGCATGCTACATTATAAAAACAAAACAAATCACAGCTCCTGAAGTGAAGCTCGCTCAGTGCTTGTATTTCTGATTCAGAACCCCAACTGCCTCATCCGAAAACCAAAGACAACCTGTTTAGCAGATCAGGAAGCACTGGTGACCTGGCATGTAGAAGGTTATCATCTGCCAACCTGTACAGTATTTAGCTGTTAAATAAACTTTAGCTTACTGCTTGATAACATCTGGGAGAAAAAAATATGTATTTTAGACTCTGAATAACAATGCTGAAGTAGCTGCTGTTCAAGGAGCTGACCCTGACAGGATCCTCATGTTTTTCTGAAGGTTTTTGAACAGTGCTGGGCTGGGGTGCTGGGAGATGGAGAGATTGGCCAAGCCAGCCCCTACTGGAGTTCTTTCAAAGCCAACTAGGGGATTGTGTGTTGGAAAGTGGAAACTGACTCTTGGGCCAAAAGCACTGCATTGCTACTCTCTTACACAGCTGAACTATTAACAGAATACATATGCAAATGCCAGCATACTCCGTTTATTTTGCAAGTGAATTAAAGTCACATAAGTATTCTTAGAAGTTGATAACTTGAAAGAAACGATCTTCAGATCATAGAACTGCTATTGTCATAGGCTCTTTACATAGCACATGTATATGAATTGCATTGTTTCCCTTGAGCTGCCAAAGAAGCTAACAAGTGGTAGTTCCCGTGGAAACATTAATACAATCTGGGTATAAGTGAGACTTTCAAGTTAGTGGCTTGTGTTTAGCTGAGAAGACAGACTTAACATTCAACAAATATGAAAATCTGGTGCGCTGACATGCAAACACGAAGACCTCAGCATAAGGCAGGACTTGTTCACCACTGTTTCTAGAACACTGTTGTAGTACACATCTAGGCATTAGTTTTATTTAATGCAAATACATGTAATCCACACTGCTCTAATCCTTTTTTATGCCCAACCAAGTGTTACCCAACCCAGATTCCTTCTATCCTTGGTTTTGGGTTTTACATTAAGCACATGCAGTAAGCGCCCTGAAAGAGGAGGACTTCAAGCTTCACTTGTCACAAGAATGCCAACATGCTGAAATTGACAGTATTAATTGGCAGCTCCAAGTATTAATTTTCTAACTTAGTTTTGTTCAATGATCTCATCACCAATGCAATTCTAATTAGAGTCACAGGTCTAATGGCTTCTCAACAGTTTGTTCACAAGTTACTCTATTTTGTTAGGCTCCTGAACATCAAGACTGAAGTCACCAACTTGGATTCCTCCTTTAAAAAAAAAGGAAAAGGCAGAGTTGCTCCCATAGATGATCAACTGAATACACAGGCAAAAAGCAGTTACCTTTCTTCTTTTGTTTTTAATTAGAGGAAACGCATTTTACCTTGCTTTGTGTCAGATACGTGGCACGCTGTACCAAGCATCTGGATCATGAAAGGATATTCCATAGTTCTGTCCTTCTCCTCCCGTCTACAAGCAGCGTTACTGATCTCCCCTGCTAATTCCACGCTTTTATAGCTTACGTTCATATACAACGTTCGCCTGACGTATAAAACCAACCATTATGCCCTGAACTAAAAATAGCCCCCGAAATGCAACTGTGCATCATTCGGCAACGCTGAAGTTCTCATCGTTACATTCACTGACCACAAGCTATCTGAAACCTCTGGCCTCCAACAACACTTCAGCAAACAAACCTGAACTCCTGACGCCCAGAAACCCATGAAGGCAGCCGACAAAACAGGAGTTGGCTTTCAGGCTGCAGTCAGGAGCTGCGCGTGACTTCGGTCTTCTTCTTACCTCAGTAGAAACCTGTTCAACTCTGAATTGCTGGTTAAAAGTTCCACTGCTCAAAATACGGCCAAATCGTACCCACTAAGAATCGTTCACTGAGGTAGTTCATAGCTTGAAGGATATTGGCTATTCAAAGTAAACCAAAACAAGTTTCCTTTGGATGCAGCACAGGACAGTGCTCCCAGAAGGCCAGGGAGCTGCTACCTCCAATTCCCTAATGTACAATTCAGTCCTAACTGAGAAGGTAACAGAAGCAGACTGCTGCTCACTGCAGCTACGCATGGTGGGAAGAGAACCATTTGTTTTTAACTCTGTTCAAGAGATTGCCACATCAGAGTATCACACTACAAGAGACAAAAAAAATGCCAACGGAACAGTATCTGTACTTGCATGGCTGCTTTCTAATGTTTCTCTAAACCAGCTTTGGGAAGCAGCCATACAGAGCACAGAAGGCACGACTCCTGCACTCAGACCTCTTGAGCATCAGCATGGAGAGAGACAGGAGCATTTAACTAGACTGTACTGCCTTTCAGCACAAGCTGGTGCAAGTAAGCCTGAGGTAGGTTGCACCCTGGAAAACTCCATTAGAAGGAGAGTGATAAATTGGAACATCCTCAGAAAAAAAACACACAAGGACATCAATCCATCCAGCCAAAGAGACCAATTTGTGATGGATAGAAGATCCAAGTGTTTATACATAAGTTATCCTGGTGCATGCAGCAATGAGCAAGAACTAGCTTCACTTGAGTCAAATACAGGACTCACTGATTTTGGAGAAAAAAGGATTTCATCTGAGATATCCACCAGAGAGACCATTTTGTTACAGAAGTCATGGCACTGGAATTGAATACATGAAGTGCAGGGTGAACACAGAAGAGTATCAGTAGATAAGCAAATGGAAACACTTCACATTGGATGGCCCAAATCCTGACAGAGAGGCTGGGTTTCCACCTAACATTATGACTCACAGAAAGGCTGGGGCCTTATTTCAGAAACCGTTCAGGAACTCCTCCTGTAAGGCTCATAGTACACCTCAAGTCCCACAACGCCTCCCCACAGAACCCTGGGCTGGATCTAACGCTGCTGCCATTACGTTGACACATAACAGCCACCTCTCCACACACACAGAATCACAGAACCATCCAGGTTGGAAGAGACCTCAAGATCATCAAGTCCAACCTCTGACCTAACACTAACAAGTCCTCCTCTAAACCATATCACTAAGCTCTACATCTAAATGTCTTTTAAAGACCTCCAGGGATGGTGACTCCACCACTTCCCTGGGCAGCCTGTTCCAATGCCTCACAACCCTTTCAGTAAAGAAGTTCTTCCTAACATCCAACCTAAAACTCCCCTGGCGCAACTTTAGCCCATTCCCCCTCGTCCTGTCACCAGGCACGTGGGAGAACAGACCAACCCCCACCTTGCTACAGCCTCCCTTGAGGTACCTAAAAAGAGCGATAAGGTCGCCCCTGAGCCTCCTCTTCTCCAGGCTGAACAAGCCCAGCTCCCTCAGCCGCTCCTCGTAGGACTTGTTCTCCAGGCCCCTCACCAGCTTCGTCGCCCTTCTCTGCACCCGCTCAAGCACCTCGATGTCCTTCTTGTAGCGAGGGGCCCAAAACTGAACACAGTACTCGAGGTGCGGCCTCACCAGAGCCGAGTACAGGGGGACGATCACCTCCCTAGCCCTGCTGGTCACACTGTTCCTAATACAAGCCAGGATGCCGTTGGCCTTCTTGGCCACCTGAGCACACTGCTGGCTCATATTCAGCCGACTGTCCACCATCACTCCCAGGTCCTTCTCTGCCTGGCAGCTCTCCAACCATTCCTCTCCCAGCCTGTAGCTCTGCTTGGGGTTATTGCGCCCCAGGTGCAGGACCCGGCACTTGGCCTTGTGGAACCTCACACAGCTGGCCCCAGCCCACCGGCCCAGCTCACCCAGCCCCCCCTACAGAGCCTTCCAACGAAGCGGCCCCGGCCCTACCCCCCCGCCACTGACCGGGCGTCGGCGGAGCTCCGGCGGCGACACGGACACGGAGAGGGACCAACGGCACCAACGGCTACAGCAGCAGCGGCGGCACTTCCGGGCAGCGCGCGGCCGCCGCCCAACCAGCGCACGGGAAAGGAAGCGTGGGCGAGACCATTCCTGAAGAAAACCCGGGGGGGGAAGGGCACGCGGCTCATCGCTCCTGACGGCACACGCCGCGACCCGAGCCCAGCTGACGGCACTATGGCGGCGACCGGGTTTGACCCTCCTCTCGGCCTCTTCTTGCCCTTATCAGTGGTTCTGTGAGGGCCACGCGCCCTTTCTCAGCCCGCTCCCCCCCCCTTATCTCACTGTTGGTACATCCCGGCGCGCTCTCCGCATTCCAGGCAGCGCCTGCCCTTATAAGGCAACGGCGGGAGTTTCCTGCCCGTCGTCCCGCCAGGCCCCGCCCCCCAGCCCCGCGGAGCCCCGCCCCCCACCGCGCCCAACGCCCCCTCCCCGGAGGAAAATGGCGGCCGGGGCCTCGCCCGGCGCCCAGGACAACCTCGGGGGGCGTGGGGGCGCTTGTGGCTGCTTCACGTGCAAACACTGAAACACGCAGTTTATGGTCTTAATTCATCTCACTGAGCCACCCCAGTCCCTCCCGTGGTATCTCCAATAATTTCTCAGCCCTTTTGTTTCCATCCCCCGTTACGTCACGGCTGCCACAGAATTACCTTAATTAGAGCTGAAATTGACTCAGAAGCATCGCAAAGCTCAACTGTTGCCATTTCCTGACAGAAAAAAAGAAATATTCTGGATATTCAGGGTAATGGGGTGTTGTGGTACAGCTGGCAACTGACCCTACACCTACCGGGAGTAAATATCCTACCAGGAATATAAGCACATATCTATATTTTTATGGTACTGCCCCGCCTTCTTGGGAAGTGTTCTGTTATAACAACCAGAGGAGCTGATGTGTCTGGAAGATTGCTTTTTACACTTGCTGATTGCCTTATCTACGTAATAGTCTCAACTACATTTTTTTTTAATCTTCATTTTTTATGTTTCTAGAGCTGGATACTTCTCCTGCTGGCATCATCAGGAAAATTAACATATAATTTAATAATGGGAACCTTTGCCTGTGTTAGAGACTGTATTTTTATCCAACAATGAAATAAATAATATTTCATAACCACTATTTATATTTTTTCATTCAAAAAATGATACTATGTTAACTCAATGACCTATATGCATTTTTGTGACTTTTTCTAAAATAATGCTTTACCTTACCTAGATAACTAACGAACAATGAAAAATGTAAGTATAAATGAACAATCAAAGGCTAAAATATGTATAATGAATATGTAGGAAAGTCTATCAGAACAAGTCTTCATACCTGTTTCTGTGTCTAAAGTGGATATGAGTAGTACTTATACAATGTAGTACTCATATTAAATATTAACATAATGAGCAATATGTAATAGACTAGCCACAGAGGACTTTAGCCTATAGTTGAAATCACCAGGGCCAGGCTTATGTCACTGCCCACTGACCTTTCAGAAGACTTTTTTTTTTTTTTTTTTTTCTGAATCCTTTTCTTAATGGGGAAATGTGTGTAATCTGCTATTTTGGAAATTAGGGTGGAATTTAGAGATTCACTAGATCCCAGGCATCTATAAGAAATACAGATGACAGTACTATTGACTCATGAAGAGCAATACTGTTTCCACAAACACTAATTAACCAATTATAAACAAATACATGATTTGTTTGTAACATTTTTCTCATTAGCTCTCATTCAGCTTCTTCAGACTGTATAAAAGCATCACAGGTTCCACCTTACAGATGATGAAACTGAAGCACAGGTGGATTAGACAACCAGCAATGCGTGAAGGCTAAAGATGCAGCCAGGAATGTACAAAGTCTCTCAATAAGTTTCGGAGTCTACCTTCAGTGGGATTTAGAAACTTGCACACTTCCAAAAGTCCTACGAGCTTCTGGACTTTGGACACTTCTCAATAACTTTAAAATCTACCTAAAAGTGACATGCCTACTACTTTGTCAGAGGCCAGATGCCCCTAATGGAGAGTTTTCCAGGCTGCTTGTAAACTTAGTCTTGAATATACTCAAGCTATTCCTTCTGGGTTAGTGTCACCTCTGTGTAAGTGAATAGCTTCACTGCAGTAGGTATACTATTAATGGGGCAGCTGGGTGAGTGCCTCTCTTGGGTAGTGGGCAGTGCTTGGGAGGTCCTGTGGTGGTTTTTTTGGGGGGAAGGGTCTGGCTTCCTAGACTTGCTTGTTCACTGATATTGTGTTTTGCATCTGCCTTGTCTTTTCATGCTCCACTGTTACAAGGATCTCCACTGTTGCTTTATATACGCTCTGGGAACTTCTCACACTGAATTACGCCTTGCTTTCCGTATAAATTGGTATATTCCACGTACAGGCAATACAGTTCCCCTCCATGGAAATGATCATACTGCATACCAACCTGGCAATGACATTCTAAAATGAATTCCATAAATTTATCAAAATTAGTTTGCAGCCAGCAAAATCCTGGCCATGTGAAACAAAAGGGACAGAATGTCACATCTCTTTATCCATGTGTTGAGGACTTTACTGGGAGAAACATACTTTAATGAAGCTCATGTTTCATAAAAATAAAAATAATTCAGAGGGATTCAGGGCATTCAAAGGAAGAGAATCTGAGCACCCTCCTGAAGCAGATGATTTACCTGCTCTAAGCATTTACCAACTCATCTAATGCTTTTCAAATGCATTCCTCTTTGTTTGTCTAGAAACAAAACAATTCCCAAATTAGTCAACTCAAAAAAAAAATAGCTTAATACTTTTGCAACATAGGTCAGGCGAACACATTCTTTTACAGTATTCAGTTATGTAAACAGCAGTATTGTAGGACTATTGGTACACACAAGGAAAATAAATCAAGGAAGCAGGACTATTGTTCCACCAACATTATGTCACCAATACTGACAGTCGGGAAAGAAGGCATATGCTCCAACCTGCTACAAGTTTCAGCAGATTGTAATAAATAAAGAGAAGTCTCAAGGCACTGCTGTTTGCTTTGTGCAAGCCGAATTGCTTTATCCTTGTTGTCTGCTTATTTCTTGCACAACTCAATTAAATGTCCTGCTCTTGTCCTGCTGGGACATCCCAGCTACTGTTCCACAGCTGAAGTGAAGAAACATTTTGAAAATGCAAGATGACGTCAATGTACTTGAGAACAGACCAAACAAAAAGCGCTACTGAACCCGAGCCACTGTTCTTAGACAACATGAGGCCATGAACAATAGTGCAGAAAAGAAAGAGAAATGGCCAAAGTGTCTGACGTGTTAAAAAAGAGCATTTCAGTGGGCTGTCCATGCTGAACAGCTGTGTCTATGCAGTGAGTTAGTCCTCTGGTGCTGCTGAACAGAAATAACTACAAAATAACGGATAATAATACAGCAATGCTTGTTTATGGTACACTGCATGACACCAGCTCCTATATTTATCTTTCTTGTTCTCTCCAGAGACTATGTGATTAGTATTTTTCCAGCCATGATCAATATTACGGGAACATTTTTAGTTTGACTAAGTGTTTGTTTCTTTTTAATCTTTCAAATGCAGCTCTTTCTCCTTTTGTCTTTTGCATTACGTCAATGAGATTTGTCCTGGCTGGGGACAAAACCTGGTTCTAGTGTTGAACCTAAGGAGTCAAGCCACGTACTGGGAACTGCAGGTACCTGGAAGTAAAAGGAATACCAGTCCTTCTATCCTCTAGGCCCATTCTGCTCTGTGACAACTTGGTGTGTACCAAGCACGGTGCACACCAACTACCTGGGCTCGGAGGACCTGCTCCTGGCAGTCTCCTTCTCACCATCGTGCAAGAACCCTGCTGAGGAGCTCAGTGCTTGCCTGCTTTCAAGCTGCAGGCTCACTGTGACTTAGAATTCAGACCCTGAGATGTGGCTCAGGCTCAGCATCAGGCATGTTTGTGTCGTCTAAGTCTAAAAGCATCATCGCAGCCCAGCCGATGGGGAGCAGCAGGTCCTCCCAGCAGGGCTCTTGCCCGCCTTGCGGAGCCCTTGCGGCCGATACCAGCTGCAGCCAGCAAGGGGAGCTCGTAATTTGGTTAGAAAGCCCGGAGACAGGCTGGGCGTGCTGTGTGGCACACGGCAAGGGATGTTGTCAAATTAAATTGATGTTGGGCGACATGCTCTTGTGATTCTCTTTCTCAGGAAAGAAAGTGGAAGAGACCTTACGTGGGCAGTGGGCTCCTGGAGGTGACCCTTGGGATGCTTCTGGGTTCTTCAATGAAGACCCTTCTGGGACAGGCATCTTCCCTACCAGTAGAAACTGCTGGATGTTTTACACAGTGGGAATCCTGCTTTACTACAGCAGGGCCTCTTTGCTCTGCTTCTGTGCTATTAATTACGTCTTAGTAAGAAACTTAAGGAGGTCTCCAAGCCTTAAATACATCAGAAACTTCTCCAAGAGCTTTGTTTTCATAGCTATTAACGCTATGCGAAACGAGACATCACGTTTTCACCTGTGACGAAACATTGAGCAGTTTCTCTGGTTTCGGTACAGCCTGGATGAATCAATGCCCGTTCACTTTATGGACAGCTCAGTATTTATTTATTTATTTTCCTGGGATGGAAAGCATTCTGTTTTATGGTACTGCAATCAAAGTGACAAGTGCAGTAACAGCAGCAACATCACAGCAATTAACAACATCTATGGTAAATACATTTTCTACTTGTTTAGCAAAATGAGACTAATTGTTTTCAGCAGGGGCACTTGCAGGAGCGTGATGCACCAGAGCTAACCTACAACATGAACAAGGTTTGCAAATCTTCCTGTGAGCCTGGATTGAATTTAGAACAAGCCAGAAGGAAATTTTGAATAAATCTGGGTTGAATAAAACATCCAAGTGCTTGGAAGGTATATGAAAACAGATGGTCTAGAGTAAGCCAAGAGCTGGAAAAATTGAGATCTGGGGTGAGTTTCATTCAAACCTGAAAGCCAACAGAGAAGTCGTAGTTTATGAACCTTTTTCAGCAAGCACTGATGAAATGAACACATGGACAGCACTGAGCAAATGAACAAACCACAATGAAAAAAACGAGCAAATGAACACCACAAACTAAACCCTGCTTCACAAAGCTCTAGGTTCACCTTCGTTCTGTAGCCATGCTTGCTAGTTCAAGTCTACCTCAATATCCCAAAAGAACACGTGAATGTTGGTGTTAGGGTTAGGAATATCTGCTTCTCTCCCTTGTGTAGCTCCAGAAAAGTAACACAGACTGTTCACACGGGATCCACCATGGCTTCTTGCTGCTTAAGCTGGCAGTGCCTTCACAGCCACTGCACTCACTGAAAAAGCCCTGGTCAGAGAGAACAGGCTTCTCATGTTAGGTGTGCCAGAGAGCTAGGCTTCTGTCAATTCAGTGTCCAGGTTAGGTAACAAATATTCCTGGGAGACTCAGTGAAAAACTGATAGAAGACTTAAATGCATTTAAACCCAAATATTTTTAATTTTTCCTCTGTGTAAGTCTATCCCACTGAGCATTATCTGGATGTTCTGCCTGTGTCCAGGACACTGGGCTTCCTGTAGCCAGGTATTGAAGGAAATACAATTTTTCCACTGATGAGCTAAGAGAACATCTCAGAAGCCCTTGTTGAGAGAGCCAGCTTTTGTGCCTTTCCAAAGGAAATCTCACCTCACAACACGAAGTATTAAGTCTCTGGCCATTTTATGCATGAATGCGGCCCCGAGCCCAGAAGCCAAATGATAAGGTGAAATGGCACCTGTAACGTGACCTGACTACTCCAGCTGAAGGTGGGGATAAGGGAAAGCACGATCCTTTTCCAAACACCCCACCCCAAACCGTAACCTGACACAGTGTGCCACGGCTCCGGGGTGATAGTGGAGAATGGGAGCTGGTTGCAAATGGTGGGTGGAATCGAAAAAATTGTTTTGCAGTGACTGTGGAAACTAAAATGTGAAAAGTTAGCACTGAGACACAGAGATATGTGCTTCATATCTCTGAACGTGAGTCAGCAGCACATTTCTGCAGCAATTAAGGCAAATCAGATCTGGGGCTGCATCCCTAGGGGCTTTAGTAGCTGATAGAAATGTGTTCGTCCCACTCTACTCAGTGCTTGTCAGGCTGCACGTGGAGTGCTGTGTTCAGTTCTGGCCCCCACTATTCAAAAAGGCACAGACAGATTGAAGAGGGTCTCAAGGTGGTCCGTAAAGATTATCAAAGGGCTGTGAGGAAACCTTGAAGGAGTTAGGTCTTTCCACCCTGGAGAAGAGAGGACTAAGGGGGACCTCACCACAGCACTCTGATACTTAAAGGGTGGCTACAAAGAGGATGGGGACTCTCTCTTCATAAGGAGTCACACAGGATAAGTGACAAGGGCTACAAGTTGCACATGAGGTTTTGTCTTGATATAAGAAAAAAAATATATATATTTTTACAGTGAGATTAGTCACTGGAACAACTTCTGCAGGGAGGTGGTGGAGTCCCTGTTACTGGAGGTTTTCAAGAAGTGTTTGGGCAGGCTCCTAGATGATCTCAGCTGGGTTCCCTTGTGCACAAAAGGTTGGACCTGATGGTTTTCTGAGCTCCCTGCTGACCTGGGCTGTTTGATGATGCTCTGCTATTGCAGAACAGCTGATGTTCTATGATGTTCCATGACTGTGTTCCCCCCCAAAAAAGGCTTCCTAGGGGTATCTGACAGATGTAATGAAATCCCTTTTTTTCCCCCTTTTCGTCCCCCTGTAACCATTTTGAGGAATAACACAGGCCAAGTTCCTATTTTCCCCTTTGGAAGTTTTGAAGCCTTGCCCAGCTCTTCCCACCAGACTCTGCTTGCCCAGCCCTCACCGCACAGCATGGAGCAGCTACAAGGAGGAACAAGGAGCTCTGCTCCCTTGCTGAAGATCAAACAGGCTGGTTTTCCCACTGCTCCTGGGCTGGACTGGAGAGATGCTGCCTTGCTAGGACAGGTAGTGGGTTCAGGAGACCAGAGGCTGCTCACTTCAGCCGTGCTAGCACGCAGACACGCTCCCCTCTTTATTAACAACCCAGCAGCAAAAAAATGAATTGCTCCACCAGGCGTTTCTGGGACTGATCATCAGCTGCTAGGAACCCTCCAGCAGTCATCACACAGCTGCAAGTCCCCATAAGCATTAGGGGAGGGAACATTTCCCCTGCGTTTCCCCTGGCAGCCACCATACCGGTCCCCGGAGGACAATTACAGAAGAGTGAAATTTTAAGCAGATGCAGGAGGGTAGCGGAAAATCCGCCCTGAATTGGGAAGCCACTAATATCTTTTGCAGGGCTATTCTTGGACATAACCAGAGCTTGCAGCCCGTGGCTGAGGATCCAGCTGCCTGCCTGTGATCATAGCACACATCCCTATACGGAGAAACCTCAAACACGGGATTTTAGGCAGAGTTTTTTTCTTTTTTTCTTTTTTTTTTTTTTTTTTTTTTGGTGGAAAATGTAAAATGCTGTGGTGTGCTTAATAAATTAACATTTTTCCATACACAAAATCAGAGAAATTTGATATTAGCTGAAAAAATATGCATTGTGTATTTTATTTTAACGACACTTTGAGACCTGCAGAGATAATGGTAAATAAATGAATTCCAAGGTGCCTCTGTCAGGCTTGATGAAAATTGCTTCTTCATGAAACATAGATAAATACAAGAAAAAAATGACAAAAATCTTTAAGGATATTATGCTTCTAGTCCCAAAATATTGCTGCTTTTCCCCTGGTGTGGATTAACTGCAAAGATCTTTTGCAAAATCCCATCAGAAACTGAAACTTTCAAGAAGTGCAGCCTCTGCAAGTTAAGCAACCCCAAACTTTAATTCCTAAACCCACAGAAGATGGAAATAGCCTTGAACTATTCAGTTTGATCTCTCCATGTAGCTAGCTTTAATTTTCTTTGGCATTTGGCCAGAGCTGAAGTGACGTCTAAATAAAAGAAATCTTTTATTTTTGCGAAAGCAAATACAGTAACTGTGGCTGAGCTTCAAAGGAGTGGTAGTAGGTGATGAATGGCCAACAGATGGGCTCCAGTTTGGACCATCTCACAGAAAATAAAACACATTGAGTGGAAAAACGCTTCCTCTCTGATTTTCCATGCGGCTATAAATAGCAAACAAAGATACACCCTATATTTCCTGCTGCGCACATTCAGCCCAGGGGCTGGCATCAGCTGTATAAAGCAGTGGATCATCTGAACAAAACCAGACTCCACGTTCTTCTAACTTTATCTAATAACCTCGAGTGCTGTGGGTCCCTGTCACTGTTCTAATTATTCCTACAAAGATTATGCTTTTATCTGTAAGGGTGTTCCTAATTAAGCTAAAGAGTGCCTGCATATTGAGATAATAATTCGAGAGCCTATCTCCCCTCCATTGTTTTTCTTAGGGGAGATATAAAGATTAGGAATTGTATCTGCTGGAGTTAGCAGCCTAGCAGGCCACGCAGAGGGGCATCTCTGCTGATGAAGAGATTGTGTTGCAGTTATGTGAGCAGGCATTTGAGGACCGTGCACTGGGCATGCCTACCGACAAAAGATGCAGCCCTCTGTGTGCATTCTCTGGAAGGGAATTACTCATCCAGCCTGTTTTAATTCACAGGATACGAGTGCTGGGGGAACAGTTATTATAAGCAGTTCAAAAGCAGAAAGCACTTGGGCAAAAGAGACTTTTCTGCCCCATTGCCAGCTCACTTCCAGCAACAGAAAGATCAAACAGTAAGAGCATATTCAGACAAAGGTTTTTATAATACATTCATCAGAACAATTCTGGGACTCAGAGACAAAAATCACAATGCTGGTATCTCTCCAGCTTCTCGAACTTGACACAGCTAATGCTAATCACAAAAGAAGTGCATGAGGACAATAGAATCAAGGACATTTTTTGTCAGAAAGGCAAAAATGCTCTAGCTGAGCAAAAGAAACCTATGCAAAGCAAGGAGGGTCCCAGCCTTCCAGTTGTTGCAGATAATTGCAACAGCTGCCTTGGCCAGTAAGGGTAAAACATTGGCATTGAGTGGGGGCAGACCTGCTCTATTGAGCAAGGTAGCAGAAAAACCCCTTCCAGAAGAAGAATTAGCTCTGCATTAGGAAGATGATTGTGACTTGAAAGCTTTCAATACCAGTTTGCAAATGTACTTTGGAAACACCTCCTTTTAATTGTGTGACAGGGAAAGCAGAGACAGAAGAAAGGAAAGATTACAAAACCAGTTACGTTGAAGGATTTTAAGGTTTGAAAATTTGACCTAGGCCAGATGACTGGAGTTTGAAATACATTTTCATCATTATATTCTCTAGTCAATCTTGCACATACTCGCCTCTTGCATTACATCTTCTTACCACCTTCCACTTCCATCAGCAAAAATGAAAGACAGAGGTAACAGCACAGAAAATCAGGGAGAGGTTAGCTGCCCTGTGCCCAGGCCCTCCTGGTGCCATTCTCTGGGACTGTGTCCCTGCAGTGTTGATTTCCCTTTAGATTTTTCAGCCCTACACTTGGCTGCCCAGGTTGTGGCAAAGGTGGATGAACCTTTAGTTCCCTGTTAACTTCACATCCACTGTTATTAAAAGCTGGCTGTTAATTATGTGTACATGCAGTTCACCCAGTGAGCAGCATTCACAAACATCCTGAATACTACATCTCAAATAATAGCACACTGAGGTATAGTTTTTCTTACCTGAAGCATTTTGTGATTCTTAAGAGTTGTCTTTTCCAGGCAATTGCTTCTCCTAGGTAAAATGAGTTGAATTCCAAGACATTGCAAGCTTGTTGTAAGCTTGGTGTAAGCTTGTTGTAACCAGAGCTGAGAAAGGACTGAAACTAAATGTCTCTGTACAGTTGGTTTCTCTTTGCTCATTACTCTAAAGTTATTTTCAGTGAAATAATGTTATCCTTGTATCTGATACTTGGAAAGAAAAACTGAAAAACAAATATGCCATCACTATGTTTGCTAAAGATTGTGAGTATCAATGTTGCTGTCAGCAGTTTTCACTGAGCTATGGTAAAAAATGTGGGCTTGATTAGCTAGTCCTAGCTTACATTCAGAATACTGCTTTATTAATTATACACACAGTTTGGAGATGCAGTACTCTGAAAATTAATGTTATTCAACAATTTTAGTGAGCTGATTCAAACTCAAAATGGCTATCATGACCACAGCCCTGTCTTCTCCCAGCTTGCTGTATCTGTGCTTCCAATGATAAATCAGATAAATACAGATTTGCTTTTCCCTAGCATTGATGACCATTATCAGTGACCTTCCCTTGGCATCACCCAGCATGAAGCTTCCTTCCTGTGGGTCATTAAGCTCCTGAAACCACTCCAGCTTCTTTGGATTAGTATCGAGCTCTTTCAGAACCTGTGGAAAGGTCACTGCTGCCTTCTCGTGTCCACATCCTCTATCTGGGCACGCAGCTGAAGACCTACCCATGTTTCTGGACATCATGTGCCTGCTAATATTCAACATTTGTAGCTCTGTGAGCCCTCATGACAGCCTATCAGGGGAGCAGTTGTAACCCTCCCCAGAGCTATCTGTACCCAGAGGCAGCCCAGATGTCAATTTTTACATTTTAGGAGAAACCTCCTGTCTGGCACGAGCAGCCAGGCTGAACTTCTATATTCACGGAAATTGCCCATTTCATTAACCAAAGATACAGTCAGCTAACACCTAGGGATGCTGCTCCTGTGTCTCAGCTGTTAGAAGAGCCAGGGACAAAGAGAGGTTGTGCATGGAGGTCGTGCAGGCACCACCACTGGAGGTATTCAAGACCCAGCTCAACAAAGCCCTGGACAACCTTGCAGCTGGCACTGCTTTGGTTCGACACGAGACCTCCCAGGTCCCTTCCAACCTGAATTCTTTTCTCTTCCTGCATTTCTCATTGTAGACTGAAATTGCCATTTGGATGTACTTTACTGTATGCAGAAGTGATGGGACACTTGTCATCTGTCTATTACTAGTGATCCTATCATACTAAAAAATATGACCAATTTCTCAGTCCTTCACTTCTAAATAGGCTTATTTTTTTCCAAGAGAGATTTTCTCTGTTTAAGACAAGCAATGACTTTCTTGGCAGTTTAATATTGTTCCAAACATGTAATTACAGTCCAAAAAAAAAGTAATAACCACTCTTATTCACACTCTTATGCAGTTCAGACATGCAGACTAGGCAGATTAGCTTAAAAGACTGGTCTTATGCTGCACACAGTTCAGACTCATTAGAGGCAAGTGTGATTGAAAACCACAACTGAAGCAGAGCTAGAATTAGAAATTGTGCTGCTGCTGGTGTATTGTTTTAAATAGCAATTGCCTATGGTGTAGGAGAAATTTAGAAATCAGTGTTTTGTGCAGTAGAGCAATACTAAGATCCTGTGAAGAGCAAAATACTCAAAGGAAATAGGGGAAAAATAGAGAAGAAAAAAGAATAAAGGAAGAGCACAGGATAACAAAGCAAAAACCATTATAAGGAAAGAAGAAATACAAACCAAAGTGTTTTGATTATAATGATGAATTGTAATGTGGTGGGTAACATGCTGGAGTGATGGTTACAGACTGGGAAAGTTTCCCAAATTCCTATGGTTTGGTAATGGGAGCAGTACTGAATTACCAAGTGGGCCAGCAAATTGTGTGGGGAGGGGTTGCACAGTCACTAGGTGAGTTTGTTTTTTCAGAAACCAGGAAAGATCAGGAAGTTAATCACATCCTCAAGGGTCTATTTTATTTTATTTTATTTTATTTTATTTTATTTTATTTTATTTTATTTTATTTTATTTTATTTTATTTTATTTTATTTTTTAATCCACTGCTCAGAATGGTTTTGCTTCAGCCTACCAACGACACTAAGCAGAGCTACTCATCTGTGGGAGCTGCCAGCAGGGTTCCTCCAACCCATGTTTACTTAGTACTTTGGAAAAGCTGGTGGCTGCAAGAACAGGACCCACAAGCACGAAGAATATCAGTTTTTCCTGTCGCAAACCATTATGTTGCAGCTGGGTTCTCTTTTAGGTTCCACATGAAATTGTTTTCTTTGTCTGCAAGACTGATCTTTGATGTTTTTGAAGAAAAGACTCTTTAAAATAAAAATGATTTAAAAGAAATGTAGTTTATATCTGTAGTCTTCCTTTCTGATTTTCTCTGTGGAAAAACAAAAAATCTTTATGGCCCAATTTTCAGAAAATTTTTATTTAAAAATTTACAAAATAAGTTAAAAAAAAAAAAAAAAAAAACACAAAAACAATAACACAAAAAAGACCACAAATTCTTCAAATGCAAAAGTCTTCAATTTAAAATATACAGTGCAAAGATTTTTAGATTTAGATTTAGAAATATTTTTATCCCAACTGAACAACAATTTGTTGCACAACAAAAATGGCTGGCGTGTAACTTGCTTGTGCCATATCATGATATATCTCAGCCTTTTAAGATCTTATTTAGTGTTTCAGAAATTGAGCCCCTGGGATACCACTTGCCTGTTTGACAGCATGTACATTGATAGCTTTTAACATAAATTTCTAGAAACAAATAATGCACGCCAAATATCATGGTTAAATAGTTTGCTTCAATTTGCAACCAGAAGCATGAGCATGTAGAATGGTGTTTTGAGGTCAAAATGTGGAGACGGAAAATAAACAAGAGTGGGGATTTTAAGAACAGCCCGAGAAGAAGCAAGGAGCAGCAGACCTAAATAATATGGATGTGCTGTGATAGGAAGAATAAATGTGCAGTCAGATAAAAGGGACAGAGATAAGGCTGTATAAGCACAGTGTCTTCACTTAATAGCAGCACTCTTTGTGCTAGGTCAGTAATCTTTTTTGTTGTTTTCAGCATGTGCAGTTGCAATATGACTCATTGTATAGCATCATCTGGGGTGTAATAGAGTCTTGATGTCCTTACGTTCTTGCACTGAAGAAATAGTTAAGGATATGTCCACATGGCCATCACATAGAGATATATATGTGAGCACTTTAGACTAACTAGTTCATTTCTGCTAGCTGTACACCTGCAGCAGCACAGAGATCAGGGCTGACTGGAATACTCACCCCAAACTGATCAGCTGTAAAGTTTGTAAAGAGTAAATAGCAGGTAAAAAGGTGTTTTGCTGAGCATTGTGTTGCCAGTGCTATACCATCACTGGTGCTGTATGTAGCTAGTTAAATCTGCCTTGGATAAATCTACATTTTGTCACAGCTGTTATCAGGAAAAAGAAATGTTCTGTTTTCTAAGCCAGCTGCTGGTGGAGGCAGAGGAGAAGAGCTGATGCCCTCCTTTCCTAGAGGCTTCTTTTGGCATCCTCTCTTAATTTCCAGTTACAGAAATTTGTTTCTTTGCAGTGAATTCACGGTCTCTTTCCCGTGGGAGCAGACAGTGGGGTTTGGATATGTCTGTTGTCCATACAGTGCATGTCTCTCACTGAACCTTACTGCAGCTCAGATGCTGGGAATAGTGCAAAGACGTGTAGGTAAAACATCCAGAAATAATTATTTTTCATCACAAGCACCGTATTTTGGGAGAGCACATTGGAAATTTGGTGCAACTAAATGACTTGGAAGAGTTGCTTTTTCTAGATGAGGATTCCTGTTGTGTCACTGTTGGTGGTTGATCTTATGGCTTGTTTCAATTATCAAATACTGAGTTCTGAATCCCAGTTGTTAGAAATGATGAAATAAGACTTTGGTTCTCTGCTCCTTTCCAAACAATTTTGGGGGAAGACTGCTGTCACCTGGCTGCCATGCCTTGCTGGAGGATTTCAGAGGAACAGGCACGTACGTGCTAATAGGACATTGACAGCTTCTGGTAGGCAGCCAGGATCAAGCTATAGCAAGAAAAACACAGATGGGAACTAGTAACTTTTGACAGCTTATTAAATAACCAAATTCAAATTGATTTTCAGAGAGCTAGTAAAATTATACTCACTTTAGGATTAGCATTATACCAAATTCAGAAGTTTTACTCTAAGCCGTGGACAGGTATTCCAAATCTTAACTTTTTTTAAACTACAGGACTTCATTAAGCAACCACAACTTCTCCTATAAGACATAGAATCATAGAATCCTGTAATCATCTAGCTTGGAAAAGATCTTCAAGATCATCAAGTCCAACCATCAACATGACGTACCAAGTCCCATCACTAAACCACATCCCAGGGTTATAAGATTATAAAATATCTGATAAACTACAAATGCTAAGGGGAAACATCCTCTTGGAAAGGATGCTGCAAAACTCTCCACTGTGTGGTTTCTTGCATATTTTCCTGAACTATCTGCTGCTAGCTACTGGAATAATCTTGTCTAGCAAATTTATATATTTTCCAATCTTTGAAGTATCTTTAGCTGTTGCAGTTCCATTTTGTTGAGTCTCCAAACCTGAGCTTGCTTTAAATGTAGGAAACTTGTCCTACAGCACGGATTGAGAAACAAGAGCACCAGGTCATCACACAAGAAAGCAGAATAAAATGAAACCGAGATTGACTTTAGTTGGAGACTAAGACCTCCTTTTTGGGGGAGAGGGGAATCCATTCAGAAAATTGGACCCAGGTTTGAAAATAAATTCCAGAAGACAATATACATGCTCAAAATCTCTGCCTTTCAAAAAATATTTTGGTAGTTTTATTTAGGACCCTTTCCTGTTGGAAGGGTCCTGGGATTGTTCAGCCTG
This sequence comes from Aythya marila, assembly GCF_965140915.1. Classification (NCBI taxonomy): domain Eukaryota; kingdom Metazoa; phylum Chordata; class Aves; order Anseriformes; family Anatidae; genus Aythya; species Aythya marila. The sequence continues at coordinate 106,192,304 of NC_139043.1, forward strand.
GAGAAAAGGAGGCTCAGGGGCGACCTTATCGCTCTCTACAGGTACCTCAAAGGAGGCTGTAGCGAGGTGGGGGTTGGTCTGTTCTCCCACGTGCCTGGTGACAGGACGAGGGGGAATGGGCTTAAGTTGAGCCAGGGGAGTTTTAGGCTGGAGCTTAGAAAGAACTTCTTTACCGAAAGGGTTGTTAGGCATTGGAACAGGCTGCCCAGGGAAGTGGTGGAGTCACCATCCCTGGAAGTCTTTTAGACATTTAGAGCTTAGGGATATGGTTTAGTGGGGACTGTTAGTGTTAGGTCAGAGGTTGGACTCGATGATCTTGGAGGTCTCTTCCAACCTAGAAATTCTGTGATTCTGTTGAAAGAGATGAATTTGGATGTTGTGCAATTCTACTAGCGCTCACAGCTACAGCGTCCTGTAGCTCTTAAAACTTAATCAGACAAACAGCCTGGAAAGCTATTTTTTCTGCTGTGTCAAGTTCTAAATTTATCCCCCAGCTTTCCCATTCAGAAAAGCAAACAGGTCCCTGGCACTATGTAATTCTAATTAGATGAAGACTGAACTATAATTTCTGGAGTCTCTCTCCTAGGACCAGTGCGACTAAATAGATGTGGATACACAGTGCTGCAGGGATTCTAAGATTTACAGAGCTCCAAGTGCTTTGAAACATGCACTTTGATATTCAAATGGGAGTTAAGTGGTTTAAAATTAGCTATGGATATTATCTCATTTTATAGGCATATAAAAGTGCATAAATTTAAGTGCCAAAGTATTTCAAGAACCTAAAAGATTTTGCTGCCATACTCTATCTCAATTTTATTTACATAATAAACAAAATCAGCACAGAATCTAAAAAATGGCACTCGGTAATGTTGTTATACCTGGAAAAACACTGAAAATGTTACTCAGATTTTCATATCCCACCTGTGATCTATACAAATTCTATTGCAATGAAAGGAAAAAAACAGGATGCTTAATTGGTTTAATTTCTCTACATCTCTCTCTGAAAATTTCAAAAGAAATTAGTATGTCATTAAGTCTTTTAATGTGCCTTTGCAAATGACCCGCTGTGAAGGTGTGGAGTCTGTAACGCAATTCAGGAATCTCTCACCTTCCCTAATTAAAAGTATATATTACAGCTCAAACTCTGTAGATCAGTGGAGCTGCCATTGGTGCAGAAAACTGGGGAAGAAGAGTTTATATTAGAGTTCTAGTTCTCCATTCAGCCAGTTGCCTGAGCCAAGACAAAGTTCGTATGGCTGTACATCTTTTTTTTTTTTTTCTTTTTTTTTTTTCTGTCCATACCTTCTTAGGCTTTACAGTTGATTTAGGTAAGCAGCTCCCATGCAGAAGATGAAGAAGTGTATGAACTTACTCCATGGCATAGCACAAGGCAGGAGGTAGCAGCTGCCCAAGGAACTACTAGCTAGTAAGTTAAACTAACAGGTTTCAGGTGGATTTATGGTAGGTGAGGTAAGGAAGAGGATACCAGTGAACCATGGTTCAGAAAAGCTTGGGGCAGCTGGTCTCATCCAGACCTTCTGCCTGTGGTTCCATGTAAGAGACCACAGCAGAAGAGGAATATCTGAAAAGCTTTCAGCTGTGTTGTATGGTAGGTGTGGTGGAAGTGGCTACAGCTGAACTTTGGGTTAACATTCCTGACAATGCAAATGTGCAAGATAAACGTGGAATAACCATTTGTATTGAAAGCTAAATGTACTCTGCAGAGCAAAATACTTATTTACAATGAAGTCACAGCATAGTTTCACAAATTAAACCCTCTTCCAAATGACAAAAAGTGTTCTCATGCAATATTTAGCTATTACATTGGGTCACGTGCATTTCTGTGCCAAAATGTTGTGACCAAAGTGAAAGAAAAGCCCATTTCATTATCCCTAGAAATAACACTATTTCATTCAGAAACAAAAAGTTGGGTCTTAGAGTTACATTGGTTATACATGTATCTACTTAAATACCTCATGAGGTCATGTTCTTAATTTAGTCATCTTATCTTATCATGTTCTTAATTTATCATCTTATTTAAATAAGATGATAAAAATGTAACATCTTGTCAACAGAGCAAGGAAAGTACATTTTTATTGAACTGTAATGTGTTGTATGGCTTTATAGAGTTTTGCTGCTAATTACTTCAATAGGTTGTCTGTCATTAAGCTGTGAAATATCTGTTACATGCACTGTGGCATGGCATAAAAAAATTAAAAGAATCCGTAAAACTTTAATATTCTTGTACCATGGCAAAGGTCAATACAGAGACTGATATTTCCTACTCTCTGGATCATGACATGACACATTGTTTTGTTTCCTAAAGCTGACTTAACTAAGGAAAAAATTCTATAAATAATTTAAAATTGGCATGCTGATTTTATGGAAGATATTTAAAAGGGAGAATGCTCAGCCTGACACTGCTGTCATCATGTGTTTGCACAGAGATAGCACAGGGTATCGGTATCTGTCTCTGTCTCTCTCACTCTTTGCTGCTATATTTATCACCCTCCTGGCCATAAAAGGTCTGGACTGGGGCTCTGACATTCCACTGACTGCAGGCATTATTTTTGTTCTGGACCTTCAAGTCCAGTCCCTACCCCTGGTCCTGACTACCTCTCCCTTTGCTGCATTCATAGCTGCTGTGTTTTTCTGTTGTTCATCCATTTCAGAGCTATTCCAATTGCTGTTGTTCTTCTGGGCCCTGGTAAGTGTTCCTTTATGATGTAAGATTTTATGTGTTCAACTATTTTTAATTAGAGTCTGTACTACCAGGTTGATAGTAGCTCTCTTTAATCTTCTCAGCTCAACAGTTATTTGAGGGAGTTGTAGATGGGAGCTGAAGAACTCTAAAGGCTCAGCTGTGAAACAAAGCATAGCACAAGGGTTCGCTTAGCAACTCAACTGTCCCAGCATATTCTTGTCATACTCTCAAATGAAGCATGGATTACTGAGATACAGAAGGAATTTGTTGTGCTACTTCCTTTGGGATTAGAGATTAGGTAAATAATCAAAATATTTTCTAATTTCATAGGATGTCTCATTATTTGTAAAGTATATAAAACACCATTGACTGAACTGAAAGAAATCTTATAATTTTTGTAAGCTTATGTGTTTCAGTATTTTTTTTCTATTTCACTATTTTCATTGATGAAGTAGATCTTCAAAGAATAACAGATAATAAATAATGCAAGAGGCAATTCTAATAAAATCACTTCCTTTAGTGTGCATTTACAACCTACAGACAAGTACAGAACTGCCTGTTTGCTCAGATGCCATTTTGAAAATTCAGTTCAGCAGCTGCTAACATATAGATCCCAAATCTGCATATTCATCTAACTGTGGCCACTATATTTTTAGGCCAGGCTCTGCAGTTATAAAATCCTACACAGATCTTGAGAGGGGTTTTACCCTCATAATATAAGGGGCTGTTGAATGGACTCAAACTAAGGAGGTGCAGGTAATATGGATTTTATAAAACTCCAGAGATGGGAGTCAGTCAGATAAGCAGACAGTGCCCCAAGTTGGAGTAAAAGCCTTGTAAGGTTCAGAATTTCTTGTCATCCCCTAAAACATAGCACTACTGGTCAGACTGGTGTAACTAACTGACCCTTAACCTGTGAGTAATGCTTGATGTTTCAGAGGGAAAACAAAATACAACTCACAGGGTGATAAAACACCTATAAAAGGAGTTTCCTCTTAGATTACATGAGTAAGAGTTGGCCTTTGATTTGAACCAAGAGAGGTGACTTGTTCAGCTTGCCTTACTTAGTTCTTATGCCTAACATATACTCCTCCTTGTACTCTTGAGGATAATGAGGCCCACAGCTTTTGTGTTTGGAAGAAAAAGTTGCCTTTGACACTTTTTATATATACTGACTTAAATGGTTAAGCTTGTTCTTTTGCTCTGATAAGATGTAAATTGAAATGCCTCACTTAACTCTTTAATGGGCAATACATAAAGTGCTCTATATTTTTGGATCACCTTCCTTGCTTTGAATCCTGGAGAGCTGTGCAAATCCCTGAGCAATAGAACTGAATGAGTGTTAACGTTGTGGCTGTTGTAACCATGACAAAACTCACTAATGCTGCAAATAAGGCTGGTGAAGATGAAGGGAGGCAAATGTAATGCTCTACAAAAGGTACACAGGATGCTCTCATGCTCTTTCCTTTTCAGTGTCTAAAACATGACTCATCTGTACACCTTAACTTTGCTCAACAAAAATCACAGTGGCTTGCAAACCCTAAACTAGCTCTGTGGAGCTGGGAGAGAAAATAATGAAGAAAAATGAAGAAGAAATCTCTGAAGCCAACAAAGTGAAATAATCACAACAAAAAATATTGATAGGTATTAGAAATAAAGATAGTAAACAGGCTAATTGTGTTCATTAAACTTACATGAAAAAAAATAGCCAGCAGGAGAAATAAGGAAGTTAGCAAGGAACGTGAGTTTTTAATGTAGAGGACAATGGGCTAACACTCTTTCCCATTTCTCCCTTCCTCAGGTAGAAATAAAGTAAATGGACAAACTGGTCTCCTGGAAGTCATAGTTTCACTATGGTTATGAAATCAATTTCTTCTACATACTTAAAGACTTCTGAATGACTTTCTTAGTTTATTGTTGAATTTCTGCAAGTGAGTGATCCCTTCTGATATCATGCAAAGAGCAGTTCCCAGACCTTGAGTGAGCCCTGAAATACAATTACGTTGAAACTTTTTTTTCTTCATAATTAGCCTTAGTCCAGTTGAGTACCTGAGCAGTGACCAAAGAGAATAGTTTGCAATTTGTTGGCTTGCTATCAGAATGAATACTAAAGAAAAAGCCAAAGGCTGAAATCTTGAAAGCAAAAAGATCAGTGAAAAAATAATGATTTTCATGGAATCAAAATTACATTCCAGATTTGTAAGTTTATTTTATACAAAAACATCAGAGAAGTAGTTTCATTAACATGAACAAAAACAGAAGCAGAACAAGTTCCCCGTTGCTGTGATTGGTATAAAAAACAATAGCAAACACCTCTCTTGGTTTTGGATCTTCAAATTTTTCTCAACATTTTCCCACTGTAGCTCATTTCTATTCATAATGATGTACCTCTTCAGTGACAATCCTAGGCACATTGTAAGCCTAATGACCAATGATAAGAAAAAGAAAGGTTATCATGAGGGATTGATTGGTAGAGGCAACTTTGCATGCCAGAGAAGAAAATGTCAGTTTTAATAATAACAGCAAAACAAAACAAGATTGTATTGCCAGCTGAAAAAACAAAGGGAAATCCTTTCTGCACTCAACCCTCATCCCATTTTGAGAGGGGAACTACCTCTCTCCTGATCAAATTTCATACTATGAAAAACTGCCAGATAATCTATTGATGACTGTGCAAAGCAAAACTTAGATAGGAATACCATCTGGAAGAATTTTCATGATGATTTTCTACACAATATTTCTAGATTAAGAAGAGAGGCCATTCAGACTGATGAACATTATGTTATTTTAATTATTGGATGCAGACTGTATTCCTTATTAAACTGTAAAACTGTGATAAGCCCCTTTAAATGAAACTCTGTTAACACACACAAAATAATCAATGTAATGCATGTTTACAGAAAAAAGTGGCATCCTTCACAATCTTACTGCTCTTAATTGAGTATTAAAGTCTTAAGCCATAAATTAAATTGAATTTGAAAATTGGATTATGAAAATGAATGAAATGTTCACATATTTTTATCTCATATTATAAACTGAATAGCCCTCTTGAAATCTCTCATGCTTTTTAAAATAACTTAATAATTTATTCTGTCTTTTGTAATTTAACAAAGTATTTACAGTATCTCTGAAGAAGCTGAACACAAGATTTCAGTAGCTGGCAGTAATGACTGGAAAAGTTGAATACGTGAAACTTCAACAGTTTGCAGTAAGAACAGGGAAATCAACTACAAATGATCAGGCACAATAATGTAAAGATTTCTGTTCCCAACGAATGACATATGCACTTCCTGAAACTTAAATATGAGCCTACCTTAAAGTCCAAGAAACATCATAAATGATAGCCCCAAATGTATTACATTTATTTTTTAAAGGTTTAAGTTTCATGTTAGTTTGTTCTTTACTAATTGTATGCTAGCTCTTAAGTTTCTTTGGTGTGAGTCTTTATGTTTGATCTTTTTCAGACAGTCCTGTTATATCTACATTCAGAAGAGTGCAGCAAAAAAAAAATTAGAAGGCACTCATGATGTCTTTACCATTCTATCAAAGACACCATGACCATTATGACCGTGCATATCGCCATAAAGCACTGCAGTCAACTGTAAGCCAGTACCAAAAAGAAACCAAAAGCAAATCTGCTCTCTATGCTCAAGGATCTACAGCTTATGCTAGGGGTTCTGCAGCCTATCGCCATGCCTCTGCAGCAGACTTCAGCCTTGAGTCTTCAGCAGCATACAGCCGTGGCTCTTCAGCCTATGACCTTGAGTCAGCAGCCTACAGCTATGGATCTACAGCCTATGATCACTCTGCTGCACAAAGCAAAAGATCTGCTGCCTATAGTCTTGACTCTGAAGCCCTCAGCAAGAGCTCAGCTGCCTATAGTCATGGATCTGAATCAATCAACAAGCTGGCTGCAGCCTACAGACTGGGATCTGAAGCCTACAGTCTTGGGTAAGGCAAAAAGTACATCTACCTTTGAAACAGTATTCCAGAACAAAAATGTCTAACTGTCTCTTATTGAAATCAATGGTAAAACTCTCCAGTTCTTCAACACAAACAAGTTCTGTAACTTGTGTTAACATATTTTCCAGTTTTTCCTTGGCTTTGAGACTGGGAAGATCAGCTTAGTTTGCTGGGCTAACTCATGTGTGATGGTTGGATTGGCATGAGAATAGCACTTGCAATGCTGACGTGGCTGAATGATGACAGATACAAGTTGTACCTTCATTCTCCAAACTGGCTGGGCATGAGCCACCCAAAGTTTTTGCCATACTAAGAGAGCTGAAGTTAATCCGCATTGTTGAGATAGCTTTTGGGTTGGGGCTGGCTCTTACTTGGCCACATTGGAGCAGTAAAAGAACTTGGAGCTGTTCTCCTAAGTTTGAGCTGACATGCCCATATATCATTATTCCTTGGAATAAATGTTTCATTTTTGTGCTGAGTGAAATTGAACAAGAATTGTTCAAATTATTCAAGAAATTGAACATTTCACTGTGGAAATAGGTTGAGGTATACTATTTTCAAAGAGTACCATTATTTTTTTTGTTTATGAAAGTAAATATTGCTCAATCAATGCATTAGCAGAATGTTTTAGATACCATAGCCTCACATTATTTTAATGTATCTCAGAAATTAACAGAAATTAGGGGAGCATTAAAGTAAGATTAGATCAGTTGTTAGCAGTGGAGGAAATAACAAACAAATTATAGACCAAAACATCTGCTCTCCATTATGTTAATATAAAATCAGAGTATTACTAGCAGAACCAATCATGGCTTGTTCACCGGAAAACTTGAATTACGAAAACTAAATGGCCTCCAGGGATTTTGGATAAAGATGGACTCCTGGCCAAAGCCACTGAAGGAAAGGCTATTGTACCATAGTAAATAAGGCCTTGCGATTGCAGCCTTCACTTGGCTTTCAGGAAGTTCAGGGTCATGTCTCTATTTGCCAGAGTTTGTTCATGAATTTGAACCTCAGGCAATTAGAGCCCAAATGAATGACTGGAGTGCCTGACTATCTTGGGCTAGATTATATCCTGTTTTTCCTGTTGAAACCATTTCTGTTGTGTAAATAATTAATCGCCAAATGGAGTAGCAAAAGAGTCTCATATGTAATCTGCTGAAGAAGGGATGCAGACTGGAGGTGATGGGACTATGTTTCTAGAGAGAGTCGGGTAGGGGGAGGTATCCCAAATGGCTCCTGCACTGTAGTGACGCAGCTATGTGTTGCTGCTCACCCTAACCCAAAGCCTCCCTATTCTCATAGAAAACTTTGAATATTCCAGTAAATGGGAACACTGTTTGAAGTTACAAAAAAATAAAAATGGTTGTAAAAATAATTGCTGCCTAGCTTCATTTACAATCTCTTCAGTGACACAGGTTTGTCAGATGTTTCTTCTGAAACACAAGTCTTCTCACCAAGAACTCTAATGTCAGCAAAGCAATACTACAGGAAACTGAATTGTTTAATGTACTGAAATCGTACTGGGAGAGAGCTTAAAACATTTCTAGATTTCCTATATGTTTGAATAATAATAGTAATAATAGCTTTTGTTTTGAAACAGTATATTTGTTGCTATTTGCAAGCTACTCTGTAGTACAAGAGTTGCCAACAGACCTCATACTATCCTGGCAACCAGAGATAAGAATGTCTCAGCTGCAATGTCTCTCTGTGATCCTGTCTTTGTATTGGAGAAACTCAGTGCTGCTATGGGAGACAAGGACTTGGGAGATTAGATTGACCAATTTAAACCTTTCTTGAATGAAATTTAATACACAGGAGAATATGGTTCTGAATGGCAATGTTTAACATAATTTAATGGTTAATATATCCTCAACGTTGGTATTTATTTAGTTTTGGAAGCAACTGCTTTGTGGCCATTTTGTTGCAATTTGCAAGTGGTACAAGTAGAAGAATACCATGACTATATTGTTAATTGTGGTCCAATTTAAAGTAATTTTCCCCAAGTTCATGCTATTTTCCCCTGAAAGCCCAAAACACTTCAAGAGATAATGAGGAGACAAAAAGCGTTACTCAAAGAAATTGAGCAAATCAAAGATGTTCTGATTTCATCATTATGAAAGAAACGGTGTAACAGAAAAAAATGAATGCTTCAAACACTTTAAATTTTCAAAAAGTTCAAAAGGCCTTGAATCCAAATGCTGCATCTAGGTGACCTGGAGCACTGGTGGTTGCTTGAAACCTGAATGTGCACACGAATCCAAAATCAGATTAAATTGTTCAAGTAACAGTTGATTATTGCATATCACTGGATTTTAGTATCACATCTACATTTATGTTTAATGTGTTTAAAACTTTTTATGTTTTGAGGATATATTGTTTTGAGGATAAACCTTGCTAAGCCCAAGAGGAAAAATATACAATTCAAATACTGAGCTTATATTCAAGACACCTCTTATTTTTATCTGAAGTAACTTCTGCTAAACTTTACTATTCCTGCAAAATGTGTCTCAACCCTTCCTGTAGCCACTTCACAGAAATGAGTGTCCATAAAGAGGCAATGTTGATATGCAGGTAGTGCAATGTGAGGAATTTATCACAGGAAAGCACTGGCAAAGGACTTGGGGCTGGGTAACCTGCAAGACCTTGACTTGATCCCAGTTCTCTGATGTTGGAGACTAGACTCGCTTGAGTGGAAAATATGGACAGCTTGAAGGAGCTGCAGTGACAAAAAAGGTTCCATTTGGAGACGGGCTGTCTGTTCTTTGCATTTCAAGCTTCCTTCAAACCCATGACAGCTTGAAGAAGAGGAGAGAAGTGAAAGCTGGCAAAACTAAGAGCAAGTGCGAAGGCTTTCAGCTCTGTTGGTAACCACTTGCCAAAGCTGTAAAATCCTGGGCTCATAAAAGAAAGCAAGCCTCATCATGCAAGGACTGCCACTTCACATCAAGCCCTGCACCAAGCCAGGAGGAGTACGGCCTGCTGCTACCCCATGGATCCTGATGGGCCTGCAGGCCCAGCTGCACGCTGGCAGCTCTGTCCCAAAGCTGTGGTAGTGGCCACCCATCCTGCAGGGGTGTGCAGTGAGGTTTGTGTGCCCCCTATGTGGTTCTTCTGTCCACTCCCACAGCAGAGCTAGGCACCAGCCTTCTTCCACAGCTTCTCCATGTGCTTCTGAGAAGCTGAGTCAGGTCTGACAAATCTTGTAGCTGTCAAATTGGAGTGCTGGATTAAGTCCCTTACCTCTTCTTCATCTTCATTTTTCTTCTTTCTTTCTTTCTTTCTTTGGAAGCTCCTTGTTCAAACTTCCATTGCTTTTCCATGTGTAATTTTCCTGGCTGAGAGCATCAGATAATCCCAAGCAAAGGTAATTGTGTCACAGAGTGGTTATCTGCCACCAAACTTGCAATTAATGCAAGTGCCAGATAGTAAGAGTGAATGCTCTTCTGAGCAATAACGTAACTGGGAACAGGATAGGGCTGAATAAATATTACACTTTAAGAAACATGAGAAGACCATGATCTTGACCTCCCTGCTGGCACTGCTCATCCTTTGGTTTATTATAGGTGAGGGTTAAGGAGCAGGCTTCCAAACATCACAGCCAAGCATGGAAATTGATTTAATGCAACTTGCCATGTGGAAACAATTCCCCTTTAAAAAAACTTGTGGAAGCTGTGTGAGGGAACAGCATGATTATTGCCAGCAATATTGCCTGAGCCCATGACAAATCTGTCAGCAACTTAAAATGAATTTAGTCACCAAAGAGTGCTTCTCAATTTTAGAAGCTGTTTTTAAAGAGCTTTCTTATGAAAAACTGAAAAACTTTCTATTTATTTTTTTCCTGCTGTAACTACACCTTGAGAGATTCCTTTTGGCTAATGGAGCTCCTCTGCTACAGCTATGGTGTATACCACATGCATCCCTTTCTGCTGGTGGAATTAAGTGAAAGAGAGAAACATTTAAAGAAGCATGCTAAGGACAAGGTGCATGATTTACTAATGGTGTAAATGAGCTTACCAATGCCTTTTCATGCTGGGGTGGAATAACTGTGAAATAGGGTGTTGTGGTCCACTCCTAGGAAACATTTCTACCTCCACTGGGCTCAGGATCATTTTGTGCAGGGTGGGAAGCTTGTACCTTCAGGTGCAGAAACAAGGGCAGTGCCAACATACTGAAGTATATTCATATCTTGAAGGTATGAGAATATATATGGGAATAGGACATCAAAAAAAAACCCTCTGTTTGTGAGTTTCACAGGCCCTGTACAGTGTTGTATTTAGTTCCTCTGGTGGGCTAGAGGGAGCACTGTTAGAGGCTGTGCAGGACTATACCTGTGCCTTTAGCATTTACAGTCATCCAGCTCCCATTTCATTCCATAAATTCAGTGACTCTACTGAGAAACTAAGAAAATGTTGGCATTGATATTTTAACATGCTGAAAACTTATCAAGAAATGAGGACACTAATCTTGGGTCACCAACCTTGATAAGGCAGTACAGATAGCATCTGACCTGGAAAAAAATATATGTATGCTAGCTGGGCAGATCAAATGAGGCTGAAAGCTGCTAAAAGGTCATGGTACTGTTCCTCCCTGCGAAACTAGAGAGCACTGATATCCTGCTCCTTCTCCTCTGGGGAGATTCTGTTCCACATATCAGGTAAAAGGTTGGAACACTTTAAAATAAAGGGCAAGATTTTAGAATCTGGTTCAAGAAAGTGGAGTCCTCCCTTAGGCTACCTAAATAATGGTTGTAAGGCAGGGTTTGTTTTTTGTATTGCACAGGAAGAAACAGTAATAACAAGGAAGGAAAACATAGAATCAAACCTCATGATAGAAGTAATGACCAATTTGTTTTCACATGCAAAGGGGCCATTTGAATAAGCATTTCCACTAGACTCCATACAGCTCATCCTGAATAGATGCTAACATAAGGAGGGTTTGGAAAGGAGAAACATTTTCTACCATTTCAAATTTATTCATCTCAGCTTTTAGTTTATGCACTCCAGTTCTGAAAGATTTTGGAGTTACTCTGGATACTCCTCTGAAAACACCAGCTGGGTTCTCTGATGTGGACACAAACCAATTAGAAACTTAGGAACAGCTGTGGGAGAAAGTGAGAACAAAACAGACAGCGTATTCTGTCAGTGTGTTAATCCAAGGTATGCTTGAAGCTGAAATACTGGGTTCAGATCCTACCATCCCATCCTAAGAAGTAAACAGGAAAAGATCAGAGATCAACAAGAACAGTAGTGGGAGGATACTTAGAGAAGGTATAGGAATTGGGGCTCTTACCTTGGGAAGGTGGTAAACATGAGCATGTAACATCAATGTATAAAATAATGAAAGATCTGCAGAGAATGAACAAGGAACATAAGGAACATTTTTTCCACTATTCTTCACACAGAGAAGCAGGTAAGCAGCAAATATATATATATATATAATGTCACAATTTAAAACAGGCTCAAAAAAAAAAAAAAAAAGTGCCATTTACCTATATTGCTACAGCAATGATTTCAGCTCACTCATGACATCCCCAGATCTTTGTTTGAAACCAAAAAGATATATCGGGGAAAGTATTTCTCTATATGAACTTAAAAAAAACAAAACACCTGTTGTTGACTATTGTTGGAGTAGAAAACTGGCATAAAAGCACCCTTGACATTATGCAGTGTAACACTGCTCAGAGGGGTCTTGCTTAGTCCAGATCGAGTTGTTGGAAGAACAGCATCTGAAGTAAATTGATTGGTGTCAGAGAGCCTGAGTCCAGCAGACAACTGCAGGACCAATGTGGATCTGTTATTCAGTTTGCAGCTATCACCTGTGGCTTTGATAGCGGAGTGGTCTGTACCACCACAAAGTACCTGGAGGCAGCTCTTAGAAGACAGCACAAAGACTCTCACTGCAGCTGCCCCTTCAAGCTGAAGAAGAAGAAAGGAAAAAATATCCAGAAAGGTGCTCTTCTGGTCCTGAGCACATACAAATGAGGACTGTTCACTATGCCAGCCAAAGCATGCAGTAATATGAAAGACCCAGGAGTACTAATCCAGAAAATAACCAAGTGTCTGCAGTGGAAGGTGCCTTGATCAAGAGACATGCAGCTTAGAAAACTCTGGAGTTACTGGGAATCAGCTGTCCATGTATAGTATTTTTATCCTATTCATCATACCTCTGAGAAAGTCCTAATTCCAGCCCAGTTTTCTCAGGTTGTGGTGGAGATCTCTGGCATTAATCTGAAGGATTTTGGGGGCATATTTTAATTAATGCCAGCTGTAGTAGGCAGAAAAAATGAAGATGAGTTATTCAGCTTCAGCTACTTGCAGTGTTTGATTAAAAACAAACAAACAAGCAACAACAACAAACAGAGCCTAAGAAAGAAAAAAAACATGCAGAGGAGATCTCAACAAAAGACCTGGCAGAAAGTGATGAGAACTGCTATGCATACTGCCTGATGATTCCCTATATAGGTGCAGGATCTAGACCTGAACTGAAAACCAAACTGATAAGATAGCCAAATTCTGCTTTATGAACAATGAGCAGGTTTGGATGTAACAACTCTGAAAAAAACTGAGCTGAGATTTTCACCATATTTCGTCTACTTTCATGAAAATCAAAACATATTGACTTTTAAACTAAAGTCCAAAAGATACTGTGATTTTTTTCAAATTATCAGAAGCCAAGTGGTCTCCTTAAGGGTTCAGCGTAAAGCCTCCAGGCAATCTGATGACAGATTCACAATTCCAGGTTTGCCCCATCTTGAAATAGGACAGCTATAAAAGTCACCCAATAGGTAAAGGACTGCAGCTCCCTACAGATCACAGTTCATTAAAAACATTAAAAAAAAATGATTAAAAAAAATCAACCTTGGCTTTGCTTTTTCTCACCATTTATTTGACAATGAGTTGCCTCCATGCATTTGTGGTTGGCCATAGTGGTTGTACCATATCATCGCCAAACCCAAGAGGGGGGCAACCTTTTGCTTTACTCTGCCTGGGCTGTTCCCAAGTGATTTCTGCTTGGATTTCTCTCCCTAGAGCTGTGTCTGCCTCCTTTGGAGTCCCTCCCCAGCTGTCTGGGGCAGGGAAAAATTTATCTTCAATGTTATGTTCTACGTGCTTTACATTCTCAGGGGCCCAGTGCTGCTATGAGGTTTGGTTATTAGCCTACCAGCCTTACCCTGGGGACTGGGAGCAGGTTAGCACTGTGAGAATGGTCCAGGTCTGGACGCAGGAGCCTTGCTGAGAAACAGTGGCCTTAATTCTGCTCCTCTGTCTTGTGCCATGCAAACAAAGCTCCAGTCCAAAAGCAGGTTCATCTATGATTTCCCTTGGCAATGTTGAGACAGAGATGAATAGGCAATTCAGGGATTTGTAAAAGTCTGAGAGCTAATGGGGATATTCCATCTCTAAGATATAAATCTGGCAGCTTAGGATGGAGTATTGTATTTGGAGAAAAGGAGGGAGGTATTTGGAGTTCTGTTAATATTATTTGTAACCATGTTAAATATAAACCCAAATATGACTGCTTCAAATATGCTTCATACTCATCAGAAGTCCTCCCCTCTAGCTGGGGAGTCTTTCCCAGGTTTTCCAGAAGTCTTTCTTTTGGTTTGCTTTTCTTTCTTCCCACTCACTCTCCACTTATCTGGGCAAAGTGAAATGACATTACTTCACTCAGATCTGTGCTTTCAGTAGTTTGGGGTGGTGTGGGAGGCCAGTGGGAATGGAAAGAGCAGTTACCGGACAATTCACTGCCCTATATTTTCTCTAAAAAGACCTAAAAGCATCACGACTTTGAATGTATTTGCCCACTGACAATATTTTGTTAGGGGATCACACAATTTGGGAACCATAAATTTTGGGAAAGTAGAGGCCATCAGTTCAGACACAATCTCTAGAATTACTTGGTGGTCTCAGTGACCTCAAGACCTACCAAAACTATGTATATAAACTCTCCAAGTCTCAAACCAATCAATGAAATATGCAGGTATATTGTTTATTCTCTGTATTTAGATTTAATATCAAGGGGCATCAGTGTTATATTTGTAATGGTCCCTTTGTCAAAAGTGCATTTAGTTATGTGTTTAATAACTCTGAAGCCATGGTTATTAAAGACAATATTTTCTTTCTTACCAAATAGAGAGCAAAAATGTGTAGTACTTTAATATTATGTTGGAGTGTTTCTTAACAGCTTTTTTCCCCTGATTTTAACAATATGATTTTTATTGCAGACTGAAAGATTCCAATTTAATGATTGAAGATCAATCCTATAAGATGAGTCCCAAAGCAAAAAGAGCAAAACAGAATTTGATATCTGAGGACAAAGAAAATGAAGCCATAGACTACTCAGTGCCTATATTCTCAGGACGGTATGTCCATTTTCCTTTTTTTATGGTACCTTACTTCTGTCATTTTATTAGCTAATTATAAAATAAGAAATCCATTGATCTTTTTTTTACACTCCTGGATCTCAAGGTGATTGTTTGCACTTCGTATGGGTGATAAAAAGACCAAGAGAAGTTAACTGACTGGCAGAAAATCCATCATGGAGGTCAGTCATCCAGAACCAGGACAAATGAATCCAGGTGTCTGGTCTTTGTTTCAAGCACGTCACCAGGGCCACTTTCTATGAAACTATGATATAATTATAACACTGCTTACTGGGAACTGGACAAACATGTTGTCCGCATAATTTAGCTTACTCTTGTGGTTTAAAGGCTTGTAATCCAATGTCCCCTACCACACATTAACCGTAGAAACAATGAACCAATGTGCTAATGTTTTGTCCTGGCACAGAGAAAACCTGGAATGAAACCAAGCAATTTCTCAAATCCGTCATAATGATTCATACTGATCTCACGTGTTGTTGGTATTTATTGCATGGTTACTACTGATGTAATATGTTTTACTGCAGCACTGTCCTCAGTAAAGCTGAATGTGAACTTTGTGTGGAAGCCAGAAACCACACAAGCAAGGAGGCTCCCTTGCCCTTTTCTGGGTATGGCATGATGATTTTATTAGGAGTCTGCAACAGGTCAGGTGTAGCCATTTGTTCAGGTTGATCCATACCAGGGTGTGGTGTGGAAAGCAGACATGATGGGAGCCTGGGAGAAAAATTTCTTGCCCACCTGCAGCTGAAGAGAAACCTTTCTCCAACTTGGCTTTCTTCTGCCCAACACATCTTTTATGGGGCACATCAAAGCTGTTTTTGGGAGTCAGTGTGCTTGTGCCTGCTGCTTGGTCAGCACTCAGGAAAAAATGTCACTTCTGCCTTCATGTGAGACTGAATTCCACCTTGTCATTGGGAGACATCACTGCTTTTGCCTTCTGAGCATTCTTCTTTTGTGATGAGACCAGCAGTTTTGGTTTTTATTCCCCCCCTTCCACTATCCTGGAGTAATATTTACTCCCCCCTTATAGATTTATGTGCCAGATTCACTGCTCTTTGACCCCACCAAGCTTCAGAAGCGCACAGTCTTGCATTTTTTAAAGGATTTCTTTGGAGCTCCAGCTGTATCTGCTGTGATAGAAATACATAAATACGTCTCACACAAAGCTTGCTGTAACATATTTTCAAGGTTTCGCACTACCTATGTGCTTTACCCAGTGTTTCTGCCATCTGTCTCCCATGCCCATAAACACAAATATGCTCCCTTTTTATTGTGTCTGGAGTCTACAAAAGTAAAATTTATAGAGTTAGTCAATAGCTGGAAATCCCAACCGATGGCCTGCACTCCTGGACAATTATTTTAGATTTTATACAGACTCCTGTGGTCTTAACAAATCATGGCTTTTTTTTTTTTTTCTCTCCTTTTTTTTTTTTTTTTCTTCATTTCACTTTTTGTTCAGTGAATACCGTAATATCTAATTCAGTGTGATGGTGTGTTGCATCATTGAGTTGTGTCTGTCTGATGCTTTGAGATACCACACTAAAGCACACTGACAGATTTTTACATCATAGTCACTATTCTTCATCTTATTACTGTTGTTGGTATCAGTATCATTTTTTGTGCATGATGACTCAGAAAGTTTTCTGTGCTTTTGTGCCACTGAAATTACCCAAACAGATCTTTTGTAACTAGTTTAAAAGTATATAAAAAAAAGTCATATGAGTCATGTCAGGGTGCCCAACTCAACATGGCATGAAGCATTTCAGAGTGCCTGTTTTAGTCTTTTTTCTGTTGGCATCATGTTAATCAGTGCATGCCGAGGCTGCAGAAGTTGCATGCCACATTCCTGTCAGATACTTATTTTTGTTTGAAAGATAACAGCTGAAGCCTATCGAATCATGTGCATGTTAGATGTCATTCCCAAATTCCCCTTGTGAAACTGATGTGTGGCTTCCCATACGCAGATAGCTTTTACAAGGAATAGTTATTTATAAAGGTCAGCTCTCTGTGTGTCCATCGGAGCTGTTGCCCATGCTGCTGGATGACCTTCAGCACAGGGTCACCCTTTCCATGATTTGATTCTATTTCAGACCCTTGGATTCTGCTGTATAAACTTTTTTTCACTCAGATTATTCAGCTCATAACTCTTCCCCTTAAGCACCTAGCCTAATCCTTACAAGATAAAATTAGGGAGAGACAGCCAGTATTCCAGATAATAAAAATATCTGGACCTAGATTTAACACCATAGGTGCTAAAGATACTGGATATCTCTCATGGGACTCTTTGCAGCCACTAATAAGTCTAAGACAAAGGACTGCAGATGGCAGATACTCTTTAAATAATTGTTTATGTGTGCCATTTGAAGGTTGATTCTCTTGTTTCTGTTTGAAAAGTATTTCCTATTGAAACCCCCGAGACTTGGCTGCAGAATCAATTCTTAAATGGTACTCTGTGCTGCTTCTGATACATTCATCATTTCAGGGGACTTGTTTCTCTTTGATCTTGGAAGATTATAACAGGAAAAAACGATTAATGAATCTAAATATTTAATACTGTTGATCAAAAGTGTCTAGGGACCACTGCTGCAGACAGTTAGGCTGAGTCCTGTATTAAACTGAGGATATTCATGAGCTCACAGATTATGCTTTATGCCTTGAGGATTGGGTCCATATTGTGAAGTTGCTTAACCACTGTAATCAAGGAGAAAATAACGTCAGCTTGCCTTTGAAAGAAAATGTCACTGATTCATTTAAACTGAATGTAGATAGCTACGTTCATATGCATTAAACTGAGTTTTCAAAGACGTCTTTAGAAATCTCTGTGGTATCTCTGAAGCTTAGATGATATTTGTGTGGGGAGCTGATATGCACAAGTGAAGGGTATCATCCCATTGATACTTTTAAGGATCATCCTGTTAAAGCAGCCTGAGACTCAGAAAGTTCAAGGCAGAGTTTGAACAGGAGGGAAGTCAAAGCTTGAAGCTTTTAAGTACATTTTTAGCCTTTTGAGGAATTTTTATGAGTAATTATATTTACATCATATTCTACCGTTTGATTGTCTTGCATCTCAATGAACTGACATCATTCTCCAAAGATTAGGAGTTGGATAGTTAGTTATGGGCTTGAATCCATATTTTCCTGAGTGATGAGATGTCCTATCAAATACATAATATTAGCAATCTTAGAGAAAACAGAGAAAAATATTTTGATTTGTAGCAGTATTGTTTTATGATAAAACAATGAGGTTGTGTTTGAGTGCCTTCTGGAAATAAGAGGCTACTTTATAGTGTTTGCAAGATGGCACTTAACTAGTACTTACTCAGAGCCTCTTTTCATTATGTCATCTAATGTTAATCTAAAGTAACTAAACTCAGCAAAAGGATATCAATGCTTCTAATTAGGTCAAGGAATTCTCATTATGTATGCACTACTATAGGAACTATAATGTCCTGACAGTGCCAAAACAATATGACTGCACTC
Source organism: Aythya marila (assembly GCF_965140915.1). Classification (NCBI taxonomy): domain Eukaryota; kingdom Metazoa; phylum Chordata; class Aves; order Anseriformes; family Anatidae; genus Aythya; species Aythya marila. The sequence goes on from NC_139043.1 coordinate 106,210,837, forward strand.
GTACTTCCACATATGCCTCTCAAAATAGGATAGAATCCATTGAGAGTACCACTTTGCATCCTGTTTTGTAGAAATCCTGAAGGAGATACTTCAAGGAAATCCTTAATTGTTTTTGTGAAGACTATCTTTGTGAAGAAAGGACTTCTGTAAGACCTTTGACACGGTCCCACATGACATCTCCAAACTGGAGAGGAATGAATTTGAAGGGTGGCCAATTCAGTGGATAAGGAATTGGCTGAAGGTGCACCCAGAGAGTGGTGCTCAATGGCTCCATGTCCAGGTGGAGGCCAGTGATGTGTGGTGTCCCACAGGGGTCTGTCCTGGGACTGGTGCTGTTTAGTATCTTTATCAGTGACACAGACAGCAGGATCAAGTGCACCCTCAGCAAGTTTGCAGATGACACCAAGCTGAGTGGTGCAGGTGATACAGCAGAAGGAAGGGATGCCATCCAAAGGGACCTGGACAAATTAGAAAAGTGAGCCCATGTGAACCTAATGAGGTTCAGCAAGTCCAAGAGCAAGGTGCTGCACCAGGGTTGGGGCAATCCCAGGCATGAGCACAGACTGGGAGAAGAACTCATTGAGAGCTGCCCTGCAGAGAAGGACTTGGTGGTTCTGGTGGATTAAAGGCTCGATAAGAGCCAGCAATGCATGCTTGCAGCCCAGAAGCCAACTGCATCCTGGGCTATTTGAGGCCCTGCTTGGAGTCTTGCATCCAGGTCTGGGGCCCCCAGCACAAGAGGGAAATGGACCTGTTAGAGCAGGTCCAGAGGAGGGCCATGAGGATGATCAGAGGGCTGAAGCACCTCTCCTATGAAGACAGGCTGAGAGAGCTTGGGCTATTCAGCCTGAAAAAGAGGAGAGGTCTGGGGAGACCTCACTGCGGTTTTACTATAGTTAAAAGGGACTTATAAAAAGGATGGAAAAGGATTCTTTACTCAGGTAGATAAAGACAGGACAAAGGGGAATGGTCTTAAACTAAAAGAAAGTAGAATTAGATTAGAAATTAGGAGGAAATTACTCACTGTAAGGGTAGTGAGGCACTGCAACAGGCTGCCCAGAGAGGTTGTGGATGCCCTAAGGTGTTCAAGGTCAAGCTGGATGGGGCCTTGGCCTACCTGATTTAGTGGGTGGCATCCCTGCCTATGACTAGATGATCTTTAAGGTCCCTTCCAACCCAAGCCATTTTATGATTCTAAGAAAATACATGGAAGATCAACCACACATTGAAGGATGGAATTCTCTCTTAACAAAGAGACCTTGTGTGATATGCAGTGATATTCAGTTTTTGTATAAATCACAAATATACAAAATATATACAAAATACAGCAAATTACAGCTACAATTATTCCCTGTCCCTTTGGTATTGTTGCTACAAATGCTCTAACTGATACTTAAGCCTGGCAGATCTGTGGATGTGCTTGACACTCATCACTATGGCAATGGAGATACAGGACCACAGCAGGATAGATGTCAAGTGGAAAGTGTACATGATGTGATTATACAGAGAGACACTGAAAATAGCTACAGCTTCAGACAGTGAAGCTTCTTCTTTGAATACATGTGATGGTTACAGAGATAATGGTCCTCAAAGCAGAAATGTGTTATGAAAGGCTGTTGGACATTTTACATCCACTGTGGTTGGTTAACTTGATAGAAAATATAAGTGGAATATGTTCTCAGCATTTTCCAATGGCATTCTATTTTTTACACCTTCTTTCAGTGAAGTGAGCATCAGTGGGATCACAGACACAGAAGAAGAAAGAATTAAAGAGAGTGCTGCATATGTTGCCAGGAGGAACCTTTTTGCAACCGGTGAAGGAGTTAGTGTCAGCAAAGTGGCCAAGTCATCTTCTGAAGAGGAACATCATGAGAAAAAATCAAGGAAAGTAGCGATCCGGGAGTCTGCTGAACGTGTGGCCCTGAAGAAAACGGTAAAAGAACAGAGATGAACACAAAGCTGTAAACTGCATGGGTCTTCTTTGTTTGGTGTTTGTCAAGTGCTTCACACATCAGAGCCCTGATTTACACCGTGGGCAATCTCAATAACGGCAGTAAAGACCAAAGTATTTGCAATTAATGTATTTTCAGTGACTTAAAGTCTTGTTATCTTGGTGTCAGGTGGATAAGAAAAGAGGCACCAGGAACTCTGCAGTAATGCTGGGAGACAGGGAGGGCTAATGGAGCAGGGGAATTCTCTTTTTTTTTTTTTTTTTTTTTGTACCCACACCTATTTGAATGGTGCAGCATCCCTTACCTGAACCACGAGGCAGTCTCTAGGCAACACTTGCTGATAAGAAAGTGATGGGGTAAATCTGGCATTTTATGGCCTGGGAACAAGCTTGTCCAAAGTGTTTACTCCTGGGTTTTAATCACAATGTGTAAATGATGGAGGCAACTGTCAAAGCATCTGGAACTATTTTATATAGCTTTGATATTGTTGCGCAAATTGTTAAAAAACAATATTCAGAGGGTATTTACAAATACATTATGACCAGACTGGGAGAATATCAAAAGAAAATCAGTTTTGTTTAGCTGATTTATTAATGTTCTGAGCAGAAGAATTGGCAGTATGCTTCTAAAATATCCTCATGAGATGAGGTTGGAAAGGGTGTAAACACTTTGAAGGACAAGGTTAAAAATGCAAAATCATCTTGAAAAATTGAGAAATAGTGAAGGTGAAATTTTATAACAAATGGAAATTACTACACATAGAAGAGTACAGTGGGGAATGCCTGTCTCGGTAGAGGTACTGAAGGATCTGGAAGTTATAATATTTATAATATAATGTCAGTCAAAATCAGGATTCTGTTGTATAAAAACAAATGTCCTTCTAGAATGCATTAACAAAAGTATTTTTATTAAAACATAGGAGACAGTAACTTAATTATGTTGGAAACTGTTAGACCCCTGATAATGAATACTTAGCATTTAATGAATGTCGAGGACAAGTAGAACATATTCAGAAGTGAGAAACAACAAATGTAGGCAATATTGGTATTGCACATTTTATTAAAGATTGAGAGGATTATAAAAGCTGTCTTCTTTTAACCGCCTTAATACAGGGAGCTGTAATTCTCCATATACATGAAAGTTAGGGCAGAAAGTTTAATTTGCAGAAAGCGGGATTTATAGTATATTAATAGCCTTTTTTTCCAGCTCTGTGAATAGTCAAGCAGTTGAAACAGTTACCCTGGGAGGGTGAAAGATTCCCCTCAGCAGGAAAGGTTTGAGAGCACATCTGTCAGAGATGCTGTAGGCATACCTGATTTTGCATTAGAAGAGTAAAGAAGACATCTAAGTTTCAGGCCTATTTCACCATTCATCATGTACACCAAAAAAACAAACAAACAAACAAAAACCAAACAAACTTAAATGTGGAAAATTATTTTACCTGTGATCATTTTAAGAGGAAAAAAATAGGAAAACCAAATCTAACTATTTTGGAAGGAGAACCTCTTGAAGATGAAAACATTGTTTTCCATGTCCAAGTGAGATAAGTGCATTAAGTACATATCCGGATTTTAGAATGAAATTTCCATACTATTTTACTGCTTTTAATAAATACAAAAATTCTTTTGAGAATTAATAGTTTGCACTTATAACTGCAGAAACCGATGATGAATTGTTTCTTTTCCAGCTAGAAGAAACTCAGGCATTCCACAAAAAGCTGAATCAAGATAAACTTTTACATCCTCCTGAGTTTATTATTGAGCCTCGTTCTCACACTGTCTGGGAAAAGCAAAATGTCAAATTTCACTGTACGGTGGCTGGCTGGCCAGAACCCCGTGTTACATGGTAAGTTTGTATCACTGAAAGTCACCACTTAAACAACATCTAAACTCACCTCAGTGAGTGTGGATTTTTTTCAGTAAAAATACAAGATCGGTAAAAATACAGGTAGAGAGGACACCCTTTTTATAACAAACACATTTCAAGTCATTGCACAAGAACAAAGCAAAATACCAAAAGGGAAATAATTTGTGTAACAACAGTACAAATACATAGATCTTCAGTACTATCCTTAAGAGAATGTTTTCCAAGTACTTCTGTGTAGTCTATAAATGCCATTAACCAAAAGCATTAACAAGAACTACCTGCTTGCCTGCTGAGCAGTTATACTGCTGAATCTCCGTAAAACTTAAATCTCAGGATGCAGGACGTTCATAGAAGACACATCATAATTATTTGAAATCAAAAGCTGCAGGTAGATCTAGGATCATCCAAATCTGAAATCTTTGGAGTCTGTTGGAGTCTTTTTATACACATGGTCTTTGAACCAAGTCATTATTGTAAGAACACCAAAATATACTCTTAGTCATAGCTGAAGGTCTGATTTGATTTGAATTAAGGTTTAACCTGAATGGAATTTAATTTAGCTTAATTAACACTGACTTGTGAAACTTTACAGTCTCACTATCTATTATGCTGATATTTCTTAACTCTTTCATGCTACACAAACACAGTCAAGTTGTTAAGGTAATAGGTAATAACTTTTTCAAACAAAATGAGTTTTGATACTCACTTTTTAATTTAAAAGATTCTTATAGAATGTGTATATAGAATGTATGAATGTGTATACAAAATGAAAAAAAAAAAAGCTCATGTTCAGCATTAAGCATTAATTAGCAATGAGTTCAATAGATACTCTATTGGCGGAGCCAATATAAAGCATCTATTATACCATGATGTAATACTCATATTTTGTATTTTACTTCTACTTCCCAAAACTGGATGTACTTAAACCAAGCCTTTAGTTATTTGATTTTGTTTTCACTGTGAACTGGCCTTTCATCTACTTGCTAAATGTGGATGGTGGAAGTTAATGCATTATTTTACAGTACATTTGAATTCCAAAGGGATTTCTGTTTGCCACGGGCTACTAATGGAAAAGATGATTTCATAGCCATTTCAGCAGGTGTCTTTGCTCAGAATTAGGGAATAGTTCTGACCTGGATTTGTCAGCTTTCATTCAGCATTTCTAAGTAAATGTCAGTTGTGTATTCCAAACAGACATTCTTTGTATAAGCAATGAAGACTTGTTCATGCTGTGCATGATAAATTATAAAGCTTTGTGGACTTTCTGTAGAGAAAATCTTGCTATGTGATGCAGCTGTCCTGACTCCCTTGGAAAAAGCATATGGAAAACCCAGGACATTTGAAACCAGTAGCAGAAAGCATAAACTATCAGTGCATAATGACAGTGGGAGGTTGCAGTCCAACATTAACTAATGACTTGGCTCTTCTGGAATTTGCGTTTCCAGAAATAACAAGTAGTCTTTCTTACATGAGTCCTATTCTTGCCATAGATTAATATAAATAAGTGAAAACTGAATCAATTATTGTTTAATAACCTGATAATGAAGACAAAATAAGTCTTCTCAGTGCTGGCTTGACTCACTTAAAACTTGTTTCTGCACAGCACTGCATGCCGTGAAATACCTTTGCTACCAACAGGATCCAAGGGATGCCCAGCCTTTTGGAGGAAAATTAGAGATCAGAGTCAAGTCCTGTTCCGTAGGATTTCATATGCCCTGGAAAACATTGGGAGCAAGTAGCATTATTCTATTTTCTAAACCATTTGACACAGTATATGGAATATAAAGATGCCCAGATGTTGCCAGCCAGGGGGACACCATTGTGCAGATGAGGTGAAGAGTGGTGGTGAATGGATTTACTCTTAGTGGACCCAGGCTGTAGGTCAAGATAATGTAGTAGGAGATCTGTAATGAGTTCAAGAAGATCTGCAAAGGTCTGAAGCCCAGAATAGAGAGTACTGTTCTGCATTAAGTCCCTTTCCATAGACGTTTTAGTGAGAGGAAGATTGGGATGAAAAGCATTAGGGTTTATGATCCTTGCTCACTTTGGCACTTGGACAAATCCCAGTGTATTACTGTGTCCAAATATTTGCAGTCAGGGAAATATATGTTATTGTATAACACAAAAAGTGCTGAAAGGCAGTGTTCAGATTTATTGCAGATATAGCTCAGTCCTGATATATAGCAAACTCCTAATATTCTTGGTAAAAATAAAATTGGATATTACTGACTCTTTTGGTGAAGTGGGACACGCCACTGGCAACAGACCAATTCCCTTTCCAGACTGATAACCAGGAGGGAAACTGATTTTTAAATTCAGAAATGAAGAAGCAAAGCCCTTTGGCTGGCTATCTGCTATGATTTATGTAGAGAAAGGTTTGTTTGGGCTACATCAAAGTGTGAGATGAAGATATTTTTATCTATCACCATTTGCATTCCCACTTCCCTCATATACACAGCACAGGGAAAGCTATACTAAAGCATTACACTATCCTAGGGAACACTTCTTCTTTATATACCTCAAATCAAACCTAGAAGTACTTAATACAATTCAGTATTTCATTTTATTAGACTCCTATTGCCAGCTTGTTCCATACTGCTCACTCAAGACAGGATTCACTTGAACAGTTATGCAGTTACACCATGTATTTTCCAGGATGAGTGACTGTTTTAGTGATGATTGGTGAGAAAGAACCTACCACTAAATTGTCCCTCTGCAAGTCTCACATAAATATTAATTTAAATTCTGCAATCAGCAGTGCCAGCTCACTACTGATCAGTACTGGTTCATTCCTTCAAGCTACTTACTGGGAATTTTGAACACTAAAATTTCCTACCTGACTCCCACTATTGAGGGTAACGCTCATAGTACGAGAATCAAGAACATACTCATAGTATACACTTGTAAAAGCTTTTTGATAACACAGTTTTCGCCAGGTGCCTCACTGCAATGCACTTTCTGACCAAGACAATTTTTTACCAGTCTAGCTCTATCTGCTTTGTGGTTTCCACCAACTTAATTATGCAAGTAAAAATAAAAATAAAGATAATTTCCTACATGGCATTTCTGTGAATATGCAGGTTTTAAAATTACATCAAAAATGCAAAACAAAACAATACCTTACCAAAGTAGGTAAGAATGTGACAAAATTTTTATTGTTTGCCATTCAGAAAACCATGAAATGTTGCTCATGAGAATCTTCCATTCCTTAACAAGTAGCAAGTTGAAGTTCATGGTAGTATAAGCTTATTTTCATCATGTTCAAGACTATTTTTCCTTTAGCTAGAAAATAAAATTCACCCGGGGCAGGAAAAAAAAAGAGAGAAGTTGAGCTTCCAAACATATATAATGCTTTCCCAAGATAAACTATATTTTATCTAAGAGAAACATGCAGAAATTGGTTTTATGTTTCAAACACCAAGCATTTTACCTTTTAAAGTATATAATTATGCTTCCATTTGTGATGTATTGTTTCTTTGCTTTTCCATAGGTACAAAAACAATGTGCCCATCGATGTACAAACTCACCCTGGCAAGTACACCATTGAAAACCGATATGGGCTGCACTCACTGGAGATTAGCACGTAAGGGAATATTAGATAATTTAACAAATAACTTAAGCTGAAATGTTACTGTAGACTGAGACCTGCAAAGCATAAACATATCTCTTGGGGATATAAAGATAAGAGACATCAAGTTTATACATCTGAGATGTATGGTATCTTCTAAATGTTGAAGTAGCTCTGGTTTTCCTCAGCAGAGTATATGCCATTTACTTAAGTGAGTAATTTATCTTTAATATTAATATCTGCATTATTATTTTATTTATGGTTGACTCAGAAACATATAGAACACTTGTGACTATTTTTCCATTTGTCTCCTTCATGAGTACAGTTAAATACCGAGAAATACCTAGTTCAGGGTAACAACATTTGAGTTAACCATTTTTTCAATATAGCAAGGTCCTGATTCTTACTGAAATGAGGAACAGAATGGAGGAGTCCTCACTTATACACACACACACACACAAAAAAAGATCTTTAACAGCATTCATCCTCCAACTGGGAAATTTTTGCAGTAAAATTTTGTCAAAAACCACTGAAATCCTGAGATGTAATCAACTACTTCAACCTTCAGCAACAATCTAGTTTTGACAATCTACGTACTATTAGGTGCCTTTTGAAAATATTTTATAAGTACCATTTCGACAGTTTCCGCATTAGGCATCTCTCCATAGGAGAAAATAAATTAGAAATAACTTAAATATTATCAGACTTTTTTTTCCTACTTCTGCTGTACTGTCAATTTCAAATCTGCATGCAAATTTTGAAGAGACATTTTTTTCAAACATGGATTTTTAATATTGAGAAAAGCTTAATGGCTACAACCAGTCCAGTGTCCTGTATATCTCCCACACTTTTACTGATTTATAGGTTTTACCCTGATTTATGAGTTTTTGTTGTTGTTGTTTGTTTGTTTGTTTTTTTAAAACATAGGATCGGGTATGCCAAGGATTAATGGGTGCCCTACCTAATAATTTCTCTAATTTTAGGTGTGATTTTGATGACACTGCTCAGTACCGGGCATCTGCTATGAATGTTAAAGGAGAAATTTCAGCTTATGCTTCCCTTGTGGTAAAGAGTAGGTTTGCAAAATATTTCCTTGTTTTTTCGTTTGTAAAATGCATGTTACCAATTTAATTTCTGTAACTCAGAGGCCTTTTACCTCTTGGCGATAGTGACTGGACTTGCTCTTTTTCTGTGTGTGCATCTAGGGTACAAAGGAGACCTTGATGCAAGTCTTTTGCATGCTGGAACAGTTTCCCAGCCTCTGAGCTGTAAGTTGCAATATATGTTTGTTTGACACATCCATTTACAGTTGTGACATGATGACAAATGACTAAGCAGAATATTTTGTAACATTATATATATTAAAAAAAAAAAAAAGAAGGAAAAAGCTAGTCATCTTTCAAAGGTACTGAACTCTCCAATTTCAGATAGCATTTAGCCTAACCTGCAGGGGACCATGTCTTCGCCCTCTAGGTGCATGGCTACTTGCTTATACAAGAAGCATCATTTTAATATTGCTCCTGAACATGAAATAAAATCGTCAAAGAGAGAGACACTTCATATCTTGCAATATGTAAAACATATCCTGGAAAAAAGCTAGAGGGTGTGTGTGCTTCAGTAGACTGGCTGACTTAATAGTTTTTGTCTGCTATGTGATTTCATGTGGTGCAAGAAGGCATAGAAAAAATGAAATTGTCAGAAGCAAATCTGAATATGTTGGCTGTATCAAGATAAAAATCATAGTTTGTTTTACCTGAGACCCTCATATTTTGAAGTAATTTACAACAGTGTGCATACTTTCTTGATCAGAAATGTTAAGAAAATCCAGTAGCATATGAGTGCTGAGTACCCTAGGCACCCTGTGCATGGAAGGCTTGACAGATGAGAAACAAAGACATTTATTTTAGCAGCACAGATAAGTTGGGATATGATGCAAAGGCATATGATATGTCATTTATGTACTGAAGCTCTGAAATTACAGAAATACAATTACACACTATTACAAAATGAAAGGCCATAAGTTTTTCATGTCATTTGGGATCTATCATTTGGTGATGGAGAAGGAAGATGACAATCTGTATATATGCATTGAACACAGGAAGACTGTGAGCTACCAGCATAGGGCATTGTGGAAAAGGAAAACGTGACCCTAGCTTTTATCAGCTGAGCTCTTTTCAAAAGAATGATGGAAGGACCTGTGCCATGTATGTGCAGCACAGGTATAAAGCACATACAGTATTCTGTGAATACTGAATCATTCAGGAATTACAATATCATGTAAGGTAAGTTCAGGAGCAGGTACAGGCTGCACGAATGCCCGAGGGAGTGGAGAGCTCCCTTCAAAAAGACTTAGGGTTTAAAAATGAATTCTGAGTGGTCACGACTGCCTTAAGATGAAGCAAAGAGTTAAACAGGGGAAGAAAAGAGACATCTAAGGCAAAGAGCAGCTTGACCTGAACAAATCAGTAGTCATAAATAGAAGAATGCTTAAGTTATATGCATGATAATAAAATGACAAAACACTCAGTCTGAAACTTTGGAAATTCTGGAATGAAATTCTGAAGGAGCTTTTCCCTGATAAAATAAACTAGAGTTATATGAATAGAGAAATAATTGATTCCTGGTGATAGTAAGTGTTTGCATTATGTGACTCTACAATTACTTCTGAATACAATTATTGAATACATGTTGTTTCTATTTATACCTCACAGTTTACCAGAGCTTGTATTCTTAATTGTTGAGCACTTTCACTAACTACTCTTATCTCAAAATGAAAGAAAAGGTAAAAACAGCCAATATTTTTTCCCCTTATACAGTTGGGGTTACCCCGCATGGCTATGCTTCCAGGTTTGAAATCAGCTTTGTCGACAAGTTTGATGTAGCCTTTGGGAGGGAAGGCGAGACGATGAGTCTGGGCTGCACAGTTGTCATCAGTCCTGATATCAAGCGCTTCAAACCAGACATCGAATGGTACAGAAATGGTGAGCTACACTTGTTGATGTAGATCTTTACTTCTTTCAGCATCTGTGAATGTCATGATTTGGTCAGTATTTTCTCAGCTTTCTAAGCAGTAATATTTCCTCTTTTTGATTCAAAGTTTTTCAAAATTTAGCATTCTGAACTGAAACCATGGTTAGAAAACAGAGGAATTGCTGTGAAAATGTCTTTTATCTTTCTTAAACAAATTTAAATACTAAAAGTTCTAACATCTCTGTGGCCCATCTACATAGCCCGCATAGCTTTTCCTACATATTACATTTTAAAAGTAATTACACAAAGCTGTAGTGCAATAGCTGACAAGAAGCTGTTCTTTTCTGAATGTAAACCTTGAAGATGAAGATAAAACTGACATGAGAGCAGAATTAGCTGTAATTTACGATTGTCTTTGAAGATAGAAAATTGTACAGCAGGAATGGTCTCTTATGCATTTCCAATCTTTTTCAAACTATTCACTGTATTCTCAATGCATTCCTTTAATGTTTTTGCCTAGTTCTCATCATGAAATTCTCTAATTTCTAGGTGTTCTTATTACACCATCCAAATGGGTCCAGATGCACTGGACTGGGGAGCGAGCTTCATTAACACTGACTCATGCAAACAAGGAAGATGAAGGTCTTTACACTCTACGTGTGGTGATGGGAGAATACTACGAAGAGTACAGTGGTTATGTCTTCGTTCGAGGTAGGATAATGGTTTATGAACTGAACTCATTGCAGAAATGAGGAAAATCTGCTGGCAAAATCCGTCTCTGTTTTAGGTGCTTTTGTCCAATAAAAAGATAAATATTTTTATAAATAATATAGTAATTTTTATATAAAATGAATTAAATTCATTTATGATAATACTTTATATTAATATATTCCAGCATTGTTGCTTCCAACTTTTATCTTTGGAAAAATTGAATGCGTACCTCAAGCTTTGGTGTCACATGCTAGAAAACTTCTAAACCACACTGGCATTCCAAGGAAAAAATTTGGGTTATTGATGTAAATTCCCAACTCCTTCTCAGTTTCAGCCTGTGAACAGCACCAAATGTAAAACATAAAGAGGAAAACTCTATAATTCAACTTAAAAATGTATTTTTGTAACTAACTCATGCTACCTAAACCACATTGTTTAGATCAAGATTTTTTTTTTATGCACCATTTGAGGAGTTCTCTCTAATGCACGATACAAAAAGAAAAAATATGATAAAAGGGAAACACAAAGATCTACACGTACACCTGGGGAAAAACAACCTCATGCATCAGTATGTGCTGGTGGCTGACTGGCTGGAAAGCAGCTTTGCAGAAAAGGCCATAAGGATCTAGGGGAACACAGGGTGAAGAGGAGCCAGCAACATGTCCTTGTGGCAAAAGTTAGGGACATCCTGGGCTGCATTAGGAAGAGGGTCACCAGCAGGTGGAGGGAGGTTAGCCTTCCTTTCTACTCAGCACAGGTGAGACACATCTGGAGTGCTGGCTCCAGTTCTGGGCTCCTCAGTGGTTCTGTAACGTAAAGCAGTAAAGCTGACACCATAATTTAAACAAAGAATTTAAATGTTGTTTTTCTGGATGTTATTTGCTTGTACCACTAAAAACTTCCTTGAGTTTCTATTAGAGTAAATATTTCTTTAAGAAGATCCATGACTATCAGGTTACGTGCTGAGTCTATATCTGTCCCAGCTGCTAAAAGCAGCTGAAGCATGTAATGCTAATTCAAAAGGCTCTGGAAATTTTTGGCTCTGAGAACATGCTTGGAGTGTCACTGCTTTCTCAACTGTAGCAAAGCTGTGTGAGATAACGTAACAGTCTGCTCAGAAAATATGACTGAAGTCAGATGTTTTCATCACCTGAAGAAAGAGTGGACTGAAATGTGAGTCTGTGACCAAGCAGCAAGGAGAATCAGTACTTGTTTTCTTGTTTAAAATTGGGTTGCCATACAAATAAATGATCTTGTTCCTGTTACGTCTTCTAGCACTTCCAGCAAGGCAGGTATGACCTGACAGTGAACCAGCTACCCCTTTCACAAGAGTATCTTACTAGCCAACTGGTGAGCTTGTCAAATTCAAATTAGTTTAATTATTTTCTACTTAAATGCTCCCCATGGTCCCCTTTGGCTAGTGTGTTTCTCACCACTCCTCCTAATTTGTGGCCAGGTTACTCCAAACTCTTAAATAATTGTTTAAGCACAAATAGATGTCCTGTGTCACATGTAGAAATACCCATGTGTATTGCTGGAAGTGAGTAGGGTGCCCATCAGGCTCATAACATCAGCTCTGTAGACAGGCTTAGAGAGAAGGGGTTACTCTTCTGCCATGGCTACAGGTCAGTATTTGTCAGCGAGCTGTCAAGGGTGAAATCCTAGCCCCACGGAGGCTGATGAGCAATGCTGATTGTCTCAGCTATTTCCCAGTCTGTCTTGGAAAGAAATTGTGGTGGCTCATGTTTTGTCAAGCAGGAGATACGGGCAATTAAACCTCTCATAGGCAGGTCATTGAAGATATCTTGTCTTTACCCTTAGTGTTGTTATTATTTTGCTATGTTAAATGGATTGCTTACCCTGTACATTATAGTTTCAAAAACTGGATCTAGTTAGCTGTAGTTAGAGCCTGCACTCAGTAACTTTGGCACAGCTTCAAAGCTTCCATATGATGCTACTGTGTCTAAAAGGGAAGATACAGAGTAAAGTTTTTTTTTTTTTTTTTTTTTTTTTTTTTTTTTTTAAGAATACCATTTTATTTAATGAAGAATATTAAATACTCTTATAAGGCTTTTTTTCTTTCTTTCTTTCTTTTTTTCTGAAAAACAAAAGCATAAAAATGGGAAACGACATACATTGTAATACAAAACCTTGTAATGCCCTGAAGCACCAAACATTTTAAAAAGTCTGTGTTTTAGATGGAATTCAAGAATAATATTTGTTAGCCAAACTTTGTTTTTCTTCAGGTATGTACAACTTAAGTCTTAAGTCAGGTCTTCCTTAGTAGTAGCTCACAACAGGGCCTGAAAAATGCTATATGTAATTGTACAAACTGATGCTGTTCCTGCAGAGAAACAGCCTCTTTTCTTTGAAAGTCTTCTAAATAATCTTCTTGCAAGAGTTATTTTTCCCTACAAGAAAATCACTCCATCTCAAAATTTGAACTCTGACTGTGTAAACAGTGTAATTCTCCAGTGCCCAGCACTGTGCATTACTATTTAAAGCTTTAGATAAAATTTGCCCAGAATCTGATGTTATTCAAGGCCCTTTGACACCAATAATCTCATATTTGTGATGAACACTTGAAAGGAACAATATGCTCATCCTTATAAAGGTTATATTCCAAAACGTGATATCATTAAACTTCAAAATGTTTTGGTACCTTTTCAGCTCATATCTAACCAAAATCAAACAATGAAGTACTATGTGTGAAGCTAAGACATTTAATTCATTTTAGAAACAGAACCATGTTCAGACTGGCATTTTCTTCAGCAGAGGTCTTTGTTCTGCGGCTGCATATCCAGCAAACAGTAGTTCAACAAAGTTGATCATTCCAGAGGATGACCTTGTAAGAAAGCAAAACAAAACAAAATAACAACAACAAAACAAGTATTTGAATAGAAGAGGTTTTGCCTCACAGCTCTCACTGTGGGGTCAGATGAGATCTGGTCAGGGAGCTATATGTAGCAGTATTGACCCCATCAGTGTTAGAGGTATGTGGCAGAAATCACAAAAGTGAAAAATGTGTTTCTTTTTAGACTGCAGTGTTGTGTATTCAGTAACTGAATCCTTTTGATTGAGCTATTGCCTGGCTGCAAGGCAAAATGTCAGCCTTATCTAAGTAACATAAGAGGTAAATAGAGAGTCTGCCAAGCTTTCACTTGTCTTGCCAGTGTCTCTGGCAGCTACCTCATCAGAATTCACGATACTAATATTTATTTAAAATGCCTAGATCTGTTATATTTACATTATGTTGTAACATGTTAAGTATTTGTAAATGTTGCGAAAAGCAAAACCTGGAAAGACACTGCCAATATAAAAGCAAATGATTTTTGAAGCCAGTAGTATAACTTTTTGGCTGAGAAAGAACAGAGTTTGGTCCTTAAAGATTAATTGTGAAAGAACTGTGGTTCACATTAGGAAATGTGTGTCTCCATCCTTGCAGATGCTGATGCTGAAATCCCAGGAGCCCCTGGAGCACCGCTGGATGTGCAGTGCTTAGATGCCAACAAAGATTATGTCATTGTTTCCTGGAAACAGCCAGCTGTTGATGGAGGAAACCCCATCCTTGGGTACTTCATTGACAGGTCAGCAAGCACACCAGTGTGAAAAACTGCTATGCATTCTAACTCAAAAACTTAAAAGCACGTTTAAATGACTGAGATAAAGTGGTCATTGTTATTTTCATTCTTCGTGCTTGCCAGAAAAAAAACAACTTTTTGTCTTAGGTTAGATTGGCTGGGCCTGATCTAAATTTCAGGGAAATAATTATGCCTTGGTTTGTTTCAATACACAGAAATGATCCTGCAAATCACTGCTGAGCTCTCACTGATTCTTGTGAGGCTCAAAAGGCCTCAGGATTTTACAGTGCTGGTACCTCACAGGGTCAGTTCCTTCAAGATCAGAGCTCTCCCTCCTGTTTCCAAATAGTTACCATGCCCCAGAAAGCAAAATCTTATTCCAAAGGGAGTTGGATTTCTTTATGTGCTGTTGTTTTTCAAGTTCTCATGTTCACAAGCAAATTGCATTTATGTGTTTTTCAATTCAATTATAAGAATTGGAGATAATTTCTAAAAATATGAAAGGTGAATATGTCATACCATGACAGGATTCCAGAAGCTTGGGATTTAAGAAATTCAGTCACTATTTTGAGACTTACAGTGAAGTTTTCAGAGTTGGTAATATTTTTTTGAATTTCAGTAATAGAATAATACATCATCAGTGACATGGAGTTCCTGTTCAATTCAAAGCTATGTTACTGTTCTCCAGCACATCACCATAAATCAACTGCCGTGCTTTGGTATAAACTGCCCAGCAGCAAATGCCCATTTTCTGTCATGTTAATACGTGGATATAGCATGGCCTGTGGTGCATATTCCCCCACGTGGCCAAGTTTACTTTCCACCTCGCGATGTTGCCTTGTCATACCCTTCAGCCCCAAAGACACAGCAGCATGTCCTTTTGTGGGCCCTGTGGGGTGAAGCAGTCTCTTTATTTCTGCAATACCAAAAACAGCTTCCTTTGGGTTGTTTGAGCAGCAGCACACACCCAGGTCCACCTAATGAAATTGGTATATTTCTAGCATAGGATTCTAGAAGATGTGGTCAGATACTAAGCTCAGGACTGTTAGAAATGTTCCCTGCTGTGCTTTGGCAAATCGCAAATTCTGCCTGTGGATCAGTTACTGAGAAAACAGTGTTGAAAGCACTCAGCTTCCTCACAGAACCTTGCAGAGGAGAAATCCATTAAAGAGCATACATTTGCATGTCTTTGGTAGTGTTTGATTTCAGGGTAGGTATTTAGACACCCAGATATTCAGCCAGGCTAGCCCTTGCAGCATGAGCAAGCCACCTAAAGCAGCACGAACAGTCTGTGCTAAAGCTAAAACTAGGGCATCCTTCACGCTGAGCAGAAACCTGGACCACAAAACCACCCTGAGTAAGACCGTAACACTTGCCAGAAAACAGAAGTTTGCATGTACTGAGAAATCTAGGCTTCCCCCTAACATTTACTTCAGCAGGTATCAATAAAAAATCAGCAGCGATAAAATGCATCTCCTGAGCTGCTGGTTCCTTTTCCTGCTGCCCATGTGGCTGGATGCTGGGAAGCCACCTACAAGGGCTCCTGGGGTGATGGCTCCTGCTAGCTCCCTGAGCAGGAGTCGTTGCTCTCCCTGCTGCTGGTTCTCTTCTTTCTGCCAAAAAAACTGTGTCTTACCAGGGTGTGAGGCTTAGCAGTGGAATGAGCACCACACTGCTGGGTCTCATCGTTACAACATTTGCAACCACAGCAGCATCCAAAGCAGGGCTTCAAATTCTTCAAATTTGAAGCTGGGTTTCTGACTTCAGTCATATTTACAGCTCTCTGTGTTCTGGGTTGGTCACAGATGAAATCTGAACAGAGGCTTCCACACACCATGAAGCCTCTTGCTGTACAGTAGGGCAAATGCATGCAGGATGAGCTCTGCTCCTGGCAACTGCCAAGGATACATGTATTTCATGTCCCTTCAAGTATGCTGAAGCTGACACTCCCCGAGCCTCCCAGAGCATACTTTGAAGGGTTGAACAGTGGAGTGAGTTCTGTCTGTGTCCCCTCCCCAGTTCGGGAAAGATGGAGCACAGCTGCAGGGGATTCAGTGCACAGGCAGGTGGCACTTCGACCCTGACCCCTTCTGCAGCTGCTTTGGTTTCACCAGCAGACACCAGTGCTGGGGAAGCTGGCTTGCTTCAGGCAATGAACGTGAACGGATGGTGAAACTAAAGGTCTGGGTGCCTGGAGTCTGCGTTTTTCCCTTCCCAGCACTACTCCTTCCTGCTGTTTGTATGTTTCAGGTGTGAGGTTGGCACCACCCACTGGACCCAGTGCAATGAGACTCCTGTGAAGTTCGCCCGTTTTCCTGTCACTGGTCTGATTGAGGGCCGCTCCTACATCTTCCGAGTCCGAGCGGTGAATAAAGTTGGCATTAGCCTACCGTCACGGGTGTCCGAGCCCGTGGCTGCCCTGGATCCTGCTGACAGAGCCAGGCTTAGAAGTAAGACATGCTTTTTGTAGCTTGCCTGAAAGGCTTAAGAAGCTGTATGAAAAATAAATAAATAAAAAGTCTCACTATTTACTCTTAAGCCTTCAAAATCCCACTAGAGGGAGCAATGCAAAAACAAAATATTTTTTGGAGACGTTTGCCAAGAAGGATTCATCTCAGTGCTCTTTGCACAAATCGCTCCAACAGCTTGAATGGCTTTGCTGGCTACAGTGCTGCACTCTGGACTTGCAGAAAGCAGGGAAAAGGCACAGGAGAGTAAATTGCCTGAAGAGACTTGCTTTTGTTCCACCAGCAAAATAGCTGAGTGGATCCTGTGAATAGTCACCCTCTGTGCTGCAGGCAAGGGCGGCTGATTCTGCACTCATGTGATGACCAAAGTCTTTCAATAACATCAGCAAAATATCAGGGCAGCCCAACAGATTATTGATCTCAAGCCCTCTGCTTAACAGTTAACTTTTTACAAGTCAGGCATATTTCTCCTGTAGCCTGGAGACGTCCTAGACACAAAGGCCTGGGTGATGAATTTAACTAAAAGTTTGCTTCAAATTCCCCTTCTCCACCCACATCCCAAAATCACATGCCTGAAATCCAGGTATTTCTACTCATCACTGAAGTTTTACTATTTAAAATGGCCAGGTATGACACTACTAGGAAATACTGTGGTCACACGTGAAACCTGAAATCTGGGAGGGCTTTTGCTTTTCACTGGGAAGTGTGGAAGCTGTCTCAGGAGAGGGAGTCTGATTTTGGTGACCTGTTGCATCTCCTTTTCTCCCTCATGATCCACTTTTCTTCCCATCTGCTCCATCTCTAGTCTAATTTCCAAAACAAATCAGCCAATGTAAGGTGAAGCACATGGAGGTGGAGAACAGCAGTTGCAAAAATTATCTCTGAAAATGCATTGACCTGGCTGACAGCATTGAGCTACATAGCTGTGATAATATGATAATGCAAAGGCACGGAGAGAGCCACCCAAAGCATATCAAGTTGGTGTGTTGAGTCAGGCTGAGTAATTTCTGTCTGTGACTATGACCCTTGTTCTGAAAGCTGGAAATGTGAGGGAAAGTGGGTTAAAAAGAGACGAAGAGCAGCCTTGCCTCTTCCTTTAATGAGTGAGCTTATAAACCAAATGAACAGAGTATGGAAAATGAAGTTAATTCTCTAAAAACAAGTGAGCTTAATACCTCTGAGTGAGCTAAATACCTCTGCTTGTCACTTAAGTGACTTCAGAGAAATTTCAGCAAGGAATATGTGCCTCTGTTGATTAATTTTTTCCTGATGTATTGGTTACAGAACTGCTTTAAACTAGGTTTGAGTATCCCTACACGAGTAACAGTCACAGCAGTCACCAAGAACTGAGCTCACGTGAATCCTGCAAACGTTAGTTTTGAACCACAAAGGACTCAGTTTGCTCAATATTTCAAAAGTTTGTGAAAGTTCTCATTTCCATCCTCTCTATGACATCTGTTTCAGGTCACCCTTCCGCTCCCTGGACAGGACAGATTATTGTCACTGAGGAAGAACCTGCAGGTAAACACAGCCCTTTTGCCTACAAAAGTCTGGCTGAGTAACTAGGAAAACTTCCATTGAGTTCAATGGACTTTGGCACACACCCAAAGTTCGTTGTTCTGAAGAGTCACTCAACCTTGAACAACTCTGGCTTTAGCTTTCGTTATTGAGGACTTAATAAATAAACATGTTTAACATTATAACAATGACATTTAAAACCAGTACATAGATTGCTTTAAATACTATGTTTTCTAAAAATATCAGGTGCCAAGATATGTTAATACCTGTCCTATACTTTAATCACAGCACTGATTCTGATACAAATATGAAGGAATTCATACTCATTTCCATTTCCTACTCTTCTCCCCTGTACTTCAGAGGGTGTTGTTCCTGGTCCACCTACAGACCTCCAAGTTATTGAAGCCACAAAGAACTATGTTGTGCTTAGCTGGAAACCTCCTGGACAGCGGGGCCATGAGGGTATCATGTACTTTGTGGAAAAGGTAAAACCAGAGAAAATCAGAATCATGTTGTGGCAATCTTTTTTAAAGTTTTCTTTGCCGGCTTTTCTGGAATTTCATTTCCACTTTCAAACTCAGGCTAGGACTAGATGTTTATTGACATAATTGTTGATGTAGATTAAGATAAAGTAGGAGAAAAAAAAAATAAAATGATACATGTAATTACAAAAATGGATGTAGAATGTGTCACACACTGTAATAGCCTTTCATGAACTGTGTCATTGACCGACCATAGGGTAGATAGGCTGGCAAACCCACTCTATAATGAGAAAGCACAGGGCAAAATCAGAGCTGTATATATATCATTCGTATAAAATAAGCTTGTCTTGAGGGACGGACTGTTAACATTTTGGAGGGAGGCATTCTGTGAGAGAGTTTCTTGGCATCAGCACTTTCTTCTCCAGCTGCCTTTTCATATTTATTGTCTTCGTTAGCTTTCCATTTGCTTCACCAACTCAACAAAGGTGACAATTTTTATTTTTCTAGAACAGAATCACTTTTAATTTCAATGTCCTGCTTTTCTGAGCTGTTTTTCACATGGCTGATAGCCTAGAAAGATCTTTACCACCACCATTTTAATAGTGTCTCATGGTTTCCACTAACTTTTTTATCTGTGCTTTTCCCTATCACTCTAGAGCTGTCATCATGGGAGATATAAATATCTTCCCATTATGTGTTTTTCATCTCTTATGAAATCTAGTCTAAATAAATGAGTTTCACTTAGCAACAGTCTCAGAGAGGATGAATATATGAATTTTGAGTTTCCATATAAGAAAGCTTTTTGATAACCTATTGCATTTTGAGTACCGAACATTAGTGTCACGTATTGAGATAATGTTCTCTTGAGAATTTGAAATCCCTCAGAAACAGGACCTATTATTTGAAATTATCTTTAATGTAAGGCAAAAGTTGATTGTTAATATTAGCAGTATAAGTGACCATGGTATGTAGAGCTTCTAGCAGCAGAGATAAAAACAATTCACAAATAAAATGCACATGCCTTTATTTTGTATTTTCTCCTCTGGGAAATGGAAGTCAGACTAATTAATTCTGATTAATTCTGGAAGTCACCCAAAAACATCCTCAGGAGTGGCATAATGGCATCTAGAAGCAACGTGGTAATATTAGAGTTTTGTTCTCTGGATGATGTTGAATGACTACAGAACTTCTTTTGAGGGTGGTCTATAGGGTTAGGTATGGAACTGAATACAGTTGATAGCAACATCACTTCCTTGCTGTGGAGAAGTGTTTAGCTTTGATATATTACAAGCAGTAAGCTTGTATGTGTGACTTCTGGAGTAGGTGGGCAGATTCATAAGCTTTGAAATACACCTTATTCTGTGGAATGGCTGAAACCAGGAACATGACTCCTTGTTTTCCATGTCAGATGTGCATTTGATGGTGCATGTAGAAAGCCTTGTCAGGTTAGATTCTCATTGGTCAAAGACTTCTGCTGCAAAAGTTGTTTCTGGGTTTGCAGTGCGTTGCTGGCACTGAGGAGTGGCAAAGGGTGAACACTGAGATTCCTGTGAAGTCTCCTCGCTTTGCAGTTTTTGATTTGGCTGAAGGCAAATCCTACTGCTTCCGGGTTCGCTGTTGCAATTCAGCAGGAATTGGTGAGCCTTCAGAAGCAACTGAAGCCACTGTGGTGGATGACAAACTTGGTAAGTGTGTGGTCATAAGTATTAAGTTACCTTCATGATTCTTTTTAAGTTTATGATGTAATTGTTTTGCTTGAAGATAGCTGTCCAGCTGCTAAATCAAATATGAAGAGTCAGTGATATATTCCCTTTATTTAACATAATTTTGGATTAGGTCATTGAACCTCTAACATATAGTCAAATGGCAGATAGAAACCAAGGGAACTGAGCTGCAAATAATAACGCCAAGAACTGTAAAGATTCAAACAATGGAAGAAAATGAAAACTTAAGAAAGGACAAAACCATTCTGTTTTACTTAGTCTGCATTGAAAATAAGCACAGACATTAGTAGAGTTTAACCTTCCTTGTTTGCCAAATCAAACAAAAGTGAAGAAGTTAATACTTATATGGATGCAGAAACTATTTCTACTGGAAGAAAGTCCCAGATGTTCACCGCAGTAAAGTATTAGTAGCTTGTCTACTAGCTACATAGTAGCTTCGTCTACATGAGCATTTTCTTTTTCAGAACAACAATACAGATTTAAGTCCCAGGTCATCTCTGTTTACTGCATACTGGTTCAGCTCACAGAACAGTTTGACACACATGAACTACAATTCCTTAAGAAGAAGAGTAAAACAGCTCTCTTCAAAAACCACTTAGATGCATTTTGCTATTTAATAGGGGCATTGGTTTCTGACTCCTGTGGCCTGTACAGAATCCTTCAAAGTGCACCTGACACTTTTTCCTTTTTAGAAAGCTCCACATGACATTTCTGGTGCAGATGTTCAGCACAGAGAAATAACCTAAATGTAATCTGAAGGAAATGTCCCAAACTGTATGCAATGGAGACATGAGGAATATCATCACCAAAACCTTGAACTTACTGATCCTGTCATGTTGTACAAAATTACTTGTTTGAGATCACTGTGGATTTTAGAGGGGTTAAAAGAGCATTCATTGTGTTAATACAGTCAAGAATAAGATGTCACCCTTATTTTTTATTTGTTAAATTTGACTGGCTAGTCATTAATTTATTTCTGTTTCTCTCCCAAAGATATCCCCAAACCTCCTGGCCGTATTATGCCAACTAGGAATACAGACACATCCGTTGTTGTCACTTGGACTGAACCCCCAGATGCCAAGGAGCTGGTTGGGTACTACATTGAGTCAAGTGTGGTTGGGTCTGGTCATTGGGAACCATGCAACAACAATCCAGTGAAAGGCACGAGGTAATGGATTTGAAAGCATGGAAATTATGGTCACCAGTTTTTGTTTGTTTGGTTGGTTTTGATTGATTGATTGATTGTGTTTATGTGATTCCCAGCCACCAAGAGAAACAGCTCACTAGTTCTAACTATTGTACAACCTATCAGCTTGATGAAAAACAGTACAGTGAGGAATGAGGGAACTTACAAATATGGAAAACTAAACTGCATAATGTTTGGAAGAAAAGTCCTTCATTTGGAAGACTGCTGTAAACATTTATAGGACTGTATATCTAGCATGTCAGGAGGAAATGTGGATTATATCATGCTAACAATATTACTTTCTAACTACTCTTTCACTTGCAATTATCAAGATATTAATGAACACTCTTAAGCCGTGTGTGATAGTAAGATCTTAGAGGTCTTCTCCAACCTAAACAATTCTATGATTCTATGAATATTATGTGCTTTCACATAGTGTTTCATGCAAGTGTTGGTGAAGTTTTGTGCTATTTGCTTATTTCAGAATATAAAATTATTATTATATTATTTCAGAATAATATTATTGTATTATTTCAGAATATAAAATGTGATATTTATTCACCTTAGAAATAAAAATGTTGTTTTGAATTACAGTATCTTGCTATGTAATTGCACTGTTTAAATTTCTACCACTGCATTTATATTCTACACAATATAATTTATGATACAGACAGGCGCAGGCTGTCTGTTAACTGTTGGTTTTCTGGCTGAGTCAATTTCAAAGCATTAAATGTAGCTCATAGATTGCTTGCCACAGTATATTTTGATGTTTTGAATTGTTTTCTTCACAAATCCAAGTGAAAGCAAATGATTCGGAAAAGTCTAGTAGAATGGGTAGTGAAAATTCTGTTCTGAAAATTTTGATTCAGGTTTTATTTTTCTCCCCATAGTAAAATTTTAATTTTTTGAATATATTTTATGTTTTCCACACTTTTTTTTTTGCTGCTGGACATCGTTGTATGATGCCAGCATTGTAAATGCAGAATATAAAATTATGAAGTAGGGCAAAATAAAAGGAATGTGAAGTAAAATACACTTAAAATACACGTGGAAAAATAAATGTATTTTTGGAGTAAAATATTGAAACTTCCAAAACACATTTTTTTCCAAATTAAACATTTTCTGTGTTGGGATTTTTTTTTTTCTTTTTTCTTTTATTTTTTCAGGGTTTGTGCCAGAAGAAAAAATACATTTTTTCAATGCATTCATTATGCAATAAAGCAGAAAAACTATTCTAATACAAGAGTCTGTCTGACTTAGATTATAGAACCAAAAAAATTCAATAAAAATTTGGGTACTTTTTTTTAGCTCTTATACAATGCCCTATAATATCTGTGAATGCTAAAATTTTTCACTTCTGATTGGAAGTAAACGATGGGAACTTGTGATACAGCTGTCTTTTGCATATGTCATGAAGGTATCCCACATGCAAATATAAACTAAATCTTGTCTCTGAAGATTTTTGCATTGTTCCCATTAAGAAGTATGGATTTTATACATCATCAAAGGTAAGATAAGTAGGCCCTTTGGTAACAGGAGAACTTGTATAGTCTTAGGGGGGCAAGAGTATTGGTAAAAAGGGATATATCTAAAGATACATGAATTCGACATTATTTTATATGCGTGAATGAGGTGCTTAGACACATTCTGCATTCTCTGACCTTCACAGAAGTCTCTGGCTTCATGTTTTATCCTCAGTTTTCAGAAAGCAGAATAAATTTTACAGAAGAAATGCTTCCCCATTCTCATTTTTTTTTTTTTTTTTTAATATTACTTTCTTCATAATATTCCTTCATTGGTTTGTTTTTAGATTCATTTGCCATGGGCTCACCAATGGCGAGAAGTACATTTTCAGGGTCAGAGCTGTTAATGCAGCTGGACTCAGCGAATTTTCCCAGGATTCAGAGCCTATAGAGGTGCAAGCAGCGATTGGTAAGTTATTTCCCATTACTCTGTTCAATGGTAAATATATATATATATATAATATATACCTTAGAAGTAAAGATGGTCTCAGCATTTATTTGTAATTGATTGTTTTGGTTTACAATGCTCTCCACAAATAATGCTTTCTCTATAGAGTCTATCTATTGCCTCACAGTCACACTTTCACTGTTACTGCACTCTTGTAGACAGTTCACCTTCACCATTCAGCCTTCTCCAGCTGTTTCTTGTGAACCACTGTAGGAGAGCACTACTAAGTTCACTTCATAGCCATCCTGGAAAAAGGAATGTCGTTTGGACCCTCTAAAGTGGTATTTATCACCTCTAATGCACACCATCTCATAAACAGGCAGCTCCTAAGAAACATGCTTCCACACCTAAACCTAATAATAAATGTGGTATGCTTTTTGCAAACCTTCTATAACCCTGTGTGTTCTCCCTTTGTTAATGAATTATTTCTGTTTGCCACTGCCTGAACTAATCCATAAGGATTAATGAGATCATTGTACTAGAACAAATTGTGTGTCTGCAACACACTCACTCTCATTTGTATTGAAATTGCATAACTCTCAGTCATAGAGCAGAGAGATGTGGCCCCAGGCAATTTTATGAGATCATGTTAAAAGGATAAAAATATGAGTTGGAAGATCTAATACTAAAATAATTATAGCAAGTGAAGATTACCATTAACGTTTCATTTTTCTTCTGCTCTGAAAATTAGACATTATTAAAAGAACATAATTTGTGAGGAGGTTGAGAGGTATTCTATGCATTTCAAATTTCTGTGAGTCTGTGCTTAGCTTTTTGTCCATAAAAACTGTGATTTGTCATATTTTGGCTGTATTGTTCACTGTTTGCATTTCTTCACTCTGTTGAGTAAATGAAGAAAAAATAATGTACTCTAATTAAAAATGTCTTTGCTGTTTTCTGGTGATTATAGGGGGAGGACTGCTTCATGGTGTGTGTCCTGAACTGAGTGGTAAAGCTGGCGGACTAACAGACTGCACTACCAGCTGGGAAGGCATGCATGAGTCCTCCCAGCCTATATTTGACACAGATGCTTTGCTAAAATGCAATGCTAAATTTAATAGAGACCCGCTACCCAGTAGCTCTGACAAACTGGGCAGTACAGGAGACAATAACATGAGAGAAATGGTTAAGGACGCTGTCAAATCTGCACCACAAAAAGTTGCTGCTGAGCAGGCAAGTAAGTCTCAACCCGGGGATCCTTTGACACTGGAAAAAGTGACAAAGAAGAAAGATGTAGGTGAGAGTTAATAAATAAATAGCTTTCACAGCTCTGGTACATCCCCTTTGAATGGGTGCAACCTGTACTCTTCCACGCCGCAAGTGAACGTTCTCTCCAGTGATGCATCTTCCAGCAGACCTATTAATTATGTGCTCGACTCTCTGTTAAGGTCATTATGCATGTAATGTTATCAGAGACCGCTTCGCAAACTTAGAAACTATTGAAAGTGAAATATATACACCCATTTACTAATTTAATAGCTCGTCTGAGTACATATTAATGTATCCAATACTGTATGACTTCCATATCACATCCGTAATTTGTTCTCTGTTAGGAGTCTTCTTACCTAGTCTCTGGGTTATGTGTGTGTGAAGGAAATAAAATCTGGTTATGATGGTAAGCATGAAAATCTATGTTGTGTTAAGATACATGAAGATCCTTTGTGAATTTATGCCTAAGCTACAGCTTATCCTCTGAGATGCAGTGCTAATGAATGTTGTGTTCTATTTCTGACTGATGATAATACATAATGAGGGATACCTATTAAGTTGAAGACACATGGACAAAATCACATTTTATGTTGTCAACGCCTAAACACCCATCATGCCTAAGAAATATGGAGCTTGAATTTCATTCAAGTCCTGGTACCTGGCCAGTGAACTAATTTAGTTCACCTCCCATGCCATGGGAGATTTATGAAGTGAGATCCAAAAAGCTTGTAGCCAACAAACTACAGGCACCTGGGGCTAGCTGACTGCATGATAAAACTCCAAAGACAAAGGGAAATATATATGATGAAGGATTTCCATCAAAATTAGAACTTGAAGGTCACAAACAGTGCTCTTAACTGGTACGTGATGTACTGAGTGTGGGCAAATATTACCCCAATAGATATAGAAAAAGCATTATAAGAAAATGGATTGGGATGAAGTTAATGATTTCTGTATTTTTGAAAAGTATTTATAAAAAAAAGAGGATAATGCTGCAAATTTTCTAAAGTAAGTTCCAGTAACAGACGTGTTCCATTTCTGGTCAGTCTACAGTGCCTGTGATCATGCTTCCTTCCATTAAGGTAAGATGACATGAAGGGTGCAATGATAAAATTTGCACAGTGTGTAAATTTAATAATAAAAATAAAACACAGATAAGCTACATTCTGTGAAGAGAAGAATGCGAGCCTATTAAACAAATGAGCTACAATAAATATGTGTGTGAAAAAAAGGTTCACTTTCAGCAAAAGAAAACAAATCATTGCATCTCCAACTTTTAACTTTTCTTGTAATGTTAGTTTTAGTTCCTCATTTTTCACGGTTTTAAAGCAATTCCTCATCACTTACATCAGAGCTGCAATTGCAACACATTCTTTCACTATGTCTCAGCTTGCTTCTCAAAAAACAAATGATTTTGAAAATTAATTCCTATGCAGTTTGGATGTTTACATTTGGTTTATGGAAGCTTTTATTCTGCATTTCTCATTCCAGTGAAGCCCCCTCCCCCCAGCTAAGCAAATATTCTCCTAACCTGGAAATGCACGATGGGGGCCACCTGAATATGATAACCAAACACCTGTCTGCCTATTGAAACATTACTTCCTACTTATGTGTTGTTCATGTTAAAACAGCTGCTCCATCTCCTCCTTATGACATCACGGTACTTGAGAGTGTTCGTGACTCAATGGCACTAGGATGGAAACAACCCAAAGTCACCGGTGGAACTGAAATTACCGGCTACTACGTGAACTATCGTGAAGTGATTGGTGGAGTCCCTGGGAAATGGATGGAGGCCAACATTAAGGCCATCAGTGAGAGGGCATACAGGGTAAGAGGTCAACTTCTGCTATTGCTGGGGGTGCAAACAATATTTCCAAAAGACATCTTAAAGATTAAGATGAATTATGATTCAGTGTGCAGATTGCTGTTCAGAGGCTTTTACATCCATGGCACATGTTTCTGTTGTGTCTTCTCATGCAAACATACCTTAAGTATATTAAGAATCATATTAAATTATTTGTTTTATTTCCTCTAGGGTTTTTAAGAGTCTTTGCTTGAAAGGTGGTACACAAATAATGGACATTATTACACTAGTAAGGGTGACCTCAGAAAACTAACAGATGGTATTAAAGCAGTGGTTTTATGTAGGATAGTTAATGTGTTACGGAAACTGTAGCTTCTTGTACTACAGAAATTCCATAGTGCAGTGAAATACTCTTATCATTCTACTAACTTTCTTGTTAGTGTTTGTTCAAGGTGATAAAAATTGTCTGTTCACAGAAGTTTTATGTATACATTTAGTGCAATGTCCACATTGTTAACCTTATTGCATTAATCCTCTTGTTTAACAAGTAATTCGGTAAAGAATAGAGAAGCATATGGATGATAAAATTTAATTAATTTTGTTAAACTTCTCAGCAAAATTATTTGCAAACTTATCTGTTACTCTGGCACAGAATTCATCTGTGAATTCATTCCTCTGGACATAGCCTAAACTTTTGTTAGTCAGGCCCTCAGAACAACTGGCATTCCTAGTGGACTTGGTGGACCTACCCCAGTGCTTAGTGGTGGTGGAACTAGCTCTGTGCCAGCTGGCTTTTGTGATTAGTTTTTGACCCAATTTAGAGGTACATTGCTAGCTACAACTTAGCTGAGCTGCTTTACAATTGTAAAGTAATGCTGGGACTGGGTTTCACCCTGCTGCAAGGACAACTCTTGCCTGAAGTGAACTTGCTCTGTATCACAAGACATATCAGTATACCTGTTGAGCAATACCCTGCTCCCTCCCTGACAACCAAAATGTCTTCAATAGGAACAGGGTTTTAGAGTTTGAGCATGCTAAGAACACTCATGTATGCTCTACCACCGAAAAAGGAAAGGCAGGAGAGTTATCCCCTTAATGTATGATGTCAATAAAGCTTTCATCTCTTTGGGCACTTAAAAGCATGCTCGTGTGCTGAATAATTGTCATTGTGACTTTCTCCTAAAACCTTAACCCAAAGTTAATAAGTACCATTTTATTGGTTCTGCAGATACAAAACCTGAAGGAAAACATGGTGTACCAGTTCCAGGTGGCTGCAGCAAACCTGGCTGGGGTTGGGACACCCTCCCTACCCAGCCAGCCCTTCAAATGTGAAGAATGGACCATTGCTGTACCTGGTAGGATCCTGAGTGGGATGTTGAGGTTACTGCCTGCCACAAGGTGCTCTTGGACAACTAATCTAAATTGTCAATGTCCTTAGTTCCAGGGGAGTCAATGGGCTCTGAAGTTCATATCCAGGCCTAAATCTCCATCACTTTGGTTTGATGCACTGATACATTAAGCAATCCCCATGTAACAAGTAACAATTTACAAGCAGCTTGTATTTTCTTTATCTTTCCTGTTTGGTTTCTCTACTGTGTCTTCCACTGTGCTTCCTGGTTTAAGTGGTAGACATAAGCACCTGTCTAAGGGACAAGGCAAAGAAGAATGAAGTCCTGTAGCCTGTGTGTAAACATATCGCCTCAAGGCCAGATCTCTAACCTTTTAACACCCATTGAAATTAATGAAAACAATCTCCATTGATATCAGTGGACTTTAGAACAGTCCTTGAAGCAGCATGTCAGCTTAATAATTAACTTATTTCCCCGACTTTGGAGATTATTTGTCATTTTTGTTTGTTCATGGATATTTGATCAAGATACCAAATCTCAAAAATTTGGATTGTTTTTGGGGCTAGTCTTTTTATTAGGTAGAGGTCATATTCATATCTGGTCTACATCTGACAATGGAACTGCACGTGTTGTGTCAGGTCTGGGTGTGCAATGTGGTGTCTGGTTTTGTATTGTTGAAAAATTATGCATTAGTCCCTTTGGGCTTTCTTTTGATACCACAACTCCAATTTTCACTCTTACCTTTCAGGGCCACCTCATGATGTCACATACACAGAAGTCAGGAAGGATTCTTTGGTTTTATTGTGGAAAGAGCCAGTTTATACGGGTCGTAGTCCTATAGCTGGTTATTACATTGACATGAAGGAAACTGAAGCAAAGGAGGAACATTGGAGAAGTGTCAATGAGAAGCCACTTCAAAAGAAATTCTTGAAGGTAAAATAGTTTAAGATTCAAATAGAAGTATGACAGTACAATCTTGAAGAATTCATTCATAGATAGTATCATCTTTCATGGTTCCATTTAATGAAACACTAGGATACACATGTATAATGAACGTGTAGTCATACATGGCAGTGACTTGCAAGAGGATACGGTATGAGAAGCCTAAAAGCAAAAGGAAACACTCCTAAAACTACTTATCATTCTTATAACACAGGAGACTTCCCTAGCATTTGCTTGCCTAAAGGGTAAGGTAGGCATCACTACACAGAACAGATGACACGAAAACAGATTTTGTGATAATGTGGTAGGTGATTTTTTCCAACACAAAGTACCCTCTCTACACATTTAATGGCAAGTAAAGCCCAAGCTTTTTCCACTATACCATTTTGTGGAATGACTTTTAAATAAGTGATCAGCTGTACCTCAATTCCAGAGATATATCTGAAGTGGCTTCACTACTTTTGTGTTTTTCAGAACATTTGGAAAATATTACCTGTTTTAAAGGAGCATTTGCAGGTGTTAGAATATTATTAAGATTGCTCAAGTCACTACAAAGCATAGAAGCATAGGGTTAAGTGCCATTCTGGTTCTAGATGGGTGTGACTGGGATATTTTGCCCTGATAATTTTGTTTTTAAGAGCCAGAATTTACCTGCAGTAAGACTGTCCTGTTCCAGAGGTCAACGGACGTGAGTTAAAAACATCCTGTTCCAATAATAATACAACAATGCTCCTTTTATAAATAAATCAATGACAGTTATGACACTGGCTAAAATGTTAGCTATGCATACAAGGAAGGAGCAAAACAAACAGATTAGTCATGTCACTCAAACTGAGAAAAAAAAATGAGGAAGAAATATCTGTCAACTAGAAAAGGAGCAAAACAAAAAAGAAAGGAAATATAATTGTCAAGCATCAAGACTAGAACTGTAAGAAATGTGAAATGGAAATCAGTATTTTGTAATAAATCATGCACGTATTGTTTGCTTCCTGCAGATAGGTGGCCTAACAGAAGGTGTGAGCTATGTGTTCCGTGTGCGGGCGACAAACCAGGCTGGGGTTGGGAAACCATCAAATACCACTGATCCTGTTGTAGCTGAGACACGACCAGGTTTGTTAGAAATGTTTCCTCTTTTTTGTTTTGTTTAAAGAGGTTCCTGTTTGTGGTATGTTTGCACACAGGCTGTATGCGAACAATCTGACCCCCCTCAAGTCAAACATTTTTACTATGCAGGAAACAAGTTGAGGGTCATATCTTTTTTTTTTTTTTCGGATGTATTTTAAGGTCAGAACAGATTTCCTTACCATAACTACCTGTTCAGGAATATAGAAATACAATAAAGTTGTAATACTTGTATATAGCAAAAAAAAAAGATGCACTAAAATCAGCCCAACCAAACAATTGTGCAGGTGTAGGTTTTGCCCTTCCTATCATAAACCATTTATTTATCTCTCTCTTTTCTTTAATTTATGCAATGTGCCTGAGGAAAGGGTAAAAGAAATTACTATTTTCCCTTGGCATTTAAAGTAAAGGTTTTAAAAATTGTCAAGTCATTTTGGAGACCATCTTCAGGAAGAATTCAAGTGCAGCTGTTCACTGGAGTCATCCTTGATACCTGGCACCAGCATGTCTATAATGCCAGAAGAAAAACAGGAACTGGTACAGAGACAGAATCTCTGTACCTGGAACTTCAGAAACCCCCTGAACTTTATTACAATAGATAGGTATCATGGGTGACTTGGGTGACCAGCTTTTTGTCACCATTCCCTAAGAGGAAACACAAGCATGGGCATGTATCTCTGAGAGCCTTCCTTTCTTTGTCCTTGTTTGTGGTCAAAAGGTTACCGAGTAACAGATTTTTGTCTCCTCATAAGAGATGGGACTTCAGATACAAAACTAAAAATAAACAAAACCCTAGAGCAAGCTAATTTTAAAGCTCTCTGGCCTACTAATCCATAGACTGTGTTAGAAGTGGAGGGGCTGGACCCACCATACCCCTGTTTTTCCTCAGACAAGTTCCTTTCCTCTGCTGGGAGATTCCCATGCCTCATCCCACCTGGGAAGGTTTCTCAGAGACCTAAGGGCACAGGAAAGGAGGCAGGGGTGTGCAGGGACACTGACGGCTGGCACAAGCCAAGGAGGTGATGACCTGGGCAGGCCTACACCTGAGCCCTGGCTGTTGTGTTGGACTCCCAGTGAGTCAAGAAAGCCTGAAAAAGGAGGTTTGAATCTGGGGGTATAAAAGAACTGGAAAACTTGGAATGGGGAGACTGGAGAGACTTAATGAAGCTGGGATGGGAAGAAGGGGCTGGAAGTAGTGGATGGCAGGTTGAGAGGGGGCAAGATTGTGGTATGGAGACTAAAGAGGATACACCATGTGGGCAAAAAGGGCTTGGGGCATGAGAGCAAGGCATAAGCTGTGAAAGGACTAAGAACACTTAGCTGAGAATAGGTTTGGGCTAGATTAGGAGGCAGGTGTGGTTGTAGTGGAGATGTGGATTGCTCTCTGATGAGAAGATCAGCAGCCTTAAAATGGTCACAGATTGAAGCGGGAGGATTATGGAGCTGGGAGCCCTAAGGACTGGAGGCTTGGGAAGTAGAGGCCGTGAGATATTTGGGAGGAATAACGACAAAATCGGGAGTCTGGTAACTCTGTGGTGCTCTGCTGTACCGGATGAGATGAAAGAGGGCACCACAGGGTAACTCTTACCATATTGACAGCAATATCTGAAATAACAGGACATGCAGGATTGTTAGTCCCTCTGCTCATCTGCCATACATCCCTTGACTTCATCTCTCACAGCTGTTGCATCTTCTTTTCTCTTTCAAAAAAACAGTAACCCTAATTTTAGATCTACAAACCACTGAAGCATTAGGCTTATTTCCATCACCTGCAAGTGGAGCAAGGCAAGGCTAAGGAGCTTGTTCTTGAAAACAGCTTAATACTGCAACGACAACCACTCTTAAAACAAAAATCAAGCCAATATTAGTATTAAAATTTTGGTTTTATTAATACATTTTCCTTCAAGGTTAATATCTGTCAGATTTTTGATAAAAACTTGTTATGATAATAACCTTCAAGTGTACTAGGAAAAGGATTGGTCATGCCATTAGAATTCCAAAAATACAAGAATGTAAACTCTTGCAAAGATGATAATCATGAAAAAAATAAAAATAAAAATAAAATAATGATAATAATAAAAAAAGCACAGCAATTTTGACATTTTTTATACATTTACTTGTACAAATCTGGTTGACCCATATTTTGAGCTGAGGTCTGCGGATACAGTATTCACCAAACTAAGCTTCTTAAAAGTGTTAAGAAGGAACAAAAGGCTTATTAAAAAAATATTTTGGAAAGCAGTCACTTGGGTAGGCTTTCAGCTTTCTCACTCAAACCTCACAAATCTCAAGAACAATGACACCATTTTAAAAAACTGCCACAAATCATTTGGTGTTGCCCAATGAATGCTGCTTTTATTAACATCTTAGATGGAGACAAAATATTGTAAGGTCTCTGTAGACAATTCCTGCTGGAATGTGGCTGGAATGTTGCTTTTGGCAAATGTCTAAAATCACCAGGAGACTGAGCTGTCCAACCAAAGAATGTAAGTAAATAACATCCTGAATGAAAATATTTGTTTTAGTATGAGTGGTAGCAGTTTTCTTTATCCAGTAACATATGTTAATATAATGGTGTAATAGTTTGCATCCACCTTCTGTTTGAAAACCATATTCAACTTTTACAGTTATCTCTTAAAACTAAATGAAAAGCCCATACACATTAAAATAAATAAATAAATAAAAGTCCAGGCTAGTTTTGAGCTGTAACTTTGTCTTCAGGCAAAATCACTTTGGTGTGTATGGATCTCACAGGAGGCAGAGGAAGTCCAAGAGCAGACTGCAGCTCTTCCCTATTACTTCCCAGGTTTGCCTTAGTCCTTGTGCACTTTGGTGCAAAGTGAAGTTAGCTTCTGATCCTGCATCAGGCGCTTCAGGAGGGCTTGGCACAGGAATATTATCTGCCCTGGGGGTCAGACTATGGGGTCTGACCTTCACCCTCACCTGAAGAGCTTCACTGAGGGATTTTGTGAAAGGAGCCTTTTTACAGGAGGGCTCCTGTACATTTCTGTGAATCCTTGGCTATAAGAGCATGCACTTGTTTCTGCCAGAGCAACCTGCTCTCAGTTACATCTGCGAGGCTCACCTTGTGAGGCCACTCTCACACCAGAATCAGGAACACACTAAGATGGTGTAAAATAAGTTATCTGCTTTTCTTACACTACCTTAGGTGCTGCTATGACTGAAGCCACAGCAGACCTCAAAATTTAACCCTATGGCTGCCACAGCCTACATCAATTGTTTCACTTTAATCACACACCCATTTATCCATCAAAATCCCTTCAGCTACCCAATAGCCAATGCCCATCTTGAGAAGAGAGGCTTTGGGCAGTGTGTTTTGAAAGTTTTAAGGCCGCATCTCAGAAATTAATGAAAAAATGTCCCATTGAATTTTTTTTTTTTTTTTTTTTGTAGACAAGATGATGCCAGTAACTCTAGAGTTTTATGTTATCTCTTTCCTTTCAGTGCAGTGAAACCCTGGAGATAATCAGTATTTGTTCTGACATCTAAGTATTTTATTTCTTATGATAACTTTATGAGTGACTTTGGATGCCCTGTAGAAACCACCAAGCTATCTAGAGAAGGCAAATTAGACTGCTACTGTTATGGCAGCCTCTTCAGTTTCACATTGTAGGACAGGTGGAGCCCTCTGCTCAGTAATTAAAAAATTTTTTTTTGTCTTACTTCCACATAAATATTAGAAGTAAAAACCATCATCACTTCTGGAGATACATGCTATGCATTGTTATCATAATGTCAGTGCTTTAAAACAAATATAACAGATGTTGTCCCCGTAGGGAACTTCTGGCTGTGATTCTTTGCACATTGCATAAGCTGCCATCCAAAGATTCACGTGCTAATGATCTACAGGAAACTAAATACTAATGAAATATAAAGTGATGAATTTGCATATAATAAATTACATTATAACATTCTTGAAAAATGTGCATCTGCCTAGAAAAATACTTGTAGACCAAATCACCTGTTGGTACTCATTGTGCTTCATTCCTGGGAGGGCTAGTAAATAATAGGACCAAAACAGGAATATTAATCTAATCTTTCATTAAACAGTTATGGCAAATTATAAAGAATAAGAAGGCTGCACGTACACCTATTGTCATTACAGGAGCTACTCACAGTGCTGGAACAGGACACATACAATACTAGGGTGACGAAACACAGAAATCTCCTTGCATACTTGAGGCTCATTAAGAATTATGATGAAAACAAAGCTCTTAATTTCAATGTCAGGAATAGGGCTCTTGTCTTAAAGATACAATATGTTGTGGAGAAAGCATGTCATTAGCATTCTGGGCAGCCTGAAATTGCCTTAGACTGAGTAATACACCACGAGTGCCCCATTCAGATGTAAGACCAAGCTCGGAGCTGTTCAGAGGAGGAAGCTGGATGTCCTCCAGCACATCTCAGTTCTCTGTGGTATTCTCAGACAAGCTGTTGAAATGAAATTTAACGCCACAGATGACGAGATGCCCAGATGAAATTCCCTCGGCTTCACCAGTGTGCAAGGGAGCAGGCAGGAGGTACATTCAGGTTCCTGACCTGGGCCTCACTCTCAGGGCCCTGTAAGGACAAACTGGGTCACCTTATTCAGCTCAAGGAGGTACTGGCAAAACAGGGTGGGCGACTTAGCCGCTAATTGCAAATATTCACTCCCTTTGTGGGTCCAGGATTAATGCTGCAGACGGTGGCAGGGCCAGATGCCAAGCATAGCAATTAAACCAACCTCCTGGAGTGAACCCAGAGTCCCTGAAAATGTGCCTCGGTTGCACAAATGAGCACTGCTTGGGCGGCTCGGTTGTTTCCTCTTTTGCCTCCTGCACCTTTTGAAACATCTGCATTTGTACCCAGTATTCCCTTCAGAGCTCTTATTTGACTAGGGAATGAGAAATTCATACTACATAATGAAAGCGCTGACTACCCCTTAGCTGGAAAAATATTGCTATTTAATATTTCAAGCATTTAGTGGATTTAGAGACTTGCTTCCTCCCCCTCTTCTCCCCCCACCCCCTTAGGTTTTTCCAGAGCAAATATCATAAATCTCTTGTGTGCTTAGGCATGTTCAAATAAATCTATTGATTTATGATGCTCTTTAATCTGTTCCTTAATTTTACGGCCTAGAATGACAATTCTAATCATGAATCAAGGACTGAGGATGCCAGTGTTTTCAGTGATTTATGTGCCACTTGAGAAAATGGCAAGGATCTTCTTAATCCACACTATGAATCATACCTATACATTTGTTTGCTGGTATCTCTAAGAAAGTGGGATTGTCTTGTTCTGATCTTTCAGGAACTAAGGAAGTGGTGGTCGATGTGGATGACAATGGAGTAATTTCCTTGAACTTTGAATGCGATCAGATGTCTCCAAACTCTAAGTTTGTTTGGTCCAAGAATTATGAACCAATTGAGGACGACTCTCGACTGGCCATCGATACCAAAGGCGGAAAGTAAGAGCCCTCAGTAGTAACAGTCATCCCATGTTTGATAAACCTAGGCTGGTCACAGAAATTGATCTTTCTGGATGTATGATCTCAGTAAGAATTGTATCTGCCTTTGTTACCAAAAGGCTCTGGATGAGTATTTTGTTCTCCAAGAAGTCCCTGTGCAGACCATTGGGAAATTGTAGTTTGCACAGGATGAGTCAGGCCTCCTGATTAAGCAATTAAGTTACATTCAGGCATAGGGTGAGAAAATTGGTGCTCTGTCCTCTTATAACCTGCCAATCAGGACAGGTGATTATTATTCCTGTTGCTGTCACTGTAAAAGTCCAAAAGCTAAAATTGTCTGCTTGCAAAATGCTTTTACCATGTAACACTGTCACAATCTTCTGAGAAGGCCTCTGTTTTGATCATGTCACCATAGCCTGATCTGTTAACTTCCACAATGCTCCAGGAGCCTAATATGTTTCTTCAGGCGTTTTTCAGAAAGGAAAAAATAACAAATGCACAGGTGGAGCCTATGAAGCTATGTGCTCTTACAGCTATAGAAACCATATAGGAAGAAAGGGTGGCTCATACCACTCTTGGTATTGCATATGAAAATTGAATCAACCTGCACTTACAGTATCCTTCCACAGTCACTGAAGACCTGACAAATGCATTTAAGCATGTGTGAGCTAGCTTTGGCTAGCTCCAGTACTGTTGGCACTACCTGAGAGCTTATGCAGCTTCCTGGAGAGGTTGTGCAAGTTGTACAGAGGTTGTGCAGCAGAGGCAATTGGTCAACTTTTACTCTTATGGTCTCATGGATGCTCCTGGATCTCCCTTCATTCTTTGCTTTAGTAACTGAATCCTCTTAGTCCCGTTGTACTGGCTGTGCCGTCTCCACTTGTACCACATGTGATAGGGCTCACCCTGGTTAATATTGGTCAGGACACCTGTCTTTGCCTTTTAGTCAGAGCAAAAGCTAAAAAAAGAATTATTTTTATCTGGTGTTATAAGAAGGAGCTTGGTTCAGACTGACCTCACCTTTTAATCAAAATGTTTCATTTTTTTCTAAAGGTCCAAAGCAACCTTTAAGGATCTTGGAGAAGATGACTTGGGAATTTACTCTTGTATTGTTACAGACACTGATGGAGTTTCATCAAGCTACACAATTGATGAAGAAGGTAGATACACAATGTCTATTAAGCATGCCTGTTTTGCTTTCACTTCTGTTTTTTCCTGCTGCTGTGTCTCTCATATCCATAAGGTATGTACGCCTATCTTGTTTCATGTCTTTTGCAGAAATGAAACGGCTGCTTGCTCTGAGCCATGAACACAAATTCCCAAGTAAGTGAATCAAGCATGTCTGTAGGGGAGAGATTTGCATGCGCATGGGTATGTATCACAAAGCTCCTGCCAGCATCAGATTTTGAACCTGCTACATGCATTTCAAGTGAAAGTGGTTTTGAACTGAAAATCTAAGATTTTTTTTTTTTTTTTCCCCTAGTAAGTTTGTGTATTGCTTTTGTTCTTCCTCTTCTTTTGCAGGCTGCTGGTCTAAGCATATATTAAGTCTCTATATTAGATTGAAAATAAGTATCCCAATGGCTTTACTTCTTCTGCCAGGAAGCTTTCTTTACTTACTCATAATGCCTAAGCTGATTTGAAAATTCTCTGCCCCTCTAACTTTACCCCAGCTGAAGTTAACAGAAGTTAAAAGTAAGGCTAAGAGAACATGCAACTGTAGTAAATTCAGCTGTAATTTTATATACATATATACACAAAGAATTTTTCAGCTGAAATTCATTCCCTCCCTCTTTTTTTGTAATACTTGATAACAAGAGCACCTTTCTTTTTGCTTGGAAGGATATTTTTTTCAAGTCCACAGAACTCTTATACCTTTATGATATCCTGGCAGTAGTACAACCCTGTTATTTTCAGTGGAATGTGACTTGAATACTTGAAGAAAATAATAAATTGAATTGTAGAAAGAATCCTATTACACACAATGTGATGAGATCTAAGCCTTGTCTTATCTCCTGCCACTACCATCTCTTGTGCTCTGTTCCAGGCTCTACTGTTCTTGCCTGGTTTTAATACCTTCAGCTTTGTGCGTCTGCTGCTGGCACCTCTGCCAGCTCAGCCCATGTTGTGTCTCCCAGGCCAGTCAAAGCTTGGCTGCAGACATTGCCTGTCTTTCTGCCCACATCATCTCTCTTTCTCATTTCCCTCTCTGCCTTTTCCGTATCAGCTCTGCTCTTCCCAACATATTGTACCAACTTCTGACAGCCTAATGACAGCCCAAGCACCCCCTTCTTTACTCCTGTTCCTCCCAGACATTTCCTCTTAATCAGGTCTTCACAGCGAGCGTTAGTCATCACAACCCCTTATTGCTGCCACTCGCCCCAACCCTTCTTCACTGAGTGCTCTTCCACACTCTGTGTTAATAACTAATGTCACAAAATAAGTTTCTCAGCTCAGGACACACAGACTGAGGGTTTGCGTTTTTAACATGTTTTTGTGTTTCAGTATGCTCCAAGCTGTGTATGAACTTCATGGAAAAACAGACCAAAAAAAAAAAAAAAGAGATCACTGCAGAATTTATTGTAATGTTTCAAGGAGAAAACTGCTTTTCTTGCTTTGGCCATCCTAGGCCCTGTGGACCCCACAAAAAAAAAACAAAAACAAAAACAAACAAACAAAAAAAACCACACAGATTATCTAACTTCAGTCTAGTTGCACATGGTAATTTGTGATGCTATACAAATAAGATCTAAAACCTTGTAAGCATGATGACTGGAAAATCCCTGAAGTCATCAGTTGGTGTTTAGTAAAATGGATTTTTTTTTTTAAAATAAGTCTTTTGCTTGTGGAATACTCTTACATGGATCTCTCTGATTCGTTTGGACTGTGGAGTGAATGGCCTTTTCCCAAAATACAAACCTTTTACATCCTTTCAGCCCCTTCTTGAACAGTTTCTGAGATATTTTCCTCTCTCCCATTTTAGACTAAGATATTAATAGTTAATTACATGCAAATCAACTGGGAGTTTAACATTGCCATGGAGCTGACAGTGAAACAAAAGCAGTGCGGGCTGATATCTATTCTCATCCTCATCCTGTTGCTTCTGAGACTCCTGTAGCATTTCAGGCTCTTTGTTCTGAGAAACCATGCAGCATCTGAGATTCCTTTTGTTTCTCACAAGCAATGCAGGAGGGAAGGAAGCTTCACAAGTACCATTTCCACTGCTGGGGCACGCTCATAACCCGGTCCCTTTTGGTACCTCTTTCCCTCCAGAACTCCTTTTTAACCATTTTTTTTTTCTCTTCCATGTTATGTCCATGTCTTTTTCATAATTCTTTTTATTTTTTTTTCCCCTGGGACTGTTGCCTCACCTCCCAGAAGCTTTATTTTCACCAAAGATATGTTCTGTACCACCAAAATGTACATAAGTGTGGAAAAGTATAGGTGCACAGAAGAGGTACCCTTATGAAAGGAAGACACAAGGAGGCTTCCTCACACATGGCCACTACCTGGGATTGACAGCAGGGCGGAATGGCAGTCCTGCTCCAGAAGGCACCCTGTTGTTTAGGGTGGTGAAAACAGGAAGATGAGAGATGCCAGAAAACTACCCCAGCCCCAGTCCTCTCCTGCTGCAGCTAGGCTTTTCACACATGAAGTTAAATAAACAACCCTGTCCTGTGATTTGTCTGGGAGAAGGTGTAGGTTGACACCCATCACCACACCACATAATCAAGTATTTTGCAATGTGTTTGCACGCTCTCCTCAGTTACACCCTTGCAATGCAGACTTTACATTGCTGTGAAAGTGGAGGTTGGGGCAGAGTTCATATATAGCATACGTGCTCCTAGGAGTATAAGGTTTTGGAAACTTGAGCACCCACTAAGACAGCTAAAATGATGGTAATGAAAAAAAAAAAAAAAAAAAAGAGCAATGTGCCCAAATATCAGAGTCTAAATGCCTGTATTTAACATTGCTGATTAAAATCTCTTAACAAGAAGTTAAAGTGAAGGCACACTGAGGACTTTTACTAACAAGAACAAGGAAAAGTTAAAAACAAAACAAAACAAAAAAAGTTAGCAACAGTAGAGTACTCTTTACAGGATTTTTTTTTTCCTGCTTACACAAGGAATTGTTCTATATGTGGGGATTTCCATTATTCATATGTAAACAAAATGTACTGGGGAGATTTATTTGGGGTATGTTGTGATACTTTGTGTATTCTGGAGATAAAGTTTCCACTCAGTGAAGATCAAAGTACTTATAAAAGTCTCCCAACCTGCAGTCCACCAGCTGACTTTCTGATCTGCCTTTGTGCTTGTTTGTTGTTGTTGTTTTCCACTGAGTCAATTCCCTGCCTTACAATAACATTGCTAAGCGACTCATTAAAGATGTGTCTGCCCTATACAGGCTCACATCATGCTGCAGAGATGCTTACAGTTTACCTTTAGCCTTGTATTACAATGGAGGAGCCCCAGTGCAACTCAAATCATAATTTCTGCTCTGTTCAGACCTAGTGATAGAAAGATCAAATGATTCAATCTCGCCTGTCACCCTGTGTACATGTGGGTGGAGAGGTATTCCAACTATATGAAGAGCTGTCACAAGCTAGTCACCTTGCATACATTAGCTGAAAGAAAGACGTGGCTTTTACAGAAGAAAATAGTTGTTGGGGCACGGGCAATGTAT
Source organism: Aythya marila (assembly GCF_965140915.1). Taxonomy (NCBI): domain Eukaryota; kingdom Metazoa; phylum Chordata; class Aves; order Anseriformes; family Anatidae; genus Aythya; species Aythya marila. The sequence goes on from NC_139043.1 coordinate 106,251,413, forward strand.
ATACTTCATTCCTGTCTTTCTTCTTTGTAGCTGTTCCACTTGTCTCTGAGCTGGCAGTGGAAATTTTGGAAAAAGGAGAAGTGAGGTTCTGGTTGCAAGCTGAAAAACTGTCTGGCAATGCAAAGGTCAACTTTGTATTTAATGATAAGGAGATTTTTAATGGAGAGGTAAGGCTTTTCATTGCTTACAGATGTTTGCATGTTTATAACAAATGAGTATTAGTGTATCCAATATTCTTCCAACTAGTGTTCCATGCTAGTGCATTTTTGTCAGAAATAACATATGTCATCGAAAACATCACTAGGAAGATTTTGTCCATAGTTTTCAGCTCCAGCTGAATTCTACTGGATGCAGTTTATAAAGTGGAATTAAATGACTTCCTACCATGTGGTCTGTTAACTAATGGAGACCATAAGAGTTTCTGCAGTGAGGTAGTCACAGGTAAGTAACTCCTGTGGTCTTCAAGGAGTCACTGCAGTTGCCCAGATTCATCCCATGTCTTTTATCTGTGGCTTATCTACGGCCCCTGTGGTCACTTCACACATTACTATGCTGTTTGGAGGAATTTCGTACACCAAGGGCAAATTCCCAAGTGGTTGTTTCCAGTAGCAGAGCTTGTTATTTATGAAGACAGGATGTATCATGCTTTTGTTGCAATACTGATAGCAGCTAGAAGGCAGGGATAGAGCTTTTCTAGACTCCCCAGGGAAGTGGTCATGGCACTGAGCCTGCCAGTTCAAGGGGGTTTGGACAATGCTCTCATAAGTGTGTTCTGATTTTTGGGTGGTCCTTTGGGGACCCAGGAGTTGGACTTGATGATCCTTGTTGGTCCCTTCCAACTCGGGATATTCTATGATGCTTCATTCTACACAAAAAATTATATAAATATTGTCTCAGAGATGATAGTGTTCTGAAGAGATGCAAATCTAAACCTCAGTAATAAAAAAGGACACAACACTCACCATTGAACAGGATGTTCACATGCTTCCATCCTTATCAGATTTCTTATTTATTTGGTTACATCTAGCTGGAGCTAGAAATAGTAGGAATTTGACTGAAGAAAACAATCTCACCTAAAGATATGAAGCAATGTTTGCCAAATACTCTCTGATTCTGATATCTGTTAATTGTTGCTTTACTTTCCATTCCTGAAGAAATATAAAATGAAGGTGGACCAGAAGACTGGCCTTGTTGAAATGATTATGGATAAACTTGAGGACAAGGATGAAGGGACTTACACTTTCCAGCTGCAGGATGGAAAAGCAACCAATCAATCCAGCCTGGTGCTCATTGGTGATGGTAAGCTAATCTATGCTATGCAGAAGGCTGGAAAAAATTACATCAGGGTTGGTTGTCATTTTCACTTTCCACTGTTTTCTCAATGTATTTCTAAAAATTTTCATGTCACAGCACTTCCCTGCCTCAGATAAAACAGACCATGTGTGTGAACTGATAAATTTTAAGTGCCCAGAGGAAAGGGAAAGGTTTTAGAAATGTAAAATATTGCAGGCTATCATGGCTTGCTTTTCTATGGATTTTCTATGAAAATTTCCCTTGTAAAATGCCTCTTCAGCGAGGAATACACACCTGTACCTCTTTGCATTGCCACTGCTTGCCAGTTCGGCTGCCGCTCCTGTTTGCCTTCCTCCTAGGAGTGGAAAGTGGTTGCATGACAGGGGATTACACTTCTTCAGAGTGATGCGTTAAACCCCTGATGGCTGCAAGCAGCTTGGGAAGTTGGGTTAGCTGTAATCAGCTTCTGACCCTTGGAACTGTTCAGTATTAAGTTGCTGAGAGAAAATTTGACCATATCACAGGGTTCTTATTGGCCTCCAAGGGACAGAGCTGTGCCTGTACAGTACTGTACAGTACTGGACAAATAACACATGTTGTTTAACCTCATATATGTTGCTGGTTTTAATTTCTAGTATTCAAGAAGCTGCAGGATGAAGCAGAATTCCAGAGGAAAGAGTGGCACAGAAAACAAGGTGATAATAAGAACATTCATAAGAATCACATATGTGTTAGTTTGTTAAGTATGAGAATTTGTTTATATTAATATATGCTAAGTTAAAATACATGGTTTTATTCTGTTGTGTAGTTGCTTGCCTTTTGAAGGAGAAATGGAAAAAAAAAAAAACAAAACAAAACTTTAAAATATAACAGTATTCTTGTCAAGAAAAACACATTAGCCTTTGTTTTTGTATCTTGCATACCACTGATGTAATTTTTTAAATAAAATATCTGTAATTTCAAACAGGTCCTCATTTTGTGGATAAGCTGGGATGGGAAGTTACCGATGACTGTAACGTGATGTTGAAATGTAAGGTAAGGGACAAGGAAAAGACTAAGTGCAATGTTCAGAGAAGCACTTTGTCCTACTGCTGCTTAGATGCTGAGGGAGGAAAAGGACTAAAGACAAGTCTTTGGTTTTGTATTCCCAACTGCATATTGAGTTGTGGAAGAGACTGAAAACACATGGGCTAATCATGCTGGAGTGATTGTAGATAGTCAGAGACTTGGGCAAAACTCCTTCCTGTCCAGCAAAAAGCAGCTCAAAAACTGATGAAGGAGAAGATGGTGGTGAAAAACAAATAGATTGTCCTCCTGCAGTATGATTAATAAACTCTGCTTTCTTTACAGAAATACTGTATCTGAACAAACAGCAATGTGTCGGTTACTGTGCTGGAAATAGAAAGAGAGGCCATCTGCAAAAAATCATTCAAGAAGGGAACTCTTTATAACACACTTCTTGTGTATCACCACTGGTATTCAGGGACTTGTTAGATGTGCCCGTACAGCTTCCCAGTTCAGGCATTTAAGATAGAGACTGGCACAGGAGCAGGGTAGGAGGAAGGTAACATTTGTTCTGAAGGGATAAAGAGCACCTGCCTCTGGACCGTAAATTTGTTATCCCCTGACAGCTCTCTGGTCACGTCTCTGCAGTGAGCTAGGGCTGCCGTTCAGTCCTCTGTGTCCCCCCCTTATCACAAGCAGAGGTAAAACAAATCATCCTGTGCTCTTGCTGTTTTTTTTTCACACAAAACACTTTGGAAAATAGCTTAAATATTTTTCTTCAGGTCTGCCATCCGTCTGTCCGTCCATCCGTCCGTCCGTCCATTCATCCATCCATCCATCCACCCATTCAGGAAAACAGACCTTAATAGGAATGACGGATCCTTGTGAACTCGGGGACTGTCTGCAATGTGAGAATAATTGCAATGTGGTTTTCATCCATTTTAGGTGGCTAATATTAAGAAGGAAACACACATTGTATGGTACAAAGATGACAGGGAGATAATGGTAGATGAAGAACATGACTTTAAAGATGGTGTGTGCACTCTGCTGATATCGGAGGTGAGTGACTGTCTTTGCTAACCCTAATCTGAAGTCAGTGTTATGAATTCAAGTGAAAGATATGATCTGATATTTCAACAGAACAATCAAAATAGGAAGTGGGTTTTAAAAACGGAAAAACTCATGAGGCGTCTATATTTTAGCTAAAATAAATTTCTATCTATAACTGCTCACTCAGATTTTCAGGAAATGATGACAGTAGAGATAATAAGCATGTCGCTTCCTTTGCATGTCAGTTAACAACCGAATGAGACCACATCTCTGTTGTGACTTGCACTTAGGAAGTGCTTGTCACTTGGGCTTCCAGAGGACCGCCCTCTCAAAGTCACCCAAGAGACACACTTGAGATTTGTGGTCCCTGCCCAGCTCTGCTGCAGACACAGGGTGTGACCTGCATTAACCACTAAATCTCTTTGCTTTCCATTCCTCTGGCTGAAAAAGGGCAGAAGCCCTGTGGTGGATGGGGGCCATGATGGGGCTGTCAGGGCAGGACCTCCCAGCCAGGTCCTGACCCACCACCCCAGCCAGGAGCTGGGCACAGGGGGCACCAGGGTAACCCCAGCCCTGGGCATCGGGCACCTCCTGTAGGACAGGGATTGGGATGGTATGAGATGAGGCCGGGCTGGGCCACAAAATCTGGATTTTTCTACCATAACTGCTCTGAATACTGTTTTTACAGTTTTCTAAGAAAGACACTGGCACTTACGAAGTCATACTGAAGGATGACAGAGGAAAGGACACCAGTGAGCTCAAGCTTACGGACACAGGTCAGAGCCCCTTTCTGCATGCTCTAAGCCATGCAGCCGACAGCCTGCAAGCAAGATCGAGGCAATAAAGATAACTGCATAAGTCTCCTTCCTGTGGTTTCGTTCCTCCTGTATATAAGATCATCTCATTAGAAAAGCAGAGATTGTTTAGCACAAGTAACATTTGAATATGCCTCACTGCATGAGGATCTTGTATAATTTTGCGAGAATGTGATGACTGGTGCTGAGCAAAATGATAACACATTTCCTCAGGGGCTCACCAGTAGTTTAAGTCTGCAATTATAGAAAGAAATTACAGAGCTAGATACTTTTAAAAGATCTCACTTTTTAAAATGTTTTGTCATTACTATATTTAGAGGCTTTTCCATTCCTTGTGACCACTGCGTTTTTAAAATTTCAGTTATAGTTAAAGTTCCAAGCAAGTGGGAAAAAATCATATCCATTGCAATGTACACAGATGGGTCAGCAGTCCTACTGAATACGGTCATTTACAGGGTAAAAAAAAAAAAAAAAAAAAAAAAAAAAAGAATACAGTTCAGCTGCAGCAGTATTCATAAAGGTTAAAGTCTGGAAACTGTGGAATAACAGGTTACATTTTGGCATTACTTAGCTTTCTAATACTCTTTTTAAGGTAGGTCTCATTTCTTGTTGGACCCTACTGGGGAGAATATTTCAGAATCGGTGCTTGGCCTATGATTGACTGTGCTTGAGATGCAGACACTGAGTTTAGTCTATGGATTTTGTTTCCACAGCTTTTGCAGATCTGATGAATGAAGTATGCAGAAGGATTGGTAAGCTTTTAATTCTCTTCTGAGATGAATGACTCATTGTGACACTCAATGAATGCCTGCATGGCTGCATAAAAACATGTGGTCTTCTTGCAGCTTTATCTGCAACAGACCTGAAAATCCAGAGCACAGCTGAGGGTATCAGACTGTACTCCTTTGTCACCTATTATGTGGAGGATCTGAGAGTAGGCTGGGTACACAAGTAAGTATGCAAAAGCTTTGCAAATATCAGTGTGGTTTGTTTTTTATAGACTCAGAAAGAACCTGGGTATATGAAACAGACTAGGCACAGCTGTCTTGTCATCATCTTTCAGGGGTCTTTCTCTCATGTGAGTTAGTTTCAGTGAACTTCACCCACGAGGAACCAGTAGGAGAGTTAGGTCTTGGTGGCACGGGGCCTTCCTGCTGTTTTCATGTGAGACCGACAGTCCCACGCCATGTGCTGCTGTCAGGGCTGTGCTGCTTCAGAGGGCTTCCCACCTCCCGAATGGGATCTGCATCTTCCTCTGAACTGGTTTTGAGGGGCAACACGAGTATGATCTATGGCACTGACAAGCTCTGTTAGAGGCCTGCACATCTGGTTCAGAGATACCTGGCCTGGAGGCCTGCTTGTCTAGGAGCCATAATTCACAGGAACTGGGGCAAACGGGCACATCCTCTTCATGCATGGGTTCATGTTTTGGAGGCAAAACAAGATTGATTCAACACGTGCCTGAGGCAGTAAAATCCAGACAGGCCCTCCTGTGAGCGCTCAGAGCCTAACAAGGACAGACAGGAGAACTGAGACTCTTACAAAGCAGTTGAATACCCAGCTCCCCATAAAATTAATGGGAGTTGTGTATCCAAGTCCATGAGACAGCTTTGAATTTTCACTCAGCATAAACAGCTTGTACTGAAAAACTCAGAAAAGTAAACAACTTAGTTTATTTTAAATCTATTATTAATGTTCTTGCTGTTTCACTTCCTGTGTATATGGTAGCAGTTTGAGGTCTTCCTCTTTCTTGGCATACATTTTGATCTGGTAAAACCAGGAGACCCGAGCATTACCAAACTAGATGTGAATACGAATTGCCCTGGATTTTTTCTCTCCCTTCATTTTGTCTCTTTTTCTATACTTCTTGCTTGTCTCTCTCTTTTCTCTATTTAATTTTTAGAAGCTAATTTCATCTTGAAGCACATCAAATTGCTCTTTGACCCTCTAGCATATTCAAAGCTATCAATTGAAAGATAAAAAGAAAATGAGCAGCTTATTTGACAAATATCTTCTGCATTTTCCAGAGCAATTAACTGCTTAGCTAAGAAGCTGAAAATTGGTATTTTTCATGTGAGATGTATTTGTGTCAAGATACATTTAACTGTAAAAGCCAAGGCATAGCAGAACATGAGAAAACTTTCAAACTAGGCAAAAACCATTTGTAACAAAAGTGTTTTTCTTCAGGTACAGCCCTATGTAGTTTTGCTTTGCTCAAGCAGAAATAAACTTGTGCTAGAGAGAACACAGAAACGTTTGAGGTATTACCATCAGATATCTGGGTCTTAAGTCTGTGTAATATTTCTATGACTCAGGTTCATAACCTGTCTGCAAGCTTTGAGGAGAGCTGGAAATTGAACAAAAGAAGACTGTCATGATAAGTCTGTCCCTTTGGTCTCCAGTTTAGCAATGAATTGGCTTCAAAAGCTTCAAAATATGATGGCATACTATTGCACCTTGGAAATCATTTAGTAACTGCAGGTGTTCTGAGTGACACAACAGGAACAAATCCTGTTTATATTCCAGTAAAAATGAAGGGGTGACATTGTTTTGTATTTTTCAGTGACACCCAGATTAGGTTTACAGACAGAGTGAAGACTGGTGTCACCGGGGAGCAGATCTGGCTGCAGATCAATGAGCCAACTCCTCAGGACAAAGGCAAATACACCATGGAACTCTTTGATGGTAAAACCGCACACAAAAAGACAGTGGATCTGTCTGGACAAGGTAGGCCATCCATGCTGTTAATATCACCTGCACATGGGTATGACGCTGTGGTAGGGCAGGAGCATCTCTAGCAGGATCAATCTGATACTATTTGGGTATCAGGTTAATTTTTCCCATTCCAAATATCAGCTTGCAGTTTGCCCTGGAGTTGCCTATGGAGATGTCAGCCCAGTTTCTGGGTTATCTTACAAAACCCTTGGGTTGCTGGCATTGATTGACAATTTTAGACACAAGTTGTTGCACTGAATGCCTTCTGTATCTTCCCCTTCCAAGTAATAATACTCAGAGAAGGAAGTGAGGGACAAGTTTGTTCTGTTACTTTCCTACTGTATTTCTTTGATGGATATAATAGGGCTCCTTATTCTTCAGAGATGTCAAGACTGGTCCCTTTCATCAGCACAATGAGGGAATGTTACGGGAACAGCTAAAATTAATTCAACTGACTGATGGAAGCTCTTACTCTGAGAGAGCTCTCAGAACCTACGAAGCACATTAACTACTTCTGAGTTTCTGCTTTCCATCCCCAGCATTTCCCATCCCTAACGCTTTGCTTTGGGCCTATAAGACCTGTGTAAGGATGATATACTTACAAGCATCTCTGGTTGCTCCTTCTTTACTCTATCCTCATTTTTTGAGAAAAAGTGTGAAAAGCACTTAGGAAAAATAAATCTCTGTATCATAAGCAAGTGGTCTGCAAATTGGAGTATATATGACAATCCACTGGGGTACAGGAAAAAAAACAACACAAGAACTTCAGTAGCATGTGTATATAATTTATAAAGAATTGCGTATACACATATGGAGGGTACTCAAAATTGTATTACTAATAGGGGGTTGTGATCAAAAAAAGTTTGGATGACTTTAGTGTGGTATATTTTGGGTTTCCTCCTCTGTTTTGTGAGGTAATTTCAGCCTATCATTCTCCTATCACACTGTGTGAATTTTTGACCTTTAGTAGAAAAAAGAATTGTGTTTATGTATGCATATGTACATATAATAGTTACCATATACAATACTGCCTTTATTAGTTGAACCACTCAGCATTTTAGGGCTTATACAGTATCACAGCATGTATCCATACTTGAATATTTCTTTAATGATGTCTACATTTTAAATTAATTTCTGCATTTTAAATGAACGCTTGTGGTGGCCTATCTTTGAACCTACCTTTAAAATCAACTTTTCTCTTTACAAAGCATTTGATGAAGCCTTTGCTGAGTTCCAGAGACTAAAGTAAGTATTATGCAATTCAAATACAGCAATGGCACCCATAAAATAATAATGGTATTTGTTTGTTTTGTGCTAGAGCTAAAAATATCGTATGAAACAAATCCTAGTCCTACAGAAGCCTGTAGGAGTTTTGCATGTGACTGCTTTGGTATAACTCTTATGTAACAGTTAGGTAATGAAGAAAAAGCAGTATTGCCAAATGACAAGAGGCATTTTCTTTTAACTGATTAAGGCAATTTAAAAGACGAGCTATTTTTCCATCACTCTAAGTAAACCTTAAATAAAATTGGATTTTCTTTTTGTTTCTTTCAACTCCAGGCAAGCTGCGATTGCAGAGAAAAGTAAGTGGGCCTTCTTTGACAGTAATCACAATAAGCTGTTTATGAGGGTTTTCTTCCTATACAGGAAAGTTGTGTGTTGGGAGAGAGAGAGGGGGCATGTATGCACATGTACATACCTGTGCGCATCCTAAAACTAGTTGACCTTACACCAAGGGAAGCAAGGAGCATGATTTAACATTTTGCACATTGCCGCTAATTTAACAATTTAATTTTACAATTTAAGAAGGGGTTACGTGGACTTTTCCAGAATAAGCTCCTGTTCCCATCATAGGGCATAACCAGAGTGAGAAAATTTGGGGGAGAAAAATATGGAGAGGGATCTGAGTTAACTCCTCACTGGATATAGACTCCAAATGGAAAGGGTTTGGGCTATGTACAGCAATGCCTGCTAGTTCCAGCTGAGGTAGCAGGAAAGGAGCAGGAACAGCCCTGCCCTGGGCAATTCATTTCTAACTCTGCATGATTCATAGAGGGCTGGCACAGGCAACATAGTCGTGCTCATTACTTCATCAAGTTGCCATTTACTCCAGAGTGTATATTTTACAGAGTATATTAGATGAGAACATGCTCTATAGTCACGTCCTTCCTCTGCCAGGCTCCACCAGGACTTACAACTAAAAAAATCCATGTTCCAGAATAGGTACCTGAAAGCCTGCATGTGATCAGCTTATTTGTTTTTATGTAAGATTCCTATGGGACTTTGAGCTTAACCTGTAGAGCAGATACCGACCTTGTTTACGTCCAGGTGCACACAAAGGGGTGGCATTTCACTGCTGTCACCAAGACTGAAGCCTGTTGTTGTTTTTAGATCAAAACCAAATCTTCAGCACTGTCTTAGCTGCCATTCATTCCTTATCAGAAACACGTTTCTGGTTTATGACACTAAAAATTTAGAGCACCAGATCTCAAAAATTCAAAATTTTTTTGTGTGTGCATGTGTAATCACAAGCAACACTGAATCAGTGGCTAAATCTGCAGGACACAGCACATGGACTTTAATTCCCTCCTGTAAGTGACTGATGCCAGCTGTTAACACTTCTTTTGCTGTGAATCAAACGTTTCTAAAGTCCAAATGGTGTGCTAAGAATGCTGAGTAATTCTGTCCTAGCGCAGATATCAGAGACAAGTTGTACATAAATAAGATAAGAAGAAAGAACTAGAGGGGAAACAGAATCTGGGACAGAGTTGATTTTGAGAGACTAAAGAAAATTATGTTCATTTCTTTTCAGACCGTGCACGGGTGCTTGGAGGTTTGCCCGATGTTGTCACCATCCAGGAAGGCAAGGTACAGTGAATTCACCAAAGCTTTACACAACAGCTGAACAGCTTGAATGCCTTTCAATGACAGCAAAATATTCACCTTTTTTTTTTAAAAAAAAGATTCCATCTTTAAAATCTGCCACATTATTTATTCATTCCCTGTCTTCTGTACATAATGCAATGGTCTTGCACAGATGGGTTTATTTATTTAGGGCAGTGTCTTTTCTTAAGCATTAGATAAAAGTGAGATGACAATGTGAGCTGAGACTAAAATTCCTTATGTAACCAGCTCTTTAAAAATTCATGCGCAGGTTTCACTGTTAGGTTTATCTATCTATCTATCTATCTATCTATCTATCTATCTATCTATCTATCTGTTTATTGTAACAGGGTACCATGGAAGATTTTGATTCCCTTTTTTTCATAGGATAGTTACACATTTTGTGTCTTATGGAGTTAACTGATAGTCAGATCTGTCAAAGCTGCCTTTTAAACAGGCTAAAAGCAGTAAACCTTTCTAACTCAATTCTCTTTCAGACCAAAGGAGAAATTTTTCTCTATTTCATTGGGGTTAGTGGGAAGGAAGTCAGAGGAAGTCACTGGTATTACATCGGACTATATTAGTGGAGTTTGGCTAAAAGTTTTTTGTAAGGCAGTCACAGGGGAACACAGCCATGTCACTGCTCAAGCACAGGACAGACATCCCAGGAAGTCAGTTCATAATCTTGTAACCTTTTCCCAGCACTCTGCTTCTACAAGCCGCAGCAAAGTAGCACTGAGACCAAAAGCATCTGCTCTTCACCTCCCTCTGGTCAGCCATAAGCCACTTCCTTTTCAAAGTGTGGGCGAACACTGAAATGAGACATTTGAATGTAGTTGAAAAGCTGTAACAGGATAACTACAGTAAGACAGCTTCTTGATATTTCCATTTTTTTTCTGGTAGTGGGTCAGCTGGGTTAGAGGTACTTGGTTATAAACTGAGCAGAAGCATTAAAAATCTAAAAGCTTGACAATGCAAGACAACAAACATAGCCACCAGATAGTGGGTTGCAGCAGTTCAGGGAAAATTAAGCATCTTGACATTACAAAATGGAATAACATTTGATTAAACTTTTCATTAAAGGATTTAGTGGCTCATGGAATGATGTAAAAATAAGCAGCATTCATACAAGTATTGTAACTGTAGGCAGAGGACAGAAAGAAATAGAATGAATTTGCAGAATTTCAGACAATATCATTTCTGCTTGAATATGAGATTCTCATACAGGTTTGGCAGGGGATAAATTTGGGTGATTATTATCAGGTTAAAGCTGACAAAAGAGAGTTGAAGTCGAGTATAAGCTCACTAAAGCAAATTGTGTAGTTTACAACAAAAGCAGTTCATAAAAAAAAATGAGTTGCAAAATCTTACCCAGACACACATTGTCCTTGACAGCAAGGACATTTGTGATGTTTGAATAAGCGACTGGAAAACTCCCAGAACTTGAGACAAATATCGTTGACCTTATGTGTCTGGATTCTGTAGATGATCTTTTTGAGAAACAGAGTAGGGCAGAGAGCATTTAGGGAAAGCACTGTGTGTTTGGGTGTTGTTGGCTCATCTGCCTACTGCTTGCATATATGCTGGAGAGAGGGGGAGGGTGGTTTTCTGTACCTGGTGTGTAATCCATGCAAATTGCACAATCAGCAAGGATTTTGAATATGAGTAAATGAGGTAGTCGAGAACTGGCAATTGCAAGTTTTGGTTCTGAATACAAGTGCAGCCATAACTGGATCTCAAACTTAAACTTAACACTGCGATTGCGATGCTATTGACTGGCTTTTTACACATGAGCTGAAGGATATGTGTGGGAATACATGAGCCAGCACTTACCTAGTGTTAATCAAACAGTGCTACAGATGGCCTAAGAGGCTTCCACTGATAGACATAAAAGCTCTTCAGCATTGGGTTATAATTGGAAAAGGCTAAGTGTCAGTTCATATTAGGGAAGTTCATATCAGACAAAACTAGCATAAGTTTTGCATACAGATGGCCAATTTAACCTAAGTAGTTGTTTTAACAAAAGTAAGGGGTTTTATTTTTCAAAGGAGACATTGGATCCTGGCAGACAGGCACTTTCAGACCTAGAAGCGACATGTTACATCCTCCTGCCCACCAGCTCCCCCTGTTCTCCCCTTCTGCCAGGGTTGGTGCCCTTATAGGTAGGCTGGAAGAAGGAGCATGTTCCCATAACTTAGCTGCTTTAATTAATACCCTGGCATCAGTCCAAACTGCCCATAAATGTGAGTATGTGATAATATGCAGGTGAAATGGCAATACTTGAAATACAACACATTTTCCTCTCCCATCTGCAATACCCTACTCATGCTAATCTGCAGTGAAACGCAGAGAAGTCAAGCAGAGACACAAAGGGTCTGGACTTGCAGCACCTGGTTGCTCCAAGTGCACGGGCATCAGTGTCCCAGCTGCAGATTTATGATGTGAACTTCTGTATGGAGCTTTGAAATACAGAGATGTGGTTGAAAGAAGTGAGGTTTACTCATGCAGGGTTTTTCAGATAGATCAGATTTCCTGATAGATGCCATTTACTCACTGTAACATCTAGACATGTTTCTAGTCCACCCTCCACCCCCTTCTTTTTTTCCCCACTGGACAATCATTAGAGCCAGACAACTACTGGAAAAGATGGATTACTTTGGAGGGGAAAAGTGCCTCTTACCCTTAGCAGGACAGAACACACTTTGTTACTGGGATAGGTATTTCAGGATAAATACTGCATTATAATCAGGGTTTTCTGCGAGTAGTACAGGCATGAATACATGAGCAAGAACTATAACCTGCCCAAAGAACAGAAAATCTGAAGCAGACAGGTACAGTCACAGAGGGTAACCACTTCTGCTTGGCTAAGGCTCCATAATCATGGAACTGTCTTCCAGAAAACTTTGGCATGACCAGAGATCTTGCCATCAACATAGTGGATTAGAAGATACATCTCTACACACTAATAGCCGGAAAATTAACAAGAGTTGGGAACATAAAGAGGAGCACAGATGTCAAGCCGGAGCTAGTGATGCAAGGTTAAGCCAAATGTGGCTATTTTGATGAATGATTTAGAAGAAAAAAGTCATTGTTGATGCTGTATTCCTTTGAATTAAGGAGTACTGCACCACTTCAAACACCTGAGGTTTGAATGATGCCCCTATTAGAGCAGCCCAGACAAGGACATGAGCTTATTATCATCTTGGAGTGGTAGATGAGGTAATTTAGTGATGACCTCTTGCTTGCTAGAAAACCAGAACACATTAAAGAAATACTGAATGCCATAAGGGACACGTGCAATTCTTGGCTGAGACCAAGGCAGAGGACATGTTTGCACTGATAGTGTTAAGGAAAAGGGGGAAATGTAAAACCACTTGTTTTCCCCATCTTTTTGAAAAGATGAACTGATATGGTCAAAACCACATTCTTACCAGTGGGCTACAGGAGAAGGCATCCATAATCCCCAAGTTGTCATCAACTGTAGGTGCTGCAGGAAATCAGATAGGGGCCATTTCCACCAGGCTTTCACCACCCCACACCCAGTATGTGTCTTTCCTTCAGTACCAAGATATATGTGTTGGTGGTGGTTGGGGGGGAAACTTCACCCTCCCTTTTGTTTTCATTCTGTTCTTTAGGATTTGGGATTTCTGTGATTATGATTTTTGTTCTCAGAAGTACAATGCCTTTCTGACATGACAATATATAGGGTCACAATGTGATTCTCCTCAGTTGCCTCTATTTTTGATGTATTTTTATCAAAAGCCTTTAAAAAATGGACAAGAAACTTGATTTCAGTCAAGCAGAACCTTGTCCATTCCTTATGTACCACTGAAGACCATTTTCTCTGTAGTATATTTTTCAAATTTTGCTAGAGAAAAAGTTAGATTTCTCTCTGAGGAATATTTTCAGTTTGGAGCAATGTACTATTTAGTACTTAGACATAAATCAATTCCTTACTAAATAAAGGTCAGAGAAAGGTGTATGTACACTAAAGATTCATGTGAATATGTTTTACATTTGACTTTCTATGTGATGTTCACTGTTGCAAACTCTTTGAGAAGATTCCTACAGCATTGTGAGTGGAGGAAGGGATAACAGCATCCCTTGTGATGTCCATATGTAACACATATACCTCAGTTGACAACAGCAAAAAAAAAAAAAAAAAAAGAGACCCAAACATTGTATGCACCTTAGATGTGCCAGCCTGCAGAATCTATTCAATGGCTAGTGATCTCTCCAACAACTGACTTGATAATGAAGATGCTTCCTTCAGTCTGTTTGGACTTAGGAAGCTTACTAACATCGAAGGGATATACTTACATGAGCACTGAAGAAACAGTAAAGTCTGTTTTGATTTCAGTTAAAAATAGTTTTATAGGACTGCATAAAACAAATTAAGGTAGTTGAAAGAGCTGTCAGGGCATGGTTTAAAAAGATCCTAAATTAAACAAAATATTCCAGGGACACTTCGCCCTTAGTCATTATTTCCAAAAGGAAGACAGGCTTTATTTGCTTCTGTGGCAAATACGTAGTGAGCTTAACCTGAACAAATCCATCTAATAGATCCTCAAATTCATATTTTGGGTCTAACACAAAAATGCAGCTGATATCTGGTTTTGTATTAAACATGGAGAAAATCCCAGTAATCATTATTAGAGCAGAGAAGAAGGTCCATAAAATATTGAAAAGGTCGTAATGGAGTTTTTGAATTAACTGAGTTCTTTTTCTTTACGATACAGAAGACTGTGACAAAAACTATTGATCACTGATGATGACATGTATCCATTTCCTAAAAGCAGGAAGCTAAATGGGAGGAGGTGGAACATTTGGAGAATTGTGCATCAGAAAACACAGCAAGTATTTATTGACTCTTACATATAATCCTTTCATACTTTTTTCTGTAGGCACTCAATCTGTCTTGCACTGTCTGGGGAGATCCTACCCCAGAGGTCTCATGGCTGAAGAATGAAAAATCATTTGTATCGGATGCTAACTGCATCCTGAAATTTGAATCTGGAAAGAACGTCAACTTCACCATTTCTTCTGTGTCCACACTCGACTCTGGGAAGTACAGCCTCGTGGTGAAGAACAAGTATGGCACAGAGACCAGTGATGTCACTGTAAGTGTGTTCATACCAGAGGAAGAGCAAGAAAATAAGAAGGAAGATAAGAAAACGAAAGCATGAATTTAAGACTAGGAAACAGAAGTATGGGGGAGGTTTTGGATGACAATGCTGACATAATGTGTGTGTGTAAATGGCTTACTGTTTTAGCAGGTAGCCTTAAATTTTTCCATTCATTTCATTTGTGTTTCTAAAGCCCTTAATTGTGCCAGGGAAAATAGTGCATCTCCTAAGTATTTTCTCACTGCTAACTTCACAGAACCTTGTTGTGCCATCCTCTCACCCCAGCCAAATGCATGCTGGCTGTAAACACTGGTCTGCAATTTGACCCCCTTCCTGGGGCACTTGACCACACAACACAAAAGAAAAGGGTGACAAAGGATTTGAGTGGAGGCAACTGATGAGGCAGATGGAAAGATAAAAAAAGATCAAGGCATTTCTCAGCTGCAGTTTAGATTTGTTCCAACTTTGGTAAAGTAGCATAGATGGAATGTGTTAAGAGAATTCAAACCTTGGAGAAGTTAGTGCTGGTTTTCGTCTACATTAAGGCCCCCTTGTATTGCTGTGTTACTTTAGAGAGGCCTTAATATGGGTGTAATTTACATCCATAAATATTGTTTAATCTGCCCAATTGGGGTAAAAGTACTGTAATATAAATGAAAACGAAGACTTAGGAGGCTAGAATACTACTAATGTCTGCATGTGTCTACAAATATGAATGAACTCTCCTCTATGTTCACAAATAAATGGGATTCACTTCTTTCATTCTGTCACGAGTTTGTTTCACTGTGTCATGTTTTACTGGTCACGGCTCTCCTGGTTGTTCACATTATCTTATTATCTTAACCTTTTCACCACTTTATTTACCTCTAGCTTCACTTTAGATCCATGTTAATCTTCACTTTACTTGTCACTGCAAAATCCCTGATGGCATCACTTCACGTTTCTCAGTCCAGACCTTCACTGCTTCACATCTCAGCTCACAAAGGTATTTTTGCCAGTTGAGGCACAGGAGTAGTCTCATGCAGTTCAAAGGGCCTGATCGTGAATTTTGACTGAAGGGTGGTAGGTAAGTATGTTGTTAGACTGAGACCCTAGTTAATTTCATCCACATTTAACACTGAAGATCAGAAATAACATATTTCTTTAAGATCCTTTGAGGGTACAAAAATAATCTTTACTGGAACTGAGAAAAAAAAATATATATTTTTTTTCAGATAAAAATATTTAAGAACCTTTCATCCAGATCCAAAAATATTTCAGAACCATTTGTCCAGATCCTGAACACACTTCTATAGATTAAAAAATCCTTGTCAGCCATTTTACAACAATGCCACTGATTATTACCTGAGGAATAGCAACAGAATGCATATATATTTCCATCCTGTTGGACATATTTGATATGATATTATGCCATACTAATAATTCTTTTCAGAACTGATCTCGCAGCAGCACAGTGATTTTTCACATCAAAATCTAAAGAACAATTGTATATATTTCCAGTGTTCTGTGTAAGGATGATCTGTGTGCATCCTTTACATACTTCCTCATCATTTTTAACCATGGTGGCTGCAGAAACAGTGCTGTTTCCCAGGCACTCATTTTGCTGCAGTATTGGCATTTCTGTGAGGAATACACAGTGCTGTGTAAGTGCTGTGCAGCTAATGCTGACTTAAATCCTTGCCATCTGAGGTTTACTGTCAACTACAGCTAATGTTAAAGGCCAAGTGGGTGCATGAGGGAATTCTTAATGTCTAGTACGTGGAGAATTAAGTGCTGGTTTGCTGGCATTGTGTTTAAAGGTCTTTGTCTTCAAAAAAAAAAATTGGAGTATAGAAACTAATAACAATATTAATAATTCAAAAAAATATATCCAGATTTAATTCAGATTTATAACATATCAAAACATTTTAGCATGTGCTTAATGTTATCCATGAAAAGTACCACTGGGACATGGTAGGTTTATCTGGTATACATCTTTTTTCTTCCAGAATGGTTTTCACATCAGTTATTTTTAACATGAAATTACATAAAGCTACCATGTTTTCAGCATCTCACATAAACAGTAAATGTGTTCAGTCATCACATGGCCTTATCTACTAAAATATTTTAAACTCAAATATTTAATTTTATTTAATAATGTTTATTGGGATTACTGCAATCTTAAGTGTGCAATTATGGACAGTAATCAATCACAATCTCAGTTAAAAAAAATCAGACTATTTAGTTACACAGCTGTGTTTCAGACAACGTAAAATAGTTTGATTATTATATTTCAAAATATTAGCAGGAGAATATCTGTAATTTGAGATACATCAAGCTTCCTGAGTTTAGAGAAGAAATGTCAAATTATTTGATAATTTCTCTTAGTATAATATGAGGCCAGCCCAGGGGTGATAAGCAGGTCATTTCATCCTCGACTCAGAACATTATGCTATGTAAAAGCAACAACATTACATCTCTTGTCCATCTTCCCAAGTGAAAACAAGAATCTAACTTGCTCCTTGCAAGTCCTGGTAGCTGATGTTTATTACTTAGCGTTAGCATAATTTAAATGATAATTGCATTTTGGCAGCAGCTTATTTCTACTATTGCATCTTCAAAAATCTGTCCTGCTGCCTCCATCCATTTGGCAGAATGGCAAATTCCATTTGACAAGGGAATATAAGAAGTGGGTCATCTCCCAGATAAGAATCAGGATTCTGCTTCTCTTTGGTTCAGAAGACGTATGTGCCCTGAAAATTCAAGGAGTAGTTTCTAAACATATTGCTGCCAGGGACTCAGTCCCCATCTCTCGCTTGTGCATTTTCTGTTCTTGCTTTGCTTCAGGTGATTGTGATTTCTGTGTCAGGCCAGACTGACATGGCTAAGCATGCTGCTAGTGTCCAAGGACAAAGTCAGAATAACGTAACTCTATCTAAAAAGAAAAAGGCAACTACAGCAAGCAAACAACATAAGGAAGGGGAGAAGAAAGGTAAGAGTGCTTTCACCTTTATGACAGCTGCTCCAATGGAAAAAAAATGTTGAACATTATGCAGATAGTAGTCTGTACTGATCATCACCTCACAGGTCCCAAAGAAACAAATTTACTGTATGCATGTGACAACAAATGCAAAGTATGAATTGCCAGGTTAAACCTCAGTGAGATTTAAGTCCCCATCCCACCGAGCTACCAGTTCTCACCTTGGCTCACTTGACTGATAGAAGTTTTTTAAGCCATAATGTTACTGCCCAATTGCTGAATGCAGAGGAAATATTTCCTAAGCATATGTACATATACAGATTGAATTATTTTTGCCAGCTAGACATTTGACACTTGCAAAAAAAAAAAAATAAATAAAATAAATATATATATATATATAGGCTAGGTAAATGCCAAAGTGTTTTAGAAAACTCTGACCATATGGGTATTTGAGATCAATAAATTATTCTCTCTTCATTTTAAGTCCATATTGAATGTTGAAGTCGGAATTATAATCAACCATATTTCCATCCAGTCTAGAGAAAGGGTGGAAAATGAAAAGCCCTCTGGTGATTCAGCATTCTTGTGTATTACAGATTTTTTCTCTTTGGTTAGACTCTTTTTTTATATAATTGCTACTTGGACATTGATTTATTCTTCACAGCTACATTTCCCTTATGTAGGGCATTTTAGATCCAAATAAGCCTTAAATTCCAACATTATCAGAATATATATTTTATATGCTTTTGCCCAAGTATTTTTTGTTTTTATACATTTGTACAAACAAAATGTTTGTAAAAATGTTATATCATTGCTGACAGACCATTTTATAATCTTACTCCTCCTGTTTTGGTTCCTAAGGCAAGAAGTAGTAATTAACAGCATTTCTTTCCTCTCTTGCCTTGCTGCTATGGGTAACTTGGACATTTCTGAGCAGTTGTGTAAATGAGATGCCTTACGTAAGAAACAATTATTTGTGCATGTAAATGTTTTGCAGGCTCTATCCCTTAACTTATTTAATTAGAGATCATAAATATTTGGCCTTGTTGTTGGTTCTGTGAAAAGTAGTAGCGTCTGTGATACTGAATCTCTTTGAATGGGTATAAGAAGAGGAAAATAACATAATAAGGTCATAACCAGTGCTAAATGAAAATCTAGCTCTGCATTCCTCCATGTTGCCAACTATAGTAAATACAAAGGAAATTTTATTACTTCTCCTAAATCAGATTTTATTAAGCCACATGTAGATGAAATTATTGCCACAGAAGAGACACCTGACCCAAAAGGAATCCCCACAGTGGAGAAAAAAAAGGATGCAAAGAGCAACCAGCACCCAGCAAAGAAGACTGATGAAAAGGCTGCAGCAGCAGAAACGGTTCCTTAGCCCACAGAAGGCCTGGAAACAGGGAAAGAAACCACTGGGAAAAAAAAAAAAAAAAAAAAAAAGCCTCGAGTTAAATCCAATGTTCTTGAATGAAAAGTATGATCTTGCTGTGATCTTACTATGTACTAATACATTTTAGCTGAGTTTTCATGGGTGGTAGGCTAGCCATAGTACTTTAACACCAAAGTTTGTGTTTATTTTTATATGATTTGTGATACTTCGTAACTTTAAATGCACAGTAGGCATCCACTTAGGTCTCAGTATCAGAGTGGTTGTATTGCAGACCTTTCTAAGCACCTTGATAATGCCCCATGTACTGGCAAGGTGATTCTAATTGCTAGAAAATGTCCATGATAAACAGAGGTTGTTAGAATGAATCCTGTCCAGTAAATAACTGACTTTACTGCCCTGTAAAAGAATGTCGATATCAGTTTTGTGGATCTGTTAATACTCGTAGGCCAACATAGCTTGAGGTAGGCCCCATTTCCTTTCTCAAAGAAACCGTACATATGGTTCTTTTCATGACACGTGGGCTGCACTTTTCACCGTGACCACTGAAGCCACAGGGGAAGATCTTCAGAAGCAGAACCATCTCCTACAGCCACAGGGAGGCCACAGGTAGGTTTTCATTCAGTTCAGGTTTCTCCCATCCACATCTCTTTCATCAGATGGACGATGTTTGGTATTTCTTACCACTGAGATTCACATGACTGCTTTCCAGTCCTTTCCACTTCCTTAATTCCCTCCCTGCCTTGGTGAAGTACTGTGGGTATAGCACTAACCCATAAAGCATCAACTGCCCCAAATGCACATTTCTCTACACCATTTTTGCTACTGAAATCATATTTCTGCTTCCAAAGCCTGCCAGACCCACTGTCCTCCTTCCCCCCAGTGACTCAGCCCAACACCAAAGCAGTTAACCACCTCTTCTTCTCCTCCCTGGGGTCAGGCCCAGTGGCTTCCTATGAACCACAGGAGTCAGCTACATTTAAGCCTACATATATATAGCCCACACAGCCTTTGTGTGTGGCTACGTATAAGCCAAGAATCTCTGCTTTAAGTCATTACTGTGTTCATGCACACATTTATTTAGTGAGGATGTAAGAAAATGCAGCCTGTGGATGCTCAGATATGTTGGAGGACAGAGTTCGAGCTGAAAGATCAATAAAGCAAAGGCCAGAATTTCTTTTGTTAATATGCAACCTGAATTCAACTTCTAAGTCACCAGAAGTTATTAAGTACAAGAAATAAAACTATTGTAATTAATAGGAAAATATTTTTATTGATTTCAATTCTTGGAAGGCTCAGTCATATTATATTGGCTATCTCCAGATGTATTGCTGATGGAAGGTTGCTAAACCCTGGTGATACTTCTAGGGTGTTAGATCTACGACAGAAGTGGATATACTGAAAACATGAGAAATACCAGTTCCTAGTCCATTTTTATCGAATTGTTAGTGTGAAAAACAAAGAATCTTATATTGGCTTATATTGGCTAAATCTTATATTGGCTAAATATTGACTGCTACACCCTCCCCCCCCCAAAAAAAAAAAAAACAACAAAAAAAAGCAAAAAACAAACAAAACCAAACAAACAAAAAAAAAGTAGTAGAAACTTAAAATCCAGTACAATTAAAATGATCCTATTAGACTTGGCTACTGTTTAACACAGAGCTTTCTTCGCTATTACATTGCATCTTGTTCTTCATCTATGTATCATAGTTTAAATTAGCAAAAGACTGGAGCAGCATGGCAGGGAACTACCCAAGTGTAGGTCTCGTACAGGAAGGCGCATTTCCAAGCTAGGAGACATTTTAAATGAGAACCTTACGTGCATGTAGGTGCTCATGCAGTTGTTACAGAAGTTGATAAATATCTACAGATGTATGATTACATCACGCTGCCAGAGAGTTACAGTCTGGCCTTTCAAAATGTTTCCCAGCTGCAGGTTGTTTCACATGACTCTTAACTTTCTTTGCCATGGTTATTATTTCAACTTGATTTACCTAACTAAGAATCCATCACTTCTTACAGTCCTTTTGGGTTGCAAGTCTGTCTCTCTCTCACACAGCCATCAATGGCAGTGTATAAGTTATAAATAGAACAGATTCTACCACTCAGAGCCTGATGCAATTCCTGTAGAATTCCTGCCAGGGCTTTTTTCATGTGTTTTAATGGAAAACAAGCCAGAACTTAGAAGAACACTCAAACAGTCCCAAACCTCAGATAATGAAGCCCACTTTACTCCCTGTGAAGCCAAGGGTGGATCCTTTTGCTCTTATTTTAGCAGAATCAGGTCTTAGCTTTTTGTTGAAAGAAAAGTCAGAATTCTCCTGATATTTCAATTCATTTTTTTTTTACTCTAAATAAAAAGGGATCAGAAGGTGGTTTGATTTTTTTTTTTTTTTTTTTTTTAATTTGGATGGTTCCTCAAAAAGCTGGAAATGCAGTCACAATAATATTGTTCTACTGGAAAATATTTTCTAGGCAGAAGTATAGTGCTGTTATGCATGGTAATTGAAATACATAAATAAATATTGCAAAGATAAAAAAAAAAAACTTTAAAATTTTCATGTTTATTATTTAAGCTGTAGATGTTCACAAGTGTAAACAAAACATTGATATTAAATATTCATATTAAATATTAACAGAATTGTTGAATATATGCTTGATGAAATTTTTCTTGCAACCTAAGTGTAAAATTTACATTCTATTCTCCTTGATAATTATGAAAATTGTTTCGATCTGTGTCCCTTACATACCAATAGAATGCAAATAATTTCTGAAGAAACAGAATTGCCTATCAAACACACAGAACCATTTGACTATATTTAAAATCAGACACTGGCTGCAATATTTAACTGAAATCCCACTTCTGGATCAAGTATTGTCACCAGTATATTCCATTCCAGAACTCTGGAACATACTGGAATACCAGAATATACTGCAATGCTCTGGAATACCCTTTATATTCCAATTGAGGAGTGTATTATAAATTCATATTTTTTCATTATTTAAGTGTGGGAAAGTGTTGCATATGAGCTATATTATCTAATCACCTTCCAAAATTATAAAGTGTGTATTTCAAAGATTAAAGATGTGAAAGACAGGCTTTGTGTAGCACCAAAGTAAAGGCATTGTGTTTCCATGTGTTCCTGACTTCTTCTGAGAATTATCTCTGGATTTGTTGCCAGTTATTGAGGAAGATCTGTCAGTGGCCTGAGACTGATAAACCATATTTTGATAACATGTAAAGCAGTAATATTTGAGGCAGCTAACTGCAAAATGAGATCATCCTTAAACTAATTAGTCTAGGGTGGACCTCCGCTCTGTATCTTTGGAAACAAATATAAAGGGAATGCATGAACAATATTTCATTTAAACTGCGCTTGCACTGACTGACACCTGAAACAAATCTTTCCATGCAGCAAGTTTTCCAGTGTTGCTAAAAGGAGAGTAAGTTTTAAGAACTGAAGCAAAATGTTGGCCAGAGGAAAGGGCAACAGAAGCTGTAAAGTGAAAAACATTAGAGAAACTCTGTTCCACAAGGGCTTCTGGAGATGAAGGTGAGAGGGACAGTGAGGGGAAGAGACTGATAGCAAGGGGAGGAAGGAAAACACCAGATTCATCTGCAACTACATTCTGCTGACTTTTCTCCTTGTCTCACTTCCTATTTCATTTTGTGGGATGCCTTTCCTGTAATCTTCCTCCTTCTGCACATTTTCAAAT
Organism: Aythya marila; assembly: GCF_965140915.1. Lineage (NCBI taxonomy): Eukaryota > Metazoa > Chordata > Aves > Anseriformes > Anatidae > Aythya > Aythya marila. Next base: position 106,274,372 of record NC_139043.1, read on the forward strand.
GCAACATCTTTTCTCTTTCCCCAGCCTTCATCTCCTGCCACCCATCCTATCTGCTACAGTCAGTTCCATTTACTGTGCATCACTCACACTAACAATAGTAGAATACAAACTCCTACTTAATTAGGCTGTGATTTTGGCACAGATAAGGATTTCTATCATGTCCATATCAGAAGATGGTTTGTGAAACACCTGCCAATGATTGACAAAGAATGGAGAAATGTTGCTCACGTGAGACTTGAGCTGAGTGTGCTGACAGCCAAATAGCCCAAACCAGCAAACAAGCCCATCAAGTACAGTGGGACTGTTGGTGTGATTAAATATTCCAGTGGCTCAGGTGGCTGGTAGAGCCCTGATGGGGAAAAACAAGAGCAACGTTTGTGGTGAAATGGCAAAATAAGCATAAATGACATGGCCTGGAGGCCTTGGTTTAACTACCGGTGAGTTATGGTTCAACAAGGACTGCAAATCACACACAGATACAGATATAGCGAGATCCTATCTACACCAGTACGTGTGGAGCCCCATGCAGCTAGAACGGAAACAAATCTCACTTAATACAGCTGCAGAAAACGAAAGCCATCTTTACAGCTTGATTTTAATTTTCTGTGTTTAAGTGCAAAAGAGTAGAGAACATAAAAGGAAAATAATGAAGGCTGTCTACTCCAGACCTTCTGGTTGTCTGGAGATGATGATTTTGGAATGGAAAAGATTACCTAAGGGGAAAACGTTGTGTTTTCGAATGAATACCCCTTTAATCAGAAGCTCCTTCTCCAGGTCTGAAATACAAAAGCATGACTTACCAATTTGCTACCCCTTTTCAAGTTAAGATTTTTCTGTCAGCTAAGAAGCTGGCCTGCTTTTGGATTAGGCTTAATTTTATAATAGGATCTGGCTTAAATTTGATATTTGAGGACATGCCATAAATTTAGCCTCCTACCTCTTACCTCCCTGCAAACTGTTCTGGCTGGTGTTGGAAAGGAGAACCCCCTCAGCTGAGAAATCACTTGCTGTTATGACTGGCAAAGATAAGATCACGGAAACAAAAATGAAAATATTGTTAGAGCAACTTCTGATGCAGTTACCCTCAGAAACTGAGGAACTAGCACGCAAAATAAGGAACACAGTAAAGATTGGAAATGCCCTATTATGGATGCTTTGCCTTTTTAGCTGAAGCACAGACTATGTGTTTGTGGCAGATGTTATGCTAAGATGGCTAGGTTATTATGACTCCATTATAAAATGGGAGGCATCTTTAGAAAACTGCTGCAGCTGAAGCATGCTTGCACTGAAGGGTGGAAAATTGCTCCATTAATCTGTGTTGCGTCCTCATACCCAGCGCCCTAGAAAGTGTTCCAAAGCTGGCTCTGAATTTACAACATAATCAAAACGGACAGGTGCGAAATCTGCCCTTTCGTTCTTTTTACCTATGTGTATATAATATATTGTCACTCTACCCATGTAATTCAGTGTTTGTGTCCTCTTCCAAGGACTGCTTGCTTTGCAAAAACACACCGCATGTCTTGCAGGGATAGACATTTAGTTCCATGCACGAAGGGATTTAAATACATTATTTGCAAATAAGCAAACTCTCTATAAATTTTTTACACAGCTTGCACCAGGAGGTACAGATGAACACAAGGATCGTCTTATCTGTTTGTAGGACTGGTACAAAAGATTTTCAAGGAGGCTCTCTCAGCTGCACTGAGTGGTTTGTTAATCAGCCTGTTTGCTTATGTGACAGCCATGCAGAATGGGTGTGAGAGCACGGAACGGCTCCAACACCAAGGTGGGAGCAAAGCAAACACCTAGTCAACAGACTGGCAGGTGAAAAAGTCACTGGTAAGCAAATAAAAGTACACTAAAATAAAGAGGCAACAACGGATAGTGATAACACTAAAATCATGTTTGGAAGACCTGAGCTTTATTTCCAACCATGCTGCTTCTCTCTTCTCTTGTTTATACTGCAGATTGTTTGGGGTGAGATTACCCTGTTTTAGTACAGTTTGGGGTGAGATTATCCTGTTTTAGTGTATGTATCAGTACCAAGTGGGCCTCTGGGCTATACTTGGAATCAAATAATCATAATCAAGGCAAACTCCCTCAACAGCAGCGTAAATGACAAAACACATGGGCCAAGCAGCTGCGGACCTGAAATACCCACTTGACCTGCTGGACACATTTGGATTTGGCAATTTTTGGCAACTAAATAAGCCACCTGCAGCCCTCCCCGTGTACCACGCCGCCTTTCCACAGAGGGGTGCAGCGGGAGATGCGCGAAGCTACCAACACCCCCCTCCACCCCAAAAAGCCGTGTTTCTCGTGAAAACCCCCCGTCACGAGGGGCTAGCAGCGGGATATAGCAGTAAAAGAGCCTAGGGAACGGGTGCGAGGAACTGTGGCTGTAGGACACGCCGAGTTAGGGACCCTGCCCGCTACAACGCCCCGGCCACACAACATGGCGGCCGCCCCACTACACTTGGGGCAAAAGCCACCACGCACCCGCCGCCGGCCCCGCCCACCCCCCGTGCGGTCACGTGGCGAGGCGGGGCCGCGCCGCGCCGCTGAGGTGGCGCGCGCGCCCACGTCCGCCTTGCCCACAGCGAGCGGAGCGGGCGGGCGGGTGCACGCGCACGCGATCCAGCGTGCACGCGCTGCGCCAACCGCCTCAACCGCCGCCTGGCGCAGCTCGCGGCCAGCCCGGCGCCGCTTCCATCCCCCCCCCCTCAACGTCCTTCCTCCTCCTCCTCCTCCTCCTCCTTTGCCGGCCCCGTTGAGGTAAGCGATGGGGAGGGGGTGGGGAGGGCGTTCTGCTCCCTCTTTTGAATTTATTATTGTTATTTTTTAAATAAGGGGCGTGTGGGTGAAGTTGTAACGGCTGGGGGGGGGGGGGGGTAGGCTGCCGGCTCGGGGGTGCCCGCTGGAGTTTCAGCCCGGTGGCTGTGTGCTGTGGGGGCTGTGTGGGGGCTGAGCGCCTTCCTCCCCTGAAGCGGTGCCCGGCTGCCTGCCGGTGGCTGGGCGAGGCGCTGTGCCGCCCGGGCGCAGGGCGCTGCCATCCCGAAGAGCGGTGTGGTGGATGCAATTCTCTCCTGTATCAGCGTCTGATCTTTCGGGGACGGTGTTCCAGAGTGAGGAAGGATTTGTTAGCCCGTAACGGTATGTGGTGTTATTTAGGGTCGTGTCGGGGGGGAGGAGGATGATGGACAGTCCTACAAATCACAGGATCAGTGAGTTGGAGAAGACCTCCAAGATATCTGGTCCAACCATCCCCCTACCACCAATCTCTCTCTCTTTCCAATTTTGAATACTGAGCACCTAATGTTTGAAAAATATGTTGGAAAGGCAGTCGTGGGGAGCTGGGGGTCGGCCTCTTCTCACATAACTAGTGATAGGACAAGAGGGAATGGCCTCGAGGTGTACCAGGGGAGGTTCAGGTTGGAAATGAGGAGACATTTCTGCTCAGAAAGAGCAGTCAGGCACTGGGACGGGTTGCCCAGGGAGGTGGTGGAGTCACTGTCCCTGGGGGTGTTCAAGGAAAGGTGGAACATGGCGCTTGGGAACATGGGTTACATTGGTGGTAGGTTGGTGGTTGGACCAGGTGATCTTGGAGATCTTTTCCTACCTTAATGATTCTATGTTTCTAAGAGGGAAAATGAGTGGGTTTATATGTGTTTGAAGGATGTACAGGTATCCATTAGTTAAAATGAAAAAATCCTAAGTCCCTGTGTGACTTCACTTTGTGTCACTGGAAGTGTGGGCATGGCAATCCTGCACATATGTATGTGTGTACATGACCGTGGCCTGTATGCATGCTAGGCAGCTAGCTCCAGCCACAGCTGTCAGTTCTCTCCTAGCCCCTGCTCTAGGCTTTTTGCATCCCAGAACATACAGGAATGTAAACAATTCTACTATCTCTTAAAGAAAACATCAAGGAAATCCTGTTTTATTGAAGTAAGCAAATGTTTGGTGAGATGTCCTTTAAAAACATCGCTCTTATATGGTAGAATAACAGAACTGAGAAGCTGATGTTAAGTCTCTGAATAAAGTCAGGACGTTGGGGAGTTTGAAATGCTCCATTGTGTGGCAATATTCATACTACAGTAAGAAGAGGCAGTGCTGAAAGGCTGTAGTAAGCAATTACAGTATTAATCGTTAAGCTCATAGCTTAACTTTTCAGTTATCAAAATATTTGTGTTTTTTGTTTGTTTTGCTTTGTTTTTTAATGGCCTATAATAGAAGTGGTGTTTGAACTTGTCTTATTCCTGGAACTTGATGTTTTGGGTTGTTAGAAAATGAAGTTACTTGTTTGTTATTGTGCACTAGGCAAACATACATCTGAAATGTTCTTGCATTGCAGTGCAGAGAACTTTGCCCTTTCTCCCTACCTGCAGCATTTCTTGCCACTTGTGTAAGGCCGTGATCAGTTATGGGGAAATGTAAGCTGTGCTTTTTGCACTTCACACCTCCTTATGTATCTGAAGCCCAGAGGCTGCACACAGGAGCCATTCTTTGTGCTACATGCTTTTTTAATGTCTCCGTCTCTAAGAAATTGCCGTCTAGCTCAGATAAAGCTGAAAAGATTTTGTTCCAAGTCACACTGGGAACTTTGATAAAAGCTAAAGATTAAATTAGTTGCATTTGGTATTGTGTTTTTTTCTCCTCAAAGATCCTTACATAGCTAAGACTCCAGAATTTTCTTCTTTTTCATTTTTTTGGAAGTTAAGTGCAAGGTTGCAATGTGTAGGAGACCAGGGAGTCAGTTCTTCAGTGTCTTTGTGTGTGAGCATCGAGTATCTGAGCTGAATTAGATCACTGCTATTTCCACTTTTAGCAAAATAGATTTGGCTTCTACATGGAATAACTTCTAATCACTGCTTATATCGTGAATTGCAAACACCTGAAAACTGTCTGAAAGAGATGAAAGGATAGCTTCTGGTGTGAGATCTGGTGCTGCAAGTTAAATATATCACAGCAAAAAAGCTTTCAGGTTTATACAAACCAGTGAGTGGTACATTTGTGATCAAATTTCACTCTAAAATACATGCTTTAGATGTGTTCCTGCAATACTGGGCAAATTGTAAGAACGGAACAAAGTAGCATGCTGTATCCCAATGACTTTTGGATCTCACAGTGCTGATGAGAAGTACTTGCTTGAACTTCTGATCTCACTGCTCTCTGCAACTTCCTGGGGAGGGGACATGCAGAGGAAGGTCTGTCTGCTCCTGGTAACCGATGTCAGGACGCACAGGAACAGCACAGAGCTGTGCCCAGGGAGGTCCAGACTGGACATCAGGAAACATTTAGTTACCTTAGGGGGTTGGTCAGACTCTGGAACACGCTTCCTAGCAAGGTGGTTGGTGCCACATGCCAGTCAGTGTTCAAGAGGCATTTGGACAGTGCTTTCAGCAACATGCTTTTTAACTTTTGGTTGGCCATGAGAGGTCAGGCAGTTGGACTGGCTGATCGCCCCCATCCCTGGAGCTGTTCAAGGCTGGGTTGGATGAACCTGATCTAGTGGGTGGCATCCCTGCCCATGGCAGGGGGCTGGAACCAGGTGATCTTTAAGGCCCTTTCCAACCCAAGCCGCCCTATGATCTCTGAAGGTCCGTTCCAACTGAACTACTCTATCTAACAAGTTGCTAAATGTATATTTTAAAGCTCTACAGTAACACAGAAGTGTCATTTCTGTAAATACCTCTGTAGGCGAGCAGAGTTTAGAGAATTATAAATGAAATTATCTACTTCAAGCATAGAAAAATACTGCTGCTGCAAATGATGTTTTGCTTTCAAATGAGCTTTTACTCTGCCTAGCTGCCCCCTCTCCTTTGTCACAAGCATTCAGGTGTATCGTAACTTCAGGGCTTGTGTTTCTCTTGGTGTTGCCAGGCTGCTTTGAGACGCAGCTCTGGTGCCAAGTCAGGCCTGAACATAAAGACATTGGAGGACAGAGCTTACCCATGCTTTGGGGGGTTAACATTTCTTCTTTCTTTAATAAGAATTTAATGTTTTATTGTGCTTATGTTTCAAGGGAATTTCAAATAAAGGATGCTAGCTTGCTCTTGCTAAGTATTTTGTTGTTATCAGTGTCTTTCAGCTTTGCGATAATGTCACTTGACAACATGCAACCACAAGTTGTCCCAAGTCGTTCAGTGCTTTTCCCAAAACCAAGGGAGATCTCATCACTGTAGTCTTAACAGAGTGAACAGATAAGAATTTTAGCTGAGCAATTAGGCCATTTCTTTATCCAAAATGCTGAAGTTCAATACCAGAAATCCAAATACTCTAAATAATAATAGAAGAGTCTCCAGTTTACCATGTGGCATTTCTGTGTTGGTCACTGTGGCTGAAGTGAACACGTGCTAAACCAGTCGTAGGCCATGTCTTTAGACGTACTAGTGTTTTTCAACTGCGTAACTGTCTCCTCAGGAAATACAGGTTTTTTGGCTTGATGGTTATGACAGGCCTTTTAAAGGATACATGTAGAGGACTCTTTGCAAATCTCTTGTAAGGAAGAGCTTTGAATAATGAACTGTAGCTGAGATCCCATTACAGATGGAAGAAATTCTCTCTCACTTGCTTAACTGTAGAATTTATTGTGTTCTGTGACCTAAAATAGTGATACTTTTTTAAAATGAATTCTTAGCCTTAAAGACTTTTATTCCTCAAATGCAGTGTGTATGTTAACAGAAACAAGAAATCTGTAGGGCTGCTTTGCAGGTTCGTCATGTCTCGTATATATGGTACAGGCTTGCTGTTAAATGCTAAGGGTGAAGAGAAGTATCCTTCAGACTGATGTGTGATCTCTGCTCATTAAAACTTAATAATGCTGGTAGATTGCATTGGGTGAATGAGTAAGCATATGCTGCTTTGCTCAGCTATGTTGAGTTTTCCCCTTCCCAACATCTCATGCTGTGCATACCTTTGGGTAGGAATTCAGCGTTTTTTACCTATTTTTCTAATAAAATAGCAGTCTTATGTACAAATTGAATGTATAGATGTCTTTCTGTTTTGATATGAGTGCATCAACTCAAGCAAGGCTATGGAGAGTTTAGCAAATAAGAGGTTTCTTGTTTGCTTATGTATACTATATTTTGAACTTGGGTATTTCAGGGATTTGTTTCTCAGAATAAGTACATTTCTGTTTGTTCCTGTCAACCTAAAGATACGTGCTAGTCTCAGATCTTATACTCATGTATCCATCCTAAATGTAGCTAAGTAATTTACTGTTAATAGATAGGATGCTTTTCTTGCTTAAATACACATGCTTTGATTTTGAGGTAGGGTAGGTTGGAGGAAAGTGTAAATACACCTGAGGTAGATCAGTGTATGGAGAGATTTCTTGGGCAGTGGAAAAAGTAGACAGGTAATGGGTTGCTTGTAGTGCTTTCTAGAAAGGAAATTCAGGAAAAGCTTCATCTGGCTGCTTCTCTCGTGTCATGCAAAATGAGATTCAGACATTTTGGTTACTGTGGCATGTATCTAGAGATAAGTGCGACCAAGGGTGATGTGGCAGTGGAACAGTCTGTGCTGCTGGAAATAGATTGTCTGCCAAGTGGGGCAGACACTTGGGTGCGATATGCCCGTGCAGATTTTGAAAGGGTGAAGTCTGCACTAGCCAGTTATTTCTTTTCAGTACCTTGAAAGAAGCTAATGTCTTCATGTACGTTGCTTTTTTGGTGAATGTAACAAGTTTTCAGTTGAACTGATCAATTCATCAATATTTTTTATTTATTTTTTTATTTATTTTAACAATACATTTTTATTTATTTTAAACTTGCTTTATAAGCTCTTGAAGTATTCTTTCTTCTTCCTCTGAAATTCCTCTGTAAACAGAAAAAAAAATTAAGAAAATTGAAGATAGGGCTCAAGTTAATGAAGGAAAGATGCCATAGTACTGGAATCAGATGATTCATAGTAAGTCATTCAGATATAAGTGGTGACACATCACAAAAGGGACATGCCTATGCAAAGTGGATTTTCTTGATACCTTTTTCCTGAAATCAAAAAAATACTTAAGCTGCACTGACGAATCATTGATTGATTGATTCAATCAATCCTTTGAATGCCTAACTGCCAGGAGATCTGGCAGAAACTGTTTGCTATCTTGCATTCCAGATGGAAAACTAGACATTTGATTTTATTTTTAATCACTGGTTTAGGGGACAGTGCATTGCTTGTTGCTTTTGTATCACTGGTGTTTCTCTACAGTCTGTTAACTGCTTGGATTCTTGTACCATCCTATTATTACTTGTGATAAGTGCTTTATTTTCATTACTTTAATACTTACATTTTGGCCAGCTGGAAATTTTTAGGTAAATCAGGTAACACTGCCTTTTATTTTTTGTGGCATTTTTGAGCAGAACTTGAATTTTATTCACAACAAAATTCACCTAAGTGGAAAATATCATTCTCACTAGATGCTAGGCATGTTTAGCCTTTATATGGAAAACTGTAGCAGGTATTTTAATTTTGTATAAGAATTGAAACTAGGTAATATCTTTCCCTGCTAGGTAATGTCTTTCCCCTAGAGGAAAATCTCCAGCTGTTTTCTCTGGGAAAAATTCTCTTTCAGAAGGGACTACAGGCAGATGGTCTTCATTCAGTATGTCTTCTGTAATTCATGCGCAAATAGATTTTCACTTGGCATACTTATTAGTCTATATATTAGGTTTAAAAGTCCATAACAAGAATGGATAGACTTCTGCAGTTAAAAGTAACAATGATGCTGCACTGAATGTATTTTACCTCAAACAGGAATGAGCAGAGCTTAATATCCAGGTTTGGTAAGCAACTGCTTCAGTGCAGGGCTGCAGGCGAGATCTCAGGTGCTGGAAAGCATTGTCAGTCACAGTCTGATTTTTGTAATACCTATGGAAGAATTGGGAAGTCTTCCACTTTGTTTGCACCCTATAGCCAAAGCATTGCCAGTACATGAAAATGAAGTGGGCTGGAATTTAGGATTCAGAGTTGGGCCTTAGGGAGAAAGGACCTTTTCCAACATCAGGATGAGGTGTGGTGCTTAAGACTTGGCTAATGGTAAGTAAAAGGGTTTGGGGGCAGGATGGAGACCTGTGGGACATGGACAAAGACAGGTTGTCCCGTACTTGCTGTATGTATAATGATTTCTTAGAGAAGGATACACTTGTCTCAATCGCTTGTCTCAGCAAATTTCCCCAGATCTGTGAGTGACTTGTGATTGTGTTCTCACAGAAGCTCCTGCCAGCAGGATTTCTGCTTGCTTCCTTCTCTCTAGACCTTAGAACAACATGTACTGAGGAGAGCTGGAGAAGAGTCCTGGAGCTGTGTTCTGGCCTTGCTGCTTCTACAGTTCATGTGCAGTGCAATCGAATGACTGAGATGTAACTTCCACTGGCAATCAGCCTTGTTTGTTTGTTTGGGAATCATTACCTGGGATATGTCAATATAGCATATGGAATAAATGTTTTGAATATACCTCTTCGAGGTAAATAAAGTTGTAGGGGAACTCTGCACAGTCAAGTCTTAACTTAAAAAAAAATAAAATAAAAAATAAAAAAAATCTGTGGTTTTAATTCCTAAACTCCTGGACTTAGTTTTCCATTGCATAGGTTAAAAAAAAATAAGCCTCCATCTCTGGGATGCTTTAAAACTAAATTAATAGAGCCAAATGTGTTATGACGCATACTACAAAAAAAAGTACCATTTAAAAATGGATTTATATTTCCATCAGGAAGCATGCATGAGCAATGGGGTAAGATGTGGAGATCCACAAAGAGAAGGGAAGAAAAAGAATACAGTGTGCTGACTGATCTTTGTCAGCCGTATTTGCTTGCATGAGTCTAATTAAAAAACTTACGTATGCTTTCTGAGGCTAAACCGCAACAAAATCTACCCCATAGCAAAGAGCTGGTTTAAGGCTGCGTGGCAAATACTGCTTCTAATGCTTTCCAAATTTTGTCTATTTGCTTTTCAAAACTGAAGCTAATTTTCTTGTATGAATGGTAAGTAAATAGCATTGTAGTTAAAAACAAACTTACTCAGAGGGAATTACATTGAATTTAACTTATTAATATTGTGAAATAAAAGACAGGGAGGCTTCTTAAACATGCAGAGCTTATTACCTAAGCCTTACCTTACTACCTGTATTCAAAAAAATAAAGCAGTGACTGCAGTGTGATCTGCATTCTGGAAAAGCTGTTTTCTAAAACACTTCTAAAAGCTTTGAAGAAAATTAATGCTAATCTGAAATACTGAGCAGTTCTAAAATAAAGCAGATATAACAAAAAAGCTTTGGTTTTTGTGTGTCCAAAGTCAAAAGTGTTTTAAGAGAAGCACTGTCTTAGAAAGCTGGCTTTTGTTCTGCTCACGAACTTGTTTCTTAATGTATTTAAATGGAACACGTGATGAAGGAGTGATGAACAAGCAGATGAAAACTGAGTGTATCCTAGTAATTCCTAATGTCCTTTGAAAACCCTCTTCAGATCTGCTAACAAAACCAGTAATCTTTCTTGTGAAGTTCCATTAAATGTGAGTTTATTCAGTATGTAGAAAAGGACCCTTTTGGGAGCAGCTTATTGCAACCTTACTGCAGTTGTAGTGATCCCACCACTCAATGCATGAGTATGTCATCAAGCCTGATTTAATTTTGGCCTTGGGTGTAGTTCTTGAATTCTTCTAGAAATGCAGAAGTGATTTGGTTGCATCCAGTGTAGTTAACGCATCAGAGTTTAACACATCAATTTAAAAAACATAGAGGAGGAGAGAGTGCAGATGGTAGTAGAATTGGAGATGGTCTTTGAGTTTGTAATCCAAGTAGTCCTACACAGCTTTATGTAGTAGGCACAGGGTAACAACGTGGGGGTTGAGGGGTGGCAGAAGAACATTAATGGTCCCCAGGAATGTGTCTCCCATCCCCGGATCACAGGGATAGAATTGTTTCCTTGTCCTTCTCCACTTCCTCACCTAGCCAGGGTATGATTTAGAGAAGAAATGACACTTCAAAATTCCTCAGAACAAAAAAATCTTTTTCTTAGTCATGGAGCATACAGCAAGCTTTGTATGTGTTGTCCACGCATCCAGTTCACACTGCTTTAACAATTCTGTTTCAACAAAGTAGGAATACTTCCACAGGAGGAAATAACGTTTATTCTGACGTACCTTTTTTTGTATGGTTTGGTATAAGCTTGATACCACGTCAGTAGTCTATTTGGTATTACAATGCTATTTCAAAAAGGGGGAAAACGTTCCACAAATCTCAGCTGTCATCATAGTTGTCCTATAACCTTGAATACGCAACCCGGTGAAACCATCAGCAAAGGGAACAGGCCCTTGGAGGGGCAACTGGTGTTCTTGAACACGGTGTGCAGCAGCCTGGGCTCGCACTTGGAATGCTGCCACAGGGGAGTAAAGTCATAACAGTGGGCAAAAAGTCTCCAAGTGAGCCAATGTAGACTTTACTTAAGAATCATTAACCAAATCCCTGTTCCTTTGCGTGGGAGCTTCAGCTACAGCCACGTGACCAAACGTAACGCAAGATCATTACCTATCAGAGCAAACATATGGCAAAGTCTGTCTGTGTTAGTGCTTATCTCAAAGAGTGCAAGGGGGCTGTGACATTTCAAGCAAAGCCTATTGGTGAGGGAGTTTCTATGTGAGGTTTCTTAAAGAAGTGCTTCCTTTTTAATCTTTGGTCTTGCGTGGGAAAGTACACCGAGCGTTTTCCTCTAAGAGACCAAAAGTTTTGCATAGCTCTTCTACCCCTCTGTGGAAGGAGAAGAAATGCTGATCCAACGTTCTGCTATGGCTGTGATCTTTGCATTTACTTGTACTGTGGAAAGTTAGTTTGTTGTTTTCTGAGATGAATTTCTCAGAAGAGTATGATTTTGAAGATAACTTCAATAGAAATGTTGCTGCTGCCCATGGAAGGGTTCCTTCTGGAATCTTGGTGAGTGTGACATGTATTGGTAATTACAGGCTCCTATAGCGTAATTAGCTACTAAATCACCTGCTTACATCTTTCTGTGTGGAAGAAGACTTAAGGTGGTCAACAGATTTGCTTGGTTTCCCCATTTTTGTTCCGTAAGTGCTCTGTGCGGTACTGGGAACAATCCTAAACCACAATTAAAATCTTACTCAGGAGGGAAGTTGGGTTTGTTCTGGTTGTTTGCTTGTTTTTTGCCAAGTAGACCTTGTGCTACAGTGGTTGTTTTGTATGGTCTCAAAAAGCTTTTCCTCTGGTTAGGTAAAGCACCTGCCTCGTAAATATATATGCATGCAAACATAGGCAAGGTGAGATAAACCGGGGGAAGCCAATGCTACGCTTGATTTTATTTTGCTTTTCTACATCATCTCTTGAAATACATGCAACTTCTTTACTGTTTATATCATTGCAATCTTTTAATCCTCTAGCTGCAGCTCAAAATAAATGGGATAGAAGAATATATACTCTGTTTTAGGCTAAGATCTACATTTAACTAACTTTTTTTTTTTTCTATAATAGTTAAAATTCATAACCTCTAAAGCCGCGTCTCTCTAGAGCAGTCTGATAACTTGCATGCTTATTTTTCTGCTGTTGAACCAGGCAGTTGTAGTGTTCAGTCCGGGTGTGCCTGCATGAGAGGTGGCGCCTTTAAGAACACCAGAACAAACAAACAAGCAAAAAAATGGTTTGTCTTTGGACTATATCATGTGTTTGTATTTCTTGAAGGACATAAGTTATTCAGGAAGACTTGTTGGTTTTGTAGCAGCCAAAATAACATCTATGCTAATGGTACATGGATATAACTCTCCCACTCAGGTTATACAAACATAAGCATTTCCTGGATCTTGAGTTCTTAAAACTTGGATATCTATTGCGTAGAGAATGTTAAATTCTTAATCTGAGGTGTAGTACAGTTTAATCATTTTTGAAAGCCATTTTATTTCTCATTCCTGTAGCATGAGGTGTTCAACCAACATATGCAGGGTTAGTTTAGCTGATTGGAGTATTTTATAGATGAGGGTAGGCGAATTTTATTTTTAGTTCTTGAACTTCCGAGGCAGATATTTTCCTTTGCTTTTATGTGTCTTCCCTTCCTCTCTTACCCTTCCTGCCAGACGCAGTTTCAGTTTCTGCCTATTTCTGTGTGAAGGCTTCTTGCTGCGAAAACAATCTTTTTATGTTTTAGGACAGCGTCTTTCAGACCCTTTCCTCCATTCCATTTTCAGTTCATTTCACTTAGTAATGTTAATATATTCAGCTGGATGAGTTCATGCAAGCTAGGTAGAATTGCTTAAACGTTCAAAAATCAATCTCTCTGGAGCCCCAGAGTCACAAAAAAATGATTTTCTGCTGTGAGATCTTAGATATTGGTAGGCTTTTAAATCTTCTATCCTAGAAGAATGTGTAGTAGTGAGCCCTAACAACTTCATCTTTGTGCAGAGTTCAGGAATTTGGCTGCCTCAGGTAATATGTATGCTCCGGATAGCAAAACAAATTTGAAAGCTAAACAGGATTGTGAAGTGTTACTGCTTTGCCCTTTCTGAACTTGTCTTGTCCATCAAACGGCTTGAATTGCAGAACTGGAAATTGTTTTTCGGTTGTTGTGGCAGGTTATGAAGGCATATTGCGCTTGGAGTCATGCTGCTTTCAGGGCAATGACACTTGAAAAATGTTTACTAAGCTTGATATAACTAAGAATGTTATCTAGGAAGTTCTTTATCTTGCTTCCTATTCTGTAATCTGAGGTACTTCTATACATTTGCAAGAATTATCACAGGAACGTTTTGCATTGTTGCTATCTGTAGTCAGATTCAGTGCTGCTCACCACAAATTTTCTAGCCAGGAAAAATCTAGCCAGGGTTCTCTTGGCATTTGAGATAAATGAAACACCTCATGTTTCTCAGGTATGTGGTCACACTTCTTCTAATCAATCTGTTGTTTGCTTTAGTTTGAACCTTCTTAAATAACATGTTTATCTTGCAGAGTGAACTGTTATGTTAGAAGCTGAACTTGTAAATTATGACCATCTTTTCTTCTTGCCTTTTTTTTTTTCCCTTTAAAAATATGTAACAATAAAGGTAGATTAGTCTTGTAAGTTCTGATACAGATGTGTGTTTTTTTTCCCTTCATGGCTTTGCTTTTTGCAGCTGATGTCTTTCAGTAATAAGTGCTCTGTGGTGAGGAAGTTGTTACTGTAAGGGTAGCAAATGACTTATCCCTGGAAGGTGCTTTGTAATCCTTATTTTACAAAAAGTGTCTCTCTAGGTATCTCTTGGATGACTTCCATCCCAAAGCTACCAAAGTGCAGCTGCTTCTGAGGTATGCAGCACATATCTGGACTCTTTTTCTGGGTGGTCTTTAGGTCCCTTCCAGTCTGATCCTTTCTATGGTTAAGACTTGGACCATAAAAAGCTTCTTTGTAAACATTTTTGATACTCATTAGGTTTGAAAGCTCTTTTTTTTTTTTTTTTCACACATGAGGGGTTATTCTGTTTGTGCAATCCAAAAAGTCATGCTGTGAGCTACAGAGCTCTCAGTGAGATGTGTAGAAGAGGTAACCTTCCCTGCAGGAAACGAGGTATGTGGTTGTAGTCTTAGGGGATTTGGGAGTGGTTTTCTGTGGTTAGGTGAGATCACTTACATGTCTGTGAGGACAACTAGAATGCCTACCACCTCAACTCAATTCTTAACAGCTGGAAATTCTGAGCTTTTAAATAGCCAGTACGTAAATAATAAAGAATTCCTCATTGAGGCCTGCTTTGTTGAAATGAAACATATGGGATGGATACTCTGTAAAGGATGGCTGTTCCTGATTGTGTCAAATATCTAACAAATTCAGTCATCCTGGCATCATGAAATCACTTTTCTTGTGTAAGCCAGTACCAGAGTCCCCTTGGAAGTGGCCAACATCTGGATGTGAATGACAACATTTGTCTGAGAATTTCCCCTGTAGCTTAAGTAAGGATTGACTGTCAGCATAGGGCAGGATTAATTGCTTAAAGAATTAAAAAATAAAAATATTGCAGCCTTTCTTTCTTGGGTTGCAGCTCCATGGGACGCAGCAAATATCTCCCCTGCCAAAAGGAAGATGTTCAGTTCCCTGCTGCAGCCTTTTCTTGTAGCGCTCTGGTGTCTGCCTGGTGTTTGTCATGTTCTTGTGTGCTGATCAAACTTCCTGACTGAAGCACCCAGACAAAAACTGGGTGTGCTTCTTGCAAGCTGCAGGCAGCTCACTGAGAGGGGCTGCTGAGGAAGCGTAGAAGTGTGGCCTCCCAGTCTTGCAAGTGAGCTGCTATTTGGTTAGGAAGCAATTTTACAGTTGCACGTGAAACTAATTGGAGGTGAAACTGATTTTTATTAATTGCTAATTTTAATAAGGAGGCCGTTCTGCTAATTTCATTAGTCGCTCAATGACAATTTCTTCTCATCTTTGTCAGCCACGTTGTGCAAAAGCTGTGGGAGAAAATTCTCTAGCATGTTATTTAGCGTGGTAATCCTGTGGTTTATACCAAAACAGTTTTCAATCTAGACTGTCAAGCCTCTATCTTTGCTTGTTAGCGTTGCTATCCTTTTAAGTTTTCTGGAGAAGAATGGTGTTTTGTAATTTTAAATCTCAATATGATTAGCTAACGTGCATGTGTTGGACTTGAAAAGCCCAGAAAGTGGAAAAATACTTATATAGCTGTGCTCTCTCTGAAAGTAGTTTGAGATTTCTTGCACGTTTACAGTTATATTGGTCCTGTTAGATGCCTACAGAATCAGTTCCTTTTGAATGAATGCAGTGCACCCTGTGTGACTCTAAAGCAGGCTTTGAAGGCTCAGAATGGAAGTACTTGATGAATTACCCAGCCAAGGAAAGCAATATCAGGAGGAAGAATTCTTGTAGTGTAATAGAGTTTTGTTTAGAGGCATTAAGGAAAATCTTAAACGTTATCGTGAATAGAACTTGAAACCCTGTTTGGAGGCTAATAAAAACAGATAAGCAAATCGACAAATTAACTTTGGATCTCTTTGAACAAATATTATTCCCAAATAGGTTTTTATAGTTTAAGCCCAGTTATAGGTTGCATTTGTGTGCTTTGCTTGTTTGCAGTGGCTCTTTGTTCTCCCAATAGTGGCTTCAGCTTCTGAGTTGTGCATTCCCTTGGATGCCCTTGAAATGGGTTTGTAGCAACCTTTTGGGTGGGAGACAGGAGAGGGCAGAATGAGGAAGGATTGCACTTAGTTCTCCATTAGAACATTTTTTCCTCCTCTTTCGATTAAAGCTGAGATGTTTTTTGGACTTTGCTTCATAGTTCATGTTGTGTTCTTAGTCTGAAAGACTTAGTCATTCAGAAGGTTGCTTAAGTATTTTAATGGACTACAATAATTGATAAGTGATTGTATGTGTTCTTTGTTTATCTTTGCATTTTGCATTTCTTTTCAGTTTGACCAGAGAATAACCTTAATGTTCATCTTCTTTTCCTTTCTTTTTCTGTCCTAAGCTCCCCCATTCTCATCTAGCAAGGGTTTCTTAACCTACACTAAAATTGGTCTTTTCAGTTTCGTGATGTCAGGAGTGTAAACAACTGCAAAAACTAAGAAACTTGTTTTCTCTTGACTGAAACTTTGTGAAACCTCCGTTGTTTCCTAAGATAGCTTTTTGCACTTAAAATAAGTTGTTGCATGACTGCGTAAACTTGGTTAGGACTTGCTTTTACATATGAGAATGTATGTATCATTTAGTGTTTACTCTTTGGATATAATTTCTGTGGAAATAATGGTTGTTAACTGGTAGGTTGTACTCTAGTTCCTGTAGATGAGGGGAATGCTCAAGACAAGACAATGTCCATGCTTTTCAAAAAAGTTTTTACAAGCCCATAACGTTGTTGCAAGAGTTTTTAGCATTTGTTTCATGACAGAACAAATTCACTGGGGTTGTGCTTCACTTATATAAGAAAAAAAAAAGGATTCCTTTCCCATTTATTTTTTCCAAACTCCTTTGGGCAGCTTGTGTCTCTCAGTTAATCTTTTGATAACTTGAGGTGACTTAGGCATTTTTAAAATACAGCACGGTGAAGGAAGAGTTGCATGTTGTGATTCTATATAACTTACTCTGATGCTTAAGGTTTTCTGCATCCTTGCGTATAGTTATTTCTATTTTCAATAAAGAATCAGTTGTATTAAATAGGCAATCTTCAGAGAACAAATTTCTCTGAGCTTACCTGAGTAATTAAGCACTATTTGAATCTAGGCCTTTCAGGTTTTAAAATGACATAATTCAAGATTTACCTTGAACATACATTTATTTAGTATTTTAAGTTAACCATAAGCTAATAAGAATGGTCTGGAGACTGGCAAGAATTGGCTCAAAATTCCATTGACTCTTCAAGGCATTTTTGTAAAGCTTGTTAATTTAAGCAGAGTAATTGATAAATGATATAGCATATGTATTTTGATTTTTAAAAGAACTTAACTTTAAAAAAAACCCTTCTTTTTACTTTATTTAATTACTTTTTTTCTTCTCTTTCTTAGTCTCAGACTATGAACTACGTAGGACAACTTGCGGGACAAGTCCTGGTTACTGTGAAGGAACTGTACAAAGGCATTAATCAGGCTACCCTTTCAGGATGCATCGATGTCATTGTGGTCCGGCAGCAGGATGGCACATACCAGTGTTCTCCTTTTCATGTCCGATTTGGGAAGCTTGGTGTCTTGCGCTCCAAAGAGAAAGTGGTAAGTCCAGAAAGTGGGCCAAAACAAAGCTTTGAATACCAATGCATTCGCTTTTTTACTCCTCTTTCTTCCTTTCCCAGCCCCCCACATATCCAGTTAGCAGCTTCATTAAGTGTAGAGCAGTTTCTTGTTACGGAGTGATAATTAAGGAATGCAAAACAGGACTTCCTGTGGTAATCTAAGAATTCTGCAAGAAAAAAATGTTGTTTTAAAAACAGTTCTGACAGCTCTTGAAGTTATCAAGTAAAGAATTATACTACAAGCACAGACACTTCAGTCTTAAAATATTTATGTGGTTATTTATTTATCTATTCAAGTATGCTGGGAAATAAATGCTAAATGCATTTAATGCATCCCTGATGCCGAAAGCAACTATTTTTGGGATGTCTGAGGGATAAATAGAGTATATCTTAAGGGTTGGTGACCTGTCATAAATATTACCAGGGCTGCATTAATACGGGCATGGCCAGCAGGCAGAGGGAGGTGATTGTTGCCCTCTGCTCTTCCCTTGTGAGGCCCTGCTAGGAGCCCTGCATCCAGGTCTGGAGCCCCTAGTACAAGAAGGCTGAGAGCCTGTTAGAGCGGGTCCAGAGGAGGGCCATGAGGATGATTAGAGGGCTGGAGCACCTCTTCCATGAAGGAAGGCTGAGAGGGCTGCAGTTGATCAGCCTGGGAAAGAGAAGGCTCGGGGAAGACCTCATTGCAGCTTTTCAATACTTAAAGGGGCCTTATAAAAAAGGTGGAGAGTGACTTTTTGCTCAGGCAGACAATGACAGAACAAGGGGGAATGGTCTTAAACTAAAAGAGGGGAGACTGAGATTAGATATTAGGAGGAAATTCTTCACTGGAGTGGTGAGGCAGTGGCACAAGTTGCCCAAGGAAGCTGTGGATGCCCCATCCCTGGAATTGTTCAAGGCCAGGCTGGATGGGGCTTTGGGCAACCTGGTCTGGTGGGATGTGTCCCTGCCCAGGGCAGGGGAGTTGGAACTAACTTTCTTTAGTTATTTTCCTTCTTTTCTAACTCATCTTTTAAGGTCCCTTCCAGCCCAAGCCATTCTGTGGTTATCTTTGTTTAATGCTGATACTCAGTAGAAAATGCAATTGTTAGTATCTACAAGCAAATAAAAATTGGGGATTAAACTTTGTTCATTGTTGGGCGTGTTAGATAGGGAATTGTACTGGGTACAACTCTGTCTGGCAGGTCTGAGACTGTGGTGCTGCAATCCCCTTGCCCAGGCTTTAGTAATCCTGTACTTAGGGAGTGGGCTGGATTGGGTTATTAATTTGATTTAAAATGAATCTATTGTGGTGGGGAGTTTACATCCTTGTAAGAATTCTAAGTACTCCCAGGAGGGAGTACTGTGTATGACAATATTCCCTGGGGGTTTGTTACTGAAGGGCGGATTGATTTAAACAGATCATAAAACTTCAGGACTATATACAGCTATTCTACGAAGTGAAGTGGCACTGCAGGAAACTACCCTTATCTTTATATTTTTGTCGTAAAAGGAGAAAGAAGAAAGGAGAAATGTTTTGGGCAGCTTTTTGTTAAGGGTGTGGTCATACTCCAAGTTGCATGCATTAAGATTTTGTGCTTCTCATAACACAGGCTATCAGCAGTTTTCCTCTTTCTTTTTTTGTTTTGTTTTGTTTTCCCACTTGCTAGTGTTCTCTTAATGAGCACACTGCTGAAAAAAAGTTGATTTTATTGTTTTCCTTAACAGTTCTGCAGTAAATTACATCATGAATGCTTTTTCAGCAAGGTATAAGAGAGGAGATACAGATGAACTTTAAATGCCTAACGTCTGTAGAGCAAGTGAGATACACATACAGCAGAAGTGATTTGAAACTGAGCTTGATAAATGTCATAAGGTATCTTTTAATGAGTCTAAAAACGTTTTCCCTCTTGCAAAAGCACTATGGTTGCAGAAGAGTTGAGGTACCATGTCATATTCTCATAAACTCATGAGAAGGAAAATCTGAAACAGTATCTGAGTTGCAGAAAGAATTGTGCGAAATCTGTCCTATTTGGAAGCATGAGGTTAAGGTTCCTTCTCCGAAAAAATACTGCCTTCAGTGGTCTTCCAGTTTTCTGTCTTGAACTTCTGGTCTTTGTGACTGGTTTGTGCTAGGCCCCAATTCAGTCTGAGCTTAAGTATGTGAATACTCTGTCGTTTATCATTCTTCCAGGAAAGAAAGACTAGAGCAGTGCTTATTAATGCTTCTAGCTCTCTAAATCAGGTGAGCAAGATTTAGTCATCAGATGTTTTCAGTTTTTCTTGTAGGTTTTAGGATCTCTACTAACAGTCTGATGTATTTTCAGTTAACAAAATAAAGACCATTATAACAAGCTTCTTTCAGAAAGCAGAGGAGGGAGAGAGTGATGATTATGCAATGGATCAAAGTTTATCATCAGAGATGAGCAAGACTCCTGGTCAGTGCTTTCCCCTGTGATGAATTAATCATGTTAAATTGTCTCTTTCCACAGATCGATATAGAAATTAATGGTGATGCTGTTGATCTTCATATGAAACTGGGTGACAATGGAGAAGCTTTCTTTGTACAGGAAACTGAGGAGGAAAATGTAAGAGCTTTGTGCATTATGATGGCTACGATGCTGTGTTAACAGAGTGATGTGTTGAAAATGCTTAATGTAGTATTGTCAATATGGTAACTCCTGAAAGCTAGATTTTTGTGACCGACTCTTACATCATTTTCATGTACTACTAAGGTGCTTGGTGTTTCATAGAGTTATGTTACCAGTGATAATAAAGTAACTAGTTGATTATTATCATTAGACCATTATTTGAAGGTTACCTTGTTCTATTACATTCATTCTGGTTATACAGATTATAACTACAGTTATACAGATTGCAGTCTTATTATCACGTTTTGTCATATGTTCTTATAGCTTACATTACAATCTCTGTACTAATGAAAGTGGATTAATTTGGCATATTTTTTCTTACAATTTTTAGCATACTTTTTCATGATTTTATTTATGAAATTTTCACTAGTTAGCAATAGCTGCTTTAACTTGAGAATTCTTATTGTATTAGAAAGCAGGAAATAATGTCCCAAGACATTTTTCAGCGGGAAGATAACAAGCTTCTGAGAAAACAGGAATAGTTCATTTTTAGTCAGGTTTTCTAAGGACATGGAACCTGTGTTATTGCAGTATTTTTCAGTATAGAGCTTTGGTTTTGATCGCTTCTGTTTCAGGAAGGATATTCAGCAGCATAAAAGGAAAGGAATTTTAAATATAAAAATCCAGAATGTTTAATGAAACTAGAGGAGAAAGGGAAAAAAATCTGTCTCAGCAAAGTAAAGGATGAAGTGTGTGTATTCACTGTTGCTATTAGGAATCAGTCTTTCAAGGAAATGAGCTTGATCCTCTTACTAGCTTATGACAGTGCTTGTTTACTGTGAGGGAATGGAGGAAGCTCTCCTTTCAAAAGGAGATATATTACTTAAAGTGGAAGAAGAAAATAAACATCTAGACTAGTGACCTAAATGATAAGTTGGGGTAGGAATTCATAATATTTAAGAGAAAGCAAGTATGAGTTCTGTTGTAACATTCACCATGAATAAAATCAAAACTGAAAGTGCTTCTTTATAGCTGCAAGTTGTTAGCCATTGATGGGAACTGATCAGTCTTAAGATTATTTTCAGAAAGCAAGGGTGATTACCACTAACTTTGTATATTAACTTAGAGCAGAAGTTTTATATTAACTTAGAAGTCCCTTACCTGTTCTTAATGTCTTCTGGAAAGCTGGTAGTTCATGCTGAAAATAGATTGAGTTAGGTAAGAAGCAGCTGATTGAGTTATTTCTAGTGCTCACAGATGCTTTTTTCTCTGCATTTCTGCTACTGGTCAACATTTCCTTGTGGTAACTTCTTGAAGCTGTGTTTAATGCTAAAGCTCTCATCAGAGGTCTCAATGAATTTGGAAAGGCTCTTTCAAGTGGTCAGTCTTTGCTGTTTTCAGAACTTGATATTCAGAAGAAAGATCACACACAGGCATTGAATATTTAGTTCTATTGCTACCATTAATTTGAGCCCATAACTTTTTCCCCTCCATGGAAATTCAGTTATCTTCTCTTTCTGTTCACTTCATATTTGTTCCTTCACAGTGTATTTCTTTCAGGTCTTGATATGTTTCAGTTTGTTGTTGTGATGTAAACAAACACTGAGTGGTTATTGGTAAAGCTTTTTCTTCATCTGTATTGTTGCTTCTGTAATTAATTGAGGGTTGGTGCTGGTTTTATTTTTGCTCTTTGTTTTAACCTGAGTAAATTATAGTTCAGTTTATCTTTTTGGAAGATACTTTCTGTAAATGGTGTCTGACATGAATGACAAGACTTGAAAGCATCTTCAGTTTTGTGGATAACACAGAACTGGGAGGAGGCTCCAACTTGACATGGCCGTGGATATCCTAACCTAAGGCCCTACTTTCAACAGAAGATTGAACCAGATAACGTCCAGATACCAATTCCAACCTTTCTGTGAATCCAACTTTTCAACGCCTTTCTATGAATCTGTTTCAAAACAGATAACATTGGGTTTAATTAGTCTGTTTTTAGTAATGCATTTGCTAAGTATGGATGGAACTGTTGTGACTGTTTTGCTATCAAAATCAAGTGTGTGTGTGCCTTAAAACTGTAATAATATTAACGTTCATTTATCTGAACTTTCTGTAATCCTTCCAGTGAACTTCCGTTTTGGACATCAGCCTCTTATATCGCTGGGCTATTGTATGGTTTCATGTCTAAAAATAGATGCAAAGATCAGTAATTATCCTGTATGCACATAACAAGTTCTGTTTTTTTAAAAGAAGTTTGTGCTTTATTTTCTTTTTTTGTTTAGGAAAAAGTTCCTGCATATTTGGCAACATCTCCAATACCCACTGAAGACCAGTTTTTTAAAGACAGTGACAATCATTTGAAATCAGGTGAAAATGAGAGGACATGTGCAAACTCAGAAATTCCACATTCTGTGGAACCAGAGACTGTATTCACCCCAGGTTCTGTGAAAAAGAAAAAAAGAAGAAGAAAGAAATACAAGCAAGATACGAGGAAGGAAGATCAGATGTCTTCTACTGGGACAGAAGAGATTTTTGAAATGGAAATAAGCTCAGATGATGAGAAAAGTGTTCAACCCCTAAGGTAAACTATCAAATATTCGCTGAGTGCTTTTACTGGTATTACTGAGCTTTTTATAAGTGACTTGCAACTTTCCTCTATGCAAGTAATGTCTAAGTTTCAATAAGCTTGTAGGTAGGCTCTTCTTAAACAAAATTCCAAACTGTTGCCTTCTATATTCTTACAGAGTCATTCAAGTTTGGCCATTTTGTTGTAAACATGAAATCCATTTAAGTCCATTCTCATAAAGAAAAATGTCCTGATCTGTTGTGTAACTTCTTTGAGGCAGGGTGGTCCAGTAGTGTTTGGAAACCTGTAAGTAAACTCTGATGTGGAATGTCTCTAGTACACTGCATCTGACTCCTCTTGTAACTTGAAGTTTACTTCAGTAACTACATACTACAAAAATTAACACTCCTTTACGTTAATAAAGAGAGCTCTCTACATATGTGTAGTTGTGGTGGGGAATAACCAGCCCTGTATGCTGAAGTGGATAAACTATTAGTAAACTGGAGCTTGCAGTAAAGTTGTAACACGTACTGAGAAATGTTAGGAGAACAATCGGAAGGATTATGGACATAAAGCTATCAAGCATTTAAACATTTAAAATCCAGGGAAAGCCTACTCAACAGGGTTTCATGGAAATTTCTTAGGCTGTGGAATGAAAGAAGTGAAGTTAGTTTTTAAACAGAGCTCAGTGTTTTATTGGACAACTTTACTGCTAAATGTAGTATGAATAAATTCTATATCTGCTCTGGGAAATGGAAGAATGCTTTGGTACAAGAATAAAATGTAACTGAAAAATCTCTCCTTCAGTATGGGTCTTCAGGGGAGTCACAAGCTTAATAATAAGTAGCAGTCAAAAGGATGAGTGCAACAGAAGAACATGAATCTAAGTGATATCACACCTATGCCCAGTAAAACACAACAAAATTTGGAATTTTAGGTGTCTTCTAGAATATTTGTGGTATTACTATTTCATTTGTTTTCATTGTCATGCTTATGTCAAAGAATTTTCATTTAGATACTGCTCTCTTGAAGATGAAGATTTGGTATTTCATTTGGCTTGATTTTTTTCTGCCTTTTTTTTTCCAGTTTAAGAAAATTTTTAATCAGGCTTCAGTGCAAGAGCATTAAGACAACAGTATCTTGTCGTAGTGAAAACAACAAAAATCAACCATCAAGTATAGGAAGAAAGCAAATACACCCTGTAATGATTTAGTCTTCATTCAATAAGTCATTGCAAAATTCATTTTCTGTCATTGCAAATTTAAGATGTTACATCAATAGTAGTTGATTTCAACAAGTGTTCAGAATTCAAATTAATATTCTAGCAATTATCTTAATATGATAAGAGATGAGTAAAAATTTGTAGGTTTGACTGAAATGTCTGGTCTAGTTGTAGCTGAACAAGCAATAGTGTTTCCATAAAGGTTACCCCAGTTTTATTTTTGTACTGTCTAGAACAAAGGATTGAGAAGGCTTTTTATTTGTAAACCATAATACTTTTAATAACAAAAACGGCAGTAGAAATGCCTTGTCAGTGTTGTGATGCGAAAGGAAGGTGACCTTATGAAAAAGGAATGCAGTTTTCATGTGAATGATCATTAAGTGCAGGACTGAAAAATTAAATTGTAGTAATTGAAACCCAGAGACAGTAAGTTCATGGCTATGTATCTATTAGTGGAGTTCATGGATGATCATTCCAGTGGCTTACCAAGGCAGGAAATAAAATGCTTTGTGATAAGCTTATACAGTTTCTTTTCCAGTTGAAGATACTGTTGTAGAAAAACATTCGTAAGGTTTCTGTGCACATCCCGTGGGGATGTAAGGTGCTATCAGTAGGTTTGAAGTGTTTTTATAGCCCTGTGTGATATCCATAAATGCCTGGTACTGAAAAAAAAACTCTCTATAAAGAAATAAAACCTTACACTGCTATTAGACATATCTTCAGATTGCAGAGTGACACTGAGAAAGGAAAACAGAGGGTGGAGTTCCAACAGGAAGGTCAAAAATTCAGCCATAGGTACCAGCACGTCATGTCTTACCTAGTTCTTTCCTTACAGAGTGCTAAACAAGCTGTTTCCTGTTCCTTGGGAAAATTCAAAATCTATTTCCAAATGTTTATGGAGTTTTTTTTTTAAATGGCCTTTGTGTCTTCTAGCTATGATGGCATGCTGTAGATCTAGTTATGTTACAAATGCTTCAATAATCTAAAATACCAGCAGGACTGAAATTAGTGCATGCGCTCAGAAACAGAGGGCGTTTTTTTTTCCTAGTGCTAGGGGTGTTGCATAGTGTCAGTCCTGGGTCATGCTTCACGACTCCTCCCAGCCCTGTAAAATGGAAATGATTTTCACTTTCAATCCACACAATTCATCCGTGCTTTCAGGAAGGCATTAAATGTATATTAACCTTCTGAAGCGTTCTAACATAATGCCTTTAAATGATTCATTGGTTTCTTAAACCAGCCATGCAGTGCATCAACTGGAAGAAGTTACCTGTCTCCAAAATCTTCAGTATTTTGATTCAATATAAAATGGATATGTATGAGAGGAAGTGGTAGCAGTCTTTATGAACATTACAAAATTAGTAATTTGGAATGAATAGTGAACTCATGTTATAAATTGGTATACACTGATTAATTCTCCACTCTTATTTTCAGTGATCTTTGACTGTGTTTGTATTTTTAATCTTAGAGATGAGATTTATTCACTTATATTTTTGTGGGATTTTTTTTTTGGTGCTTCATGTAAACTCATTTGGTGGCTAGTTTTTGGTGAATAAAATCTGTTTAGAACCCCACCTACTTGTCATCTTGCCCACCCTCTAAAGTCAAAATATTGAGGACCCCTCTGTAATAGTTTTCTAGTGTGCTTTTGTTAATCTTTTGATAAAATCTTTTGCCTGTTTTTTAGATACTTAGCACTGAATAAAATAGTATGAAACTTTTCTATCACAGCTTGGTTTGAGTGCAAAGGTGTGTACAAAAGTCTTTGCAGCTATAATATCAAGCCAAGCTTTCATCATCAGGATTCTCATTTCATAAGAATAATAATACCCAGTATTAAATACTGAGCTTAGAAATGTATCTTAACAGAGTCTAGACTCTTCCAAATGAAAGACTTGCTCAAATGAGAGATCATTGTAACTGCTTACAGCCTAAGTAAACTGCAGTATTAAATAAGTGTGTAAAATCTAAGTATTCATGTATTTTAATATATAGTGTTAATTTTTTTCTATGTCCATAAGATAATTTAGCATTAGCATTCCAAAAGAGGTTCAGCACAAGCATGCTGCTAATGGAGGACATATTTCTTCTTTCTTTCATAATAATGTCTTAAAATAACTTTTCACATTTTACGCTGAAGTTACAGACTCATCTTTTTTTGTATTATTTGCACTGTGCATTGTGCATCCATGATGCAAACATGGATGAATTGTGTGGCCAGCAGCAAGTCTAAGTGAGGGTTTGGGGTTCAGCTTTGGGTTTTGGCAGTATTAGCTGGCTGTAGAGAGTGGTATCACTTAAGTTATCGTGAATTCCTTGTTCAGTATTAACTTACATGATATCAGAGACCTTTTAAACTTGCAATATTTCAAAGCATTTGTTTCTATAATAATTAACTTGTTTACAGGTGTGCTGCAAACAATGAATTCTTTAAGCTCTACACTTCTTCCTTTAGATCTTGGATTTTTAATAGCATGTAAAGTCACTTTTCTAACTGAATTAGTAATGCAGATTTCTTACAGTGACTTATTAAATGTCTCATGTTATTTCTGCAGAGGATCCTCAAATTCATCACCAAAAGGCGAAGAACAAAAAGAATCTTTGATTTATCACTCAACAGATCATTACCCCTTATCTGATGGAGACTGGTCTCCTCTGGATAAGTAAGTCACTTTGTAATGTCATTGTGCATATAAAGATGAATGATTGTAATAAAAGTGCCTTTTTATTATTATTTTTTAATTCTTGATCTGTAATACTATCCAACTCGTCTAAGTTCTGTGATACCCAATGTAGCATAAGCTGCTTATTTGGAACTTTGGGGAATTTTCCACTCTATGTATTAAACCAAATTTTTGTCTTTTTCCTCAAATGAACAAAATGTTCTTGCTCAAATTCACTATCAAAGAAAGAAAATACCTTTCTCAACAAAATCTTATTAATTGTACAAAAAGTTCCTGTGTTCCCATGACTCACACTAGCATAAGTAACACTTGATATGCCATAAGGCAGAAGCACTGGGTATGTAAGTTCGAACTTGTCAGGTGCAAATTACTTGAGGTAAAGCGAGGTCCTTAGCTTGGATCATTGCAGCACAGAACAGAGGATTTGCTAGGTACCAGAACGCTAGCCCAGAGATGCCAGAAGCACCATCTGTTGATTGTGGATTCTTACAGATGGCATGATAAGGCTCACCAGTCAATTTTCAGTTAGTGACTGGGGCATTTATGAGCTTTTTCAA
Organism: Aythya marila; assembly: GCF_965140915.1. Lineage (NCBI taxonomy): Eukaryota > Metazoa > Chordata > Aves > Anseriformes > Anatidae > Aythya > Aythya marila. Next base: position 106,301,656 of record NC_139043.1, read on the forward strand.
GACTCATTCTTCAGAAGTTTGGCTTTACCACTCTAACACTAATCTCTATTAGTGTAAGTAGATGCAAACCTTGAGGTGAATTTTACCTGAACACTGAGCATAGGGAAGGGCGTGTATGTAACAGAAGATGCTGATCAGCATGCTGTGATTCATGTCAACTCTGGTGAGTGTCTAGTTTTACTGCTTTTCAGTTTGAGGAGTCTACCTCACAGCAGATACTTTCATGGTGTCATTTGTGGTGACCATTACTGGTCAGCCCTGTGTGATGGTCATTGTTGCATGTTGCTGCTCAGTGTACCAGGTGCCTGTTTTTCTTTACTCATACAGCAGAATAGATTAAGCTTCAGAAAATACTTAAAAATAATCTCCCTGCTTTGGGTGTTTTCCAGGGCCATGGCCTCAGTAAGTCTGAATGCACCACACCATGCTTGGTGCCTGCTAATTCTCCAATTCCCCCAGTCATAGCTTGTTAATGAACAGAAGCCTCTCAGAAGCAGTTGGACAGGAAATCCCATTATTGTTCCTTTTTATGTTTTGGGCTGACATCCACATCCTCAATTGTGCTTAATAAGTGTAGTGTTCAAATGTTCCCTAAAGGTTTGTGGTTGAAAAGCATCCACAGTGTTTGACCCTGAATGATACAGTGCCACATGGATTATATCATCTAGTTAATTGTAACATCAAGTCCTTCATCAAGACAGGCTGGTACTTCTTTTCAGTTTATTGAACTCTAGCTAACATAGGCTAGCAGATTATATCTAGGAGACAAGATCCTTTCAGTGCTAATCTCCTTTCTTCTTTACATGTTTATTGAGGTAGTCTTCTATAGCAATTTGTTTGTGAATCTTGTGAGATGCCTGGACCGTCTGTTTTTCATTTTCTTTTTTTTAACAAGAAGCTTTCCAGTAATAAAGAAATTGCCAATTTTTATTTCCCTTTTTTTTGGGGGGTGGGGAAAATCTATCTGGGAAAAGGGAAGTTTTACATTGAATTATTTCTCCTGAGCCACCAAAGAAAGATTCTTTAATGCATATATCATACAGTGAAAGAAATTAGAGGTTATAATAACCTCTTTTTTTTGGGAGACCTGGAACAGCTAATAGTCTTTTTTTTTTTTTTTTTTTTTTTTTTAAATTAATATGGTAACTTTAGCTGTTACCATATCTCAAAAAGAGGATTACTTCACAACTTAATCTTTGAGATGTTTTCATATGAAAGTTTCACAAGGCATAGATACGTTTGATTGTGAATATAGTGTTTGTGATTTCTGGTCTTGTCTTTTAATTAATGCAGCCTTGAAAACTTTTTACTGCAGGTACTGCCTATCACAGTAGTTCATCTCCGGTGGTATCTGGGTGACTGGTTGGTAAATTGCCACTTAAGAGAGTAGGTTCTCCATTTCTTGGTTAGCCTGTGTCAGTGTTTGGATGTCAGTGTTCTTCCTATCCAAGTACACAGCATTAACTGAAGTGACTCAAATCTGGCAGCTAGATACATCTCTCGCTTCTGCAGTTGTAGTTAGTTGCAGCTGAGAAATCTAATCCCTTATTTGTCCTTTTTTTCTATATACAACAGCGTACATGGGTATATTTTCTTTTGAACAGAACGGTATGTCCAGCTGTACCCATCCTAATGCTTAGGTACCATCTGAGGGATAAATTCACTTGAGTCCCAAAGCAAATCTGCCTCTGGTTGCTCAAAGTCCCATCTAGCTTTGGCCTTGAACACTTCCAGGGATGGGGCACCCACAACTTCTCTGAGCAGAAGTCCATCCCCAAATGGAAACTTCATGGCTAGTGTGAGTCTATATTTGGACTGTACACGTTGAAGAATTTTAGCTACTAATCCACACTTTACAAATGTGGGAGAAAGTTGAGTCATTTAAGGTAACAGAAGTCTAGGGGAAAGATACTAAGTAAATCATTCACATTTTTAGTCATAGGATTTCTTTCCTAAATCCAAAAAGCTTTACTCCTACTTCAGAGAGCAATCTCTTTGATAAAAGCTTAAGAGACAGGAGGCTTGCTTACCCTTGGGACAAGATAGGATGCTAATTATTTGGGATGCTAATTGTTTGCACTAAAGGCTGTGTATATGTGTAGTGGGGCCATGCCTGTGTTCAAATGTGCTAGGTATTTTATTTAAGGAGCAGTATTTAGCTTTGAACAGGCACTGCATTGTTGCCTACTCAAAATAAATAGAAACAGCCACTACAGATGCACAGATATATGGTGGTAAATTATGTTGTGTTTTGAAATTGATACTTTATTCATTAGGGTGGTATCAACAGATCTACTTAGTAGTTTTGTGTTTGAGAGTGGGGCCACATTCATTTTGAAGCAGAGGAAGGCCTTAGGATGTGGTTTCATTTTTTCCATCACAAGAGGCAAGCATGGAATGATACTTCACATTAAGAAAAAGTGGAAGGTGGTCACAGGTCTTTTGGCTCTCTGGTCTAATTTCTTCTAATAAAAGGCTAGAAGTTCCTCCATGTATGTTATGTGTTCAAACGTGAATCTTCCAAGACTTCCATTTTAACCATTGTGGTAGGTAATCATGACTTTCTCAAAATGGGGAAGGTTTTTTTTGTTGGACAAGTTGAAAGGCTGGTTGGGATTTTTTGCCTCTTTTTTTTTTTTTTTCCTGGAGATTGGCCCTCTTGCTCTTCAGAACCTTTGCAGGGAGCTGAGTGAATGTAACAGCCCAAGTCTTTCAGGGAGACGCTACAGTTTCTTTCAAACCACTGTCCTCTTCACTAGAATAAAACCAAAGGAATAACCATCAGCTATTTGTTACCTGATACCATCGATGATTTTCCTGTTTTAACAAGCAATGTTAGCATGACTGGATCACTGTTACAAGCATGAGCCTTTCGAGTAGACTTCTTTCTGAGAATGATAATGGAAAACTTGCACTTCAGGGGAAATGGAACAGATTTTGCCCTGAAGTGCTCAGTCTTTTGCAGGTACTGCTGATTATTAAGAATTAGGCTAAGAAACAGGTTAATAGGTCTGCTTGGCTTCCAGTTGACTTGTGATGTAGGCAGAACAAATTATTTGACACCAAAGGAAAATGAGTTTATATTCCTCCTCGTAACAAATACGTGCATGTATTTTCATCAACGTATTACTTTAAGTTGTTCTAACAGTGTAGAAAGTGCAAACTTTTAGTAGGAAACTTTTCTTTTGTGTCCTTGGATAATGAAGACTGGAAAAGAGCAATGTTGTTAAATCACATGTAGACTTGCTTAAATGTACTGCTACCTTGGATTTTCTGGTGTCCCTTAGAATGTTATTAAGGACACTTACTGTTTGGATTGTGATCAAGTGATCAGATTTGCTTGCTTCCAATGTCTGTTCCTTATTGTGGAACCCTGGTTCCACAAACCTCCAGAAAGTTTCAAATAAGATACTTGCATTAATTAATTCTTGAAAGAACTTTATATGTTTATATATATATATGTATGTATATACACATGCACACATAAGTGATATACCTGTAGGATTTACTATAAAATTTTCAGTATTCGATATCAAGGTTTATATTTAAATAAAAAAACAATCCCCAAACATTGTGAATGTCAAAGTGTAAAAAGAGCAGAATTTCCATAATCTGAATTATAAATGCCTTATTTGAGAGTGGACAGACTTGGACCTTTCCCAACCCCTAAATACTGTGTCAAAACAACATCATGTGTTTCCCTTCTTCCCTAAGACCTGAAGAGCAAAATAATTTCGAAACTTTTGAAATCACACCTTTCTTACATTTTGTAGAGTGAGTTCTAACTACTTTTAAGCCAAAAGAAGTAAATTTCAAAGGGTCTTTTTCTGATTTATGGATAGTAAATGTTGTGGGAGGAATAAGATAGAACTTTAATAAGTCATGTAGCCTGAAAGAAGTTTTCAAATAATCTCCCTTGCCTCTCCTAAATTACCTTGCTAATGTTGTTTTTCCCACCTGTAGACCAGGATTTGGTGTTGCTTCATTCACATGTGAGTTAGGTTTGTAAAACTGCTGTTACTCAGGTCTTGGCATAGCAAGTTTAAATGCTGTATCTTTATAGAACAAAGAAACTCAAAGCAGACTTCTGCTGTACTTTTGGATAATCAACTTTTTTTTTTTTTTCTGTTTGTTTTTTAATTGAATGTGGGCTTAGGAGAGAGCTATACCTACACTGCAGATAAAGTGAAGGAATCTGTTTAGGGTGATCACCAAGGAAGTCCTTTAATGTGATTTTGGTTTTAACCTAATTTCTTGCTGTCTGAAAACTGCTGGGCTTCTTGCCATGTTGCAGAATAAGTGAACCTCTGTTAAGCTGTAGAAAATTCTACCAACAGTAGCTGCACAACAAATGCATTTTAAACACTGTAGCTTTCTTGCTTTTTTTTTTTTTGTTGTTGTTCCTGTTGATTTGCTAGCCCTTACGCTGAGCCAGTCTGCCCTAAAAGTGATTCAGAACTAGAAGTTAAACCTGCTGAGAGCTTGCTCAGATCTGAATCTCACATGGAATGGACATGGGGAGGATTCCCAGAATCAACCAAGGTATAGTTATTTACCGTCGCAAATTTTTGAACCGAATTTTGGCATATTTAAAATTGTGCACTGCAAGTGGTTTGTAAATCTGCTGCTGTTCTTCAGAATAATTCAGCTGAAGTAGGAAAGTAGCACCCCCTTGTGGCTGCCTGATAGTCGATGTTACTGAGTTCAAAAGCTGATCAGCAAAGTAATTCTTGAAAGCTTTGCAGTGATGTAAAATTTTTGAATTTCTAGATAGAAACTGACAAAAGCAACTCTGGAAACAGATTTCCTTTATTTTAGGATAAACTATAGTTTATCCTAAAGAGGAAGGGTAGCCTTAATAGATGGAATATGTTTTTTTCTAACAGGACAGCTGATGGCATAAGCCCTATCACATCGATGCTTACGCGTTTTTCTTGCTGTTGTGTCATCATGTCAAGACTTGCCAGTTTTTTTTATGGAACTTGCTAATAAGCTAGTATAAAGTTTTTCTTATAGGGAACTTTGCCAATACAGTAGGCCATGTTTTATGTTGCTAAAATACATGTTTAAATTCTTACCCAGTTTACTTGTGATCAGGGCACCAAGTTTACTGACAAAATTACCCCGAGTACAGGTTTAATGTTCAGACCAGAATAAAACAAATATGTGAAGTGAAAGGATTGACTGGAGTCTTGTTTTTCAGATAAGCAAGAAAGAAAAACTGGAACAGCCCAGAACAGCTACCATTACACCATCAGAAAAGACTCATTTTAGGGTCATCCTCAGCTCTGATGAAGTTGAAGATGATGATGTAGTGAAAGATTCTGTCTGTACGGTACTAAAACCTGAGCCAAGAACTCATCCTCTTCTTAAGCAAATGGATGTTAAAGATTCTCTTGCTTCTGCAATCATAGAACCACAGGATTCCTTAACATTAGATGCTGACCATCATTCCAGACTATTGGTAGACCCTCTACCAGAAACAAAACCAACAGCAAAAACTGACTCTCCTTCAAAAAAGAAAGGTATAAAACTGATTATTTCCTTCAGCTTGATCTACCAGATAGAGGCAGTAATGGAAAAAGCACAAATGTGCCTTTTCATTTTTTTCTTAAAACTCTTTGAAGTCTTGATTAAAACCATAATTAAATTCTTCAATTTATAAATGCTGTAAGTCTGAATCTTCCAGAATTATGTTTGTCTTTAATGCCTTTGGATCTCATTAACCTTAATTGTTAAAATTAACAGGGGTGCACAAGCGAAGTCATCATCAGGGGCCTGATGATATTTACTTGGAGGACCTAAAGGCTTTGGAACCTGAAGTTGCAGCACTCTACTTTCCCAAAAGGTAACTTTAAACTAAAATTCCATGAACCTAGGCTTATACTGCAGTTGCACTATGTAAACAACTACACGTATGATGTGTCTCTAAGAAGAGAATGGGACTTCAGGTTTCTAGGTGTTCGTGAAGAAGCTGGTCCTAATCTCATTGTGGAAATTGGTTTCTGATTTGGCAAGAAACACGATGAAAGATCATGTGAGAGTTTTACTGAGAGATTTTCATCTTTGTATAAACTGTATGTTCTGAAAATATTGTTAGCTCTAGATAAACACACATCAGTTTATTTTTTACATGCCCTGTACATTCTTTCCAGCTAGTTTTTAAATATCAAAACAGACAAAAACAATCACTTACAATCTTTGTGCAAGGATCAGTCTCAAAATTCCCTCGTTTTGTATTTTATGAAATCTAAGCCTTCTAGGTACTCTTAAAATACTCTACAAAATTCTTCCAGGACAGTCATTCTGGAAAAATACAGCCTAATAAGGAAGAAATGTCTAACTTCTGTTGACCTGTGAACTTTTCAGTTTGTGGGTCTGGGGGCAGGATTGATAGCAACAGGAGAACATAACTGTAAAAAGTTTTAGTTTTATTTTGATAGTTACTAATAATCATAATGTTAGATGTCAGTATGGTATTTTTCTTATTTAAAAGACAACCTATTGCAGTTCTTTTTCCAAACAGTGTTCTAAAAAATATAAAGCAATGTCCTTTTTCCTTCTTATTCTTATTCTACAACGTTCTGGTAAAGACTGAGGAGCATGGTATTGTTCTGTGGCTATAGCATGTAGAGGAATTTTCCTCATTTAAATCCAGTTTTGTTGCAGGCAAAAGAAATGTAATTACTTCCCAATTTAGATGGATGTTGGGAGGAGAACTGGACACTATCGATAGAGATTAATAAAGGGTTTGCGTGTATGTGTCTGATTTCTCTTTATTATTAAATTTATGTATTTATGTTGTAAAATGATGCAGGACATTAGAAAAATGCAACAGCAAGATCATTTTTGATTAATCGTACAGCTCATTCCATAATCTAAAATCTATACATCTGCTTGCAAGAGAAATAATTATGGAAAATGTGATTCTTTTTTCCTTTTTTTCCTTTTTTTTTTTCCCTTCCCTGTAGTGATTCCGATCCAGGCTTCAGGCAGTGGGCTGAGTCAGATACCCTTTCTGGTTCTCAGTCACCCCAGTCAGTAGGAAGCGCTGCTGCCGATAGTGGCACAGAGTGCATGTCTGATTCTGCTATGGACTTGCCTGATGTTACTCTCTCACTTTGTGGAGGTCTCAATGAAAACGGGGAGATTTCTAAAGGTATGTGAGAAACTAAATCATAAATGGTAGTAAAGCTCAGGCAGTTAAATGAAGTGGTGTGTGTGTGCGTGCATATATATGGTAGAAATAGAAATTATTTCTACCTTATGAAGCTTTGGCCTATAATTAGGCTTATGTTGAGAAGCATATTCCATTTTCTAAAATTCTTAAGCATTTGCCAAGCAGAGATTGTGGAATTTAGCCTGAAGTTAGTCAAGAGCACGTAGAGTCTTGAGAAATGCTTTTCTCCTTTTTCATGCTACACATTACGCGTCTGACTAGCCAGTCTTATTTCTGTTTGCAGTTCCTTGTTTACTCCACTATAAATCTTCACAAACCGTATTCTTCCTAATTGCTTGGTGTTTTCCCTTGGTGGTGTTTTTTAGCCATTGCGAGACTAATTTATTATCTTATCTCCTGTTCTACTTTTCCTATCCTAAATGTTTTTTAACCCTTAGCTTTCTTACCTGTTGATTCTTCTGTCTTTGTACTAACTTCAGTGCTAACAATGTTAACTTCAGCATTTAACTTCAGTTTTATGTATTCTGAGTAAGCTTCTAGTAGTGCATAATTTTCATCAGTGTTTTTAGTATTACTTTTTTTTTTTTAATGATCATCCCATCTCTTAAGTCATCAAGTGAAAATTGTATGAATATTATAAGGGCTCAGAACAAATCCTTCTTCTAGTTTCTTATTTCTTACTTCCTGTGACTGTTAAAGTGTTATGAGGGTTTCCTTGCTACTGAGAAGGCAGTCAGGTTCTTGACAGGTAGGCCATATTAGCATATCTTAAGTGATGCTGCAAAATTAGCAAAGACTCTGAAGTGACAAAGCATTTTCCTAGACACAGACTAATCAGACATTTTAGGATTCCGTATTACTAATTTTAATCCAAATCTGCTTCTATTGCAGAAAAGTTCATGGAACATATTATTACTTATCATGAATTTGCTGAGAACCCCGGACTCATAGACAATCCTAATTTGGTAATAAGGATTTACAACAGGTAAGTCCTCTGTATCATAAAATCAGTTCGTAGAGAACCTTATTTAAAATGTACCCTATCAAGCGAGTGCATTTCTCAGCTTCCATTTTGACTTATTTTTTGATGGATCTGCTGCTTGGTCATAAAGAAAAATGCTTAAAGCTAGATTTAGTGCAAGCTTTTAGTTCAAAATCAAAGTGAGATTTCATTTCAGCACTGATGTTGGTGTGTATATTAAAATAATTCCACTTGCAACAAACTTTAGTTGTTGGCAGGAAACACATCTTTTCATCAACAAAAGGACAGTTTGCACACTGGTATTTATTTACCTCTATTCGGGTTTTGCAATAACTTATCAATAATGTGTTTTTAAACAGGTATTATAACTGGGCGTTGGCTGCTCCAATGATTCTGAGTTTGCAAGTGTTTCAGAAAAGTTTGCCTAAGGTAAATGAGATGTATACTTCTTAAAGATTTTGCATGTAGTAATACACTTACCTTTTTATTCTGTTTTTTTCTACACAAACTTAAAAACATACCTATTTTTTCAGGCTACTGTTGAGTCTTGGGTCAAAGAAAAGATGCCAAAGAAGTCTGGAAGGTGGTGGTTCTGGCGCAAGAGAGAAAGCATGACTAAACAGGTAATCAATTTTATATTTTCCTCATCTATTAAAAGATTTTAGAAGTCCATTTGTCAAAAGTGCCTCAGAACACTTCTCATACAGCTCTGTCACTGACTGCCAGCTGGGAGTTACTCACTGTTGCAGTACCTATTGCTACTTCTGAATATTTTATCTGAAATACTACATAATTTTTCATTGCTCCTAGTTGCTTCAACAACTTATTCAGCTTTTGCACATTATTCTTCAAACCCTTTCTTCTAAGCCATAAGCTTAGTCAAGTCAAAGCTACTCTTCAGTCATTGCAATATATTTCAGGAATTTATACACAAATTAAGTAGGTGCACAGTAGATGTTATGCTGAGACACTCCATTTTAGACTGTTATCTAAACCTTGAATATGTCCTAAATCTTCCCTTTTTTAAAAACCTGATTTTTACAAGCTTAGAGATCGACTTTCCTTTAATGCTAAATTCATCATTTCAAACTAGTATTTCTCAGTTTCGGGTGCGCGGAGTGTTTTTTGTTTTTTTTTTCTTGGTAGACTGAAAAGCTTTAACAGATCACTCCTTCATAGGGAACCTTTTTGTTAAATAATTCTCAGAATGAGTGATTCTCAGACTTGATGTAGCGTATGTACTATACTGATAGCTATTTGCTTACGTATGAACTGTTGAGTTCACTTGGATCATTTTAAAATGCTTAAATATCAATGTGTTCTTTATTGTCATGTTGCTTTAGATACCAGAAGCAAAAGAGGGGAAGTCTGAGACGCAAAGAGCAAATGAACTGCCAGCAACTATAAAAGAGCAAGTTAATAGTAGGTGTGTTCCTGCCTGAAGAATATTTTGTGTACTGAATAGTCTCTCCCTCTTTCTCTCTCTCCTTCTCTCCCTCCCTCCTTCCCTGCCTCCCTCCCTCTCTCGAGGAAGAATTCAGTAGGAGTTCACTGTGGGAGAAATGTTTTCCTCTAAGCTATTGAAGAGAAGCCAGATGTGTTTGGTAAACAACTCAACAAAATTAATGTGGCAGTAAACATTGTAGCAACTACAAATACACTACAGTTATGTCCTGAATCCTATTGTTTTTACTTCTTAAATTCCAATGTAACTGACAGAACAACAAAGACATATATGGTAACCTTTAGCAATGGGCCACCACCCTATAATTTACTAGTGGGATTGTTTGAGATATCATTTGATGTTCTTTTGTATAATCATAATAGGCTTTGAATAACTTAAACCATATGCATTTTTTGTAACATGAAATAACTGAAACAATAAAATGGCATTAGTTACAGTACACAAGTTGCCCAAGATTGTAATGGGAAACTAGCAGTATTTAGCACAAAACTGTTTCAGTCTAAATATGTACACTCATATTTTCCCATGATTTCATGAAGATACTTGTAAATGTTTTTGTTTTTAAAATTTAAGAAACTGAATATACTGTGAAATTAAGATAAATTAAATGCTACTTTTAATCTTGAAATCTCTAATTAGCAGAAAAACAAATCTGAATAACCTTAAAAGGTGAGCTACTCTGCTAATTTATCACATAGTTTAAAAAAAAATATAGTGACTGTGACAGCTTTTCTTTAAAAACAGGACACTATTACTCTCTTAGTATCCCTTTTCATCTGCAGTATACTTAATTAATCAACACAGTATTAGTGACCAATTGACAATGTCTTTACTAATTTCATCATGTGTGGAGCCAGCTAGACTGTGCATAGTAATACTTAGAGCTTCATCAGTAGTAGCATGCTTTACAAGTCTTATTTGCTTATAGGCATGTACTGACTTTTTCTGGGCACAAACTAGACTTTGGACTTTGTTAATCTCTGCTATCAGGCTAGTAGTGAATCCTTGGCATAACCAGAAATTAATCTTGTGTAGGAGTCTTTCATCATTAAAGAAAGATTTTTCTGGCGCTTACAATTATTCTGTTTGATGTCATGTTAGACCTCCAGAAGATGATTCTTCTAGTGATGAAGCATCACAAGAGTTGAAGGAATCCTTGAAAATAGATTCTACAGTAGAGCATCCGACCCATGGGAACATTCCATCTTACAAGAAGTCACTTAGACTCTCTTCGGACCAAATAGTAAGTGGCATGCCTTCATTGCACATAGAATGCGTCATAGTTATACTCTTTGTTTGACTGTAGAAGTTGGATTTTTTTTCTCATTGTTACAAGGTAAGTGTAAACACATTTCACAAAGGCAAAAATGCTATTGGGTTGCTCTTTCAGCAGTAGAAAAAAGGAATGGGGAAACTTAAAATGCAATATTTAGTTTTATTTTTAAATTTAAATGAAGTATTTTCCATTGCTGGTGTGGGCAGCTGCATTATTATTTTTCCTTTTTTTAAGGATCGTGATTCTGTATTTTGATTTAAAAAAAAAAAAAAAATTGTTAAGAAAGTGACATAGTCACTTCCTGCAATTTGGATATCCTGGGATATTAACTGTACATCTAGGTTGGTGTGCTGTTTATTAGTTTCAATCTAACTTACAAGTTCCTTCTGCTGTCTAAATATATGATCTCCATCATGGAAGAATTTTGAGGAAAGCACCCACTAGGTAGAAAATACCATTGCATGCTTGGTTGTTTACACATTTACTAAACAGAGTTATTTATATATATGCTAATATATTAGCAAATAGTATTTGCTAATAACATAAGCCTATGGTAATAGCAAGAATTAAAATAGGAAGGAGTCAAACACTTTCTGTTACTGCTGTGGTCAGTGCTGCTGTAATCAGATAAAGAACTTAGAGGCAAATACATGTACCCAGTGCAAAGCAGGCTTTGCCAGTGAAATTGTGCCATTGTTAAACTATGGTTCACTTTTTTTGACGAGTTGATCAAAGCTGAAGAGGAAAATTTATAGGAGCCTTTTTCTGTGAGTTTATTTTTGATTCTAAAAATTCTATATTTCAATTTATTCTAAAGGCGAAGTTGAAACTCAGAGATGGCCCTAATGATGTTGTATTTAGTATTACAACCCAGTACCAAGGGACTTGCCGTTGTGCAGGAACAATATATCTCTGGAACTGGAATGACAAAATCATCATATCAGACATTGATGGAACAATAACCAAGTAAATATTTTTTCTTTTTTTGTATTTGATGCATTATCTTGCTTTATTGATGCTATCCTGCTTTTCAAGATCAGATAAAGAGGCTTGATTTAAGGTGACTTGACATTTTTAACAGCTGTAAGAAATATGTGTTGCTTTGATGTTGATTTGTACAGCAAACTAGAAGAGCCTTTTAAGAGACTAGTGTGACTAGCATGTGGCAACTGCCCTTTCCAGTCAGACTTCCTTCGGTTTAGCAACCATGGGTTAACTTGGAAACTGACTTGTGCTTTATGGCCTATCTAGTATTAACTAGTAGATATTAACTAGTACTATATCTAGTACTAATTCTCTTTTGAAATGGTTAGGACCTTCTGCAGAGGTATTTCTGTAAATACTCATAAATTGTTTATTCATTAGTAGTTGTCTTTAACGAACTTGTACAATTCCACCTATCTCCAATTTTCTTTTTAGGTCTGATGCTTTAGGACATATTCTCCCTCAGTTTGGCAAGGACTGGACTCATCAGGGCATTGCAAAACTCTATCATTCCATAAATGAGTGAGTATGTAATCTATGAGCAGCTAGGGCTTTCTGGAATTTGGGAATTAATGGGCAGGTAATTGAATTGCTGTTAATAATTTTGCAATTCAGTACGATGTGTTGGTCTAAATGATGGAAGGGAGCTACTTCTGTCATATACAAACAAAACTAAGTTTTTTTCCCTCAGATACTTCAATAGGAATGAAAGCCAACACTTTTACTAGTTCCTTTTTCAAATGTTTGATTCTGCATTTGAGTTCTTAAAAACTGTGTAATATCATTGTGACTATGAGAGAGAACCATAATAGAAATAGCTTCTCAAACAGTCATGCATATGTTTATCTTCACCAACTCAGGTTAATCACAAAGTCTTTACAAGCATAGCACCCTGTAAATTCAAACCTAAACAGTGCCCTCCCAATATCTAAATATTCTGTGTTTTAATGTTTGCTATCAAAGTCAAGTGAACTCTCCTTAGGATACATTTTTGTGTCCTGAAATGAACCTAATTAATAACTTGCCACTGACACAAAGGTTGGCAGCCTGGTTCAAGTTCTCTGTCACTCACTTTGCTGTGTTTCTGAAATAAGCTAACACCATCCAGCAAATCAGCAATTTTGCCATCTGCTCTCTGGGTTAGTCACCTGAATGTGCTCACCTTGTCTGCAAGAGCCATCAGAGGCAGCTCATGTGACTAGAAAAGGGGAGGAAGGAGATGGAAGATGATTTCACTGTTGTTGCAGTGGTGAGGTGTTCAGTTCAGAAGTATTGTGAACCACAGCCTTACAAATGTAGTGTGCAGTTAAGAGGAATATAGCCTTATTGTATTTATGTCCAACAACTTTATGCAGAATAAACCTGCATTGTTTCTCTTCCTTAGATTTGGTCATTTAACAAACTTTCAAACAAACCATACCAAAAAAACATGTGCGTTGATGATAGAAATAATAATTTGGTATTGAGGATAATGGGATGGCTAACTGTTAAAGCACTTCGTGATCCACTTAAAATAATCCATTTTTCTTTGGCTTAACATTTAGTAGTTTTTCTTTCCACTAAAATAAGTTTGGGGTCTTGGCAATCCATTTTTTGTGTGTGTGGTATTACATAGAGCTAAATTTTGTCTCTGGCCCCATGCAGTCTATGGAAGATAACCAGAACTTTGTTTTGTGCTCAGTGTATAATAGAAGAGTAATTTTGGGATTATTTGCCAAATTGAATCTTGTCTTTGAAAATGCACATAAACACTCAAGCCTTTTGTGTATGCAGTAACTGTGTACAAATCTGTTTAACAGATGGATCTACGAAGTCTTTAGGAAAAAAATTAGGGGCCGGATGAATGCTGGTTGTGCTTCCTTTGCTATGAGCTGCAAATTCTGGTAACAATATGGAGGAAAAATAAAAGACAGGAGATCTGGTATTCAATATTATGGAAACTGGGTGAAGCCAGTGTGACGTTTATCTAAACAGAGCTGAGTCCATCTAAATACATAATCTTAGTATTACCATCCTTGTTCTTCTTGCATTTCCTGTTTTTCAGTTTTGATTGAGTCGTTTTCAAACTATTACATGCTGTTCTGATTTAATAACAGCAGAACAGTCTTTTCACTAGGAGTTTGTGAAGCTCACTGCAGCAAGCCAGTACCTAAACTGGTGCCTCTGGATGCTGCTGGTACAGGATGCCTGTGTTGACAAAGAATATCTTCAGCAGGAAAAGGAACTAAGTTGGTATTTCTTTTCCAGAAATGGTTACAAGTTTCTATACTGTTCTGCCCGTGCCATTGGAATGGCAGATATAACTAGAGGATACCTACACTGGGTGAATGACAAAGGAACAATTCTTCCCAGGGGACCTCTCATGTTGTCCCCCAGCAGTTTATTTTCTGCATTTCATAGGTAAGCACATGGGATTTCATATATCCATTCCCTCCTCATCTCAGACCAGGAAGCGAATTAAAAAGACTTGGGATGCTGATCATTATAACTGTGTATCCAAACATTCTGCTCTCTGCTTGGCTTGCTACTGAGACTCAGTGCCCCTCTAGTGATCACTTATAGGCGATTTGCATGAATTTCACTTGAAAGAAGTATACTTTTGTTTCTACGGACATGTTAGATGTGGCTACTAAACACAAAATGCCTGTCACAGTGCAGCTTGTTTTCTGCTTTCTATGTTCTTCCAATCTGTGAGTGATTACTATTAGGTTCTGCTTTCATCAGTGCTCTGATGCAAGATAAATTTAAAAACAAACAACAAAACAAAAACAAAACAAACAAAAAAAAAAACACGACATACCACTTACTGTTAACAGTCTATCTTGCAATACTGGGAGTGTTCCGTACGTGACTGCTTACAGCTGGGTATGGAATTTAGCTGTGGCTCAGCCCAGCCAATCTTTTGAACCAGCTACAGTCTGCCTCATTTTTGATTGGAAGAGCTAATAGTGTAAAAGTATTTTTGTTCATTTTGTTGTTGTTGTTATTATTAAAATCAAATAACTGAGTCATGGCTAACAATGACAGCAGTTTCTGTTGTGGTCTCCTATTAGTCCTGCAGATTTTTTCAGAGGCAGGAATGGTAACAAGCTTATGTGTAATTGATTCAGTCTTCTGCTTTTGTTCTAGATGGTAATGTACGATAAAAGCAGTTCATAAACTGCAACCATGGGCTGTGAACTTCATCACAGTTAGTTAGCCTAGCTTAGTGAGTTTATTCACCTGTTTTTACTGTGAGTGTTGTTTTTATTCTTCTATTGTTTCTTGCATCATCCTTGGAAAAGTATTTGCCAGTATCTGTGTAACTAGCCACACTATGAACAGGAAATAATGAGAATATAAATATCAGATAAATTGGTGAAGGAGAGTACCCACTGCTTGGTCATGATTTAGAATTTGACTATTAATTTTCTATTTTAGGGAAGTCATAGAAAAGAAGCCTGAAAAATTCAAAATTGAATGTTTGAATGATATCAAGAACTTGTTTGCTCCCAGTAAACAGCCTTTCTATGCTGCTTTTGGAAACAGGCCCAATGTAAGTCTGAGACTTTCTCTTTGAAGGGTTAAAATGCATGAAGCACTTGGGAGGGAAGGGAAATAGGCTTTTCTTTTTGTGTCTGTTAAAGTTTGAATGTGGGAATGGGACACTGATATTTCTATAGATTTGGCCATGCAGATTCTTAAATAAAAACTATAGCTTTAGAATTCCTTTACAAAAAAGATTACACAGATGTATTAGTGTTCCCGGGGTCTTACTAAATACGTAACACCTTTCTATATTTTTTTCAGCAGTTACGACAGCATTATAATTTAGGGGAATTCCATACTCC
Organism: Aythya marila; assembly: GCF_965140915.1. Lineage (NCBI taxonomy): Eukaryota > Metazoa > Chordata > Aves > Anseriformes > Anatidae > Aythya > Aythya marila. Next base: position 106,317,373 of record NC_139043.1, read on the forward strand.
TCAAGCTTGAATCTTTTTTCCTATCATAGTTCCTGTACTTTCTCTGTAGCTCAGTGCTATTGTAAGAGAGCTTGAGAGAAGGGGTATTCCGAAGAGGAATGTTGTCACAGGGAGTAGTACGAGTCGTACCGTGTGGTAGAGATTTTGTGGTGCATATTTGTGGTCCAAGGCTTGAGAACAGACTTACGGGTTGTGGGTGGGGGAGATGCTTTGTTACAACGTATGCTTGTTGTTTATTTGTTTTAAGGAGTTTTTCTATATACTGTTGGATCAGCTTTTAAATCTCTTTTCTTATTCCTTCAAGAATTTGTTCGGTATATCACATTCAATAAGAAAGTGTCAAAGCATGTGCGTTTGTTCATGCTTTTCACAGGATGTCTATGCCTACATGCAAGTGGGAGTTCCAGACTGCAGAATATTTACTGTGAATCCAAAGGGTGAACTGATCCAAGAACGGACTAAAGGAAACAAGTCTTCGTAAGAGCATTTTTATTATTTCAGTTAAAGAAGGTTCTCGGCAATGAGATTACAAAATAATTACAGTTGTGACCATGATGATTCCTTATGATCTTCTGTTGCATGTGATACATTAAAAAAAAAAAAAAAAAATGCCAGAGACTTACCACTTTGGATGCTTAACTTAAAACTTCTTGAAAAGAAAAGTAAGCTGGCAAAATAAAATTGAAAATTGCTTCTGCAGTAGTTGTACCTTATTTGACTATAGTTTTCTGGTCTAGACTTCTAAAGCTCTTTTTTGGCTACAGTTAACAGTAACTAGACTGTTAAATAATGGTCTTTCTTCTTCTTTAATATAGGTATTACAGACTAAGTGAGCTTGTGGAATATGTGTTCCCACTGCTTAATAAAGAACAGAGTTCTGCGTTTCCATGCCCAGAATTCAGCTCCTTTTGCTATTGGAGAGAACCTCTTCCTGACCTTAACATGGAAGATCTGGCTTGAAAAATACTTCTCACCTAGAAACGGACTTTCATGTTCAGCTACTCAACTTCAGTTTAAATGTGAAGAACTTTCTTAATGAAGATGCTAATTTATATACTGGTACCATAAGTCTTACTAAAGAAATCACTTTAACTCCGTTGGTGTAAGACGAAGAAAATGCAAAGCTACTGTCCATTTTTATGTTCTTTTTTTTTAATGATATTGTTTGTCTTTATTGCTTGTCTTTATATACCTGTACTAAGGCACTTGAAATTGGCCTGCCATTGATGGCCGTGGTACTCAAGTGCTTCATGGCAACTAAATGCTGAGTGACTTTGCATTTTCATCAATCAGACCTTATTGTAAGCATAGATATTTTTTTTTTGTGTATTAGTCTTAATAGTATATTTTCTAAAACGAAGCCAAAAAGTGTATGGAAACTGCCAAATAGAATGTCAGACCTATTAATAGAAAACGTGGTCTAATGTTCAGGTGAGCAATTAGGCCATTTTGCAGAGGAGCCAGAACCTAAGACCCAGTGTGCTCTTTCTCAGCTAAAATACAGAAAGGTGTAGATATTATTAGCCTGACAGATTCTGAAGACATAAAATTCATCTTTAAATGTAAATATGCCTTTTGTCACATGTACGAGACTGTGCTTGTACAATTAATGCTCAGACTAATTCTGCTTTTTTTATATGCAACGCTTAAACTATTTCATTATCTTGTTAAAGTGAAAGTTGTCTTCAGATACTTGTATGGCTTTTGTTGCTTTCAGGCTGCACTATTTCATGTTGAATTTCCATCAAGAGAAATCTTGAACGTTTCTGTAAGAGTTGGAGAGCTGGCATTTTAATTTTTTTTTTTTCATCATGGAGATTCATATGTGTGTGTATGCTGTGTAGGCCAGTAAAAAGTATGTACAGATTATATTCAGGGAATTGTTATACTAAAAAAAAAAAAAAAATGATGTATTTAATTTTTTAATTATCTACTGCAGGTCTTTCCAGAATTCTGTATTACAGGTTTTCACTAGCTGGAAGGAAATGCAGCTCAGTAGTGGGATTCCAGGTATGAGAATGGTTAAATGCTGCAGAGCAGAATAAAACCTTTTTTTCTTTTTCTTTTTTTTTTTTTTCTTTTTCCTTTTGGTTTATTTGTAAGCATCATGCTGGTCATTCCTCAGGTTCAGATCAAGAGCCTGTGAACAAATTGCATTCCAAGTCTAGTGTTTATCAGCTGTGAAAGCAGCTAGTATTTCTCTCTCCAAAAATACTTGAAAACAAAAGTAGCTCTGCTTTTTAAGTTGGGTTGGTACATTTAAACTCCTTAGGACAGGTCCGTGGTGAGAATTGTATGTTTCCAACCCAGACAGCTTAAGGCCTACAGTCATTTAAATTTCAGTCCCAGGCTTTCCGTGGTGCACAGTCTTTCCTGTCACTCCTTAAGCAAGTTCCTGAGGCTGTGCGTTAACAATCCCACCAGGGCGGCCATGTCCAGAATTTCCACCAGGCTCTGGGGCCAGGCTCTCTCCCTACACAGCTCCCAGTGGCCACACACTCCTGCGCAGGGAAGTGTGAGTGATTTTGAGCAGGCACTTGTACAGCTACTGCTGCGGTGCTTAGCCAGAGCTGCTTTTGATAGAAACATGGCTTGGGCAGGCCCCTCTGCTTCAGCTTACATGGCCTGAAAGCAGGAGAGGATCTCTACCTTTCTTTCACTACCCATAAAAGAGCATGCTCAGAGGATTTTGCCCCACCCACACAAATATTTTCTTTATCAGGCCTTAACCTTAATAGGTTAGAGTCTTAACCCTATGTTCTGAAATAACACCAGCCTAATGCTAGACAACTGGTGGACTGCTTGGGGGCAATAATTTTGGGACTATTTGTTTTCTTATAAAATTCTGGTGTATTCCTGTGACTATAAAACATCAGAAAAGAAGGGGAGAGGGAGAGGGTCAACATGAAACCTCCCTTTCAAAGCAGGAGTATGAGGGTGGGAAAGAAAATGCACCTGCCTGTCACTGTGTGCCATACATGTAAAGTGACTTGAAAGGCATCCTTCTTGTTCTTACACAGTGAGGACGAGACATTGCGACTGTTTCAGCAAATTCTTGCTCCTGTCACCAAACTACTTAGTGTTTAAGTAGATTTCATGGATTCAATTCAAGGCATGTTTTGCTGTACTGCATTTTTTTTGCACTTTCAGAAGCTTGCAAACATCATTCCATATATTTTGCTTTATTTTTTTTCAAATTAATTTAAATTCCATAGAAACTGAAATTCTCATGATCACTAAGTGCTTTGAAAATTGACAGAATTTGAGCTTTTAAGTCACTTAAATACTTCAAAACTTACAAGAACCCAACATATTTTAATTCCATTCCTCATGAAGGGAGTGAAGCTGCCTCTCCTAAAACAGTCCTCTGTGGATGACAAAATTTTCTTTACCATCCTTAATGTAGTCTTGGTGGCCTTGGTATTACACAGATTTTTGGAAAAAATAAAAGAACAAAAACCCACTTCCAGCAAAATAACTACCAGAGATGGGATTCCAAATTGTGATGATTGTTACTAAAGTTTGGCCATGTTTTGCTAACTTTTACTGAGTAAATTTTTTTCACTTAAATCCTATTCATCTTTTTGGATTGTCATAAAGACAAGCTGTGGATTGTAAGGTGGGGACTTGGATAAATGGGCAGGGTGGAGACATGGTATCAGGTCTGTCTCCAAATCCATGTAATTTAAGCTGGTGTGGTATGGGCGTGGCTGCAAAGAGCTCCCCATTCTGCTGACCTCTTACTTTGCAGTATAGGGATGTCCGAAAAGTTGCTTAGTTAACAATTCTGCTTTTCAATCTCTCTAACAGTTTTGATATTTGGGTTTTGATAAAATGTAAAAGATTTCTTGAGTATTTCTGATACAAGTCAGTTGTGGTGGGTTTGTTTGTTTGTTTTTCTTTTTAATTGACTTGTATTTGAAGCTTTGTTCCAGACTGTTTGTTAACCCTGCGTAGGGACAGAATTTGGGGTACTGTACCTGTAATTGTGTACCTACATGATTTGGATTCTTGGGCACTTTATTGACTAGAAAAGACATCTCATTACTATCAAACCGTAGGCTTGTGCTGCAATATTAATATGAAGTGGGGTGTATAAAAACTACGCATTTGCCTATCCGTTGTTACTTTAGTTAAGAGAAGTGGCCTGAAGTTAATGTCTGAGAACAAGTTGTGCTATATGTATTCAAAACTAGCGCAAGTGAAATCATTCTTTCTATGAAAGAGGAACTTCTAAGTGTGTGTGTCTGCAGGCGCACGCGCATCCCTGTTAAGACTGTGTTGTTGAAGATGCAGATCCTCTTAATGTTGGAAGCATGTCAAAAGCTGAGTCAACGATACCTGTCTGGGAATTAATAAAGGAACATTGCAATTCAGAACTTGTTAGTGACTTGGACGTTTCCCATTTCTATAATGATTTTAAGATCAGTAACTTAAGTGGTGCACATTTCTGGATTCATCTTTTTACACTGTACAAAACATGCTTGTACTTCAAAAGGTTGGGCTTTAACCCCTAATGTTATACAGTTGCATGTGCAATATGGCTCGCGTATCCTCAGCTTCTTGTCATCAGTGTATTCCTTAAAATATTTTTTTTTTTCAGCTGGAAAAGTTTTAACACTTGTATTGACTCAGTTATGGAACTTCTGAAGCAAACTCTGAATCCACTTATGGTAAAGACAAAAATAAGATTTCATGTTAATATTTCATACAAGTCTTCCAGAAGATGCTGTCATACGAATGAATTGTTTAAATGACTGTAATGCGAATTCATAATGAAACATCAAAAATAGATAATGGATTTGAGATGCCTTTAAAGTGTCACTTTTGCCTAAAGAAGTTTGTTTCCAAAGTTGAATCCTGCTGAATAGAATGGAATTGTTTGGATTTTTTTATTGCAGTGTTAATTATTTCCAGATGAAAGTTACATTTTGGTTGAGTTTGAGGATAGGAAAACTCTCTTCATTAGTTTGTTTCATTTTTTATGTTGAAGATGTGAAATAACTGATTATTCAAGCAACCCAATCACTAATAAGGTAGAGTGTTTAAAACTGTCAAATCTGTGACCATACCAATATAGTGGTTTTTGTTAAGACTGGACTATCTTGGGTACAGTAACCCACACTTCAGTGCAATGTTTATTGATGTTCAGAACAATGTTATCACAATAAACAAACTTAAACTAATTTTTTCTTCAATTTGTGTTTACGAGTTCCATTCTTGTATTGCTAATCTAGTAAATGTGGATTTATTTAAATTGTGTTCATATCTTATATTTCAAGTTGCTCTAAGGACTGTGACATTTGCTTTCTTTCACACTTGGTTTACTCCTAGAGTATTTATACAGATGACAAGTAATTGCTGTTATCAAATTTACATTGTCTTCCAATACCATTATTAGGTTATAATTTAATGAAAGCTAAGCATACATTCATAATGTAGAATCTGAGGTAACATACACTGTAGTCATAGACACATCTCAGGAATACACAAGCTGCCTTGAATAAAATACTGCAGCTACAGGGTGTGAACACTTGTACACCTGCCCTAGTTTGGAGTTTCATCCTAATTAAATCCAAGCAACATGTTCATTTCAAAGCAAAAAAAAAAAAAAAAAAAAAACAAAACAAACAAACAAAAAAAAACACCAATCATTTCAATCACACAAATGTATGATAGATCTGCATGGATGTGTAAATCATGTGGTGCAATGCAGGTGTACCACTTGTACTGCTGCTCCCACTGCACAGCAGCTCTCTTCTGTCCAGATACAGAGCCTGGTGCTAGAATTTTATCTCCTGCTGCAGAAGCAGAGTTTCCATTTCTATTTAGTTTCCCCTGTGACTCTGCTCATACCCTGTGCCCTTCACACCCGGGTCTCTTCAGTCTTCATACCATGCTTCTGTCGCTGCCCATCTTTCACACCTAGGTTTCAGCACTTGTCTGTGGTGTGCAGTGAGCAACAAAGGGCAGGCAAGTCCTGTGCATGCCAAATGCTCAAAGGTGTTAGAGGAATATTGTCTGTGCTCAAATTGTTCCTCCTGTATCCCTCCTATCCCGTTCTTGGTGGGTGGATAGTTTTGTCTTGGAGGAGTTGTCTTAGATCTAGGGCCCTCTCTGACCTACAGATGTGCCATGAGCTCCCTTAGACTGCTGGAGGACCGGTCACCTTTCTCTGAGGGTCCCAGGTGCCAGCAGGGACTTTCATCTATGGCTTGCAGAATTCCTACTGCCCTTCACAGGCCCTGGCACCCATCCCCTTGAGAGCCCTGGTATGCTGCAACTCCTCCCAGCGCGTGGGCTTTGGGGCAGGGAGGTGGTGAGAGGCAGGGAGGCCCCTGTAGGTTTGTGTCCCTTGCATCCCACTACTGCACTGGGATTAAATCCCACATACTGCAGTGACATCTCTGCGTGAGGGCCCGGTGTTATGCCATACATCCTGCTCCCAGTAATAGACACTGTGTGTGTGCAGGGCACCCTCTCTAGTGTCACCTCCTGGGAGGATGGGGCTGATTCGTGCCTTGCATTCACACAGAGATCCTCGAACAAGGTATGGTTAATGGTGCATTGGGGTAACTACAAGCAATGCTGAGCCACCTCCTCGTGAGTGCTATGAGTGCAGGTCTTCACTTGTAAGGGCGTAAGGCCAGAAAGAGTTTAGTCATCTTTCACCTTGTACTGCTCCAGTCCTCGTGAAGGAGCAGGTAGCTGCAGGTCCTGCTTACCCCAGCACTGAGAATCAAGGCACTTCGTGGTTCTTCCCAATCCCTCCTTCTTCATTCCTCCCCTGCCTTTTCCTCCTTCCTAACCTCTGTTCTCTGCCCTAATATTTTGTCTGATACTACTTCATCCCCAGATGTTTCAGGGAGTGAAATAGTCAGGAATCAGGACACTGAATGAAGAAGTGTGTTGGCAGAACTTCTATGCTGTCTATCCCAAAACCTATATAACAATGCCTGAGACTGAATTAAACACCTAACCCACACATGCAGGCTTGGCTACGAAGCCAGAAACTGAACTTTTAAAGGTGGTGGAGGAAAAAGCCAAGGTTTTGGCTTACGGTACTGCTGTACTCACTGGAAAGCAAAGGGGCATCAAGACATCACAAAACAGGCAGGCTTTATTTGGACATGTCAGCAGCTGGCTTCCTTCCATCAAACAGTTTTCTCCATGCTCTCAGGTATCAGACCCTGTACACCCGCGTATACATGCACACAAAGCATATGCTCAAATGCACTTCTTTGAAAAAATCAGTAACTTTTTTTTACAATCAAGATAGCAAAATGGATAAATGCCAAGACCTGCTTACGTATGAACACATTATAAGATGCTCTTTGAAGTCTCCACGTACAAAGCATTGGCAGAGCAGTTCTGCATCGCGCCTGAAGTCTGCAGGGTGCCTTGCAGGAGGTTCGGTGCGTGCAGGTCTGCCGTGTGATGACAGGACGCGGCCCCAGGTGTTCCTGGCAGCTCGACAACTGGAACTCTGCACCTTTCTCTGGGAGCAACTGGGAGCCAAAGTGTACCTGCAGCAAGTGTCTCAGTGAAGCAAATATCCCTCGCATCGCTAAGATGATGCTGCGTGTGAGCATTTGTGGTTTTGGTGGCCCATTCGTATCCACCACTGTGCCACACCATAAGGACTGACTGACTGCAGCTGTAACTTGCTTCCAAATGCAGGATGCAGCCTTGGAACCACTGCACTCCTGAGGCTAATCTGCTTCTGGTTAAGGAGCCCTTTACCTTGCATTCCCAGCACATTTGAGCCTTTTAAAGCCATACAGGGTGCTCACTTACGCTTTGGGCCAAGTTGCCTTCCCATGCCTTCCTCTTACAGGTGCACTTCTTTGATCGTAATGCTCCTGGAGTGGCTGGCTGTCTCCACCAAGTTAGCTACATCCTCTGGCTGCTGAATTGCACAAAGTTGCTGCAAGTAACCTGGCGTACATTGAGAGGCGACGTGGTGGAGGTTGGTGGAGACATCTGTGGCACACAGCCACTGCTTTAAGTGCTCAGCATAGCAATGTCTCCACTGTCTCCGAAGTCTAAATAGCAAATGAAAATAATGAGGTAGTTTCACACGTGTTGCGATGGAAATTTGCATTCTCACTTTGCTCCAAGCTTTCCTGTGGTTTCCTCTGATATTATTGATTTTTATGGCTCTTTGCTGCCTTTCCCATCTGCTCTAGGATGCACTGTTTGTGTCAGGCCAGGGCAGTGTGTCTCTGGCTGGCACCACTGGTTTGTAAAACATGCAGGGTACCCGCCTTACAGCTTCAACCTACTGCATGTTGTTTTTTAAGGCATTGTTATTTCCAGATGCTTCCTATTTGAGGTGGGGAACACTTTCCTATGTGGTTGCTGAATGAACCAAGAGTGTGAAAAGGTTCTTTCAGTGCAGGTTATTTCCTTGGGCTGTTGCTGATTGCCACTGAAGATGTGAATGCCTGTCAGCGGGTTTGGGGTATTCTGAGCAGTGCTCTCACCCTTTCCTTTGAAGCTGAGCTGTTTCATACAGCACGAATCCTCAGTAGGCCCATGAATTCATCTGTGCCTGAGTCTCTGCCAGCTGCTGCTAAATTTAAGGAATATTTTACCCAAGCACTGACTGAGGCGGCGATTAGGACCCTGATTGCTCCTCCCTGTGCTGTTCAGGGGCTGCAGCACAGCAGTCTGCCCAGCAGGGTGAATATTCCACCTTGAAGGCTCCAGTAGGGTAACTTCATTAAGAGAAAATGAGCCACTTACCCTGATTACAGCAATTACTAAAGCAAGGTGGTGGTTCCTCACCAAAGCTGATAGCTTCAGCCACTGTGCTGCTACAGATGGTGGATGGGGAGCTAGCTCTAAAAGGTGTTCTCAAAATATGCCTCAGACTCAGTCCTGTTGTGACGTAGCTTAGAGAGTGCTTTACAACCGGGTATAAATCCTGGTTAGGTCGCGTTATGTGGGATCAAACAATCCCAGCACCGTCAGCAGCAGATCCTGGGCATGGGGAGAAGCTTTCTGTCAGAAGAGAGCCCTGTCCGACAGCACAACTGGGCTCCTGAGGACGTGTGGGCTGGGCTTAGAAATTTACCAGATCAGTCAGGTAAGAATTAGGTGATGAAATATTTGTACTTCTAGCACTAAACTTGCACTGCTGATTCTTAAAAATGTCTCACTTGGAGGTAGGGGGGTGGAGAAAAAGGAGGTGGTGGTTGCCAGCGAGGTCTCCCTAAGCGCTCAGGCTCACTTTGTTTGTTTCCATGAGTCATTTTTAGCACAGGCAACAATAATGTAACAATACTTGAGTCACACACAGTCTGGAGCCAACTTCTTAGAGAACACAGCTTTCTTGCGAGTGAAAAATATCCTAAAAGGAAAAGAGCCTCTATGGCTTTCGTACATAACAAGAACTTGGTTAATATATACATATATATATATGGTTGATGTAGTTGGCTTTCAAAAGAAAAAGTTTCCTGTTTTTCCCTTCATCTCTGAGATGTAGAAAGGCATGGGAGAGCAGTGGGCTGTTGCTTTGGGACAAAAGAAAACCGGGCCCCTCTTGAACGAGGGGTGGTCCAGCCCAGATCAAGTCAAATGTGCAGGGAAATGAGGGGGGTGGCTCCCTTCACCGGGCTCTGCAAGTTCACCGCATCCCTTAAGCAGCTGCTCCTACACAAGCAGCCTTCCTGCTCCACAACACATCCAGCCCTGGCTGTTGCTTATCAGCAACACCCCAATTTCTGAAAACCAGGTGCCAGGAGCTCTTCCTAAGCCATGTGCTTTAAAAAAATCCGCTTGCAATTTCCTTCCTGTGCTCACCCCACCACCCCCGCCCGGCACAACCCTAGCTGCAGAGAGCCTGATGCGGAGCTCCTCTGGGGCCAGGGAGCTTTTTCTGTCTGCTTCTCTCCGAGGCAGCTCAGCTTCCAGGATGCGATGGTTTGTTGTGGGAAGGCCCCCTCTCATCGCCTGGAAACAGGGTTATTAGGGAGTATCAATTCCAAAACTATGCGGCAAAGAAGGCGTGAAGTCTGCATTTGACCTCCTCGGATGGGGAAAGGCTTCAGCTGAGCGTACGGGGCTGCTTCCAGCGCGGGGAGTTCTTCCTTCACCTAAAGGATTTATTTGTTCTGAGGCTGTAACAGCTGTTCTGGATCCGTAAGAAGGAAAATACACTACACAACCCACTATGATAAATACAATGCTATGTGTGAAGAATAGACTATGAAAAAGATGACCAGTTTATGTATGTGAGATACAGATGACAGTGGAAAAGTCCTGCTCTTACTAAAATACGGTTAAGATTTTTTTCCACCCATGAAAGAGCTCAAAATGTTAACTCCAAGGAGCCAGAACATGATTTTTGTTACCTCAATTGAGAAGTGGCTACTATAAGAAATAAAACATTGTTGCACCAAATGCCTTTAAGCTTCTAAGCAAGTTGTTCCATCCATAGAGACAGATGCTGGGTGTTAAAACCCCACTGAAAAGTGCTGATGCAGGAGGCTGCTAAAACAAAGACTCAGTGCAGGTGCTTGGTTTGTACATTTGACAGCATTGGCTAAAAAGACTGTTTTCCTATAATATTTTTTAGCCATTTTTTCCTCTGGTTTATCTTTTACAATGCAACAAAGAAGAGAACTACTTCTCTAATGCAAATACTGTAGGAATTCCAGACACCAGCACTGTAAAATTTTTCAAAAGCTTTTCAAAATGATCATTGTTCTAGCTAAGAACAGGTGATTCAGATCTCTCTGACCTGGCTCGTTATTTTCAAGCTCTAAGCCTGAATCCCAAGAGCATCACGCTACACTGGTTGTCTTTTTTACTGCACCAGTTGGAAATTACTGTTTAAATCCTTCAGTAGCAGCAACTGTGCCTTACACTCACGCTTGCCCATTGAAAAGCTGAGGCAAGGCAAAGTTCTCCTTGCACTGCTGCTTCCACTTGACTGGGCTGAGAGTCACTCGTCTCTTAGCACTGGGTTTGGCCCTTAGGGGAAAGAGAAAACTGATGCAGACTAACATTATTTTGTTTTGCACCACCATGGTTAGCACTTGCTTTGAACAAGTTATGTGAATGCACTTGGCCCACCACATTATTTTAATAAAGCAAGGACTAAGTCATCAACAGTGTCCAACGTGGTCTCATTTTCTTGCTCCTGCTTTACCAAAAACGTGATGGAAGCTGGCTGCAACTGGAAACTGCAGCAAAGATGTAAACTTTGATACACCACGGACAGTGGAAGAGATAAACTGGAGAGCAGACTGCAAAGGCTATTTAATAGGGAGTAGCAAGAGCACAGTGGAGAAGTATTTACTGAGAATGTATTTGTTGTTTAACAGCTGTTGTGTTTGTACAGGTAAACTAGGACTTGGGGAAGGAGTTACTTTAGCTACAGAAACAGGTCTTTTGTAGCTGTCTCTGAAAACTGGGGACAAGGTTTCAATACAGACAATAAACCCATCACTGAAATCAAATATATAAACTGAATATATTAAAGCTTTGAATTTTATTACATTTAATTTCTTCGGAATATCTTACCCTTCTCTCCTGTTCCACGATGGACCTAAACATGGGAAATGGAAGGATAAAGCAGAACCCCACTAAACGTGGAATACATTTCATCGGAGTCCGTGTAGGCTAGTTTGCCTCCTGTCACGACGACGTTGACTTCATCTCCCGCTTTGAGGTGAAGAACGAGGTGGAACGTCCCAGGACCACCACAGGTCCGTTTCCCCGAGTAGGGTTTGTGATACTCCAGCAGTTCCCTCCTGTACCCGGCCGTGTGGAGCTGAGCAACGCTGGCATTGGAGACGGACAGCACTGCCTCTACGTACTCATCGCGCTCCGGCGCCAGCACGGCGGTGATCAGGTAGCGCCCCTCGTACGGTGACGTGAAGATGCCTGCAGAAGAGAGATGGGGATGGCTTTTCTGAGGTACTCAGAAATAACTAAGCACAAGGCCCTAAGCACAAAGACAAACATAGCACAGCACGCACTGTGCACTGCTGTGTAGAGGTGACTGTGATGAGGTCAGACTGGGCAGCTGACCAACTGAGAGCGGTCACAAAGGCAACGGGGTGTGAGAAGCTATAAGCCAGACTCTTCCCATACAAGTCAGTTTAAAAACTTTCCAGGCTTGCGATGCAGAAAGCACCACCACCACAGGTACTTACCACTTCAGTCATGACCGCTCTACATAATTCTGCAGAGCCCTGAGTTTTAAAGAGCCAGCTCATGGAGGTGTTTCGGGGTGTGTGAGGGGGCTGAGGTGGTTCACACAAAAGCAGGGAGCCCTCCTCTCCTCAGGCTGCAGTGAAATGGGTCAGTAAGGAGCCTCCCTGCTGCTACTAGTGTCCCTAGTTGCCTGGGAAGGATGAGGAGCACACAGTGCTTGTGGTGAGTCAGGGAGGTGAGTCAGGCCTCAGTGTAACTGGTAGCTGTGGAAAACCAGCATGGCCAAAGTGTGTGACTGTCTCCATCCTTAGGAATGTGAGCTCCTGCCCTAGCTTAGATGGACTTGTGTAATTTGTTCATTTCGATGCACCACAGTGCCTGAGATGTCATCGACCACTTGTAATGTGTGTTACTGCCCACCTGGCAGCTCTGTGGGTCCGCTCTTTGCCTTACCTGTGTTGGGGTTGTAATAGTCCCCATCATTCACCAGCACTTTGTTGAAGTGAACCACGCCGACGTCGCTGGAGAAAGGCTTCTGCGTGAGCCCAGCAGAGAAGGACACCAGCGAGGCCGCAGCAGCAGCAGGTCCTAAAATGGGTAAGAACATGACTGAGGTCACTTTGGGATGACAGCACAGCCTTTCCCTGCGATGGTTTATAGCCCAGCGTCTCTGCTCCTGCAGATACTCCACTCAGCCTAACCCTGCCACTTGAGGGGTGCCAGAATTAGCAGAATACATACTGCTGGCCCAGCTTTCTTGCCATAAAAAAATTGACTGAGGACCATAAAATTTCCCCATTTGCTACAGCCTCCCAGCTCTGGCAGGGGAGCCAGAAAACTGGCATCACCCACGAGCTGCTTTTTGTCCCTCTAAGGAAAAGATTACGCGTGGCTTGTAACTGCTGGAAGTAGCCATCCTGCCACACCTGAATTCAACAATGCTCTGCCATGGAGCAGCTCCAGGCTTCAGGCTGCCCCGCACATCTCTGCTCTGTATCACCATCAAACTGGCAGCAGAAGTGCGGAAGGTTGGTAGCTCGTGCCAGCCCTCTGAGGGGAGAGGCTGTGCACAGCTTAATTTCCTGCCTTCTCTGCCAAAGGCTATCGAAAACATCTATACAAGTAACATTTTTCGGTATTCCAACAAAAAGAATCACATCTGGGGCTTTTCTCTCTTTTGCACTTCTCTTTCAGGAAATTTTTCACTTCGATTTTTTTTCTTTTCTCAGCAGCTCAGACAGACACTTAAGTATTTCATAGTGTTTATCTGCTTCCTAGCTAACACCACTTGATGAAATACAATTTGGACTATTAGGACAAGTTTTTACTTTTGAACAGACTGACATAAAGGCAAGTCTTGGTAATCAACCATGTGTTAGTCTTGTTTCAGCTCCCTTCCTTCTAAACGTTTCCCTTAAGGCAGGAACACTGCTAGAAGCAGTCAACTCTTGCTGCTTTGATCCGGCAATTAGGTAAACAATGAATACACTTAAAGTTGTCCTCGGCTGCTCCTTCTGTTCAACAGCATTCAGGGTTCAGGTTAGGATCCAAGTCTCTCTGTGCTGTGTCAGCCCTGCTCCTTGTTCTGCTGCCTTTAAAATACACGTCTGGTTTCTCTCCCTCCCAATCTGACATGCCATCAGCAAGCAGTGATACAAACATTCAATTCTTTGATATAGAAGTTTAAAAGTGACAAAACTTTATCTAAAATTTGAATATTCCAATGTTATTTTAGATTTTTTTTTTTTTTCCTGAATAACTTGGCACAGAGGCAGGGGGACCATAAGATGCCAGCAGCTTCAGAAATGGCAAATACCCACCATGAGCTCCCTTGGGGTCTAGCAAACAAATACTTCATAAATCTTTGGGTATCTCCTCATTCAATATTTTGTCTCACACTCACAAAGCAGACAGAACCCTTTTACCTGGCGGTGCACATGTAAGAGCTCCCGTGAGCTAAGATGAGGCTATTCAAAAGGACCAAATTGAATTTCAGGAAGTCTGCTTGCTCCAGGAGGGAGCTTCTGCAAAGCTCCAGCCCCTTAACATTACTCCACTTACAGGAAGCGTCTTTGTAGTCGCAGCTTTCCCTGAGACTCAAGTCAAATGATGATGTACATCAACTCATTTCGTGCTGGCTGACTCAGAGAGGTTCCTGCAGTCTGCCCAGAAATGCTCTGCTCTCCGTTTGCAACAGCTACAGCTCACAGTAGCTAAGGATATGTGAGGAAGTGACTCCTGTCCTGCCTCCCCTCAGCTTCCTTTAGATTTTCCTGCACTGACACTGATTGCTTTGATAGTTGTTAAGAGTTTGCTGCTGAGATTTCCTTCAGATCTGCAGCCTTGTTTTTTGAGCCACCAGTTCAGTTTTATGCGTACTTGTCTGAAGAAGAGATCTTAACTGCCTCTAAATATCCTGTAGGATAGTTCAGCAGGCAAACACAGAGGTGCAGGAAAGTCACGATGTTCCCATGTTCTCCTCTCCTTGTTTCTAGACAGAGCTGCGCCTGTTTGAAGTTTGCCCAAGTCCTACCAATAGCTCTCAGCAATGCTTTTGCAGATCCTTACAGAGGTGAATCGCCTTCCTTTACATGTCCCCACTTGCAAATGCTTTTCTTCACCCCAAGATCAAAGTTCAGTTTCTCTACGCAAGGTCCAGGCTTGGAAACTCCAGACTTTCACTTCAGGAGCTAGTGCTGTGACATTTTACAAATAGGAAGAAAAGTTTCAAAGCATTTGAAAGCCAGGAGCTATAAATGCACTCCTCGTGAAGGAACTGCGGGGCAGAGGAAAAGCTTCACCTTCATTGAGAAGGAATGGGCTGAAAATACCAGCAATTTACCACTACCACCTTTCTTTTTTTTTTTTTTAAATTCTTCAGTTTGACCCCAGCACATCTCATTTCCAGGAACATTCCCTCTGCACATGGGATGGCCATGCCGAACAGTGCTCTGTATTACACTGCAGAAGTTCCTTTGAGAGAGGAGCAATCACCCTCCGTTGGAGCTGCAGGGTTGGGGACACCAATGAAGGGGGAGGGAGGGAAAGGCAATTTGTGCTTTCTTTATTTTTTTTTCCCTGTGACCCTCTGTATGGTGATCAGAGCATCCAATTCCTCTTCTTGGCTCTGTCCTTGCCTAGCTGTGTGACCTGGGGATCTAACAAGCATTTTCTCACCAGTTCCCAGAGCAGTTCATCAGCTAATTCATGA